>NC_141883.1:1375722-2036084 GCF_030686135.1 Camelina sativa
CTATAATTCACTCTATGACCACTCTAACCATCAATCCCTTATATTTTCTGTATTATGTATATTAATGTCCAAATTAACCCTACCACCACCAGTCACCACCCACCACTCCGACCACCAATCCAGCCAGACAACTCCGGCCATCCACCTCCGGCCAGCCACCTCCAGCCAGCCACCGCCGGCCAGCCACCTCCGACCAGACACCGCCGGCCAGCCACCTGAGAGTATTACGGTAATTTCTCTTTGCCCTTTGGTTACTCACCTAATATCCTGATTTAATGTGCTATATTTTTCATTACATTCCCAATTTTGGCTATCTAGCTAATTCACTCATTATGAAACAAACAATTTAGTTATATATTGCATATGTAGGTCTGGTTTGGAAAATTTAGGGACCCGGTTTAGTTTGGGTCGGGTCATTTCTGACCCGGTTTACTAGATCAGGTAATTGATTTTTTAAAAATAAAATAAAATAATTATTTAACCCGCGGTACACCGCGTGTATATAATTTTTATTATTATTTATATTTTATATTTTATTTGTTTGTTAAATATTGGATGTTTTGTAAATAGAAGAATAACTAAATTTTCCGTCTGTTGGTGCGGCTAAATGTTTATATTAATTTTTTAACTCGCAATACACTTCATAACTATTTGTTTCTTATATTTAGTTTGTTTTGTTTAGTGTTTGAGATTTTATTTTAATTTTTAGTTATTATGACAAAAATAAGGGATCTAAATACATAATATGTAAATTATACGCTGTGATTAAGTCATATTTTTCCTAATGATTTAATTATTTAAATCAACTTGATTTTATGTCAAATATTCTAATACTTGTAATATTGACAAATAATAAAATAAGGACTTAACCCGTGTTAGCACAAATTTAATGATATTTTATTAATTCCAATATGTCCTGTTTATAACTCATCTACTATATAACCATATTATATAATATAACCATATTATATAGTTCATAATATTTAATTTTTTATTAAGTTTATATATATTAATTATAATATTTAAATAAATGTGAATCGAACTTCTTCCTACATTAGGAATCAAAGCTCACAGGTTTTGAAAAATAAAATGGGTATCAAATTGTTGTTTTCTTTGTTTGCAAAGGAGTCGGAGATAAAATATGAACAACACTTGGATTCACTCCTAGGTTCACCTCTTATAAAATAAGAAAATAAAATTTGTATACATTATTATTAACTTAAAAAGTTAAACCGCTTTTTAATAAACTTAAACCGACATATAATTTCGTTCTATTTGTAAAATCTAAACCCTAACCATCTCATTTGTGAACCCAAACCGACATATAATTTCGTTCTACTTGTAAATTCTAAACCCTAACCATCTCATTTGTGAATCCAAACCGACATATAATTTCGTTCTATTTGTAAAATATAAACCCTACCATCTCATTTGTGAACCCAAACTGACATATAATTGCATTATAATTGTAAAATCTAAATCCTAACCATCTCATTTGCGAACCCAAACCAACATATAATTTCGTTCTAATTGTAAAATCTAAATCCTAACCATCTCATTTTATGAACCCAAACCGACATATAATTTTGTTCTAATTGTAAAATTTAAACCCTAACCACCTCATTTGTAAACTCAAACCGACACATAATTTCGTTTTAATTGTAAAATCTAAACTCTAACCACTTCTTTTGTAAACCCAAACCGACATATAATTTTGTTCTAATTTTTAAAATCTAAAGCAAGCCAATATTTAACTTTCCTTAATTAAAAGTATACAAAATTTGTTTCCTTAATTTGTTTTGCTTTTAAATTTAATTTGGATTTATGTTTTAAATGAAATATTAGATGGAAGATTCTGATTGGTTGAGAGAAGAGAAGGTGAACAAAAAGGTTCACCCCTAGGGGTGAACCTAAGTATTTTTCTTTCATAAAATATCTACAATAGAATGTGTGGTTAAATATATCATAGTTTATGTTTCCATATTGACTGTTGTATTAGTTGAAATAGAATGTAAAATATTTAGAAAACAAAATCTGACGTAATGCTATTTTTGGAAATTTTTTAGAGATTAACTTTGCAAATAAAATTTTAAATAAGTACAAATAAAAGGGTAGAACTCAAAATATAATTAAAAATGTATATAGATAATTACTTCTACTTCTTCTTCTTCTTCGTAGCGTGCTCTCTTTCTCAAGCTCACTCTTACTGTTCGATTGATTCCTTGAAAGGAGGTAAGCTTCAAA
Organism: Camelina sativa; assembly: GCF_030686135.1. Taxonomy (NCBI): domain Eukaryota; kingdom Viridiplantae; phylum Streptophyta; class Magnoliopsida; order Brassicales; family Brassicaceae; genus Camelina; species Camelina sativa. The sequence goes on from NC_141883.1 coordinate 1,377,967, forward strand.
ACGATATTTTTCATTTTCTTTCTCTTTATCTTGTTCTTTGTGGGAGTAGCAGTTGGAAAATTTTTCACAAAAATCTCACGACTAGGTAACATCTTACATATATTGTTTGATATGAAAAATTAAATTAAGAAAAAAAATAAGCAAAAAATATGAAAATATAAGCAAAACATATGTAAAATATTTTTATCTATGTGTTTTATAATAAGAAATAAAATAGATTATCATATATTATATCATTTTTTTATTATCACGTTAGTATTTTGTTAGTTCATTAAAACATAAAATCATTTGCATATAAACCAAAAAATATCAATATACGATGCCATGACCAGTTACAAACATAAGTTTTAGTTTTTGATTTTAGCGGCAAATTTATTTAAGAAAAAATAACAAAAGGAGGATTATGAAACATACAATTTAGTTATATATTACATATATAGGTCTGGTTTGGCAAATTTGGGAACTATCTAAAGGATAGACTTGTAAAAAACTATAGACAAAATTGGCTTAACTCAGGTGTTGATTGGTTCAACCGCTACCTCCCGCAAACGCTGCGTTTGCGGGAGGTAGCGGTTGCTAGCGTTTGGTGCCAATCACATAAACCGCTTCCAGTTACTCCCAACCGCTCTCAATCGCTCCCAACCACTAAATTCCAAAAGTTGCCTCCCGCAAGCGTTTGCGGTTGCGGACGTTTGCGTTTGGAATTTTTTTTTTTTTTTTAAGTCAAAAAATACTAATTTTTTCTTTCTTATATCTTCAACCTAACCATTGTAACAATAAAAGATAAGAGAAATTGAAGTACAAATACGACTGAGGAGATTAGAATATAAACAATTACAAGAAAATAAGATTCCAATTAACAAAAAACCAAAAAATATGATGTAAAACTATTGGCACATCGCACATACGTTCCAAAAAAACTAAAAAAAATAACATTTCATCAGAAGTTTAAGAAAATAAGATAATTTGTGAAAATATTAAAATAAATTACCAATGACTCTTCTTTACTATTTCATAATTAATTTACCTTAGCCTTGTAATTCAGTGTGAGGAAGTTATTGAGTGTGTGAGATTTAGCAAAGAAGATCTATAATCTAAAGCATAAGTTTTGTCATTTATCACATTACTTGATTAAATTTTGGGTGAAAAGCCAAATACATAAAGTAATAAGTGTTTCAATATGAAATTTATTTATTTTTTAAATAATTATTTTAGTATTTTTAAATATTTTTAATTATAAATCAAATTTAATAAAGTTTTGGTGTTTTTAAACATTTATATAATTATATATTACATTTATTATGTTTTAACCGCTAATGCAACCGTTGGTCAACCAGTCGTTATACTCCCGCAAACGCACCTATTTTGAAATGCTAAACCAGTCATTCAAAACGCTTAATAACACTTGAAACCGCAATCGCCCGCTTCCGCAATCTCCTGCGACCACAACCGCAAATGCTGCGTTTGAACCAGTCAGACCTTCATTCTAATTTGTGTTTAGTCGTTTTGAGGTTGTCAAAACCCTCTTCATGCTTTCAAAGGTTCTGCCACACACCAAATTAATGCTTATCTGCAATCAACTTCAATTTTTTTTTCCTTCTCTTGAGTTGGGCCTGGTTAGTTCGGGTCGGAAATGACCCAGTTTACTGGATCGGGTAATTGATTTTTTAAAAATAAAACAAAAATAATTACTTCTTCAGTTCTTCTTCTTCTTCATGAGATAAGCTTCATCACAATACATTCTTCAGACTAATATAGTGCTTCCGTATTCTTCATTTCTAGACCTAAAGTTTATTCATTTTCTAAAGGTTTGTGTTCGATTTCAAAACCCTAAGCTGTTCCTGATTCTATTGTAGAAACGTTTTGAGTTAGATTACTTAGGACTTTATCGCGGATTAGTCTGGATTCGAGTTGAATTAGCCTAAATTAGAGAACCGTAACTTCGTGGGTGTGTTTTAAGAATGATACTGCAATGCCCTGTCTCTTCGTCACTTAGCTTCAACCTTAATCATCGAACTAGTAGTATCGGAAACATACGAGTCACAAGAGTCAACGCGAGTCAAAGGAATCATTCCAAGAAACTCACTAAGAATCTCCGTAATCCACGCCGCACCAAGCTTCCTCCTGATTTTGGTGTTAATTTGTTTCTGAGGAAACCCAAAATTGAACCAGTTTTGGATGATGATGATGATGTGCAACATCAAGAAGAAGATGTTGTATGGGAACGAGAAGAAATAGAAGCAATTTCGTCGCTTTTCCAGAAAAGGATTCCTCAAAAACCGGGTAAACCGATTCGAGTTAGGCCTTTACCACTTCCTCAACCTCACAAGTTACGACCTTTGGGTCTTCCAACACCAAAGAAGAAGATAAGATCAGCTGCATTGTCTTCTGTATCGAAGCAAGTTCATAAAGATCCGAGCTTTCTCATCGGTTTAGCTAGAGAGATCAAGAGCTTGCCTTCCTCTGATGCAGATGTCTCTCTTGTTCTCAATAAATGGGTTTGCTTCTTGCGTAAAGGTTCACTCTCTATGACCATTCGAGAATTGGGTCATATGGGTTTGCCTGAGAGAGCTTTACAGACATACCATTGGGCTGGAAAGCATTCTCATTTAGTCCCTGATAACCGGATTCTCGCTTCCACTATACAGGTTTTGGCGAAGCACCATGAGCTGAAGTTGCTTAAGTTCGACAATAGTTTGGCTAGCAAGAACGTTATCGAAGCAATGATCAAGGGATGCATTGAAGGTGGATGGTTGAATCTAGCCCGGAAGCTTATACTGATCTCGAAGAGTAACAATCGAATACTCGACTCGAGTGTTTACGTGAAGATGATTCTTGAAATAGGTAAAAACCCTGACAAGTACCATCTTGTGGTTGCTCTTCTCGAGGAACTGAAAGAAAGAGAAGATTTGAGATTGAGCCAACAGGATTGCACAGGTATTATGAAGATCTGTGTGAAACTTGGAGAGTTTGAGCTCGTTGAGTCTCTCTTTGACTGGTTTAAAGAATCAAACAGAGAACCAAGCGTTGTAATGTACACTACGATGATACATAGCAGGTATTCGGAAGAGAAATACCGAGAGGCGATGAATGTGGTTTGGGAGATGGAGGAATCAAACTGTCTTCTTGATCTTCCAGCTTATAGAGTAGTCATTAGACTATTTGTGGCGTTGGATGATTTGGGAAGGGCAATGAGATATTACTCTAAACTCAAGGAAGCTGGATTCTCGCCAACGTATGATATTTATCGCGATATGATTAGCGTTTACACCGCTTCAGGGCGATTGACAAAGTGTAAAGAGATATCTAAGGAAGTTGAAGATGCTGGATTCAGGTTGGATAAAGATACTTCATTTAGGTTGTTGCAGCTCGAAAATCTAACAATGTCTCAGTAAAGGAACTCCAGTTTTGTATTTCACTATCAGTTGCAATGTTGTTTTATTTGAAAATTTTTGGCATTGACAACAATGAAGATGTAATATACAAGAAATACACTAATTATGATGTAAAGATAAGTACTATAGTAATTTTTACTGTTTGAAAGTGTTTGCAGGAAAAGATGAAAGTGGAAACTTGACAATGTCAGAATCAGACATAGCAACTCTGTTTGCTTCTGGAACTGATTCTGGTCCATCCATTGATGGTTTGATCACTGTAATGAACAAAATGTTGTAGAACAAGGTAAGAGCTAAGAGAACAAAAGCTGAAGTTGCCAGGAACGATCCGGACATCTCAGGTGGTTCTTCAAACATGATTGGATCATTGGTTCTGACGACGTCTGGTGATGTCTTGATGATAATTCTTGGTTTTTCATCAGCTTGAGATTCGATTTGTTGATCAAGCTGTTTCAGAGCTTCTCTTGCTTTATCTCTATCGATTTCAAATCTCTGTGAAGAAGAAGAAGAAGAAGAAGAAGAAGAAGAGTCGTCTCTTTCAGTGGCTTGGACAATACGCATCAGATGTCTCTTCTTCTTCTTATCAATAATTCCTCCATGTACGTACCAGTTAAGAGACTGTAAGCCTAACAGCACCATTTTCAGTTTTCCTCAGTTTCTTCTGCTACACTTCTTTGAAAGATGATAAATTTTTCTGTGTGGACATTGTTGATGGCAAAGTTGTAGATAACTTGACTTCTTAGGGGTTTTTTCTTTCTTATATCACCATTCAACATTGTGCCATTTTGTAAAGTTTTATTCAAGGCTTGAAAGGCCCATTTGCTCCAAAAAGGTCAGAAAAACAAATCAAGAAATTTAATACCGAACATGTAAATTGATTTATGAAAAAAAAGTAAAAAACTGCTCACTCGCTCGCACACACATATTGTGTTCAATATAATATAGGATTACATCGATAGATCTCTTATAAATAAAACAGTATATATATATATATATAATAATTTGTGTTTTCTTAGAAATACTCCATTTAAAAGAGATGAGATCTTTTGGACAATGAAGATTGGTGAAGAACATTGCCGGAAACATCATAGTAGATGAAGTTTACTTTGGAGCGAGTGATGTGAAGAGACATGAAACCTTGTCCATCGTAATACAGTTTGAGTTCTTTTGGATCCCATGGCAGAACAATTCCTCTCCATGCCTTTGATCCTCCTCCACTTGTCAGGAATTGGGTTTCACTTTACGAATACAACAGTAAAAAAAAAATTATTATTATCTCATATAATCATATCCATGTTAATTTACGTTGGATCAAAAGAAGAGGTAAGTAAAACTAGTGTTACGTACCCTTTAGTGCCAATGTGTTGCAAGCAGTGATCATGTCCGTTTATGTACAAGTCCACTTTATGCTCCTTCAATAATAGGTTAGTTATATCATTTGTAGAAAAATACAATAAATTAGAATAATATGTTAGCTGGAAATTATGAATGGTTATATTTACCTTTAGAATTGGAAGAAGTTGATCGACGAGCTCTTGAGTAACACCGTGCTCACCTGCGGTTTTGATCCCGTGATGTCCCACGACAAACTTCCATGTGGCACGCGACTTTTTAATCGCTCTATCTAAATCCTAATGTGTCAATAAAAGAAGTTAAACTTAGTAGACAGTTTCAAAAGACGATGGAGATTTGTGATTATGAAAGAAACTAAATGTGATTACATGTAGGAGGTTTGAGATGTATCTATCTCTGGGTAAGACATTCCTCCAATCGTAAGTGTGGTCTTTTGGCTCAGTGAAGTATTTTTCTACAAATGGATTTGTGTCCACGAAGAAAAACTCCACCATTCCTATATAACCAAGAAAGAAACAAAGAAAAAAACACTAAATAATTTGATTTGTACTGTGTAATATAATATATTAATTAAAAAGTATATATAAAGAACTAGATAATGTGTCACATCTTGTATATTTTAAAAAGTTAAATAAATTGGAAGTATTGTTTAAAAAAGGAACCTGAGGATAAGATGAAAGATCTGCGACAAAACCATCTCCAATCTTTTTGGGTGAGAACGTGACTTAGTTGTGCTTCAACATTTCCCCTGTAGTCATGGTTACCCAAAACTGCAACAGCATTTGAGTGTTTAAGTCTCACGCACGCGTTAATTAGGCATATATTACACATTTTAATTACTAGTATGTGAAACTTGATTTGAAGGATGTAAAAATTACCTGCATACCACTGTTTTTGGAGACTAGGGTGAGTGTAGATATGAGAGAAAGAGGCTTCAAAGGAAGGATCAGTCTCTCCTGTTAACCCGTCATCGTAGAAATTATCTCCTACTGATACCACAAAATCTATGTCTAATTGCTCTCCCACTATTCCCATCTGCCAGTTTTTTCCAGTTTTAAAATATTACACAAACAGTTTTTATTTGTTTATTAGAACATATTATCAGTTCATGCAAATGTTAGTCAATTTACTTTAATTTCATATTTAAAAGTTGAAACTATATATAATGAAATTGAATCTACATTTACTTCTTTGTCATGAGTCATGACTACATTTTTTTATATATAAAAAGACCTTCATATTCTAATCACTTTTCTGTTAGGAATATGCTTTTCTTTTTCTAATGAAGCGTATCAATTCGTCAATAGCCAAGAATACTTTCACGAATATGCTTTTTTCAACTAATGTCTACATATATATGTTGCGTAGAAGGTAGAATGAATGACTTCTTAAAAGAAAGATATATGGACGCAACTTTATGCTACTATATTATTACATTGATGTTTATATTTTCATTACGTAATTACGTGTTTCAACTTTCAACAATCTCCATTATATGGAGAAGAAAACATATACACCGGATTAAACTAATCACACCTTTTCACCAAAAATCAAACCTAATCATTTGGGCGGTGTAAAATATATGAACACATATATGATTCTATGAACATATATTAGTGTTCGTTCTTTTGTATAGTCTCCATGAACACATAATTACCACGAGGTGTATTTTTCGGTTATAATTTTGTATCACAATGAAAGCATTAAATCTTACGAATTCTTATCAAATGCATCACATGAAATTTAAATTCGGTGGTGACCGGATGCAAATGCAAACCACTAAAACCTGTAAATTGAAAACAAAGTTATTAAAAATTAAGCACCTGGTGTGCAACGCGAGATTGATTAAACTGTCCTTTGCGTCCCCAATCTCCAACGACCAGAATACTCAGAGAGGCATCAGATTTCGTCACCGGATGCTTCAATCTTTCAAGTTTCGACAAAGAACCAGTGATGAAGAAGATACATAGAAACATCAAACTCACACTAAACCATACACCCATCTTCATCTTCTTCTTTATAAGTTAATTATCTGGTTTGAGAAATCCAGCAAGAAAATGCATAAAAATATGTATATAGAGAGAGATGTCTTCGTAACAATTAATATAGATGGATTCGTAAGAAAAACATGGTCGATAAAATATTCGAGGAGATTTTTTTTCTTGGTCAACATTTTCAAGGAAATATATAATCATTCATTACCGTAATTAGAGTAGAGCTTTGTTTTGTAATAATATTATCTTTGATGGGCCATGCTGCGTGTTACTTGCACATTTAGGTCAAAGGTATTTTTTCTACTTATTTCCTAGTTTATTTTCTTAATTACATTATATCTTTTTCTTTTAAAAAAATGCTTCAATATATTATATATTTCCTTAAAAATCTCTTAACATTAATATTTCTGGGATCTTACTCATAAGTATTTCTGTATATGTATGAATTTTGTATTAAATTAGTAAAAAAAAAATCAAATTATATGTGTTTTTTTGGGTTCAAATCACAAAGAGAACTATAAAGGATTTCTTTCTATATGTGAGCAAAATAATTATTTTGAATAATCTATCTATTTTTTTTTGATGAGATTGAAAAATTTATATAGTGGAAATATGATGGTAATGAATTATACAACGTAATGTGTACACAAGAACTAGGTAGCTTCTAGAATTAGGTAACTTTCTTTTATGGAAAGTAAACAATAGTATTAAAACTAAACTATGGGACTAAATTTACGTCTCCATGTATGAAAAAACTCTTTTTCATACTTTAAAATTCGAAAATAATCACACAACAATAAAAGTCAAAAGGCACGTGAAATATACACATAATAAACAATGAACGATTAATAATAATGTTGTCTTAACTCTTTAATCAAACCATCGATTAGATATCGGAATAAACACCCTTTTTGTAAGTGCTCCATCGATGCAAAACGCGACCAAAACCATCGTAAAAAACGACGCGTAGTTTAGCTTCGGATATGTAAACCGACATGAAGCCTTGTCCATCGTAGTAAAATCTCATCTCTTGAGAGTCCCAATCATGATTCACATCTCCTTTCCAAGCCTTGGATCCGCCTCCACTTGTCATAAACTGTATTCCACTATACACAACGCAACAACGCATTTCCCTTACGTTACATATCCATACTTATCCTTATTAATGAATCGTAACGCATTTATTTAATTAATCACCTGTTGATGCTGCTTATGTGCTCCAAGCAATGATCATGTCCGTTTATATAGAGATCCACTTCATTAGCCTGATTTTCTTTCACAAAAACTAATTACTTGTTTTTCATTTTTAGTATTGAACATATATACTTTAGTAGGTTATGTAAAATTACCTCGAGGATAGGTAAAAGTTGTTTCTCAAGCTCTATGGTTACTCCATGGTGACCTGCACTTTTTATCGTGTGATGGCCTACGACTATTTTCCATTTTGCCATTGATTCTTGCAATGCCACATCGACATCCTATATATTATTATGAATTACCGTTTTATGTACCGACTTAGGTCAATGTTAGTCACATGTTTTCGATAGTATAACTAGCGTACGGTAGAGTAAGAAACAAAAATAGTTACCGTTAAGAGATTGGTAAGGTACTTATTTCTTGGTAGTACGCCTCTCCAATCATAGACATGGTCCTTTGGTTCATCAAAATATTTATCTACGAACGGTGTCGTGTCCACGAAGAAAATATCCACAAGCTCTACAAAAAAAAAGGTTAAGTGTCAACAGAGTCCTCTGAATGAAGAAGATATTAACTTCTTTTTTTTCCCTTGGTAGTTTACTTACCGGCGTTAACAACGTATGATCTTAAACAAATCCATCGGCAGTCCAAATCCCTGAGTATGGGGGTGAGTTGTGCATAGACGTTACCTCTATAATCATGGTTTCCTAATACTGCGAGGGAAATGAAAATTTACAAACAAGTCAATATTATAAAATAGAAAACGTAAATATAAATATATATTTTTTGTAGTCAAATAATTTGTTTTCTTCGTAAAATGAAAATAGTAGAGATGGTTTTATGGTTAGAGTATAAATAACATAATTACTAGAACTGGTTACGTACCACTATACCATGGTTTTTGTAAGCTAGATGCTGTGTAAATATTGGTAAACGAATCTTGAAATTGAGAATCATATGGACTGATTATTCCGTCATCATAGAAGTTATCTCCAGTCGATATAAGGAAATCGATATTTAAGTCTTTCCCTATTTTCCCCATCTGAATGCAAACAAATTTATAGTCGTCCATTAGTAAAGTTAATCACACATAAAAAAAAAACTAATCAGTCTTATTAGAAAATTATATAGGATGAAAAAATAGCATTAGAAATAAACAACAAATGATAACGATATAAAATTTCATGAATATATATATTGTCGTTTTCGGAAAATTTTAGCTGCGATAAACTTGTCCATTTCACGACAAACTAAAATATAATAATACAAAAATTTTGTGGAAAAAAAAAAGTCTCCAATCAGTGCCGTACTTTAATCAGAAGCATTTACTTGTAGGATAGTAGAAGCAACCAAACTTAAAAACGATAACGTGGAACTGTAAGACTAACGCACAGCCTTAAGATTATACGTTCCACGTAAGTTACGTATGAAGTATGAACTAAAGATTATGTAAGCAACTTCCCCACTCGGATAAAACAAAATAAAATCTGCCTCAAAATTATATTACCTCCCACTCATTATAATTTTATTATTGTTCAGAATTATACCTGTTATTCGTTTATACGACTCCAACCAACACTTTATTCAAGCAACACATACTTACGACATTAGCTGATATTTAGTAATTTACTCAAACGATGCATTTGACGTCAAGAAAACATAATATTACACGCTTCTCGGTTCTTCTAATAATATAATGAAGTACTATATGATTTATCTAATCATTTTCGTCCTCTCGCTTAATTTCTCTCTAGCTCATAATTAGTTCATGATTACGCCATAAAAAAACTTGAGTTGAGCTTAATTCAGAGACAAGGAATAAGTATTTATTTATTCATAAAACGAGGTCATATCTACACACAAACAGAGTTATATGTACCTGAAGAGCTACTTGAGACTGGTTATAAGAACCTCTTCTTCCCCAATCGCCGACGACGAGAAAACTGAGTGTACCATCGGGTTTCGGTGGTTGAACCAACCGTGGTAGCTCCGCTGTTGAATTGCAGGCGGAGAATATAATAATTAAACCGAGAACAGAAAATATGAGCTCGATGGGCTTAGCTCTCAAGCTATCCATCGAGAGACTTTGGGGGAAAAAATATTGTAAAGGGTGATGGTGGATTTGTTGTGGCTTTGGTATATATAGCTAGTCCATATGTGGCCACGTTTTAGAAAATAAAGGCAGAAAAATAATGTAATAATTGTGAAGTTATGTTCTCTTGACGATTTTACGTTTTAAGAACATATTATCATAATTGACCACTCAAACTAATAAAAATGGACTTTAGTTACAATTTGCACGTCAATTTAAAGGGGCGGTGGATGAAGTATTGAAATTAGGCGTGAATGTTCCATATTTATGTGACGTGGCATATATTGTTCCACATTTTGTATATGTATTTGACATTGCATACAATTTTGTTCCCATATATTTTAACAAGGAAAGAAGTTGACCGGATCAGAGGGTTCCTAAGTATTTGGAAATTGCATTGGATTTTGATAATACTAGAAGATAGAGGTATCAAGTTATCAATGATGTATAATCCTCTACCATACGAAGAGTCATATAAGCCGAACGGGCACCCATACCATTTTGGAAGTCATATCAGATTTTCAATTATTGATCTTTGTGTTCATGTGTTTTTCTTATCTTGACAAGATCCAAGAGACGTCGACAACAATTATATCCAAATGGCATGTGAGAGTCGACGAAAACTTCCAAAATGTTCTCCATTATATTTAGATCGCATACATGAAAATACATTCATATTACATATGCTAAAATAAATAGCATCCACGTATAGATGATGTAGGATCTATCCGAAATCTCAAATGAGATTCTAGGCTTCGGAATGATGATCACGAGCGAGTATGAATATCTAAAATATATATGTTGGAACAGAAGAATATGTAATAGAAAGTTGACAAAAAAAAAAAGAATATGTAAGAGAAATATAAAAATTAATAGGTAAAACTCAGTTCATATATATTTGCAATCAGAAAAAATTAGTGATGATGGAACGAGAAACAGTGGTATGTTATGATTCATCATCGCTATAGTTGCTTCTTCTTTCCTTATAATTGAGCACATAATACAAGAATATCCATACATCATTATAGGGAAAGCTCACGAGTTGCCAGATCTTTGGCGATAATGTTGTCTCTAATGACAACATTAGAGAAGCCGTGCTCATAAGATCTCCAAGAACAGTCCTTTATTGGTTAGAAGACTTGGTTTGTGAGTTGTGGCTATAAATTATTTTCGGTTGATGAAATATTACAAATCTAGCTTTCATGTTTTGTTTGAAAAATATGTGTTAGAGATATTGGCTCAAAACTTTTTGATATGCATGGTTGAATGAGCAAACACCTTAGAGTATGAATCTTTCAGTCCCATCATGATTCTTCACTTCATACTTTCTTGCTGAAATTAAAAGTTCACAAAAAACACTTAACTTTCCCCTTGTGATTCATTTGAACTTGGTACTGCTTTTTTTTTTTTCAATTTAAAATATATATCATTTTGTATTGATTTTGGTGTTTGCTTCAAACCCATTTTCAATTGTTCAAAAGGATGTTTAATTAATGTTAATTTCACTTGCAATTCGATGAGGATACATCAATTAGTTATCAATTTTACAAAACAAAAGCCTCTTTATATATGAAGGTGTGGTGGCATATCAAGAACCAAAAGACTCATGCATATTTGAATGATTATAGTTCAGTTAATGAAAGTAAAATCCAACCATGGTGTATAACATCAGAGCTATAGGGTCCGTTAATAAAAAAAAAAAATATATAAATCATGTTTGAACAAATCTTCACAACTCTCGTGTATTTGCTGGTAAAAGTAAATATATAATCTGAGTTTCTTTTTTTAATATTATCTATTAGGATTTAATCCGCAGTACAACGCATGACAATATTTTTAATTTTAAAAATTTTAAATTTATATTGTATTTATTTGTTATTTTATTATTGTTTTATTAATTTTAAAAATATAAAATTTTACAGATATTTGATATAAGTATTCAAAGTATAGGATTTTTGTAGTGTTTTCAAGGTTTTAACCCATGTGGTATATTTAATTTCTGGGAGTTCGCCCTAGCCTTCGTTTCTCTCTGGCACATCAACCGAGATCTCCTCCTCCGGCGACGCCGAGTCCAATCGGCGTCGCTGGGACTTGGTTTCTTCATCTCCACGACGGTCTCTTCCTCTGTGTTCTTCTCATTTTTAGTTTCAGTTTTCCCGGAGATAGTTTGCAATCCCAGATCTCATCTCCGCCCATGTGTAAGCTTCATTCATCCCTGTTGCCCCCGCTCCTGGATTCTCCTCTTGGTGATCCTACCATCTCGAGTTTCCACCCATCTGCTACCGCTCGAGAGATCCGTCAATGTCCCTCTAGGCTCGATTTCTGTCTGTCCCACCATTCCTATAAGCCGTCAAGTATAACATCTTTCCGCTCCTTGGATCCAGATCCTCTCACCAAGTACTTTGCTTGGATGCAGCTGGACGGAAGCTCTGTCTTGACGCTAGCACCGGTGACCCGCTTGACAACGAATCCTTCCTCCTTGGTGACCCCTGTCTCTCTCTCGGTTAACCTTTGTCCCAGGTATATTCCCCATTCATATGTTCAAACCCTGGAATATAGTTTACCTTGGATAAACTATAAGTCATCCCTGAGCTGGAACTGCCTTAGAACCCCTGAACTTAATTGCTTAGTAAGACCAAATCGTTTAATATCTTTGTATACTGCTTGGTCAAGTCGAGTTACACTCGGTAGCAGATACTTAGATATTTCGGTTGTGGTTGATCCTTCTTTGTGTCAAGGCCAGTTAAGTAGCTTGGTCTGGAAGCTCGCAATGCTGCTCATTGATAATGGTTTTGACCTGCCAATTGGTTTATCCCTATTGTTTGCTCTCCCTGATCCTTTAGCATATATATCACCATTAGCTCAGCTGATTCAGTGTCAACTTGTAACTAGGCCTAATCCGAATTCCACTCTTCCCCTATCTAGTCAATGTCTGCTTAGCTTAAGTATACCGCTAGTCCGAAGACTGCTAGTGAAACTTAACCAGCATCTATTGCTAAATTGGCCCAAGAGTATCTTAAGAACCCTGTTACTAGAGCCCCTTAAGGATGACCCCCTAGAAGGAGATTGTTTTTTGAAGATTGGCATTATGATCCCACCTCTACGGAGAGGGGGTTACCTCTGCTTCATCAACCTCTCCTTCCTCCCTTGCCGTCTGTTTATGATCTCTATCTGTTTCTGCATCAACTTTTTGAAGTACTCTCAGTTAAGCCTGAAGATATGCGGCATTATGATCTTTGTTAAAAGCAGCAGTGGTTACCGTAATATCCCCAAGGTATCCTCACCCAAGCGCAGAGTTGCAACCACCACTTTTATGGTCGATCTGCAGAGCAACACCACCCTTGCTCGCCCCCTTGACAAGGCTCTTACGAGAGTTTCAGCCTTGGTCTTTCTTTTGCCAATTAGTCTTTGTTTTAAGACAATGGCCAGCTTCCCTTCCCTTGACCTGCTCATGGAAGATGCATCGATACGCCTTGATCTTAGAGGTTCCAGAAAGCTATCAAGCCTTTGGTCCATAGCTCTCAAGCATCTAATATTTGTTGTCCCTATCTATCTTTATTGCTTTGATGTATTATTTTCTGGGAAACCCCCTCTTATGTTATCCCTTAAACTAGCTCATTTCCCTTGTATGTTACTATTTCTTGAATGAATGTTAACATTTGTTTGACAAAAAAAAAAAAAAAAAAAAAACCCATGTGGTATATGTATAGTCTAGTAACACATTTATCTCCTGGTACACATCTAAAAGTGTTTTAAAAAAAAAACAATTTCACTTAACTCTCTATATGGGATTAATGTTAACCCGTCTCACCAAAATTAAAATAATTTTTTGCGTAAAAAAATAATCAAAATAAGTTTTTTATCAAGTTTAATTATGTTAATTGTTTTACCAAATTAGCATATTTTTATAGTTCATAATTTTTTCATGTCAATATATATAGTTTATGATAATTAATAAAATTTTATTTTTTTGGTAATTCCTCAAAAATAAAAAATAAACTAAATTATATGGGGTTTTCAACATATTTAATGTGATATTTTATAATTGGATTTTCGGTTTAGGAAATTATTAATGTTAATATAATTATGGAGATTGTAAACTTTTGTTATGGAAAATATGTTGTATATCATTTAAATTTGAGAGATTCTAGCATCCATAAAAATAGTTTTGAAGATTTAATGGGTTAAAACTTTAATGAGTATAGTTGTTTTTGGAAAAATCGAAATGTATAGATGTTGTTAAGATTTTATGGAAATAAATGTAACAAATGTTGGTCAATTTAAAAAAGTTTAGTATTTGAGTTTCTCTGCAATGTTATTTATGGAATTGTTTTAGGGGTTTATGTTATAAAAAAAAATTAAATAAGTAAAACTTAAAAAGCATAAACCAAAATGTACTTTAAAAATGTTAATATAGATGTAGAAAAAAAATATTACAAGGGTTAATTCGGCTCTTATGTTAAATATTGTTTTTATCCAAAAGAATGTTAAATATTGTTTACTATTCAACCTCATGTCAAAACTTATAATTATCCCGCCATAATTAGACAAACCGTGTTCCATTTTATTATTCCTAACCGTTTTAAACCATTGTTGATATTGCATTGAAGAACAAAAATGCACAGATGTTGTAATTAGACTCTTCCTTTTTCTTAACCAAAACAAACAAAAAAGACTCACTTTTTCAAATGGGCACCCAAAACAGAATAAATTGCAGTTAATTCAAATTAGAACCAGTCGAAAAAGATAAGCCCAATAACATCCCAATTGCCTAGAAGCTTGTTTGAAACGGAATTGATATGAAAAGACCATATTAATTGTGAATTACCGAAGTACCAATAGCAGCTCAATTACCAAGTTCCACTTCCAACTCGTCTTTGTCAACTTTCATTGACTTGAACTAAAATTGATTTCCACTCGATTTTGCTCATATCCACATCAATTTAAACTGAAGTTAAAAAGTAAATTGCAACCAAAATTTTAAGTAAGTATTATTACCGCAGGAGAAGACAAGACTACGGGTGGAGAACAAAAAATGGAACATCTTAATGGGTTGCCTTCTGACTATGCATACAAAAACCTGTATAGTAAAATAATATAGTGCTTATACAAGGTAAAGTCATTTAGCTTAAATGTAAAAGAAAAAAAGTAACCCTACCTAAAAAAGAATTTATGGTCCCAATGGTCCCTAAATATCAATTAATATATTATTTGTAGCTTAACCACTAATAGCATTTTATGTAAGTTTGTCGATCTCTTAGTAGTCGTACCAATGAAGAGAAGCAAAAAGTGAGAAAATATATGTGTCTTAGATATTTTTGATTGGACAAAAGATGAAGAAGATATGTGGAATAATTATTTCTAAAGTATTTGCACTTTCAATACTATAAATATCCTCTTGGCTGGTAGGAAGACATTTAAAAATTTACGAAAACATATGAATTATAATCGTAATGCACTTTCACCGACCAGTCAATAAGATTCAATTTTTGATCTATATTTTTTATTTAAATGGATGAAAGTTTCACTAAACTAAACTATAGTACTTATTATATATACAAGTACGTTTAGCTATTGCCTATTGTCTCCTTCATTATGAAGTATTTAAAATATATATTGACTTGTATGTATCGTTCCCCATAAGTAACAATGTGAATTGACAAAACAGATAAATAAAAACATATCAAGCAAAGTAATAAATCATTAAAGGAAAACAATCAAATAACCTTCTAAGATATTTCTATCGTTTATCTTTTAGACTAATAATTTCAGCATTCATATATAATAGGAATTTCCCGTACTACTGAGATATTAATTCTCATATCATCCAATAAGTGTGTATATATTACACTCGGTCAATGTATATACTTCGAAGAAAAAAAAAAGACAAAAAAAGGAATCTTTGACCTTAAAACTTTGTGAAAATAGACCAGATTGACACAATTTTGAAAAAAAATTGCTAGTTTGACACCCTCTCTTAGAGAAAAACTAGAATAACACAATTTTGTGTTTAAATTACCAAAAGCCCAATTAAAATTGAAATAGGAAATAAAAATTAACTAAATGATAAAATAAAAACAAAAAAATGTTAAGTCAAAACTAGAAAAAAAAACCCAACAATCGTTTTTTTGGTACAAACCGAAACTTCGTTTCTTCCGCCGGCAAAGAACAGGTTTTACAGTCCAGGGAGAAAAGCACGATCTATTGTCATCTTCGCCGGCGAATAAGAAGTGTAATCACCGGTGTTCACTGCTCTAGCCAGATACAGCGGTCGTCGTGGGTCGTTTATTCTGGCGGCGGAATAAGAACCCTAGTGGCTTCGGAAGCACGATCTATTGTCATCTTCGCCGGCGAATAAGAAGTGTAATCAACGGTGTTCACTGCTCTAGCCAGATACAGCGGTTGTCCTGGGTCGTTTATTCCGGCGGCGGAATAAGAACCCTAGTGGCTTCGGTGGTGGTTGATTTTCGGATTCGGCGCCGGTGTTCTTGAAGCCCTCGCCATTGTTACACCCTTTGAGGTATAAAAGCTTTCCTTTTGTTGCCTTTTGGCTTAATTTCTCCAAAAAACTCAGATGAAATCACATGTCTTCCCGATTAATCTGTTAAATTGAATTAAAAAGTACTAGGAACTTCCCCTTAATAATTTATTAGCACTGTCGAATTTGTTAAATTATAGTTTAATCATATTTAGTTAGTTTGGTCAGAGTGATTTAGTACAATTGAAAATTGTAGATTAATCCTGCACCAGTCTCTCTGTTCGTCAATGGTACATTAGTGTTTCTTCTGAAATTGTTTGATACTTTTTTGAAATTGCAAACCAGTGAACGTCTTTGCTACTTAAATAGGAATTGTGCAGTACAATTGAAAATTGTAGATTAATCCTGCACCAATCTCTCTGTTCGTCAATGGTACATTAGTGTTTCTTCTGAAATTGTTTGATACTTTTTTGAAATTGCAAACAAGTGAACGTCTTTGCTACTTAAATAGGAGTTGTGCTTAAATAGGAACTTGCGAATGATTTAGCTTTATCTTAATTGTTGTGTTCATTAGTTTCTCTTTGATTTCTATAAACGAGAGATTTTTTTTTTGGATTAGAAGTATCTAACAATTTTGTGTTACATTTGATTCTTTTTTTTTGTATGTTTAGGAATGGCATCTTCAAGCAATAGCATCAAATATCCTCCTCTACTTTATGAAGAAGGGAAATCGCCTCTCCAACATAGGAGCATGAACCACAATTGTTTTGTGTCCAAAATTGGAATTTTGAGAGAAGGATTAGGGGTGGACGTGTGGGATAAACTCAAGGACTCATCTCTTGGAGTGTTTATAAAGTTTGCTGAATTGGAATACACCTGGGCTGCGCAGAGAGTTCACTTTCTACTCACACATCAGCTGAGAATCAACAACATTCATGAGGTTTGGTCTTTGATCGATAATAGGCCAATTAGATTTTCTTTAAATGAGTTTGCAGAGATAACAAGGTTAAATTGTGATGCATTTGACCTTTTAGAGAACTTTGATGTTGATCACCATGATTTCTGGAAAGAAATGAAAATACCAACAACCCTTGATGGTCCTATGTGGAGTGAGTTGGTAAAGGTTATTGATTCTAGCAAAACATGGCATCTTGATAAGAGGATGATGGTTGGTAGGTTATGTTTGTTGTCAGTATGCGTACATGGAATTCATCATACATCTAGAATCCCGTTGGCAACCGCTAAGAGAGTTTTAGATCCAGTTGCTTTTGAAAAACATCCATGGGGTCGGGTTGCTTTTAGTAGTCTAGTGAATTCTGTGAAGATGGTTGACTATGACAGAGATTCATACACCATACACGGGTGTGTTCATGCTTTGTTAATTTGGTTGTATGAGAGTGTTACTGGAATAGGAGAAAGTTATGGGGTTAGAAGGATAGAAACCACTGGTGTTCCACTTCTTGATTGGCGATCATCTCGAAAACGTATCAACTTCACAAACTTCATCCAAAACGAGAAGAAGTTGCATGGACAGGTTAGTAGTTGTGCTAGTTCGTTACTATCTTTAAAAAAAAAATACTTTTGACATCAATTAATAATTTGTGTGAATTTAAAGTTATTACCAGTGTTAATCACTTTATTCATGGCTTGTAGGTTCGTGTTAGGCATATGGTTCATGTTTCAGAGGAAAACATGTATCCTCTATGGTCTGACACAGATGAGCATATGGATCTACACCTAGACGAGCTACTTAAAGATCTCATTCATAACCGTTTGTCTCTAGATGCTTGGAGTTGTGTCAAAACAGTTGGTATAAGTTCAAAAAAGAAGAGAAGAAGTGCTGAAGCTGATAAGGTGAATGACAACAGAGGGTGCAATCCTAAGAAAAAAAGATTGACAGATAGTGATCCTAAATGTGAACAAGGAGAAAATGTAACCAACATGGAGGTAAGGTTTCGTTTTCCTTTACCGTAATTGATTAACAATTTTTGTCTTCTCTATTATGATATTAATGAACATGTTATTGTAGGATGGTAAGGATGACAAGTCAATTTCTTTGGATATTTGGAGGGCGATTGAGAAAATGAATGAGACTATTTCTGACTTGGGCAAAACACTCAACAGTCGAATAGATGCTTTGGAGAGTAAATTTGAAACATTCGTTGAAAAAAAAATGACGGTGTTCAAAGAGGAGATGGGTGAGAGGATTAAAGCATTGGAGAAAGAAAAAAAAGAGCCTAAAGACGCTGATGTACGGAATGATGCCACTTCGCACACCATTAACGATGATGAGGGAACAAGTAAAACACCTGTAAGTTACATTTTCCTTTACTTCTCATGTTCTGTTGTTGTCTAAAACTTCTCATGTTCTGTTTTTAAAAAACTCGACCACGTCGTTTTATTTTTTTACTTCTCATGTTCTGTTTTGTTTTTTACTTCTCATGTTCTGAATTTATAAAACTTCTCATGTTCTGTTTTTTTTAAACTTATCATGTTCTGTTTTTTTTTAAACTTCTCATGTTCTGTTTTTTTTTTTTTTACTTCTCATGGTCTGTTTTTTTAAAACTTCTCATGTTCTGAATTAATAAAACTTCTCATGTTCTGTTTTTTTTAAACTTCTCATGTTCTGTTTGTTTTTTTCTTAAACATATCATGGATTGTTTTTGCTTCTCATGTTCGATTTTCTTACCTCCTTGGAATGTTCTGTTCGGTTGCAGTCATGGATTGTTGAGATGAAGCAGACATCACAAGATGAATTTCCAGTTCAAAGGGTGGTGAGGAAGGAATCTGTGAAGGTTGGGAAGAAGGAAACTTCCAAGAAAAATAAGATTACTGGTCTTGCTTCTGACGATGTTGAGGATATCACTACCCAAGTTCAGAAAGCTAAATTGAAAATAGCTTCCAGTTCTGAAGATACATGGTCCAACAAGGAGGATCAGTTGGTACATAAAAAACTTGAGGTGACATTAAACCGCCTTGGAGAGGCTTTGACGAAGTTGGATGGACCTGGACCTTCGAAGACTTCTAGACGCGTGCCCCAGTTGGCAGGATCGCAGAAGTATCCTTACCTTGGTAACTCGACAGTCAAGCGGATCATTACAGAGGGTGATAATGTGTTAGGCGATCATCTTAAGCCTGTAGATGATGAGAAACATCAGAGACTTCTGGATTTTCTCAGCCTTGACAAGTATATACATCAACAACTCTGAATAGTTTATAAAAGTTACTATCATTATCTATATATGTACTAACTCTTTCTTATATTCACAGGGAAGAGCCACTTAGCACCAGCAACGCAGCTGTGAGATTCTATTGGAAAATTATGACTCCAAGGAAACATTGGCCAAGCTATGACTATGGATGGTTGACAGAACATGTAAGTTTATTTTTGATAATTTAGTATAGGCGTTTATTCAATACTATATTTTTCGCTTATTCTAGTTTTTATTTTTTTGAATGTAGCACATGGGTTGTGCAATGGCTATGTTCCGGCGAAGATATATGCGTGAGCCTTGTCCGTATCCTAAAGAGCGCATAGCTTTCTTAGACCAAGATCTGATGACTACATTGAAGAAGGACTACATACAGTTTGATATGGGGCCTAAGAATTTTGTGTTTCGGGATTCCTATGTGAAACACGTTTTTGGTGAATATCCTGAGGAGTCAGCTACGAACAAGAAGTGGTGGATTGATGTGGATAACTTATACGCTTGTCTTTTTGTCAATGGGAACCATTGGGTGGCTTTGGATATTGACTTGCGAGGTAAGAAGATTCACATCTATGATAGCATACCAACCTTGGTGAATGACGAACAAATGGCCATTGCATGTTTGCCTTTAAGGCGAATGATTCCTGCGATGTTAAGTGACATGATTCCTGAGACAAACCGTAAAAAGAGCAGAGCAATGTTGGAATTGAGAAGGGTGAAGAAAAATGTTCCTCGGAATGAAAATCCAGGTGATTGTGGTGTGTATGCTCTTAAGTACATTGAATGTTTAGCTCTTGGGAAAACATTTGATGGGCTTTGCGATGAGAACATGTTGGCTCTTCGGATTAAGCTTGCAGCGGAATTATACGATGAAGTCAGAGAATTAGCCATACCACCTAATATGACTGATTCACCTCCTCGAGCTGTTATCATCCCTTCCCTAGTTGATGAGTCCTTGTAGACTATTTTGTTTCATTGCCTTACATTTTGTAATAACATTATAATTGTAGACTATTCTTCTTTTGCATGTGAATGTGAACGTGAATGATGATAATATAACTTGAAGACTATTCTTCTTTTGCATGTGAATGTGAACGTGAATGATGATAATATAACTTGAAGACTACTCTTCTTTTGCATGTGAATTTGAACGTGAACGATGATAATATACTCATTTTAAATTTTAAATTGTTACTAACAAAAGAAGTGGAGAATATAAAAGAACTTTGAACTAAAAAGAATTCTATGTCAATGAAAGCATTGTCATTTTCAACCAAAAAATAAAGAGAACTTGGGAAGATAACAAAAACTAGGAAATTATAGAGTACATGTCTTGCGATTATGTCCTACTTGGTTGCAATTACCACATGTGTATTGTTTTCTTGGCTTCTTCTTTTCCATTGCAATTTCCAATGCTGATTTGATTCTTGAATTCTTTGGTCTACCTGGTTGTTGTTTTGGAATCGGTGGTCTACATACCTTTGTTATCACATGTCCAGGAACAGATTTATCAAGCTCCCTTGGCATGATGGCATTCTCGTAGGAAGTGTAAACGTAGTGTTTCCGATAATAAGGATGACTCATTGAAATGCGAGAAATGTTTCTGAATTCACCGGCCGCAATTGCATGTGCACAAGGGAGTTTCTCCAAGTCAAACCGGCGACACGTACACTTTTTATCTTTCAAATTGACAACATGCAGAGATGTTCCACTTGTTACTTGTACTTGGTGTGCATCGATATCTTGGACAGTAAGTAACTTAGCATAGTCCACACGACCCTATAAAATAATAACGACATTATATTAGAAACTTAGTTGTATAACATACACACTTGCTAAGAAAGGATGAAAACGACCAGACCTGGAGAATTTTCTCTACACCACGAGTCAAGTCTGTTGTCATCTTCAATGCATCAGTCCTTCTATCTGAAAACCACCTAGTCATCATGGACCTTATTTCTTCCAATAGTTGTACAATAGGAAAGCTCCTAGCATGTGACATGACCTTATTCATTGATTCTGCAATGTTGCTTGTAAGCAAGTTGTACCTATCACCTGGGAAATGTACACGAGTCCACATACGCACATCAGCCCTTACGAGGTACTCATGTAGTGCTGGATTCATGGCTTCTATCTGATCAAATGTGGTTTGAAAGTCGATAAGTCTAAAAGCATTTGCCGCCTTTTTAACCAAAGCAAATTCTGCTCGACCTTTAAACCGAACCAAAATATTCTTGTACATATGGTATGTGCATATTCCCCTACTAGACTTCGGATAAACCTTTTTAATAGCTTTCCCAATTGATTTGTGTCTATCAGAAATAATGGAAAGACTTTCATCATCAGGTATCACACAGCTGAGTTGCTTGAAAAACCATTCCCATGATTCATCATTCTCTGTATCAACCACGGCGAAAGCAATTGGAAAAATCTGAAAATTGCCATCTTGAGCTGTTGCTGTCAGTAGTGTCCCTAAGTATTTTCCCTGTAAAAAAGTACCATCCACAACAACCACTTTCCTCAAAAACGGAAATCCCTGTATGCTTGCACTAAATGCTAGAAAACAGTACTTAAATCTTTGAGCTTCATCAACATCAAGCTGTGTAAAAGTTCCAGGATTTGCCCTTTTTATCATATACAAATATGTAGGAAGCTGCTCATAACCACTCTCTGGACTACCCCTGACCAACTCGCGAGCATGCCTTAACGTTCGATATGCTTTCCAATAATCCATCTATCATCAACAAATATTTTTTTTTCGTTGTTGTGAACAAAAAAACGGAAAAATGATAAAGCTAAACAAAATAATCTAAATAATGCTAAATAAATAGAAAAATTATACCTTGATTTGAAAGCGTTTATTTAACGCTTCAGCAACATGCATTGGGAGTACCTTGGGACCAACTCCACCAACAAAATCTTTGTACAACTCTCCTAGAATATGATGATCTGCTTGTCGGGCACGTGTAGAGCGCTCTGTTACAGAACATGTATGTGCTGAAATAAACACACGGACCTCAAACTTTGGAAAGTGATTTATTGTTGCAGCTCTTACCCTCCACTTGCATCCTTTAACCCAACACTTGACAATCAGTAGTGTTGGTCTCGATTTGTAAACAAAATAATCAAACCTTTGTACCAAGGTTAGTATCTTCAACCGTGTTTCTAAGTGCTCCTTTGTATCATACATTTGCCCAACAGCCAAATTCACAGAAGACAAGTCTACCTTTGAGACATCAACAGGTTCCTTATTTTCTTCAATATAAAAAGATGAACTCCTGTTCTTCATTGGAAATTGTTGATCCTCTTCTTCTGGTGGAATTCCATACATGGTAAAATTCTCATCATCAGAATCTGTTCCGTCAGAATCATCACAATAATCAAATCTACTATCATCTTCATCGATCTCTTCTTCATTTGTGTCGATGGCCATATCAAGATACTCTTCTCCAACCTGATCATTTTCATCTCTTCCTTGTTTCTTACCTTTGTGATTCAAATCAGTCTGTATTTTCTTCTTCACTTCAACACAAAGTCGACCTGTAACCCTTTCCAATTGTCCCAGAAAAGTGTGCAACTGACGAGAATTATCGATAATAACTGGTGGTGTATCACTGGATAAATCCTGCAATAACCTCTTCGAGATCTTGTAACTCAAGACAACATCAAATACCTTGTTATCCAGCCTGTAATCCTCATATACCATTTCAATGCAATCATCAAATCTGCTTTGATCGTTACATTGTAGAATTCGTGAACCCCTTTCATTATCAACAACAAACAACCATTTGTTGTTGTCAAAGATCCAATTACCACAAACGAGAATCACATGCTTCATATTCTCTTGGTTGTGTAACAATCACTCTAAAACGTGAAGGAAGATATAGGAAAAAAAAAACCACCTTCAAAGGAAAATAATAGAGAAGTCGATTATGAACCCCAAAAGGAAAGAAAGCATGATTAAATCCACATTGGAGAGGAGGAAGAAGGAATTTATGGAAAAAATAAGATGAACCCAAAAGAGAAAAAAAATTTCAGTCGATATAGGGGGAGGGGAGGGGAGGCACGATACAAAAGAGAAAAAAATAAGGTAAATCCTAGATTCTCGCCATATATGGCAACTGCTACAAAAGTCTGTCGCTTAACTTTAAAAAAATCTGTCACAAAAGGCACTAATAAATCTGTCATTACCCCGAAAAAAAATCTGCTGTCACTATATCAACATAAAACAAATCTGGTATCATTGTATTCATATATAATAAATCTGTTATCAAGCAGCAGATTTTTTAGTAGGAAAAAACAACTGTCATAACATAAGAAAATCTGCCATAACGTATATTGTGCATGTGGGTCAATATAGCAATTTTAAAAAGACTTTCGAAAATCTGTTATCAAACAACAGATTTTTCCATCAATCCAAAAATCAGTCATAACTTACAAAAAATCTGTCACCACTATATGTCAAACTAGCAATTAATTTTACGTTTATAAATCTGTCGCAATGTGACAGATTTTTTAAGTGAAAAATAAAACTGTTACAACAATCATAAAAAATCTGCCACAAAATTCCAAGAAAATTGACTAAAACAATGAAAATCTGTCATGACTTTATAAATAAGTCTGTCGCGTTAAGAAAATCTGTTGTTCACAAAAAAACTGTCGTTACACACTTCAAATAAATCTGCCAATAGAAAAAAAATCTGCCGTCAAACTCTGCAAATTAATCTGTCATCTAAAATAAGTCTGCCAAAGAAAAACTGCCATCGACAATAAATCTGCCACTTACAAATTAATCTGCCATTACTTGTATGGCAGACTTTTATAAAAAAAAAAAAAAAAACGAAATTGCAGGAATTTTTAACCAAGGGTAATATTGACTTCTTTTTTTTCCTAACAAAGCAAAAAAGGGTATTTTCGGTATAAAACTAACCCAACTGACCCTCAAATTTTAGGAGTTAATCTAGCAATTAACTGCTCAATTTGGGTCAAACTAGTGATTTTCCCTAAAACTTTAGAAGCCCAACAATTCTTAAGATTATCTTAGATATAAATTATTAATCATTTGGTTATTAATATTAATAGACATGCCGCAAAAAGAAAACTTACCAAACCCTCTTCCTTACGATTTTAATTGAAATCCAACTTTCCTGGAATCTCGATTTCAAGATACCCAATGATCTTTGTCTTTTTCATCGGGAAAATATTTTTTTAAAAATTAAGTAATCAAACCTATTTACTGTATTGTATTTGCTTGGTTAAATACCGAAACAAAATATAGTTAATTAAAATAGAACTTCGATAAAAGAAAAATCGGAGCTATTACACGTTAATAATCTTATCACTATAAGTATAAAGTATAAACATATACTGACTAGAATTATTATTGAACCAATGAACGATATAATGGACAATTTGTCCGGTTGTATCCAAAACATTTTTTAATAAAAGTATGTAAATGGATAGTATATAATTATAATGTCATAATTTTTATTTCATAGAGAAACAAATAAAAGGACGACACGTGCATCCACTAATAATGATAAACTAATAACAATAATAATGTTGTGACAAGAAACATAGAAATGTTTGCCAAAAAAAAAAAAAAAAAAAAAAAAAAAAAGAAACATAGAAATGTTATAAAAATAATTCTTTAGGTATGTAATTTAATTTGCTTAAGATCAAAGGTAAAACTAGTTGATTAGTTTCTTCTCCGTATACAAATCCCCTCTTTAATACTATCGAAAACATGAAACTTAATTATCTTGACTCTTGCACAAAAAAAAAAAAAATTATCTTGACATTTCATATTCCGAACTTTGGTATATACTACATCTTGTGTGAAAAGAACAGACATACCAGCAACAATCTCATATAAATGTATATATATACACACGTTTTCTTAGTATCTCCCTAAGAGACGAACATAACAAAATTATAACGCTCTTGTGATCTATTTTAAGTTTTTTTTTTTTTAATTTCGTTGGTAAGAAAATATTGTTGGGGTAAATAAACTTAACTTCGTTATGATCCAATACTAAGAGAGCAAATAAGCAAACATAAGACAAAAACAATCAACACATTTTAACAACTGGTGTATAGTGTTTTTTTTCTTTCTGTAAGACATTCTGACATGCATCTCTATAGTATTTTGTCACAATGAGTATTAAAACCTACACGGGAAATATTTGGTTGAAGACTTGAAGTATATGATCCCTCATATCAAACATTAACTGCACCTTTTTAGCCTGTGTAAAAGCAAGTGTTGTCTAGAGACAATTTTGCCAACTTGTTGTTTAGTATGGTGCATGTCTTATGTCTTAGTCATATACCAAACAAAAATGGTCTATGTCTAAATCTAAACTATATGTATTGCTATAGCCTATAGTCATTTTTTTACGTACAATATTGTATCTGCCACGTGTTGCATTTTGGTTCATTCTTACTTGTCTACAAGATATGTAATGGATACGAATCCACCAAAAATTGCTCACATTAAAACACTTTTCTTTCATTATTTTTCTTCCTTTTTAGAAAGTATGTAATAATGTAAATATAAAATTTTATTTTTAAAATCAAAATAAGTCATCAGAAGAAAAGCCCTACTTTGTGAATCATGTAGTTTATATGAAATGAAACTAGTTTTAAACAATAAAAAGAAATTTCATTTCGTGAATACTGATATTACTTGCATCGATCAATATAGATCATTACACTATTATATCTGTCAGTGTTTAATTAGACAATCCAATACCAATTATAATCTTGTGTGTATGCGTACACACACGTACATTGAAGCTTTGTGGAGTCACCATTAAAAATGGTTGGATCCAATTGGACATAAATTGGTTTTTTGTTGGCTGCATTACAAAGTGCAAGTTCCATACCCAAAACTTTGTTTTTCATGCAACTTGCTCCATGATGAGCTACAGTAATACATGTATTTTTAAATCGGGTAACAATATTTTCTTGGTCAAATTTAAAATATTTTAAAACGCACAGCCGTTAACCAAATATTGCCGTGACAAATGGTTATAAAATTGAAATTCTATGTAATAAAATAAACGTTCACATAACAAAATAACATGTGAAGAGAAAAAATCACACTGCCATTTTTTAATAGTTAAATTAATTTCCATATCTCCTACTACCATTTTGACAAATTATATTTATTATGCAAGTTACTAACCCTTCTGGTTAGTAGTTAGTACATATACGGCTTGCATAACTTATTGTTGTTCTTTCGTCTTAGTTACTATTGCCGTGTCATGTGCTTCTATATAGTATGATTATAATTCGTAATGTATTATCAGCTGAGGGACCTATTGAAATATATATATACTGATATAAAGACTTTACAAGTTACAACAGAGCACCAAATAAATACGACGGATATTCCCCATACAATATCACCACTAGCAGCAACTTATTGGTGGAGTAATTTAGCTGCTCACAATTATAAGCCGAAATTAATTCAAACTTATAATTAGTAATATCGAAATTAATATATCGTTAAACAAACAATGGTAAGCCTTTGATTAAAAAAATATGTAGCGATCCACATTGATTAGACCGACCAAAAAGTAACAATATCTTAATTTCTCTGCTAAAAGAAAGTTTATGACATATAACAAGATTCAAAGACCAAAATAGTAGAACTCTATAATTAGAGGAACATAATGTTTTCTTTTATATTAGAGGAACAAATACATCGCCAGCTAATTTTGTCATTTCTCATTATTACAATTTGCAATTGCTTTCACATCTTCACTTAATTTTTTTTATCCGATGATAAAAATAGTAACAAGTTGGACCCTCTTCTTTATTAAAAATAAGTAAAAAGGTAATCATTTTCAGTGTTTAATTTAAAAGTAATACAGTTAAGGACAAAGATTGATTGGTTTCAAATTAATTTGTGTGGGATTTTAAGGACGTATACAATGTGATCAAGGTGGTTTGATGTCTAACTAGTCCAACAACCAGTAATAATAATGGACCAATCATCAACCTTCATTTCTTTTGGATTTTTAAAATAAGCTTAATAATATCGTCGGACTAATTATTAAAAGGGAATGATAATAAAAACTATATAGTATATAATCATCGCCCACGTCACATTTTCACCTCTTTCTCTCCGGCTTTGCATGGCTCTTTCTTGCTCCTTATCTCCCTCCCTCCCTTACTTATTATACTTCCTCTACAATTCCATTGCTTCTTGATAAACCTCTCTCTCTCTCTCTCCTCTTTCGATCTCTTGTTCTTCGTCTCTCTTTCTCTCTCTAAGCAATGCTTGGAAGCTATAGAGAAGTGAGTATTCGTATTTCGTACTTTTTAATCTATACGTCGGATAAACCGGAAAAATATATACTTGTATAAGTTATTGTTATTCTCCCTTGATCTTAATATATGCATGCAATTTATTCTGTGGTATATATTGATAAGGTTATGTGGCCAAGACTTGTGGCCAACAAGATCCTAAGGAAAAGCGTCGGGAGCAACAACTTCGTCGCTGATTTCCCACCTGATTCAGATCAGAAGCTTCTAGAAGCTTCCGGATTACTTGATGAACGACCTTCTTTCACGTCTAAATCAATTCTACTCGAGCAACACAAAACCACGCATCTTAACTACAAGTAATACATTAAAACTTTATATACCCTTTGTTTCGTTTTCTGTCATGAAAAATAGTTACCTTTATTTGTAGTTTTTAACCGTCGAATATACTTGGGAAAAGAAGAGAGCGCGGATCACAATAACGTATAGTTGACATAACTAGTCACTTTTCTTGCATTGCACGGCATTTAAACCTAATTCCGAATGCGCAAAACCAGTAGAGTTATAATCAACAGGTGGATGACAACCGTAATTAATTTAGATTCTAAGGGAGTCATAGTTTGATCCCTTTGTGTTCCATGAGTTTACAAAATTAACAGTTAATGGTTTATCAAATATATTAGAACGTTTGACAATTGTTTTTTTTTAATTAAAAAATAATGTAAACTTATGTATATCTTTTAGGGTTTTTGCAAGCACATGGAACGTCGGTGGTATTGTACCGGACGATGGGCTTGACATGGATGATTTATTGGAAACACACAAAACACCGTGCGACATATACGTGCTTGGGTGATTAATAAACTCTAATAATAAAAATTAAATTTATTTAGTTATAACGTATGGATTTTATATGTCTAAAAGTTGATTGAATGAAAATCTAGGTTTCAAGAGGTTGTGCCTCTTCGAGCTTCGAATGTATTGGGACCAGATAACAATAAGGTCTCTGCAAAATGGAACTCTTTGATAAGAGAGACTTTAAACAAGGGAGTAGCAGAACCTCATCGAGACAAGGACGTGTCGGAATCAAAGGGCACTAATAGTATTTCACAAGATTTCAGATGTATCATAAGTAAACAGATGGTCGGAATCTTGATCACCGTTTGGGTCCGAGGTGATCTCTGGCCATATATCCGGCATCCTAGCGTTTCATGCGTTGGATGCGGCATCATGGGTTGCTTAGGAAACAAGGTAACTGATTTTTAGAATTAAGTATTTTTTAACTTTTTTTTTTTTTCAGTTCAAAAGAAAATCTCACTGTTATAGATGTCGACTGAGTTAGGTGTTGACTGTTAATAGGAAATAATTACGTGCGTTCGCATTTGTATTCACAAATGATTATTATAATTTGTGGTTGAAATTTGAACTTATAGTTATATATATGTATATGAATTAGTGAATATAATGCCAGTATGTCGGCCATTTATATATAAACACATAGTAATAGTTTGGTAGTATTTTCACCGAATATCAAAACATAGTTAAGTTTATTTAAACTTAAATTTAGCTAGCATGTGTGAGTTTGATTTTTGTGCCTAATATTGAAGCGCCAACACAAACAAAATTTGCATTTCATATAAATAAATAATTATATTGTTCTCTTTGTCTTTGGTTATCATACTTACACCACTGATTATTTTATCATTAGGGATCGGTATCGGTTAGGTTTCAGTTGCACGAAACGACCTTCTGTTTTGTTTGCTGCCATCTAGCTTCCGGTGGCCGGGACCGAGATGAAAGGCAGAGAAACTCCGATGTTAATGAGATCTTAGCGAGATCGAGTTTTCCTCGAGGCTCGTCTCTAGATTTACCTAAAAAGATTCTTGATCACGAGTAAGCTTTATATCTTAATATAACGCTAATATCTTGAAATGAATTCAATAACACTTGGTTCATATACTTCGTGAATTTTTTTTATAAGAAAGCCAACTTGTTAGTAATTAACTATATAAGGTCAGACCAAAATTAAAATAGTTTAAGCAAGTTGACCGGTTAAATATAATAAGACATGAGATTGTGAAAGGAAAAAGGCTAGTTTGCTTAGTATGTACTCCTTGTTTAAGAAATTACCCAACTTGTGATATTTCTTATCTATATAATTATTAATTAAAGTTATTTTTGTCTTCTCTTTATTGGATCAATTTATACAGTCGAGTAATTTTTCTGGGAGACTTGAATTATAGAATTTCACTACCCGAGGAGAAGACAAGATTATTGGTGAAAAGCCAAGAATGGAACATCTTACTAGAAAATGATCAGGTGATTGTTTATATAGAAATGAACATCTTACTAGTATAATTCAATATTTTTTACATGTGTTAAAGGTTGTAAACTCGCCATTTTCTTATATGGTTTTATTTATATAAAATTAAGCTAAGCATGGAGATCTTGAACGGCCAGATTTTCAGAGGATGGCAAGAAGGAATTGTCATGTTTGCTCCAACTTATAAATATATTCCAAATTCGGATTTATATTATGGATGCATTACATACCAAAAAGACGAGAAGAAACGAGCTCCTGCATGGTAAGTAAAGTAACGTAAAGTATGTGTATACGGTATACAGTATACATCAATATACATGCTCCTTATCATAATATTGGTTAATTACTATATATCTTAGTTTGATCACATGCATATAAATGATAGGTGTGATCGTATAATATGGTACGGAAGTGGACTGAAGCAACATGAATATGCAAGAGGAGAAACGAAGATATCTGATCACAGACCTGTCAAAGCAATATTCACCGCAGAAGTTACTGTTATACGGCGTGGTAAAAAGATTCGTAATTTATTTTTCTCGGACAGATTTGAAGAAACAATTGACGTAGATGCTAAAGACTTCTCGTGGATATCTACGTAGTTTTATTAACCGGGGGGTGAGTGTTCATGTATATAATACACCCAACTATAGTTATAAGCTTATTCATATAATAGAGTCTTTGTTTTATACAATTTTGTTCTAAGCATCTTGTAATAAAAGAATCTATAATAGAGGTTTTGTGAAATATTGATTAAATATGCAATCTTGGCGACAAGTGACAGTTGTGTGGTAAAATCTTATTCAAGAATTACAAAGTACATCGAGTTATATCATTTATGCAGTTCAACAACTCTCTATGGTCCGGGATCACATATATTTGTTACTTAAAAAAGGTTAAAATTCTCAACCACAACTTTTAAAAAGAACTACTAATTAATGAAAAGTATAGTAACACCCAATCTTTGATCCTGAACACGTACTAAAACGAATTATCAACCACCAGAATATTACTGGAACATCCATTTGGCTATAAATTACACATTTTAAAAGTTATTTGGAGGTGACATCCCATGCAGTAACATACACATATATATATATATATGTGACTAACACTTTAACAACAACAAACAACATTAACAAATTTTATAAATAGAAAACGAACAAGCCATATGGTTGGTTAATTTAGCAATTGGCATTATATTATGTGGACAGGAGGCTTGGAGCATGAACAATTGGGTATTTTATATAATAATATGAGACTAATATATAAAAGAATCATATTTTATTTTATCTTGTTTTCACAAAACAAAGAGATATGGTTTTTGTTAATTATAATGGGCAAGTGGTTTTAGTAAATGCATATATGAGTTGTTGTCGTTTGTCTGCCAAAATTTTAGTTGTTGGAAATAGGATAATATCAGATTTGAACATTGAGTGAATATTGAATGATTTTTTTTTTTTAGTGTATAATTGGGAAAAATACAAAATGCAAAAATATCTCGTTACCAATAAACAAATGAATCGTTATTGTAAGAAAATGGGAAAATAAAATTAAAATACATTCACTATTTTGTTTTCGCTACTCATCATCCATAATATATACTTGTGATAAGGAAATTAAAATTAGGCCTATTTAATTATGAGCCCAGGCCCATTTTAGAATCTTCTCGATATAGACTGATAAAAGAAAAAAAGAAAAAAAAATCGGCCTTGAGAGTTTCAGCGCCATTGAAACGTTCAAAATTTTCACGGTGGAGAAGAGAGTCAAGAGAGAGAGAGATGAGTACAGAGATCGTTCATCTACGACGGAGATTGGTCGAGTTCCTGATTCAGTCTTCTACTGTAAGTTTAATCTTCTTCTTCTTCTTATCAATCGCTACCTGTTTAGGGTTTTATTCACTTCTGATTTTGAATTTTTTTGTTTGTTTTTTGGATCTGATTTTGGCGATGAAAGCAACTCGAACTTCCTCCGATCGTTAAATACTCAGCGCTATCTCTCTTCTTCGATCGATTTCGTCCTTCTGTAGTCAGGTATTGCGATTTTTCACTCCTCCGATGATTCCTGATTTGAGAATTTTTAGTGATTTCGATTGTGTTTAGGGTTTTAATTGTGGAATTCAGTTATCAAAATCGGTGAAATTGCTCGTTTCCTTTGCTTCTGATTGGATTAATTTCGAATCGGATACTTTAGATTTGGAGTATTTTGACTGCCTTATTGATACTCATTTCACTAGTTGGTTTATGTGCTTTTGGTTGGATCAGTTCTTGTTTGATGGATTTTGGATTTTGGTGAAAAATTTAGGCATTATGTCATGTTTTGTGATTCTTCTATCTGGATACTTGGGTTTATTAGGTTCTTACAGAGAAAGAAAGCTGAGCATTGGCTATTGCAACCTCTGACTGAAAGCAATCTGCAGCTGTTTGTGTTAGTCTCCATTTGGATCTCATGCAAAGTGGGTTTTTACTTCCTTAATTGTGATATAGTCTTTTTTGTGTGTTTCTTCTCTTCTATTGTGTACCTAGAATTGAACTGTTTTGCTTCTGTAGATGCATTGTGCCCGGGGTTTATCGGTTCATAGTCTGAAATCCTTTGGGGATAAAGTGATTACAGAGCAACTCTTTATGGTTCGGGATTTCTTGGATGCGGTAAGCTGCTCTTCAAACTGTGAATGACATTTGTTAGATGCTTTGGTTTTCGTATTGAGTTATGAGTTTCTTTTGCAGGAACTAGTTTTTCTGAGGGTAACCATTCTACACTTGGGGGATATGTTGTTTACGCTATAGAAAGCGAGCTTATTCGAACTTATTATCTGTCTTTCTCATTGTACATGAGAAGCAGGTTTTGAAATTTGACATTGGCACTCTTAATATAGCTTATACACTGCTTGAAGACCTTTTCATTCAGTTCAAGTAAGTTGTTTTATCCTTATCAAAGTATATAAACCCTTAAAGCTCCTGCTTAAAACTAACATAAAGTGAACGATATCGTCTTACTCCATGTTTTTATTATTATCTAACTCCTAAACCATACTTTCTTCTAATAGAGAAGTTGCAAAGGTTGGGGAACTTTTGAACTTTGAAGCATGTATGGACATGATGGATCTTCTTTACGAGACAGAGGAGACATCCCTTCTTTATCAATCTTCAACATCTTTAGCTACTTCCATTTTGGTAATGTAATTGCTTTCCATTAAGCCTCTGTTTGAATAGACCTCAAAAACCAAATTAACTCATGTTGTTCTCTTGACCACAGGTGTCTTCTTACATAATAACAGTGCCAAAACAGCAGTATGAGTTCCCTATCCTCCCTTGGGGTAAGCATTCATACTCCTGCTCTTTCCATCAAAAGTTTTTTAGATTAACAGTTACCAAAGATAGATTTAGATTAATCAAGTCATAGGATACTGAATTAGTTAGAAACAGGACATATAACATAATAAGGCCCAATGTGCTCCTTTTTGACTATGCATTTCAACATCACACAAAAGAGTACCTCGTTCACACTTCAAGGTCTTCTTCATATTGCCCCTTAGACCTGGACATTGTATGTTCCTCACCTAATACTTTTTATTATGATAGTAAGCCATCAAGCTTGACTTATATAAGTTATTCAGTTCTGACCACCGGCCATATACGGTTTACGGACCAATCAAATCTTTTGTGGTCCACACTATTTTGCTTAACCTAACATATCTCCGGTCCGGGCCACTCAAATATTGTACCGGACCGTATAGATATAGGAGACAGTAATAGTAGAAGTCACTAGTCAAACGTCAGCATTTCCTTTTTTTTTTCTATTGAAAAACTATACCTCATTTTCATGGAATTTATAGCTGTAATACACTCACACACACACAAAAGAGAAAGAAGAAAAGTCTATTTTTTATTTATTTCAAAGGGTCCCTCTCCAAATTTTATTCTTCTTCATTTACGGAGTAGTCCACACTAAATTGTTCTGAGATTTTTCGCTATATTACCTTTTTAAGTTTTCACATTTTCATGGTAGCAAACAGTGATATCTTTCAAACAATACCAAATTCTTTCACCTACTCTTTTTTTTGTACACATGTACTCATAGAACCCCATGTGGTATGAGTCTTTACTATAAAGCTAAAAAAATGTTAGGCCTATCTTAGTTTTAGCGACCACTAGGTTAGACCCCTGCTACGGAGGATACTTTTTATTGAAAATATATTTTTTATAAAATTGGATTAACTGTAAAAACTATGGTTTATACAATGATAAGAGAGAAAATGGATTAATAAAATAAAAATAGAGAAATCTCAAATTTAAGATGACCTATAATTATTTACACTTAAATCGGATAGACTTAAATACTTAATTGTATAAATAGCCTAACTAACCCTAATGTATGTTTTGTTTTATTTTCTTTACCATTTGTGGGTGATATATCTTATTATATAAATCTTAGTTTTCAAAGTTACTAATTCCTATAATCGCGACATTTGTCAAGTATATTGATAATATTTTGACATGTGTGAAAATAAAATTTATTTAATAATTATAGGATAATTAAAAACTGCTAAAAATAAAAGGATTACAATTAATATTTTTGAAAGTATATAAAGCCAAAAGTAATTTATTATATCACTAATTCTAATAGGAAAGTTATCTATTAAATTATTAATTTCAATAGGAAAATATGTGCAATTAATAAGAAAAATATTTGCAATTTAATTGCAATTATTATTTATTATAATCATATAGTAAAAAGAATTTTATACAGAAAAATGATTAAAGTATGAAAAGGTTTAATATGTTAAAAATTAGTGATTAACATAATGTAAGAAAAATAAGATAATCAAAATAAGAAATTAATGTAATTTTCTTAAGTTTTTGATCGGTGAATGATTTGATAGCGTATTCAATATTATGTTATAATATAAACCTTGGTTATGTGTTATACAAAAACTTTGTTTTAACATATTTGTAAATTATAAGAAATTAAAAATTTAAACTTAGTAGAGTGAGGTTTCTAAGGTTAGGAGAAGGTAGGCACTAGACATAGTTATATTCTGCTTCTGTGTTACACGACTCTGTTATATCATTCATGACTCGAATAGATGCAGCAAAAATTTAAGGCTTGCAGGCTTTGATGATCCTGATGTTTGTGAGTAGGGGATATATAGTTTTATTATTCATCAATATTATGGGGTCCCTACTTCGACCTACCATTTTCATTTTACATTTTCATTTTCAGTTAATTATAGAAATTGGATAAGGTGTTGTGAAATAACGACTACTTCAAATTTAAGTATCTTTGAAATTTTTGCAATAGATCAAAAACGTCCATTGTTATAAAGTTAGTGTTAGCATTTTAGTTTTGTATTAGAATATCGACAAAAATCACCTATTTGGCTAAAAGAGTGTCTGTTTCCGTAAAAAATATTTTTCATTTTTATATTTATGTTTCTTGCTTTCACTTAAAGCTGGATTCTTTGTTTGTTTAGGAGGTTGATACATAAAATATAACCAAAATTATACACCAAAGATGTTTGTTGAGTTAGGAGTAGTTCATGGGCTGAGCCAGTATAGAATCATCTGGGTCAAATGACCCTAGTGAATTTTTAAATTTGGTTAAAATATTAGGGAAAAAATCAAATTGACCCTGGTAAAATAGCATAATTGACCCCTATAAAAAAATTTAATAACATAATTGACCCTTTAAATTTTTTTTGACCCTGATAAACTGATTTCCTAGCTCCGCCACTGGAGTAGTTTCCAAGGAGCTCATATACGATGAGCCTTCTGAAACTGTCTCTTTATATTATAACTCCTTTTTATTATAGTATATGATTATGAATTTTGTTTTTTAATATAGTATATGATTATGAATTTTGTCTTTTTTTTGGACAGTGAAAATGGTGACAAACAAGGAAGAAAAGGAAGTGGTGGAGCTTGTTGGATACATACTTGATCATATCCTTTACTCTCACCCTTCCTAAACTCTCCTTAAACCCTACAGGTACACGCAGCTTTAATCCCTTCTTATCTTCTACTTTATTTTTAGCACAATTTAAAGTTGAAATAAAGTATGCATATATATATTTTCGAAGATATAAGGACATGTATGTAGGGTCTATATGCATACACACACGTACATATTTATACACATCATATATGAATTTCCTTACTTTTAAAATTTAATTTTCCTGCCTTCAAACTGTTAATAGAGTCGTTAAATATAAATTCCAGTAAGGTTTTGGTCCATAATTTTGACCTTTAAATAAAGTAGAATGATTGAGTTGGAGAATTACAAAATACACGTGTATTTTGTAATGTTTTGTGAAATTCTAATTCGTATATTGTATGTATATATTAATATATACGATGAGGGTAGAATAAATCGATATGCGTAACACATGGGGATCTAATGATATATGTAATGCTTCACAAGGCAATGACGGTTGCGCTGCGACATACCAAGCATGTGAGTTACTAGATCCACTTCGAACCATCTAAAATTTAATTTACTTTCACCTACATAAATGTGCGAATTTATTATATTGGTACTTTAACTCTGAATATTTTTGTCCTTACTGTACCACATTAGGCTTTGTCTTCTCCAAATATCCTCAAATAATTTAGTTTCACTATTAAACCGAAAAATATCACCAACATAAAGACAAATAACTAATGCTGACAAAAGAAAAGACAAAAAAATGTGAAAATAAAGAGAGAAATAACCAATTCCACTTGGCATTTACAGATTTTTGTTTCTAAGCTTTCTATAGTACTAAAATCCTAACTTCACTGTAATATTTACTATTACATTACACAAAACAAAAGTGACCTGTGCTATAACAAAATTTTTGAATAAAATAACTATTTGACCCTTCCAAAAATGAGAGTCCTTGAATTTAATGTTTATTTGATTTTCAAACAACCAATAATTCAGGATTGTTGAGTTGTGAAATGGGTTTGCCACGTCGATGTTAAAATCCAACCACTAGATAAGTATATGATTAGATGGAATGATTAGACACTTAATCCCAGTGGCATCCTAAGGGGTTTAGGCTTTTAGCACATTATTATAGTGATTTTATTAACTCTTTTTAGTATTAAATCACATTTAGTGTTTCTACCAAAAAAGAAATCACATTTAGTTTGTCAAAAAAAAAAAAAAAATCACATTTAGTGTTGTTTTCATAAACAATTCTTTTTTGCTTATACTTTCATGGCATATGTATGATTCTCTTATATAAAACGAATAATATGATTAACTGATTAAGTACATTTCCTTCTTAATTGATCATGTTTCCTCATAATCGTATTACGACTGTATCCAGCACGACGTTGACTTTTAATATTCATTCAGTCTCCCACACATGCGGTATTAAACTGGGTAGTACAGAAACAAAACAAAACAAAAAAAACAAATGTTTTCGTAAAAGATTGTTAGTTTATGGGTCAAATTTTGTTTTATTAAGTTACCCAAATTTATTATTATTGGGAGACGTATGTATAACTACTCCCATAAGATCGTATACTTAATGAATAGAATCATACAATTTAAATTGATGCGAATAAGTCTTATGGTTATTAATTTATTTTATAAATGTATGGACCGTATTTCCCCACTCAAAATTGAACCGATTCTAGCTACTTTCTCTTTTTTCTTTTTCTGCCCAACCACCTTAAATGTTTTATAATATTTTTTCGTTTTTTTTCTTTTATGTTAAGAGTTATGTGCCATCTTTTGATTTTTAATTACAAAGATATTTTTTTTGCACAAAAAAATTATAAACGTGGACAGTTTATATATATTTTTCTCTTAAAAAAAAAAGGACAAAGCATTTAGATACTTAACAGTGTACAAAAATATGATAACAAAATTTGGAGACTTTAAAAACTTTAATGGCTAGAACTATGTTCCATACCTTGATTATGTGTTAGCTGGAAAGTTCAATTCGATCTTCATTTGATTAATGGAAAGTTCAATTCGATCTTCATTTGATTAATGTCGTTTTTATCGTGTAAGTGGACTATATTCCAAGTTTCTAAAACCATCTCCAATGGTTTTCCCTATTTTTACTTCTAAAATAGAGGAACTCTATAATAGAGGTGATTTTTGCTCCAATGGATACTTATATTTTTTCCTCTAAAAAAGAATATTCCGTAGAGATTCTTTTTTTTTATTTTACTATTAATACCTTTTACTTATAAAAGTTGCAAACTAACCTATTTATTTTATTATTTGTGAAACTTTCATAAAATTATAACATTATTTAAATTTTTAACACTCATAAATATTATTTAAATACAAAACCTCCACTTCATAAATTATTATTAAACTATTTAAATATATAATTTATTTATTTTGATGATAAATATAAAAGTATTAAAAGTTCAAGGACCATTTTATAAATAAAAAAGTTTAACTCTATTATAGAGGAAAAAATAGAGTTCTCTATATATATAGGAAAAAATAGAGATCTCTATTATAGAGGTAGAAATAGAGATGGGTTGGAGTAGATTTTACTCTAAAATAGAGTTAAAAAGCAAGTATAGAGGTGGGTTGGAGATGCCCTAACCATTAAAAAATAACGTTGAATATGTATGGTAAAATGACAATAAATACTAATTTTATAAATTATTGAACTTGATCGTTACTCGTTTATATAAAAACTATGTAAGTAAAAAAAAACCCAATAAAATAATGATTTGCAGCTTGATTAGTTGGTATGGAGAGCAATAATTATGTTTGGATGGGAATGGGATGTTAACAAAAGTTGTTAATTAAAATAGACTTCTACTTTTATTGATGAAATGAAACTGGTAGGAGAAGAGCGTTAATGAGTGACCATACTTTTGATTAGACTAAGTTGGCATCTTTCTTGTTATTAAGAGAGGTATTCAACTTTAATTAATCAGAGTCCAAACTAACAATAGAAGTCTCTGTCCTCCCCATTTGTGGTACATTTTCTTCTCCCGATCATTGTTT
This sequence comes from Camelina sativa, assembly GCF_030686135.1. NCBI lineage: Eukaryota > Viridiplantae > Streptophyta > Magnoliopsida > Brassicales > Brassicaceae > Camelina > Camelina sativa. Next base: position 1,417,246 of record NC_141883.1, read on the forward strand.
GATTGTTTTAACGTTTAAGTTTTATTAGTAAATAGTACTAACAATTATTAGTAGAACAATATTATATTTGATTTCGTATACATCGTTATAGGCCTGGGCATAAAATCTAAATCCGAAAATCCGAACCGTATCCAAACCGAAATAAGCGGATTAAAACCAAACCGATATTAAAAATAACCGATTGGTTTTTGGCTTTCATTATTTTAGATATCGGATATTATCCAATCCGAACCGATATCCGATAGATATCCGAATATATAAGAAACAGTTTGATATTCCCATAGATATGTCTCATATCTTTTATGTATTTATATGGTTCTATGAGAATCTTGTCATTTACTTTATTTCTATCTTTTTTATTTTGTTTTAATACTCCATTAGTATGGTTACTTGGTACAAGAAGATTAAAAGTATTCGAATAAAATATTGTCCAATAACTTTTGGTTTAATTTTGGTTATCAATAATTATATCCGAACTGATTCGAAATCTGAATTATCCGAACCGAAATCGATCCAAATTTTATAAATATCCGAATGGATGTTAGATTCAATATCTAACAAATCTAAAATCCGATCCGATATCCGAACGCCCATGCCTACATTGTTACATTTGGAATATGAAAGATAATAATATATGCACATACTTTTATGAAGTTGTGTATTATGTACCGTTATATATATATTCTCGTCTAACTTCTGTTGAGATAATATATTATTTGTCTACCTAATTTGTTACAGAATTTAAATTTATATTCATAGAAATATATTGATGATCTCTCTAACATGTCAGATGAAGTTTACAATTACGTAATAGTAAAATAGCTTGAACAATTGATTAATAATAAAAAAAAGTTACTGGATACAAAACGTTACAAAAATTAGTTGCATATATTTTTATTTTTATTTTCACGAGTAAAAAAAAAATGGTATTATAAATATTTATATATATGAAAACAAAGAATTTTTATCGTAAAGTTTACACTACACCGTCAAAACACAGCTACTTATGTCAGTGACTCTTCTTCTATCACCACTACACGACAACCAAAAAACACAACACAAACACACTCTCTCATAACTGGCGTCACATTCATCCTTGTACTCTAATTGGAACGTATCCACCACGCTCTCATAGCGGCAACGCGCTTATCTTCTGGCACACTCACCCGCACCGTACCCGTCGTCGGTCTTTTCGCCAATTTATCGTATTTTTCCGTGAAACAGAATAATATATTAAAGTTGTAGTAGTGTAGTGTAATAAAAAAAATTATAACGTTATATATAATCCTGTAATAACCGATTTTAAAAGAAGCTCATTATTGTTTTTTTTTTTTTTTTTTTTTTTAAACTCTCTTCTCTGTTTCTGCTACCTGTTCTTTTCTCTCTGTTCATTCCCTTTTCTTTTTAGCCTAATTCAGCAAAATTTATTATCTTTGTTTCTCTCTTACTTTGCTCTCTCTGTTTTCTGGTTTTTGCAAAGTTAAGTAATGAAAGGAGCTTAATTGAATGTTTGTCTCATCTTCAAGCTTCAGATCTGATGCTTCTTTCTGCAAGTAGTTGTCTCTTTCTTGTTCGATTAAGCACCATTTTGTGAAGAAGGACCAAAAAAGCTTCTTGCTTGCTTCTTGCTTGCTTCTTGCTTCAAGATTTTAACTAAGAGTGAGGAGAATTTAGCTGAAGAAAATGCTGGAAATTGGAAGTCCCAATGCTCTGTTTTTTCGTACGAACACTACTTGTAACAATCTTCTCCGTGAGCTTCAGGTTTGTTGTCTCTTCCTCTCTCTCTTTCTTTTGTTTTCTTTGGGAGAATTTAGGGGTTTTTCTTGATGATGACGGTTGAAGAAAAAGAAAAGTCTTTATCTTTGTTTTTTGTAAACTCTCAAGGGTTAGTAAAGGATGATGATTCTTTTGGACTCATAATGAAATTAGCCTTTTGTTTTCATTATCTTTTCATCTCTTAGGTCAAAGGGTTCCTGTGGATTTTGACTAAACATGAAGTTTGTTTTTTTCAATTTTTTTGGTCTACATGTAACTGTTGATGTTTTTATTTTTGGTAACAAGATCATGCATAAGCTCTTGTACTCAACAATCTCTTCTGTTTTTCTCATATGGAGGCTATTTTCATGAGTTTAATGGGTTTTTTTTGTTTGGGTGTATGAAACAGAAAATATGGGTTGAAATTGGTGAGAGTGAGACTGAGAAAGATAGGATGCTGATGGAACTGGAGAGAGAATGTCTTCAAATCTATCAAAGAAAAGTTGACGAGGCTGCAAATTCCAAGGCAAAGCTTCATCAGTCTGTTGCAGCTATTGAAGCTGAAGTTGCTTCTTTAACGGCTGCCCTTGGAGTTTTTAACATCAACTCACCGGTATGAAGCTATCTTCATGATCATAGATGATTATCTTGCGTGTTAGCTTATTCTAAATTTTTGTGTTTTTTTTTGTTTTGGGTATTTTGATGCTCAGATTAAACTGGATAAAGGTTCAAAATCATTGAAAGAACAGCTTGCAGCTGTGACTCCTCTAGTTGAGGAATTGAGGATTCAAAAAGAGGAGAGAATGAAACAGTTTTCGGATATAAAAGCGCAAATTGAGAAGATTAGTGGGGAAATCTCAGGATACAGTGACCATCTCAATAAGGTCATGATCAGTTCCTTGACTCTCGAAGAACAAGACTTGACTCTGAGGAAACTTAACGAGTATCAAACACATCTCCGCACGCTTCAAAAAGAAAAGGTGAAGTTTCTGTCACACTTCTACATAGAGCAATGAACAATATCCATTATTTCATTTTTTGTTTTATGAACAGGTTTATGTTTCTTTCATGCAGTCTGATCGTCTCAACAAAGTGTTGGGTTATGTCAACGAAGTCCATGCACTATGCGGTGTTCTTGGAGTTGACTTTAGTCAAACGGTTAGTGAGGTTCATCCAAGCTTGCATAGGACAGAGCAAGAGCAATCTGCAAACATTAGTGATAGCACATTAGAGGGTCTTGAGCACATGATTCAAAAGCTAAAAACTGAAAGAAAAGCCCGATTTCAAAAGGTAACCTTGTACTTATATGCATGTTTGCACAATACTCTTCTTCTATTTTATATTCATAGATTGATTTTTCATTTTTGTGTTTCCAATCATACTTTCATATGTGCAGCTGAAGGATGTAGTGGCTTCACTTTTCGAGCTATGGAATCTAATGGACACTCAACAAGAAGAGAGAACTAAATTTGGAAGAGTTACTTATGTTGTAAGATCATCTGAATCTACTATCACTGAGCCTGGAATCCTTTCGACCGAGACAATTGAACAGGTTCAGTAGAAGCACATTTATCATTTAACATTTATGTCTTTAATCTCATTCTTTATGCTTTATCTGAGTCTTTTTTTTTTGCCCTTGCTTTTTAGGTATCTGCAGAAGTGGACAGTCTCAGTAAACTGAAAGCAAGCAGAATGAAGGAGCTTGTAATGAAACGAAGATCCGAGTTAGAGGATCTTTGCAGGCTAACTCACATTCAACCTGACACAAGCACTTCTGCTGAGAAATCAACTGCACTAATTGATTCTGGTAAATATGATAGAGCTTTTTGTTTTTATATAGTAGTTGGTAAATAATTGCCAATTCCACTTATTTTAAACCTAGCTTCCCCATGTTTCTTCAGGATTAGTAGACCCTTCAGAGCTTCTCTCAAATATTGAAATGCAAATAAACAAAATTAAAGACGAAGCACAAAGCCGAAAAGATATCATGGACAGAATTGACCGTTGGCTCTCCGCATGTGAAGAGGAAAACTGGTTGGAAGAATATAATCTGGTATGAGAGAAGCTTCAAGCTTGAAACTCACAGAAGATAAAATGGATTCCTTGAAGGATGTATTCTAATAAAGATTCTTTATTTGGTTTCAGGATGAGAACCGGTATAGCGCTGGAAGAGGTGGACATGTTAACCTCAAGCGTGCAGAACGAGCCCGTGTTACAATCAATAAGATCCCTGGTACTTTTCCACCTTTCACCTTTTTCTAGTTTCTGAATATGAAGTCAAATAAATAATTTTTGTGTGGTGTTTACTACAGGAATGGTTGACAATCTTATCAAGAAAACACTTGTATGGGAAAATGACATGCAGAATTCATTTCTATACGACGGTGTAAGTTAAAACTATTTAAAGTTAAGTGCAAAGTCATTAACTGCCAAAGTCCTTTCTTTAATTTTTGTGACTACTTTCTATAGGTTCGATTGGTTAACATACTAGAAGACTATAAATTGACAAGGAAACAACAGGAAGAGGAAAAGAAAAGATACAGGGTTAGTCCCAAAATAACTCTCTTACAAACACTCGAGATTATAGCTTTCCTGCTTAAAACATAGTTCTATATCTTAATGCAGGATCAAAAGAAGAGGCAAGATCTCCTACTAACTCAAAGGGAATCTATTTACGGATCAAAACCAAGTCCAAGAAGAAGCAGTAGTTTCAGAAAGCCCAATGGTTTCAACATTAGCAATGGGAATGGTTCAGTACCTCCCACGCCTCGTAGAAGCTCGGTAGGGACAACTACTCCTGACCTTCTTTTAACCCCGAGATCTTACTCTGGTCATCATCGCCAAAACGGGTATTTCAAAGAAGTTAGGAGACACACTTCTACTCCGTCAAACTATGTGGCCATGCAAAAGGAAGATACTGTTTCTACTACCTACACATCGATTTATAGCTCTGAGCCAGACTCGCCTCTCCAAGGCTGACTTGACTCTCTTTTGCACCGGTAAGAGAAAAGATCAAAAACTTTTGATGCATCAAGTGATTAGCTTCACATGCATTTGTAGTAGAATCCTCAAATGACCAGGTTCTTGTGGTGATTTGAAACTTTTGTGTAGACAGAGATTGATGTTAGAAGTTGGATACTTGGTGCAGGGTTTGTGGGAGTAATGTTTATGGTAAAAAAGAAGGAAGTGGAAGAAGATGCAGACTTGTGAATACAGAAGGTGACTGACTTTTAGGAGATATGGTGAGATAAGAGTTAAAAAATAAATGTGAAATTTGTTATTCTTTAGAGGTTACAAATTTTCTATTTTGAAGTGAGAAGATACTATTGTTTTGTGTAATGCACGTGTGAAAGTGTGTGAATGGTCATTGTTGTGCGTACGTATTTGTGTATAATATACGTATTTGCTTTAAGCTTAATGTTTGTGTTTTTAGTAGTGCTTTTTGATATTGAACCATTGCGTTTGCGTATACTTTAAAGGTTAGATGGATAGGTTCATTATGCGTTTACTGTTAAAAGGAGTCACCCAAATGCACATTTGTTTAAATTTTACAAAACTGTGACTGAAATTTCAATAGTAATGGGATCTGCATTTTGAAGCTTTTGATATATTTTTTGTGTTTTATGTACAACTTAATGACATTCGTGTGTAATTTTTTTTTCATTAAAATTGTAACAGTAATACATTGTGATTTCTAATCAGTTATATGTATATTGAACCATTTGTAAGTATATAATTATAAAATATATATTGATAACCATTGATGGTGTTTATATATAAATTGACCAAAAACAGGAAGGTTGTTTTAACTCAAATTCTTTTATCATGAGAAGTTTTTAACTAATCATGATTCAAAATTTTTATCATGAAATTGAGGAGAGAAAATAATAATAATAATAAATAGATAATTTTAGAGTAGACCCAGTTAAGCACATGTACAGATTAAGATTTAATAAAATACGGCCTATTCTTAAATTAGGTTATACTGAAATTGGCCATGCACTCATAAAAAGCTAGAAATTATAACATTTTCTAAGATGGTAACCGAATCTGACCGGACCGGTTATCACCGAATAACAAGTATACCGAAACCTTGGTACTACATGATCAAACTACATACTACTTTAACCCACATCCAACATAAACTTTAAATAAAATCGCCGGCTAAAAAAAAGTAATAACATCTCACAATAGAACCGATCGACTCTCAATACATAATAAGAGATTTTGATATATTCACGGTTCGAACTGAGTGAACTTATTGAAGAACTCGGTAGATGGTGATGTTAGATCTTCGAGATGTGGTTTCGTCATCATGATGAGATCTCGTGAAGAAGTTGTTGTTCCCTTCCACGTCGAACGAGTTGTGTCTCTTACGTACGTTACGTACATGATGACGTGGTGGTGGATAAACCGAAGTTTCGTAGCTGCTGGCTCTGTGTTTTACCCATCCCGGTTTAGATTTCTCCCTTGGTTTCTTCACAATTTTAAAATCGATTTAATCGGTGAAAATGAGGAAATTTTTGGTGTAAGTAACTGATTCATTTTAAGAAACTAAACACTTACGTGGACGAGGGAGGATGAGATTGGTACGGGACATTTAACCGGACGATCTTCTTCTTCCGGTTCAACCGGATGTTCAACAGGACAAAACTCAACGTCGAACTGATTGGTTTCTCCATCGTACTCCATCATCACTGTCTCCTCCACACTCTCTCTTTTGTCCTAAAGAAAACAAGAAAAATATATGGGTTTGTTTGCAATATTCAAGAATAACGTGTCCATGGTTTCGTAAAACAAATGAAATCAAAAACGAAGTAGAGAAATTAAGCTTTGGTTGAGGAGAAAATTAAAAACTCACTGAGGAATCGAAGTCCATGAGCTTGGTGGAAGGTGAGAGTTGAGAGAAGAGAGAAGAGGAATGTGAAGGTGGGAGAGCTTGTGTGTATAAAAGGGTAAAACAAAATTGAGGAAAAGGGAGGAGGGTAAAAAATAAATAAATAAAAGTTGTGTTTTGGCATGAAAAGGAGGGATTTTTTAACCCCACAGTGAAAAAAGATGTGAGGCAGAAAAAGATTCCTAAACCTCCCACTATTTTTTTCTTTCTTTTTTCAGGACCATTTTCATATCATTCAAATGGCGTATGGGTGATACAACTTTTTGTAAGAATGTTTTTCTTAATATTAGCAATCGGTGCCAAACTTCAAAACATGGAGTGTGTTAATGGAGTCTATTCAAGGTAATACTTTTTGTTTTTATATATTAAAAACTATCACATTGAAACTCCAAGCTCATGTATATGAAATGAAATTATGAGTATTGTGAGTTTTTGACAATCAAATGAGAAATCACAATTTACATCCAAAGAGTAAATTTAACGTATTATATATATGTCTTGTACGTATATGAATCATATATACATCAAAATATTATAGCAATATCAAATTTGTATTTCTGTATGTGTAGAATTGTATCACTATTTGGTTCAGGGTCTAAAAAGAGGGTAAAAAACAACTACTATATATATACAGTATTATATACACTTTCTTGCTTTTGACAAAAGGAGATGCTATCTTTCTTTGAAAATCCGAACAATCTTTCGCTTTGTTTCATGTCTTACTTTTTTTTCTTCTTTCCCTTTTAGGGCTTTGAAGAAGATTGGTGATGTAGAGAAAAGCTATTAGATTTGCTCGTATTCCGTTAAAATGAAATTTGCCAAAAAGAAAACAAAAACCACTAAAGCCGGCCGTTAAGGGCAGGGCCGGTCTTAGCAATATGGAGGCCTAAAGCATTTTTGTCATGGTATTTTATATAGATAAATATTAACTGTACCCATATGATACATACAACTAAAGAAAATACGAAGATTGCAAGATTGCTGAAACAGAGACTCGAACCAAGGACAAGTACCTTGTTATCAAGATACAAAACCAACTTAGCTAGGAAATGTTTTTGTTAACTAACCCACATAGTTAATATATAATATGTGGCCTAAAGCACATGCTTTACCTGCTTTAGAGGTGGGCCGGGCCTGGTTAAGGGGAAAGCATGAGGTACACAACTTTGCTTTACTTAACAAGCCGTTTTTGTATGCGAATGGAAAAAGCTACCTTACTATAAATACACAAATATATAGCTAGCGTATATATGTAAAAAGACCATAAATATGTATACGGTAAAATATGTAACTTAGCCATGCAATTATAATATTGTAGTAAATTTTCTGAATTTATTGTAGTATATTATTGAGTCTGATTTTTTCAAACTATTTAACATTAGTTACGTAAAAGAGTATATATATACGGTTCATACAGTGTCTTTTTGGGTGAAAATAGTAAAAATGAACACTCGTGTTTATATTTACAAATTCACATATGAAATAAATATATGTGAATATTTTAGGTTACTTTATCAATCAGTGGGGGGCATCCTATAACAAACGGTCAAGAGACTCTTCAAACGAGTTTCAACGTGCCTTGGTAGCTCATTATCTACCAACTCATCTAATTAAGTTACTATAAATTATGATACTGTGTAAGTTTGTTATTCCTATATATATTGCGTTGGTTGTAAACTTGTAATTCTATTTACCATGTATTTACCAAAAAAACAAATTTCATGTGTATATACGCACCAAGGAATAACATGAAATTTCATAGTATATAATCAAGGATTCACCATATAACATGAAATCCTTAATTTCATAGTATATACAAATTTCATAGTATATAGGCACCAATACACATGAAATTTGTTTTTCACATATTTTTTTTAGATTTTTGTAGTGCTTCTTCAAGCTCATGGTATTTGAGACGAATAACCTCGATCTGATTCACGTCTGTAGATACCACATTCTGCCGCAGTGTCTAAATGATCTCCCCATTCTTTATCCATTGACATATTTGGTATCATAATGATCATGGTTAAGCTCTTTTTACCCCTTGTTTCTTTTATATTATTAGTTTTAAAGTTTTTTTAATTCATAACTAGTTAGTACATATTTTGAACAAACAAAATGATTTTAATACAATAATTGTGAATAATAAACCAAAAAAATATTAATCAAGGATTGTGAATAATAAACCAAAAAATCATGGTGAATCCTTATACTCTATTTATAAGAATATTTTCTTTTCTTGTTTTAAAATTTTCAAATCATACACACAATCTCTCCCACCTTCACATTCCTCTTCACTCTTCTCTCAACTTAAGAAGGAAATGTACTTAATCATTTTGTTTGTGTGTGAATGGTCATTGTTGTGCGTACGTATATACGCACCTTTTGTTTTAAACAAGAAAAAAATATGTAATTCTATTTATTATTACGTCTTGAATTTAGATAATAATATTTATATACAAATACATGAATACTTAGTATATCATGAAATCCGATTGCATTGGTAATGGTATGTACGTCTTTAGCTCTTTTTGAACGGTTGTTCACATAAGCTATGAGTTTTCTTATGTAGGTAGGTAACTGGCTCAAGATGACTAGATAAATAATACAAAAAAAAACATTTGCCAACTTTTTATCTTGTCACTTTGTATTTCAACTAGTGTTTTCCTTTGGAAAGACAAGAAAGAACATGACAACAAATGGGACTCGATTTCCTAAAATAATATTAATGTTCGAAATTAAATTCGAGGAAAGATGTCATCGAGGATCGCAACAATAATCTTATAGTACTCCAATACCTTAGTTTCATCTTCATCTCTTGCTGCATAATCCATCTACAATTTTCAAAGTATATATAGTTTATTAATAGTAATGAGTATATTGTGAGACCAAAATGAAGAATATGTACCTTGGTGATAGAATTGAAGAGAGAGGAATAAAGAGACCTAAAAAGAGGTCTATCCTTAGGAGGCTTTGCTTGGATGATTAAGTAAAAGTCTTGCTTCATGTTAGATGCACTTCTCCTTAGCTCTTTCCCTCCTTCCTTCCACAATTTTTTTTCTATCATCACCTCTTTAATTCTTTGTATATTTTCTGCATTTTTTCTTAACCCTTCCTATGAAACCATATCCAAATTACACGAAAAATTCAAATTTTATATAATCTTGCAACAAAAAGCCTTCCACAAACATATTACGGATAACTTATAGCGTTAAAAAATTAAAACCCATTAATCCATAGTGATTGATAACTTAATTACACATCTAATATTCCTCTAAATAAATGTTTTTTTTTTTGTGAACTTACTCGGATAAATCACTTGGTCAAAATTCGAATAACGAATCTAAAAACAAAAAAAAATATCCACAAAAGAAAATTTGACCTTGTGACTTTACATTGAAAATACAGATCGTTGCAATTGTTTCAGTCCATGTGAGTAAGCTTTTGTATATAACACACTGTCCTCAATTGTTTAGCAATTATATAGTGGAGTACTACAACATCTAAATTCTAATACTATATAATTAACAAATGGATCATATATAGTAGAACTAAATTGAGTATCTAGTTCTCTATGATCTTGCAAAAGTTACGTTCTGGAGGATCTCTAGTCTGAACTTTCATTAGGGAACATTCTATTGCGATGGGACCTCCAAAACTCTTCAATTAACCACAAAAAAAAAAAAAAATGTAACTAAAGTCAAGAAATAAGTAGTTTAGACCTTAGCAAGTTCGACGGTTCGTTCAGGCTCAGGTTCAGGAGCGCCGAAGTTGAAAAAATCAGCGGCATTCGCAGAAGAAGAGCGGTTGCTATCGAAGAAGAACAGTTGAGTGATTAGTGTTCCTGAAACTGAGAGTAAAACGTCTCTTCGTCTTCTTCTTCTTCTGAATGTATCAATGGAAAATGTTAAGATAGAATCAGCTTTATCAATTGGAGAGTTTTGATTGTGAATGAGAGTTAAATGTGGTGGTGACTTCGAAAGCGCCATGTATTAAGCCGTTTCAATGAGCAAACAAAGTATCTGCGCCATTGAACAACCAACCAAACCTCACAAGGATAAGAACTAGTCCAGAGATTAAAATCTAACGGCCAGTGAATGTGGCACGTGTCAACTAGTGGAGATATGACACTTCCAACAACCCGCCAAATTTTCATTTTTTATTTCATCATTTCTCAAATATGCTCATTGTTATTTATAGATACATAAATTAACACGTAAGATACTAAAATATCTCAATTTGCGTTTGACAAAAAATTTTTTTTATAAAGTAAGAAACTAATATATTGTTATAAAATTCAAACCATAACCAAAATACCAAAACAGAGTTATAGTAACAGAGCGAACTGAAAAAACAAACTAAGAATCTAAAATCCAAATCATAAACAAATCCACTTCGTTGAAACTCGTAATTATAACAGATTTGAAAGAACTTTGTGATGAGACGAAAACTTATTTCCCGGTGAAAAATGAAGTTATGGAGACGCGCCTCCGGAGCTATAAAAGACAAGCTCAGTCTTATCACAGCAGCTGATGAAAACTTCACGGCTGCAATCATCAAAGCAACGAGCCACAACGATCTCTCAATGGACATTGAAAACGTTCAATTCATCTACAGATACATACAGAGCAACCCTTCTAGTTTCAAACCAATCATACGGGCCATCTCGTTACGTGTGGAACGCACGAGTAACTGGACGGTGGCTTTGAAATGTTTGATGCTATTACACGGCTTGTTCTTCACCGGAATCAAAGCCGTCGATTCCATCGGAAGGTTACCGTTTGATCTTTCCGGTTTCAGGAAAAGGAAATCTCGGTTTAGTAGAACCGGTCGGTTTAATATATTCGTTCGCGCTTATTTCTTGTTTCTTGACGAAAGATCGATTCTCTTCTTTAACAAGAACACGATTCGTCTTGAGATCATTGTCAAAATGCAACGCATCGTTGATTCATTGATGAGGATCAAACCGGTTGGTGAAACGCCTCTTGTAATCGAAGCTATGGAGTATGTAATCAGCGAGGTTTTTGAGATTAACGGTCATATTTGCCGCGGATTCGCCGGTTTCTTATCCCAAGTTCAGTGCAATACTCTCGAGATATCGTCTGCGGAGGCGGAATTGGCGATGATGATCGTGGCGAAATCTTTGTCGCAGAGAGAAGAACTCGTCAAGTATTTAGAGTTCTGTAGAGGTTTTGGTGTCACCAACGTTCAAGAAATCTCTAGTTTCGTGGGAGTCACGGAGTCTCAAGTGATACTGCTAGACAAGCTTCTCCGTATGGCCCCGGAGTTAGATCGGAAGGCGACAAAGGTAACGGCTGAAGATATGGTGGAGGTGGATTTGGTGACTAGTGAGGATCGTCCATCAGATTTAATTAGCTTCTAATTACGTAATTAGTGACTAATCATGTTTAAGTCCACCTCATTTGTGCATCTATGTTAATGTGTACACACTTGTTTAGACTATTAGCATTGCATTATTAGTTAAAACTTGATATATCTAACGATTTGTATAAGGGTAAATTGCAAAAAAAAAGAACTTAAAACTTTCACTAAAATTGTTTAAAATAACAACATTTGATCATTACAACATCTAAGAGAAAACTTCAAACAAACAAAAACAGAACATTAAGAATGTATGAATTAAGAGATATGATGATCAAACCCTAAAACAAAGAAGTTACCTTGCAGAAGAAGAAGGAAAAACCCAAAAGGTTACAGTTTTGGTTGTATATACACGATCAGTGAGAGAGAAAAAAACATTTGAATTTTTCCAAACTTATCTGATCGTGACGAACTTATTGGTTCCATGTCTAGCCCAATGACTCTTCAAATCAATAGCATTCCCAAAGCTATAACCTTCTGTTGCTAACTTCTCAAGGACCTTCTTAAACGCACCTTGACTCATCTTCCTACCCGATATCCTTGCACCGCGTCGCTTAGTACTCATCGGTAAAGGATACATCGAAATGTTCGTTGTGCAACAAGCTGATTGCCATCCTCCACATCCCCAACGGTAACATTGCTGAGGAGTTCCAGTACAAGTGCAAACCGGTACAGGTAAACCAGAAATGTCCATACTCACTCCATTAATCACAACATCGACACTCTTCTTAGGCGGTTTCACACGCTGCTGTTGAACATTGTTAGTAACGCCGCTCTCCTCTTTCGGTTTACGCGGCTTCTTAGCTTTTGGTGCTGTTGGTGTTGCGATGCTGCCTCTCATCTTTCGCTTCTTACCACTAGGCTGCTGAACGGTTTCATCTTCACGAGGAGGAGGGATAGGGTTTTCCTCAAACCGGGATGTAGTAACAACCGATTGATGCATCATCTGCATCGAATTCGAACCAGATGTTTCGGACATGACATTACTGTAGTTAGGTGTGCTTATAGGTAACATGTTGAAGAACTTGTTGTCCTTTGGTTGATTAATCCAGCTATAGTTTATAGGCATTGAGGCCTCGTGCTCTCGAGGATGATACGAACCATTTGAACCGATCATTAGATTCGATTCACGTCCAGGTAAGAACGGTTTAGTGTTCCTGTCAATGGTAGACATAAGCTGCAAACCAAGGTTACCTTTAAACGTAGCAGCCGCTGGTTCATAGTATCCCCAATTGCGAAATCCATCATCATCCATTGAGATTATAAACTACATAAACAATGCCCCCATTGAAAGATTAAAACCTCAAGTTGTATAAACCCAATTCAATCCAAACAAAAACAGAACAATGACTGTGTAAGATCCAATAAACAATAAGCAATCGAAAAGTATCCAAATTTGAGGTTGAATCTGTTTCTAAATCTCGGATTCATCGAAATTCTCAAGAAATTAACACAAAAACAATCCATTTTCTCAGATTCTGTAAACAGAGTCAAAACGAAAGCACAGATCTTTGAGATACCCAGAAACGAAAACTAGGGTTTTTTTCTAATTAGAATCCATTTATTTCACATTTCTGTCTGAAACCCATATGCAAATTTCTAGATCTGACAAAACCCAGAACCAGATCTAATGAAACAGAACATAAAGCTACGATTTTTTTTTTTTTGCCCACACAGAGAGATGTTCAGATCTCGAGTTATGATAAATCATATCTTCAAATAAGATAATGGAAGAGAGCATCGTAGAAATGGAAAGAGAGTACAGTACAAAAAGGACTCAATCTTATAAAAATTAAGAGAGAGAGAGAGAAAGAAAGAGACATAGATTGATGAGAGAGAAATCTTACATGGTGGGTTTGGTCTAAACGGCTCTTTAAGGAATTTTTTTGACCTTCCTGGAGAGAGAAACCTGAGAGAGAGAGATTGGGAAAGAGAGAGGAAAGAGAAAACCAAAAAAAAAAACCTAAGCAGAGAAAGATATGAGGGATGAGAGAGGAGAGAGAATGTTATAAAAGATCTCTTCCAGTTTTTTTTTTGTAAGAAGAGAGAGAATCCTAAAAATGACACTTTTAAATATATAAAAAAATTTCCAAAATGGCTTTTGTAAAAAAAAATAGATTGTGAAGAGGTTTGGTTTATTTGTAGGGCACAGATTAAGGGGAAAAGGAAAACCATGTGACAGAAGAAGAAGACAAAAAAAACAAAATCAAAGCCACTGCTTCTTCTTATCCGTTTACATTGTACTATTGAATCATATATATAAAAGTAAGGATTCATTCTCTCCTTATTGGTTCACTTGGCAATGCAATTTTAATAAAAAAAATATTTATATTAAAACACAAATTAAAAACAATTAATTTTCACATTTAATTCATATAATATAAAACTGAAATCATATAAATTCTTCCTATAAATTATGCATTAACTTTATTTCTCCACTAAGTTGTATTAATCAATTGTATTAAAACAAAACAATAAATTAGAATTGTAACTCTTATTTTTCTAAATGTAACATTTCATCATTTCTCTTCCTATAAATACTCATTATCTTATTCTCTTAGTCTATCACTCTTTCATTCTCTCATCTTCTTCCACTACTCTCAAATCTTTGTTTTGTTTTGTATTTTTGTGTTATTGTTATAAAAATTCAAATCAAATATTATTGTAAAAGCTTAGTTTTAGAGTTTATATGATATGTATATTTTATATATTTATTTTAATCTTTTAAAATGTTTATCTCCATTTTCTATTTTATATTAACATCTTATAAGTCATTATTTTCATACTTCCTTACAATATTCACCACACTATAAGATCATAAAGTTGAAATGATCCATATGTAATTATCTATTATGTCTCTGGTTATCTCACATATTCATGTATCATTTTTAATAATTTATAAAGATCAATATAATATTTAAAGATCAATATAATTATCCATTTATCCATTTATAAATACTATTTTGTTTTGTGATCCAATTGATAAATCTGCAGAGATCAATATAATATATATATATATATATATATATATATATATATTTGTTTTTATGATTTGAGGTTTTTGAAAACAAAAAGAACATAATTAAACAATTGGTTTTTTGTGTCTTTAATCAAAATAAAAAATGATCCAAAAAACAAAACATATTCAACTGGAACTTAAATATAAAAATAAAATATAATTTTAAAAATATCATTTCACTAAATTCTCTAAAGATGAAACCATTAGTATGAAATCTAGCACTATAAATTAAATTGATGAGTGAAAACCAACAAAATATAAGTTATCCTTGGGATTTTAAAAATTATTGAGATTGAAGAATTCATATAATTTTACAAGAAAACTAATTTAGTTTGTCACTTAAAAAGTAATATTTTTATTTTGAAAGATTATGTGTAAGTGTTGAGTTTATATCAACAAACAACCAAATCATGTGAATTTTGATTCAGCCACTTGGTATTCCTTTTATTTTAAGTTATAAAAAATTAAAATATTTATTTATAATTAAAGACATGTAACTCCATTTAACTCAAATGTAACTCCTATCCAATAATTGTACATTAATTCATTCCTCCTACTAACTTATTTATCTTTAAAGAAAAAATATTTTTGGTTAAATTTTAATATTTTTTATTTATTTTGGTTGGCTAAACTTATATTCATATTTTGGTTGGCTAAATTAATATATTTCTCATGTAAAATTATTGTTTATAATATATTTCTCATTTCAAAGTTTAAAGCAATATATCATATATATAAAAGTAAGGTTTTGGTCTCTCCTTATTGATTTTCATTTAATGTTTTCTAATTTTTTTTATTTTTTTTATTTGCTTTCTAATTGCTTTAAACAATATTTAAGACCCAACAAACACAATACATTTAACTCACACATTAAAATAAAATTATAACTGAAAATAAAATAAATTATGCATTAATCATATTCTACCACTCAATTTTATTCAAACACAATAAATTACTATTGTAACTCCATAGTTCTAAATGTAACTTCCATCATTTCTTATCATATAAATAAGCATTCTCTCAATCTATCATTCTCTCATATTGACATTCTTTTACTATCTCATTTTCACATTTTCTCATTCTCTTCTACAATACCTCAAATCATTTTTCGTTTTTTCGGTTATTTTTGATTTCTTATTTTTGTTGTATGGGTTGTAAAAAACAAATGAAATATCATTGTAAATTGTTAATGCTTTTTTTTGGGTAGATGACAAGGAGGCAAAAACCTCCTTGCTATTTATTCATGCAAAAAGAAAGAAAAATTACAACCGGATACGGCGCGGAAACGCAGTTCCGGCAACATCATCCCTAACAATCAACTCCACAATTGTCGGAGCTGTCTCAAAACAATGAAAACCTAAAGACAAAGAGAAAGCATAGTTGGCTAACCCATCATCTAGACGGTTAGCTTCCCTATAGACGTGTGATATCCGGACTATCCAGTCCCTAAAGATGAAGCCATGGCACAGACGCACCAGGAACGACAGGGGATGCGAGGCAGCAATCCCTGTGGTTAAGAAACCCACCACTAACTCTGAGTCAACCTCCAGCTCAAGGCGTGTAAATTGTTAATGCTAAATTTTAATTTTAGAGACTACATGATATATATTTTACATTGTTCTTATTTTAAAAGATTTATCTCCTTTATCTAATTTGGATTATTATCTTATAAGTAATCATTTTCTCCTCCTCTCCCACTAATATCAAATGTTGTTATATCTCATATGTGTTGTAAGAGTTTGATTCTATATTTTAATTTAAAAAGTATTATATATATATATATATATATATTACATTGTTCTATTTTTTAAAGATTCATCTCCATTATCTAATTTGGATTACCATCTTATAGTAAACATTCTCTCCTCCTCTCCTACCAATATCAAATGTTGTTATATCTCATATGTGTTGTAACTTGTAAGAGTTTGATTCTATATTTTAATGTAGAAAGTATTATTTATATTTAACATTGTTATTAATTTTTATTTTATTTATATAAAAAATATTTTTTTATATTTATTGCCTTTCTAATCTATTCATATTTATTTTTTAAATTTGCATAGTTAAATTTAAATTCACATATGTTGGTTTTAACAAAAAAATTAACTTTATTTGAGAATTAGATGTTCCTATTCATTTTTAAACGATCAATGTGTAACATATAAGCATTTTGTCTTGCAATCACAAGTTCCATTTCCATTGCTTAACTCCATGGTTAAACTATAATATATGTTGTCCTATTTGTAGGAATAACAACATACTTATTTAATTTATTTAAAAGAGCAGATGATTAATCGAAATAAACATTTCTCCAAATTTTATAATTCAATCAGTGAGTGTACTTATTACTTTGAAAAACTTTTACATTGAAGTTCATAAAATCATATAAGAAAACTAAGATACTATGTCACTTCAAATTTGGAAGGAAACACTTGGTATTCCTTTTTAAAAAAAGTCAAGACACATATGAAAATTTATTAATATTTAACTCACTTTAAAGACATTAAAGGTCATTTAACTCAAAAATAACTTCTATCCAATAATTTCATACATTCCTCCCACAAATATATATATATATATATATATATATGTTCAAGATTGTATTTAAATATTACATAATTTTTTAGTTAGCTAAATTTATAGTCACATATATACAATATATATACATAAGAATTTATATTACTTATTAACACCATAATTCGACCCATTATTTACTTAACTCAAAATTGGTTTCAAAGCCAACTAAAGAAAAACAGAAACGATCTTATTGATATTAGACCAAAACATGGGCATACAAACATAATCACTTACACGGAAGATATTTTAAAAAATAACTTATTATTGCAACATCAACGTATGAAGGGTTTACATAATCAGTTAATTAGAAAATCTATAATACAATAAATGTATTGGAAACAATATCAGTCAATGATAAGATTGGATCCTCAAAAGCAAGAAACAACATCTTCATAATTCATAAAAAATAAACGCCACAATTATACACATTTAAACGAAATGGTATAAACATATAGTGTTTAAATAAAAGTGACGGCAAAGCCCGTATATGCCTAATTAAAACGAAATAATACAAAAGAGAAAATGAAAAAGACCAAAAAAAAACAAGAAAGTGCCAACTACACCACAACCCACGCTTTACGTGGGGAAACACCTAGTCATTGTTAAAATATGCCTACGTAATTGTCAAAATCAAAAGTTTTTTAAAAACAGATACATTAAGGTATTTATGATGATAATTGTGTGTAAACCAGAACTTTTGAAGGCAATCAATGTATCTAAAATTAAGAAATAAAGTCTAAAGAGGAATTGATTTGAGGCCCATTTGTGTATTTGGGTAAAATATTAGAATGAAATAGAAGTGAAACTGTGAAAGTAATTCTTTTGGTAGAAGCCCATTAACAACATATTTTAAAGAGTAAGATTGGTAATATACTTAAACCGAACGAGACAATTTACACAATTATGGCAACATGCTTGTTTTTAGGATACGGAAAAGAACTTCAAACAACATACAAGGGTAATTTGTGTGAACTTCTCTTACATGAAAGATCTGGGAAGCAATAAATGAGTTGTATTTTTTAATTTCCAGGGATAATGTTTTGCTAGTAGAGTAAGCACAAATGAAACAAATCTCCTATATGTTAATAGAAAAATATTTTGTTGAAAATGCTGATGTGTCATCGCCAGAGCGATTTGAATATTTAATTGCAATTAAGCATCTCAAGATAAACATATTTACAAAAATAAGTCTTTTGATCCATTAAATATGCCATTAAAATATTTAAGGAAATCTTTATTTTATTATTATTTACATAAATGTGTCATTAGAATATATAAGGTAATGTTTCTTTCTATTAGTTTTTTAAAATGAAAGACTTCATCAACTATTATAAAAATATATATAGTTAATAATTTAGTTATCATTTCCATAAAATATTTAATTATTTAAAGTAAATTACATTTCATAAACTATTAAAAAACTTATTCATCTATTTAACTTTTTGAATTACAAAACTTATTCTCCGATTGAACAATTCTTGGGTTCACTCCTAAGGTGAACCCTTTTGTTCACTTCTCATTATTTTAGCCAATGAGAATTTGACATGTCATAATGCATTTAAAAACCTATTTATTCACTTTCTTATAAAATAAGAAAACAAAATCTGTTAGATTAAAAACTTAAACCGATTATTTATAAACCCAAACCGATATATAATTTCATTCTAATTATAAAATCTAAGCCCTAACCATCTCATTTGTAAATCCAAACCGACATATAATTTCATTCTAGTTGTAAAATCTAAACCCTAACCATCTCATTTGTAAACCCAAACCGACATATAATTTCATTATAATTAGAAAATCTAAATCCTAACCATCTCATTTGTAAACCCAAACCGACCTATAATTTCATTTTAATTATAAAATCTAAATCCTAACCATTTTATTTGTAAACCCAAACCGACATATAATTTCGTTTTAGTTATAAAATCTAAACTCTAACCACTTCATTTGTAAATCCAAACCAACATATAATTTTGTTTGAATTGTAAAATCTAAACCCTAATCACCTTATTTGTAAACCCAAACCAATACATCATTTCATTTTAATTGTGAAATCTAAACTAAGCCAATATTTAACTTTCCTTAAAAAAATTATACAGAATTTGTTTCCTTAATCTGTTTTGCTTTTTAATTTAATTTTGATTTATTCCTTTAAATAAAATAATGTATAGAAGATTCTGATTAGTTGAAAAGGAAGAAGTGAACAAGAAGGTTCACCCTAGGAGTGAACCTAAGTATTTTCCTTCTCTGATTTTAAAATTTTTGATGACTATTCAAGTACTCTCTCTGTTTCACAATAAGTGTCATTTTGACACATTTCACACAAATTAAGAAAATATTAAAATATACATATATGCCCTTATTTAATAAATATTTAATGGGTTAATTTAATCATAGATTAAGGGTAAAACTAGAAAATCTAATGAAACAGATCCATTGAAAATATAAAATAGTGCATTGGAAATATAAAATGACACTCTTTGTGAAACAAAAATAAAATTCTAAAATGACACTCTTTATCTATTCAACAATTCTTCATCCAATTCCTCAATCATCTTTCATACTCTTCTATCAATCATCTTCTCACATCCACAATGAGTGATTATCTTCGAAAATCAGTCCAAGATCTCGACTTGGGAATTGATGACATCCCAATACCTCTTCCACCGGAACTCTGTGAACGGCGGCTAACATTAACCGCTACTCATTGGTGGTTACTCCAGTGAATCCGCGGAAGCAGAACTAACGTGCTCTGATTCGCCAAATGCCCCGCGTGTGGGGATTTGTTGACGGGTGTGTTGGGCGGATTCTCGATGAGGGTTGTGTTCAATTCTGATTCCAGTCTGAAGAATCACTTAATCTGGTACTTAATCGCGGACCATGGTCTTTCAATGACTGGATGCTAACGACTCACCGATGGTATCCTAACATAACCGCTGGAGAAATGAAGATCATTTCATTCTGAGTGCAAATCCAAGGTATTCTGACTCTCTACTTAACAAATGCTATGGCTCGGTGGGTTGGAAATCGCTTAGGATTGTAACTGAGGTCGATTATCCGCTACGTTTTCAAAAGAATCTGCAATTCATAGTTGACGAGAATATTGTGGTGAGATTTCGTTATGAGAGACTAAGAAACTTTTGTAGCAAATGTGGTTCTCTGAAACACAACAACAAAGAGTGTCCTGTGGCTTTTGATGATGATACTCAAGTGGATCCAGGTGATAGCAGTGATGATGACAACCACTTGACGGGAGACAACAACATGTCTGATGCAGAAACTTTACCATCTATTGACCCAGCAAACTTAATCCCCGGACTACAGATGGCGCCACCAAGTGGTAAAGTCAATCAACCTGGCAATGGAATAGGAGGAGCATCAATGACTCCGACTGTGTTTGCTGATCCTGATTTAAATGTAGAAAAGATACGCTGCATCCAGGCCAAACGGAAGATTACCATCCAAGATCCCACCTGCTACAAGGATCTATTTGAAGCATCAACAGATAATACCTTGTCTGAATTTATTTTCATGAAGCGCAAAAGAGTTTCTTTTGAAAAAGCTTTCAACAATGCGGAAGCTACAGAGGAATTGGCGGTCCTGAGCCAACTCCAAAAGAGGCCTAAGTCTACTGCTTCCATAGGCTCGTACTCAGTCAACCAGCGATTCGACGGAGGCACGGGGGGCTCGGTACCCCCAGATCTAATATGAGAGTCCTCTCCTGGAACTGTCAGGGCATTGGACCGCCGCAAACTCTTTCTCGACTTACTTGATTATGTCGTATAACTAAGTGTTATGTTCTTTTTCTTATTGAAACACTTAATCAGTGTGATGTAGTACATAAACTTAAGTGTGATTTAGAATTTGCTAATATACTTATCCATCCCCCTCTTGGAAGGAGTGAAGGCTTGGCTCTGATGTGGAAACATAATGTAGCTCTCAGTCCAATTTCAATGGATGAGCGCCTCATTGATGTTTCTGTAAACATTAATAATATAAGTTTTTATTTGTCTTGTGTGTATGGTCATCCCATTCAAAGTGAAAGACATCATCTATGGAAGAGAATTGAAAATGTATCCTACCATCGCCATGATCCTTGGTTGCTTATAGGTGACTTCAACGAAATACTTTCAAACTCTGAAAAACTTGGAGGACCTATTAGAGCAGATTGGACTTTCCGTGACTTCTAACACATGGTAGCGATCTGTGATCTTGAAGATATAAGACACAGGGGCGATAAGTTTTCATGGGTAGGTGAACGACACATCCACACTGTCAAATGCTGTCTAGATAGAGCTTTCCAGAACGGACCTTGGGGAGCTGCTTTCCCGAATGCAGAAGTTGAATTTCTAGACTTCACAGGATCTGATCATAAACCGATATCCCTAAAATTTAATATTGGATCCCCATACAGAAAGAGAACCTTTTATTTTGACAAGCGGTTATGCAAAGTTGATCGTTTCAAAGCGGTTGTTAAGCAAGGATGGTCCAGGGAAATGCAGAAACCTAACATACCGATCTCAAGACGAATTGTCACCTGCAGAAAAGCGATGGCAAACCTGAAACACGAAGTTCACTTAAATTCAGAAACGCGAATTAAGGCTCTGCAGTCACAACTTAACACGGCAATGGAAAGTCTAAATTTCACAATAAGACAACAAATTACAACCTTACAAGATGAACTCACAAAAGCATACTTGGATGAAGAGAAACATTGGAAAAAAGAGTAGAAATCAATGGATGAATGAGGGTGATCGAAACACGAGATTTTTCCAGGCTTGCGCGAATACAAGGTACACAAAAAACCAAATAAACTCAATCTAAGATGCACAGGGGAACATGTTTCATGGACATAAAGAAATAGGAGAGCAGGGTCAATCTTTCTTCCAACAAATATTCTCAACTAATAGCCACCAAGTTACTAAGGATGTTTTTGCTGATTTCGAACGACGAGTTACATCAGATATGAATGATGATCTCACTCGACCTTTCACTGAACTGGAATTATATGATGTCGTGTGTCAAATAGGAGATGACAGAGCTCTTGGTCTGGATGGCTTAACAGCTCGTTTTTATAAAACATGTTGGGATACAGTAGGTAGTGATGTCAGACGAGAAATTCAAAACTTCTTTGATACAACCACTATGCTACCTCAGCTGAACCATACCAACATTTGTCTCATCCCGAAAATAAATAACCCGATCACTTTCCCTGACTACCGACCAATTGCATTATGCAATGTCCTTTACAAAATTATCTCTAAATGCCTAGTCTATCGACTTAAAACACACTTAAATGAGATAGTTTCAGATGCGTAAGCATATTTTATACCAGGACGACTGATTCAAGATAATGTCATGATAGTCCATGAAGTTATGCATTCACTCAAAGTTCGAAAAATGGTCTCAAAATCTTATATGGCAGTCAAAACTGATGTTAGCAAGGCATATGACAGAGTCGAGTGGAATTTCTTGAGAACTACTCTCCAACTTTTTGGTTTCTGTGATAAGTGGATTGATTGGATTATGGCTACTGTCGAATCAGTGAGTTACTCAATACTAATCAATGGATCGCCTTTCAGACATGTCAAACCAGAGAGAGGTATAAGACAAGGGGACCCCCTTTCACCCTATCTCTTCATTTTATGTTCTGATATCTTGAGCCATCTCATTCAATCACGGGTCACAGATGGAGACATCAAAGGTGTAAAGGTTGGAGACAGTACACCTCGAATAACACATCTGCAATTCACTGATGATTGTCTGTTTTTTTGCCAAGCTAACAGAAAGAATTGCCAAGCATTAATGTTTTTGATGTTTACGAATACTATTCGGGCCATCAAATTAACACATCAAAATCTATGATAACGTTTGGTTCTCGAGTGTATGGCACAACACAAAATAGATTAAAAGAGATTCTTGAGATCCCGAATCAGGGAGGAGGAGGCAAATACTTAGGATTACCTGAGGAGTTTGGAAGGAAAAAAAGAAATGTTTGAGTATATTGTCACTAGAGTGAAACAGAGAACATCTAGTTGGAGTGCAAAGAGACTTTCTCCAGCAGGCAAAGAAATAATGCTTAAATCAATAGCACTAGCCATGCCGGTGTATGCTATGTCTTGTTTCAAACTACCTAAAGGTGTAACTTTGGATATTGACTCGATACTCATGAACTACAGGTGGGAAAAAGATGCTCAACAAAAGGGGAATCTCCTGGATAGCTTGGAAAAAATTGCAACACACAAAGAAAGAAGGAGGTCTTGGCTTTCGTGATCTAGAAAAATTCAACGATGCACTATTAGCAAAACAAGCTTGGCGTTTAATCCAACATCCAAACTCTTTATTTCCACAAATAATGAAAGCTCGCTACTATCAAGATTCTTCTGTTTTAGATGCAAAACCAAGGAAAAACCAATCCTATGGTTGGTCTTCTCTATTAGTGGATATTTCATTAATAAAAAAGAGATCAAGATACAATGTTAGTGATGGAAAAACAGTAAGAATAGGCTTGGACAATGTCATTAAATCACATCCTCCAAGACCAGTCTCTGCTTTAAATGAAGAATACAATGAAATTTTAAACACGCTTATGGCAGAATTGGGCTAGATCAGATCATGGGACGATACGAAGATTTAGTCACACATCAAAGTTGAGGATATTGACCAAATAAAAAGGATTTACCTAGCACACGCAGGTCAACCTGATATTCTGATATGGAACTATAGCAATACAGGTGACTACACGGTCAAATCTAGCTACTGGCTCTTAACACATGATCCTCTCTCGTGTGACATACCACCGGATATACCTTACGGCTCACCGGAACTCAAGAACAAAATCTAGAAACTACCAGTGATCCCAAAATTAAAGCACTTTCTATGGCGTGTTATATCCCGAAGTCTCCCAACTTTAACAAGATGACGCTCACGAGGTATGACACTAGATCCTATATGTTCAAGATGTCGCCAATCAGAGGAAACAATCAACCATGCCTTATTTACATGTCTCTTTGCACTTCTGGTTTGGCGATTTTCAAGTACTCCTTATATTGATATAGCTAATTTAGCAAACGATGCGGAAGAAAACATTTCTAACATCATAACTTCAATCCACAACTCTACATCCACAAATGGTCAAACTATGTTGCCAATTTGGCTACTTTGGAGAATTTGGAAAGCAAGAAAGAATAGTGTTTTTAATAACTACAGGGAGAGTCCATCAAAAACAGTTCTTTGGTCCAAATCAGAAGCAAAACAATACCATGATCTTATATGATATATCATGGTTTTTGTGGTTTTTAACCATGATATAAGGAGTCTTTTAGTGTCTTTTCATTTGTTTCTAGATTGTTTTTGAGTCTTTACAGGTTTTTAGCATGGAAGGAGCAAAGTGGAGCAATTTGGATCAGTTTGGAGCAATAATCCGCAAGAAATCAACTTGGAATCGATCAGAGGAGATGGTGTCGATCGACACTGCATTAGCATCGATCGACACCCAGTCCAAACCGACGAGAGAGCCAAATTTGGAAGTTTTACAAAGTTGCCCAAAGTTTTCCATATTTGCAAGACTAGTCCCTAACGTGTTTTAGGACATATATATATAGTTTTTAGGTTTTCCAAACCCTTAAGTTTTATTCTATCAAGTTTTATTTTTCCTGCAACCATGTGAGATTTTGAGAGCTTTGGAGAGAGAGAGAGAGATCTGCTTTGAGAGAAGAATTTCTTGAACTCCCTTTACTCTTTTAATTTCAATTGCTTATTATTCATAAAGATATTTTGTTCTTCATTGATTATGTCTGAGTAGTTTGCTTGTTAGGTTTAGGGTTTTTCACAGGGATTTTATGAATTATTAGATCTGATTATTTAGGATTCATTATCTATCTAGATCTTCATCTTAGGTTGTTCTTCATATTAATCCTTGATTGGCCATCTAGAATTAATACTTTAGAAAATAAATTGATATGAGAATATAATTGATTTTCCTGATAAAACCTTTTGATGAGCAAAATTATTTCTTGCAAAGAGATTTGATTTAATAATTTTGTGAACAATCTAAACCTGATTTTATTGCTGATTTTTAACCTAGAATTTTACAAAGAGATTTGGATTTTCTGGTTTTAAATTTAGATAATATTTGCAGTGAGAACTGATTTATTTTACAAAAGTGTTTAGAGTTCTAGATCTGTTCTTAATTGTTTGAATCCTATTTATTTCCTGATTTAATATTTCATAATTTCCTGAGAAATTCCCTAGACCTAGCTTTTTGATCTTCTGAATTTACAACAGTTTTATTTAATATTTTGCATTGCTTTTATTTTAATTCAATTTAATCTGTTTAGCATAATTATAAAACTCTATAATCCATTGAGTAGACTTGAGTCCTTGTGGAATTCGACCCCTAAGTACTGCAGTGATCTCTTAGTTTGAGAGAGTAGCTCTAGGGTTAATTTGAACAGATCATTATACATCAAATTGATATGCCTTATCAGAAAAGTTTAGAGGTTCGACACATCCCTCGATGGACAGCACCACCGGATGAATTTGTGAATGCAATTTTGATGCAGGATACAACAACTTAACTCACACGACAACTGGTGGTTGGATAATTCGAAACAATTTGGGATATCCTTTAGCTTGGGGTGCAGCAAATATCTCTTACGCCTCTTCACCATTGGAAGCGAAAGCAAAAGCTATGTTGGTTGCATTACAACAATCATGGATAAAAGGTTACACATCAATCATACTAGAAGGGGACTGTGAAGTTTTAATAAACATCGTTAATGGCCGAACTCGACACCGACAGTTGATCAACATCCTCCACAATTTACAGTTTTGGATGTCAAAGTTTCAATCTTGTAGCGCTGTTTTTACAAAGAGTAAGTGTAATAATGCAGCTCATTTATTAGCCTAGTTGGGATGTAATTCTTCTCTTTTTTATGCTGAATCTGTATTTAGGCCAAAATTGCTGCAAGAATAATTATGTATTGATCAGCCTTAATTCAATATAGAGTATTTTGAATTTAAAAAAAAATGACACTCTTTATGAAACAAATGGAGTATATATTAAAAATTAATTATTACAATAATCTTAAAAATAAATTAAATTATCACAATTATCACAATAATTAACATTATTTTCCACATTTCACGGGTGAAATATATTTTTACACAAAATAATTAAATGTAAATTTGAATAAAATAAAATAAAAATTATGTGTAAAATTATTGTTATGACACCTTAAATTCCAAATAATAACTTTACTTGTAATAATTTTATTCGACTCGATTTATCCCGCATATAGTGCGAGTTGTTACCTAGTGAATGTTTATTTTAGAAGTTTGATCTATCGATTTTGTGTGTTCTTGGATAAGCAACAAAAGTCGTTGTTTGACTATACAAAAGCTTATCATGTACATCATTTTCTTAGCAAGATAACAAAAATATGTCAATATTAGATTTTAACCCGCGGTACACCGCATGCACATAATTTTTATTATTATTTATACTTTATATATATATATATATTAATTTTATTATTATTTATATTTTATGTTGTATTTGTTTGTTAAATATTGAATGTTTTGTAAATAGAGGAATAACTAAAATTTTCGACCGTTTTTGCGGCTAAATGTTTATATTACTTTTTTAACCCGCAATACACTTCATGACCATTTCTTCGTTATATTTAGTTTGTTTTGTTTAGTGTTAGAGATTCTATTTTGTTTTTTAATTATTATAACAAAAATTAAGGGATCTAAATACATAATAGGTAATTTATACGCTGTGATTAAGTCATATTTTTCCTAATGATTTAATTATTTTAAACAATCTTAGTTAATTCAACTTGATTTTATATATCAAATATTCTAATATTATTAGTGGACAAATAATAAAATGAGGATTTAACACGTGTTAGCACAAATTTAATGATATTTATTCATTCTAACATGTCCTCTTTATAACTCGTCTACTATATAACCATATTATATAGTATTTTAAACCTTCTTAATTTTACATATTCGTAATATTTTAAAATTTTATTAAGTTTATATATATTAATTATAATATTTAAATAAATATGAATCGAAGTTCTTCTTACGTTAAGAATCAGAGCTCACAGGTTTTGGAAAACAAAATGGAAATCAAATTGTTGTTTTCTTTGTTTGCAAAGGATTTGAAGATAGAATATCTTCAAAACACAATAGAAAGTATGGTTAAATATAATATAGTTTATATTTTCATATTGAATGGTGTAATTTTTTTAAGTTGGAATGGAGTGTAAAATATTTAGGAAATAAAATCTAAAGTAATGCTATTTTTGGAAATTTGTTAGGGATTGACTTTGTAAATAAGTACAAATAAAAGGGGAGAACCCAAAATATACTTCAAAAATGTATATATAGATTATAGATAAGATTAGTTAAGTCTTAGAACTCTTTGTCTCTTTTTTTTTGAATATATACTAGGATTTAACCCGCGGTACACCGCGGGATAATATTTTTAGTTTTAAAATTTTAAAATTTATATTGTATTTATTTGTTATTTTATTATTATTTTTTATTAATTTTAAAAATATAAAATTTTACAGGTATTTGATATAAGTATTCAAAGTATAGAATTTTTGTAGTGTTTTTGAAAGGACCGACCTTTTTTTTTAATAAATAATAAATAATATATATATAAATAAACTACAACTAGTGATCCCATACCCACTAGCCACCTAACCACATTCACAATCAACAGCGGAATAACAAAACCAATATCCAATAATAATCCAATAACAATCCAATATCATAGCATAAGCAATATCTAAATACCAAACAACAAGAAACATGAAACCAGCAACCTAGCAATGTTTCTAATGACTCAACTCTAGCAACCTAACAATGCCAGACAACATCCAATCGAGTCCCTAGAACATCCTCGTCTTCATTTCCTTGATTCCACGATCACACTTTGCCTTTACCTGCACCACAAACACAAATTGAGATGCATGAGTATTTGATAAACACTCAGTGAGGCAATCCTCCCATCTACTGGGCTATACACACAAGCAATAAGATCTCTACATGCCATAATCAACAATCAATAAAACAAACCAGGCAATACACAGCTGAAAGAAGGGTGTCGACCGACACCAGATAGTGTAGATCGACACTGACAATCTGGTGTCGACCGACACCTTGCCCGACACTCCCGAAAACCCTAGTTTGTGTCGACCGACACCTCCACATGGTGTCGATCGACACTCGCCAAAGTCTCGAGCCGTCCTCGCGTTGGTGTCGACCGACACCCCAACTGGTGTCGACCGACACCGATGCCGAGCAGCGATTTCCTTCGATCAAAAACTCTGAATTTCGCCTCCAATCTTCTCCAATCCGCTCCATGCCTTCCCCGAAGCCAAACCCAGCCAAAGCAGCGACGAAATACCATAGAGAACTCAAAGAAACAACCACATAAGCACCAAATCACATAAAAACTAGAGATCTTAGCTTAGATAAGCCATGGTCATGCACTCACCTTTTTGCAGGAAGATTCAGACCAATAGCAACGAATCCAAACTTCCTAGCAAGCTTCTAGATCCTTCCTAGCTTCCAATCTCTCAAGAACAGCCAAGAATCTCACCAAAAATCACCAAAAAGCTCAAGAACACATTTTTTCCTCCTTTTCTCTCAAAAACAACAAAGCGGCGACAAAAGAACTTCCCAAAACCCTTCTGGTCGACAAAACACTTAAATATCACGGTTTAGTGGTTTTTCCTAAACCAAACCGGTCCAAATCGATAATTAAATCGAACCGGTCGAACCAGAAACATTCAGTGTCGATCGACACCCTCACCAAAATACCAAAAAAATGGTTCGCGAGTGTTACAGTTTTAAAGGTTTTAACCCGTGTGGTCTATGTATAGTCTAATAATACATTTATCTCCTGGTACACATCTAAAAGTGTTTTAAAAAAATAACAATTTCACTTAACTCCCTATATGGGATTAATGCCAGCCCGTCTCACAAAAATCAAAATAAGTTTTTGCGTAAAAAAAAATAATCAAAATAAGTTTTTTTATCAAGTTTAATTATGTTAATTGTTTTACCAAATTAGCATATTTTTATAGTTTATAATTTTTCCATGTCAATATATATAGTTTATGATAATTAATAGAATTTTAATTTTTTTGGTACTTCCTCAAAAAATAAAAAATAAACCAAATTATATAGGGGATTTTCAACATATTTAATGTGACATTTTATCATTGGATTTTCGGTTTAGGAAATTTATTAATGTTAATATAATTATGGAGATTGTAAACTTTTATTATGGAAAATCTGTTGTATATCATTTAAATTTGAGAGATTATAGCATCCATAAAAATAGTTTTGGAGATTTAATGGGTTAAAACTTTAATGGGTAGAGTTTTATTTGGAAAAATCGGAATGTATAGATGTTGTTAAGATTTTATGGCAATAAATGTAACAAATGTTGGTCGATTTAAGAAAGTTTAGTATTTGAGTTTCTCTGCAATGTTATTTATGGAATTTTTTAGGGGTTAATGTTATGAATATAATTTAAATAAGCAAAACTTAAAGGGTATAACACAAAATATACTTCAAAAATGTTAATATAGATATATATATATATATTTTAACAAGAAGCAGCTGAATTGGTCTTACTAATAAAAGTTAAAAACCATGAAAGCTTAATTTTAATACAAATGTAGCTGCAAGTGAACAATAGCTAGGCTAAAACATCGAGTTAGTTCCTCTACTATCCAGAAACAGGTCAATTCCCTTGAGAGGACCTTCATATATCCTTAGCTTCCGATCCTTGTCCTCACTTCTAGTTCTCTACCAATGATCTATAATGAGACTTATCAGCCATAAAACTCAACCACACATGACCAACATGCTATAGTATTTGGGACTCTATCACAGCGTCTAATGTAACATTATCTCCCCATTCTTTATCTATTAACATCTTGTTCACATATTTATTGTAAACATTATCTTTTTCAACTATCTCATCTAGATATGCAAAACCTTGGTACATGTCCATGTTAATTCATAACTAGTTAGTACATATTTTGAACAAACACAATGATTTTAATTGTGAATAATAAACCAAAAAAAAATTAATCAAGGATTCACCATGTATTTATTATGAAATATTATCAAGGATTATTACATACTTGACAAGTCAATGGAAAAAACATATTTGATCACGTTAATACTACTACGGACACTCCAAACCATTTCTTGGCTGCATAGATTTAACCGTGGAACGAAAAATGTTTGGTAGACATTACAAATGGTTGCAAGAACGTAGTTGCAGAAATGTTCTATGAATTCCTTAGGTAGACATGTGGTAGCTGTAAAAAATTCACTTAAATTAATTATTATTTTTATATAGAAGAATGTGGGTTTGTTATTTAACTTTTGATGTGGAATGAATTTTAGAAAATTCACTTATATTACTTTATAAAATTTTATAAAATTCACTTATATTACTTTATAAAAACATAAATAAAAAAAATTTAGAATTTTGTTTTATAAAATTGTTTCAATTAATATCGACGATCTATTTGGGTTTGGATCCAACTTTACTGTTACTAACATCATTCACGGAGACCCATATACAGCCAGTGGACTGATTTTCACGGCCCAATAATCATTTCGGCCTCTAGTCACATTTTTGTTTGGTGGCCAACTTAATTCGATAGTAAAAAGAAAAGAGTAACCAGCTTAATATAATGTAATATACATTCGTACAATTTAACCAAGTTCTTTTATTCACTAAAATTATATTTTATGATAATCTGATTTGAAAGATTTAACACAAATATAGATACACATTCGTATAGGTGTTTCTTTATTTTGGCTGCATTTTAGAGTTCATTGATGTATGCCAAACTTGAGAATGAAGGCATGAGACCAAAATATATCCGAATAAAAGTTAGTAATGATGTATTGGGAATGTTCTTTTTCAAATAGCTAAACTATTTTCATATGTTATTTTATCAGAAAAAATATTTAAAATATGAAGATAGAAAAAAAGAAAAGATAAAGAGAATCAAAGGGGGAGGAGTTGGGGGAGATGATGGCATTTCTTTGCTTTGTAAATTTGGAGCATGTGACTTGATCTCTCTTTCCAACTCAGTTCTCCTACTCACATTCAGTATCTTCCTTATTTTATTCATTCTCCTAACTTAACTTCTGAAATTTTATATATATATACTACAGATTTCTAGTTTCTTAGTTACGAAATAAATATCATATGCATTATATATGTACTAGTATAGGAATAATCAATGGTAGTCGATAAAAGCAAGAGTCGGGAGAGTAATCTCATCTTAGGAAATTATTACAAAACACGATCTCATATCTTTCCCTTTATACAAAAGCTGTCACCTTAACTCGATGATATATCTTCTCGTTTCATTTTTGTTTTATTTTTCGTTTCGGTCTATTTGAAACCAGTTTTAGACAACTGACAAAAAACACATTATGAGGTATCTTTTGTTTCTTTTATCAGATATTTAAATTATTATTCGACAATAAGGAAAATATAAAACTACTAGCGCGATCAAGCTAAGGAATACATATAAACATTACAATTGAAACAGAAAAAGAAAAAAAAATTCTAGATATGATTAAAGTCTCTTAGTTTAATTCCAACCTTGTTTAATTACTAGAAAAATGTATCTAAATATGATTGAGAAATTCTAGATCACAATAATGATTAATTTTGGCAGTTTTCATATGAGTTCCACACAACAGCAAACAAAAAAAACTAATTATTAAATCCTTGATCGCCTATTGATCGTAAATTACTTATTCTTAGTCTTTTTTTTTTGTGCAAATATTCTTAGTCTTAGATATATGTTAATGAAACCTTCCTAAGGAATGAATGACTCAGAAGAAAGGCAAAAGCCTAAAAGGAATCGACACTAGAGAGTGGATGGGAAAAAAGGTCACGTGAGTAAGACATAAAATCACGTGCGGGATCGGTTTTGGTTTTGTTTTGTTTCATTTCTTAAATCGGGATCGAATATGAATTTATCAATGTAGGGTTTTATAATAATACTTTTCACATTTTACTCTTGGTCTTTTTTTTGTTTTCCCTTAACAGTATGGGCACTAGTACGTCCGTTATATAAGCCAAATAGAAAAGAAATAATAGTTTGTCTGAATTATTGTAAACTTACAGAATTTGGTATTTAATGCAATTATGCAATTTTATCCTTGGATTATTCACAAGAACCATATACCTTTTTTCCTCTACTTTGTTTCCAAGTGTAATTCGAAAAGAATCTTAACATGTATGTGGACCAACCCTTGGAAACATGATGACATAACATTCATATATAGTTAACAATGACAAATTTTCTGAGATTGTCTATATATTATTGGATTGCTTTAACAATAATGGAACGCAAGATGTATTTAGTGATGTATAATCACACTACTTATAGGAGTTGAGAGTGACAGTCAAAAAAGTTAACAAGTATTTTTAATATGGTCGTGGGTTTTCCGTAGTTTTTCCGTGACATGTTGAAATTAGCCATGGATTGTTCGTGACTCAGCCGTGGCTATACGCATAATTTTTACTAGTGACACTACTTATAGGAGTTGAGAGTGACAGTCAAAAAGTATGTTAATAACCTTAACTATTATTTAATTAGTTCTGTCATATTTTGTAAAACATATCCAAAATTCGAATTTAGGTCAGCCAATGGAGATAAACTCCACACAAAGACCTAGTTTATCAATGAAAATGAGCCCTACATGTGGACGTATGATCTCATATTTTTCTCATTTTTTTAGAGAAACCACATGTAGATAATCACTAACATATATAAAACAAAAAAAAATCGAAATTATTTTTAAAATAGTGTATGAAGGTTCAAGAAAATCAGACAAATTCATCAATCAGGACAAGATATGGGTCCAAGCCAAAAATCCATATATCCAACATACTCTAAGAAACAAAGTCTAAAATATAAAAACAAAATAACAAAAAGAAAATTCTAAATCTAAATCTAATAAATAAGTACCTCACCCTCTCTCTCTCTCTCTCTCTCTCTCTCTCTCTCTCTCTATCTCTTTAGATAGCTACAAGAGTGTATGTATATATTATATGTAATGATGGCACAGTGCAATGAGCTTTATAAACAGAAGGATTATAAACATCAAACACCCCTCCTTACTTGCTCTCAGCTCTCAAGTGTATGAGAGAGAAATAGGCTGATAAGAGTCAAAATAGCAAAGAGAGCTAGAGAGAGAGAGAGAGAGAGACCCAAGCAATTAAAAAGCTTTCATCATAATAACATAAGAGAACTTTGAAGAGTCTAAGAAAAAGTTTGAAAAGCCTTTGTTGCAGAAAGCTTAAAAGAACTTTTTCTCTCCCTATATCTATATCTCTCTTTATTACCCTTCCTCATCTTTGTAAAGCTGAACCTCCCACTATCTTCAAATTTTCTACTTCTTCTTTTCTTTTCTTTTGGGGTCTTTGGGTCTTGTTGTTTCATCAAATCAATCTCTAGTATCCAAATACAATAAAGTCAAAAAAGAGAGAGATCAAGAAAAGTAGAGTTATTGATGAGAACAGATCAAGTCATGTTGTCCAACAAGAACACTAACACATGTTGTGTGGTTTCTTCTTCTTCTTCTGATCCTTTCCTCTCTTCTTCAGAAAATGGGGTCACCACCACAAACACATCCACTCAGAAGAGGAAAAGAAGACCTGCAGGTACACCAGGTAATAATAAATCCCCACTACTGAAAAATTTAATGTTCAATCTTCTTTTTTTATTTTCTTGTTTTAAATTTTGGTTTTCTCTAAAATTCCATTTAAAACCATACTTTAGAAAAAATATATATAATGTTAACCGAAGACATGTTTTTTTTATAGGTTTGATATTGAAGTTTCAATTTTTTTTATTCTTAATAATAGTACCAGTTCAAGTTTTTGGGTATTAATGTGTTTTTTTTTTTTTTACTTAAACCTCATTAAAAACTCAGCTTTATGAATTTTTCTTGAAACCGAAGATATGTGTTTTGATGGAGTATGTCTTATTTGCTCTTCAGATCCAGATGCAGAAGTTGTGTCTTTATCACCAAGAACTCTTCTTGAATCAGACAGATACATATGTGAGATCTGTAACCAAGGGTTTCAAAGAGACCAGAATCTCCAGATGCATAGAAGACGTCACAAAGTTCCATGGAAGCTTCTTAAAAGAGACAACAACATAGAGGTGAAGAAACGAGTCTATGTTTGCCCTGAACCAACTTGCCTTCACCATGATCCTTGCCATGCTCTCGGAGATCTTGTTGGTATCAAAAAACATTTCAGAAGAAAGCACAGTAACCATAAGCAATGGGTTTGTGAGAGATGCTCTAAAGGTTATGCTGTTCAATCAGATTACAAAGCTCATCTCAAAACTTGTGGCACTAGAGGACATTCTTGTGACTGTGGTCGCGTCTTCTCCAGGTATAGTTTCTTGTTCCTCGTTAAAATTTGGTTTTTAATCAGAAAAAATCCAACTTTTTTAATTTATTATATATATATGGACCCTTTTTTTGTTACTCAGTTAGTATTGGTATTATGAATTCAAGAAAGATGCAAAAATTGCTCAATATACATTTAATTTGGCTCTGTTTGGTATGTATATTTAGAAGATCATATAAAAGAGTCAAAAATAGAAATTGCTCAAGCGACCCAAAACCAAGATTGATAGTTATAGTACTATTTGATTTGACTATCGCTCATGATTTTTACTAATTCTGTGTATGCATCAGAGTTTTCTAATATATCTCTTGACTATTTGTTTGGTTTTTGTGACATAAAAAGAAAGTTAATTACTTAGATTAATGACATTGACCCCAATCTATAAAGAAATATTATACTATGTTTTTAGGCTACTATTGGACCTAAACTCATATTAATAATATATATAGTCTTTTTTTTTTGGTCAAAATATAGTCTAACTATAACGTTATTATTTCATAAACGAGGTTTAAACAGAAAACCTTAATATAAAATTATTAAATTTGTCACTTCATAACCAAATGAAATTATTAAATTGATATATAAGTTTCTTTTCTGCTTTTAGGGTGGAGAGTTTTATTGAGCATCAAGATAACTGTTCCGTACGGAGAGTTCACCGTGAACAGCCTCTACCGCCACAAACCGCAGTACCAGTCCCGGCCTGCTCCTCTAGAACCGCTTCAACCATCAGTACTCCGTCTAGTGAAACCAATTACGGCGGTGCAATTGCTGTTGCGACTCCTATACCTCTAGAAGGCCGTCCAATTCATCAGAGAATCTCACCTTCAGTTCTCACTCACTCATCAAATAATCTCAACCTCGAACTCCAGCTTCTTCCATTATCGTCGAATCAAAACCCTAACCATCAAGAAAACCAACAACAAAAAGTTAAAGAACCATCTCATCATCATAATCATAATCATGATGCTACAAACTTAAACCTCTCCATTGCACCATCATCATCATCATATCAACATTACAATAACTTTGATCGTATAAAAGAGATAATGGCAAGCGAGCAAATCATGAAGATAGCGATGAAGGAGAAAGCTTATGCGGAGGAAGCTAAAAGAGAAGCGAAGAGGCAACGAGAGATAGCGGAAAACGAATTTGCGAATGCTAAGAAGATTAGGCAAAAGGCACAAGCTGAGCTTGAGAGAGCTAAGTTTTTAAAGGAACAATCTATGAAGAAAATAAGCTCAACGATCATGCAAGTCACTTGTCAAACATGTAAAGGACAGTTTCAAGCAGTTGCGGTTCCGGCGGCTGCGGCTGACGAGACATCTCTTGTGGTCAGTTACATGTCTTCAGCCAATACCGACGGAGACTTTGAAAATGGATTTTAAGTAAATCACAAAAGTACAAAGTTCATTTTAAATTAAAGTTTTACTTTTTTTTTTTAATATTTTTGTGTATTAACTACACGGTTGTATTTATTTTTTTCAACTACGTACGTACCATATATAATATGTTAATTTTTCAGTCGAATTTATCTTAGGTTCAACAGTAGTACCTAGTCTATGAGTGCTCATGACTCTATATACAGGTTTTCCTATTATTCTAGATTTATATCTACAATTCCGTGGTTAAATTGTTCAAAAATAGAAGCCCCAATCCTCAATCCTTCAAAAAAATTTACAGGATGTCGTCACTATTTCATAAACGTACCGTTACATGTTACTGTTACATTCTTGATAAATATTGCAGTTTAGATTACTTGTTAATGTCACTCCCGCTACAATAGACTATAAATTGTAAACTTAAAAAAAAAAGAATTTGGTATCATAAACTTTAAAGTTTACAATATCAAGTTTGCTACTAAAAATTAATAACTTTTTTTCATTGTAGACGTCTACAGTATTTAACAAGGAGCTAAATCCATTGGTGTCTTGACCTCATGTCTAAATGACTAAATCCACAAAGAAATATCCGCTCTTCGCCACTTATAAGTCCAGAGCTTTTGTGAATATGGATTAATGTATATTTTTTTTCTTTGTCTACAATGTTTTTGTGAAACATATGATGGTATATTTTAATTTAAAAATTCAAAAATTGTAAGGTATACGGATCAAACGAATCTTTTTTTTTTTTTGGTCGTCAAGATCAAACCAATCCATGTAACATATTCTCAAAATCTAATGAATGGTATAAGGTCTGAAAAATATTTCATGCAAATTAATAATACAAAGTGGGTAAGCTATAATTGCTTGGGACGAGTTAATATATGGTGGAGTGATGGGAAATGTACTATTATGATGTCGTATTGGTCCGTGACCGTTACACTTATAACGAGGTTCATAAACAAACATCGTTTCATCTTTCGTTAGATTCGGACAAAAAGTGTTGATCTATAATCATGATAAAACAGTCCGACCCATTTTTACTTGTTGTTATTACAACTTTTAGCAAATTTTCTAGCTACTCATTTATTGTCCAGAAATTTTTTTGTACACGTATTCTTCATTTGATTTAAAACCAATAAATATGATTTATAAGGAAATGCATGTAGAATAATATAAATCCACATATCACCATCACTCAAAATAGTCATATTTTTATATAGGTTTGGTCGTGAGATTCTAAGTTAAAAGTTTAGATTAATTAATCTTTATAAAAAAATACATCAGTTTTATGTGTTCATATAAAAATACACCATTTATCAAATTGTGTGTATTATTCAAGTTTAATTAATTCAATATTAGAAAATTTGAAACCAAATACCATATTACGCCAAGAAGATAAAATTATCCCAAACTTTGTGGTGATAAAGAACATCTGGTTTGCAAGTCATACAAAAACATTATATGTTTCAAGCCACACGATTGATAAACGTTTGAGAGTTCTAAATTAATACATTATGGTGATTATTCATCTTTCTAGCCAAACATTTTTAGATGAAGTTTTTTTTCCTATAAATGAAAACCAAACATTTGTAGATTGGACAGGTCTATGATGTATGAACACACATAATAAATGAATGTCGATACATGAAAGAGAAAGAGTTTGATTGGTAAGTATATAGATGCATACATTTATGCATATATATATATATATATATATATATATAACAAAATAAGAAATATCTAAAACAAAAACAAAGACGATCTTTTGCGTATGAGATTGAAGAAGCACTACAAAAATCTAAAATCCGAGGTGGGTTTGGTTTTTGTACATCTTTTGGGACCAATTTCGATGCAAAAATTAGGAGGATATAATAATGAGTGTGAGGTGAGGACTTGAAGAAAAAATAAACAAGAAATGTGACATGAATGTTTGTCTGAGAGAACTAAAGAAGTGGGTTAAGTAAATAAGAGAGTGACAAATGCCTGCCCGTTACTCCGTTTCAACTCTATGGCACTGAAAACCATGACGTTTATTTGCTTCTCGTTGCATTTAATGTGCACTCAATTGCATTGAAAGTGACTATTTCTCTCTCTCTTCTCTCTTTCTCTCTCTCGTTTTCATCATTTGTGCCAACACGCAGAGAGGTTTGCAGATTCTGCAGCTATGTTTGTCACAGAAAGAGAGGTGGAGAGAGAGAGAGAGAGAGAGAGAGAGAGAGAGAGCATATTAGGCTTTCTCTATACCAATGGCCAAACACATGTGTGTAATACTATTACTAAGGCATGTAGTATATGTATGCATATGTTTGATGGTGGTTTACGTTACGAACTGTGAACGTAAAACAGTGTATGTAATATTTTCCCAGTTTTCTAACCATGTTTAACTCTTAATAAAAAACAAAAAATAATAATAAATAATTGTCTAACAATGTCAATGTGGATACAATGTTGGGGTTCATGTTATAGCTGGTAGTAAATATGCACTTTAACGCGATTCTTTTCGTCAGTAAATGTAATAGAACTAAATTATAATTGCTCGGATCATCTACATATAAATATATAATAGTTGGTTTGGGAAATGTTTAAAAAAAAAAAAAAAAGAGAACAACAGTGGAACGTGCAAGACAAAAAAGGGTTTAGCTTTTTATCTCTTGGGATAGCATTTTTTAAGAAGAGCATGTGCATATTTGCTTCTCTTCCCCCCAACCTTTCAAATGCTCATGCCTTTCACAACCTAAAGGACCTTTTGCTACATTAGCCACTTATATATTATTTTTTTTCTTCTCTTATCTTATTCTATTTGCATGTGATATGGAAGATTTTTGTTTGCAGAAGATTTAGTCCATTGATTTTGTTAATTCCGGATTTTATATGTCCATAAACTATGTAAATAAATTATATGACTCGTCTTCTATGAATTATATGTAGACTATTAAGTAATTATTGGCGCCACCCTATATCGATAGGTCGACCAGCGTAATAGTTTTTTTTTTTTTTTATAATATATATATATATTAATAATGAAAAGTTTAAAGTTACGGAGCCATGACCTAAGTCACAAAGTAAAAACACTAACGACAATATAGCTAAATGCCAATATTAGAAGTAGTAAAAATTTGGCAACTGAATCATCCGCTTCGGCTTGCTTCTTAGATAAGTACAAGAGGACAATTAGCCACGTCCACGGTGTCCGCCACCACGAGTTCCGCGGCCACGGTTTCCACGTCCACGGTTACCTCTTCCTCGAGTATTAGAGAATTCCTGTACCTCTTTATCTTTGATGGAAGGTTGAACCGGTCTTTCACGCAACAACCTTTGCCAGCGTAATAGTTGGCCATCTAAAGAAGAGATTCTTCAAGCTTACGAGTTCGAACGACAACAATGAGAGAAAACTAAGTTAATGAAAACATATTACATATCTAGATCCCAGACTTTTTGGTACAAAAACAAAAAACAAATCGTTTTTCATCTAGTAATGAAATCATCAGTTCGAAGTTTTAGAAGCAAACCAAATCATTTATAGTCTCTTTTAATCTTTTATATTTAAGCCATATATATTTACTAGGAGTTGCCCCGTGCCACGCACGGGCTTATCTTAGTATTTGTTCTATTGACAATTTTTTTTAACTGTTAGATTTTTATATTTCTGTATTTTGCTTTCTTAATTGGATTTTTTTTTAATTGATAAAAATTATATAAATTTTTGGGGGAAGAGTATGTATCTTAAGTAATTAAACTACAACCTCATGTATAATGGATTTTATTAATCATGTTTACTTTTTTGAATAACAAAATGTTTAAAAGCTTAGACTGATTCTCTTTTAGGACATGTTGTTTTGCGATGTAACCATTTTGCAATACACTTAAGGCAAATTTTGTGATTACAATGTAGATGATTTATGTAATGTATTTATAAACATTGAAATGATATTTAATATTAAAATGGTCAATCAATATTTAAACAACTTCCAGAATACTAACATGCTTGATGTAAGCTGTATGGGCAAATGATCATCGTCTTTGTATTTTCTATTGGGTCAAGATGTATTTTGTCAACTAAAAATTATAGACTCATATAGTCATATTAATACATGTCACTTTCAAACTACGACAATAACTTGTTTGGACGTTGTTTCCGCTGTGGCTTTACAGAAATAGCCGAGATCTACCATCATTGTTGAGTTTTGAATTTATCCCATGAGTAATCTTTTATTAAATATGGTGAAGTTTAGAGATATAAAATAAATATTATATTCCTTAATATTGCACATTTTTCATCCTCAGATTCAGATAATGTGTAATTTATTTCTCTTTTAACTGTTGGTAACCCCTAACATCAAAAGCACCTTTTTTGTCCTGTCAACACAAGATGGAAAATGATACGTATCCTTCAAACTTCAAAGCCTATTCAGTGGCTTTAAACCAAAAATAAAATAAAATAAAGATTACCTTTTGGTGATTTTATTC
The DNA here is from genome assembly GCF_030686135.1 of Camelina sativa. Taxonomy (NCBI): domain Eukaryota; kingdom Viridiplantae; phylum Streptophyta; class Magnoliopsida; order Brassicales; family Brassicaceae; genus Camelina; species Camelina sativa. Next base: position 1,458,234 of record NC_141883.1, read on the forward strand.
ACTTCGACATTGATTAAGGCAAATCCTCATCATCTTTATTTTGTTGTTACGTGAAGACATAAGCGAAAGTTGAAATTGAAGTCCCATATCACAAGTTAACTGAAATCAATTACAAATCACCTCGTCTAACGTTGTTTCTTTTAATGTCTTCCTTCGATATATATATAATAGAGATCTGATCATCTATTTTGAGCTTAAGGTCTCCCTATCCATAGTAATCTTAACAAATCTCCAAGTTAGAATAATATATAAATAAAAGAATGTATAATTAAATTTTAAACTCAAAAAATCATTTTCTAACACAATTATACCATTGTGTGATATATATCTTAGGCTAAGCTGCATTGTTTTAACTTTATGAATATGTCGTAGTGTTCATGCACGTAGGCTCATGGTGTCTCCATAACTTAATAGAAAACCTTACTCAATATGGCAATAGAAAAAAAGCTTAAAGGAGAAAATAAGAGTAACTAAATTTTTTATTTGATTGTTTGGTCATTCCGTAAAAGTTTTCTCCTCCACCTAACCACCAGTACAGACTACTACCTTACATGCTTGCATAAACTTTAGTTCCTTATCTGAGATCTTAAATCCTCCATTTTCCTTTAAAAATGAATTGTGCAATGAGCAAATCATTTACATGATCTAAAGGAAAAATGCTTCAGAGACATTAGAACTTTCCTCAAATCATAACAATAATTTAAGTATGAAGTAGAATATATCACATGAAATATACATATTAAGAAACCAGCCAGTCAACCATTATAGCAGCAGAATTTGGCCATTTAAAATTAGGACAATATAGAATTTTAGTCAAAGAGAAATAAGAGATTGGAATGTATAAATTTATGACTAAACATTGAATTTGATTTTTTGATATAAATGTAAGCTAATTTATTGAGATTTTAAAGGTGATAATGGGATTTAAAAATTATATGTGCAATGAGCAAATCATTTACGTGATCTAAAGGAAAAATGTTTCAAAGTCATTAGAACTTTCCTCGAATCATAACAATAATTTGAGTACATAATAGAATACAATCACATGAAATATACATATTAAGGAACCAGCCAGTCAGACATTATAGTAGCAGAATTTGGCCGTTTAAAATTAATGGGACAATATAGAATTTTAGATAAAGAGAAATAAGAGATTGGAATATAAATTTATGACTAAACATTGAAATTGATTTTTTAATATAAATGTAAGCTAATATATTGGGATTTTAAATGTGATAATGGGATTTAAAAATGAACTATGCAATGAGCAAGTCATTTACGTGATCTAAAGGAAAAATGCTTCAGAGACATTAGAACTTTCCTCGAATCATAACAATAATTTAAGTACGAAATAGAATACAATCACATAAAATATACATTTTAAGGGACCAGCCATCAGCCATTATAGTAGCAGAATTTGGCCGTTTAAAATTAATGGGACAATATAGAACTTTAGATGAAGAGAAATAAGAGATTGAAATATAAATTTATGACTAAACATTGAAACTGATTTTTTGATATAAATGTAAGCTAATTCATTGGGATTTAAAGTTGATAATGGGACGTTACTAAAACAATATTTAGTTTTCCACGGTTTATTGAATTGAAGATGAAGAACATCAAATCTTAAACAGAATTAACATGCTCTAATTTTGAAATTGTCAAGAATACATATGGCCATTGTTAGCATTATATTCATTCATAGGCTCATATACATTGGTCTTAAGTTTTAGAACACCAAAACGTTGAACCAATTAATATTTAATAGAAAGTAGAACGTTAAAAACAAAACACTTAAGCCTAACTTTTTGTGGGTTTACATGAGTTGCAATGACAACAACTGTTTCATCTTTTAGGGTTAAAAGTTTGGCATGGACATCGACCGCAAGTTCTCTCCAAAGAGATTTGTATACGTTGTCACCACTACAACAAACACCATAAATGTTACACAGTTACAGACTTACAAAGTGTAGAACGAATCTGAAAAAAAAAAAAAAACCCAATACCTTTCTAAAATGCAAGTCAATATTAAACTGAAAGTTGTCTTTGAAGGGTGGTTCTGATCTTTGTTTTCAAATGTTCGAGACGAGGATATTTGGCCAACAACATCTGGTGAGTGGGTAAATGTAGATATAAATCATATACTGAAGAACAGAGTGGAAGCTAAGAGACCAGAAATACGAACAGTGCAAAAAAGGTTGTTACCTAGAAGCTCCTCACCCTTGTTTACCATATCAAGCAAGTCTGAAAAAGTAGAGAACCTAAAATAATCAAAACCAATCGAGCATTGTCATTTTTTAACAGTCTCCAAAGACGTTTTCTCCGTGAAAACAATTCTCTACTTGCACTACAAAAAATCAATTGTATTAAATCATTTATTTTCTATTATTGTATCAGTTTTAAGTGATGCAAAAATAATTTACATCACTTTAATGAATGATTTATATTTTGTCGATGCAAATAATTTGTATCAGTTTATATCAAAACGATGCTAATATTCAAATATTTACATCGATTATTATAATCAATGTCAATATATATCATTTGTTTAAAATTGATATCAACGTTTATATCATTTTATTTAAGTGATGTTAATATTTATGTCATTTAGTTAAACTGATTTAAAATTAGTGTCAATTATCACAAATGATTAGAATATTTACATCAGTTTCAACATGTTCTAAAAGTCGTGCGCCTAGCCGATTACATGTTCGATTAGGCGCTGATCGGAACATACCCGCGGCGATTATGATCAAATCGCTGAAATTAATCGTTATCCGATTTTTACCCGCTTAACCGACTAAAATCAGATATTTAACTAATTTTTTAAAAAAAATTGGTTAAGCTACACGGGCTTTAATACAATGCCCAAAGCCACTAAACAACATAAACCTACACCACTCTATTTATAGTCAGTTTTTTTAATCATTTTTTCTCTCCCACTCGGTGTGGGATACAATCATCTCTTATTAATTGTTTAAATATAATTTTGTTTAACATCAGTTTTTAATTGATGTAAATTTTAAATCATTTTTAAAAATGATTTTATCCAAAAAAAAAACACAACAATTATGTAAATGATATAAAAATATATTTTATATCAATTTTAAAAAAGTGATACAAACTAGTTGAAACTGAATCAATTATAAATAACTGATGTAAAATTAGATAATTATAACATCAAATGATCTAATTGATGCTAATCATTTTTATTTGCTTCACTTGAAAATAAGTAATTTAGATTTACTTCATTCTATTTTGTGATACAAAATAAATGATACAACACACCTGACTTTTTGTAGTGTTGTGCTTGGTGCGACGATAACGGTTGGAGGATGCAACAACATCGAAATCATTGATGCTGTACAACTGGCCTTTAACCAATTGATCTTGAAACTTAGACACACGATTAGGAACAACTGAAGCTTGTATAGCACAATCCTGAAACAAAGGCTAAATGAATGTGTTAAAATGGAGGTAAATCAGGGGTCAAGAGGAACAATAATAGAGATAATATATATTTTCATCAGTAAGGAGACATTTTCATCAGGAACAATAAGTAACATATTGTTTCTTCAAAAGTCTCAAACTTCCCAAATATGGATGACCCAAACAACAATCCTATTGATACCAGTGTTGTGTATTTCGTTGGAGGTTGAATCAAGGGTAGAGTAGAGTGCTATTGTTTTAGTTTTACCCATGGTGTGTGAGAGAGAAGATGAGTGTCGTCAAAGGTTGTTATTTAAAAAAAAAACTTAATGCAATGGTTGAGGAAGAGTAATCAGGGATTGAAATGAAATGTTAATGACCATGAAAACATAGGTGTTTGGTATTATTTTCATTACGTTATAATTGGGTGGTAAACGTAAAGATGAAAATGAAGGATATACTTCAGTGGAATTCTTTAATTACCTTAAATATAGTAATAAGTAATACAAATAACGTCATAATAATGGTTTATATGATTCTAATTGGTAGTGAAGATCTAAACCCCTTTCTTAATATTTCTAAATTTGATACCAAGCAATTTAAAAATGATTTTGGACAGGATTAATGTTACATACAATTCGGAACTTCAAATAGGTTTTCGGAATCTTGATACAGACATTAAACCGGAAATGATTTAGAATTTGGTGGTGGAGTAGGAAAATTAAACCAAAGAAACCCAAGGATTAGGAGATTTTTGTGAAGGTACATCGGAGGTGGTAGCTGCCGGGAACGATGGTTGTGAGAAGGTGAGTATAGGTGAATTTGACATCGTTTGGTTCATATCCTTCTGATGGGTGTAAGAGCTGTCAATTATATTTGCTGGACTTGTAACTGATTTTATTTTGTTAGGTCCAATTTAAAAATGTAAAAACAATGGCCTTTAAAAATAAAAGAGGACATGTGTCAGTTATATAATAAGCCAGATGTCATGTTGTAAGCAGAAGTTGAAAAAAACATTAATAAGATTGTTTATCAACAATATAAAAGAAAAGCTACCTACTTGTCAAGAATGTCGAGAAAGAAACGAAGCTAGCTAATATATAATTATTGGATTTTAATAATAGTGTACTTAGTTGTTGGATTTGGAAGTGGGTTAGCATGAAAATCTCTCGTCACATGGGATTGCCTCATACTTCCCACAAAGGAACAACCATATGCTTAGCTTTTATGCCATAACAAAAATACCCTTCACTTCCTTGATGGGATGTATGCGTCGACAACCTTTACTCAATGGGTACTTCCGTCTTCTTTATTTTGTTTACTACTTGCTAGTTGCTACCATATCTAACCTTAATTATTTTGTTTTTAATAAGGAAAAAATCCAATTTCTTGTGTTATAGTATTAATGTATTATATATTGCAAAATCCCGACATCTTTGTTTTTCAGTTATGATTAATAATTTAAATTAGAACTGACTTCAAATTTGCATGGCTATTTTGTATGTTGTAACTAAACCAGATTTTTTTTTTTTTTTTTTTTTTGTGAAAAAGAAAAAGTCTGGTTTAGTTACAACTTACAAATACTTAAATAAACGTTGAATATTTCGTATAGGTTTTTATATATATAACTAATTATTATTGATGAAGCAGCTGAGGTTTGTCTTTATATGCTTAAATATGTGTAAGATAATAATACTATTAAGCCTCTCAATTATACAGTATTTATATTGATTGATGGACCCTCTTTTGCTATTTCTGTGTTTTGCACTGAAACCTGAGGTATTTTATTTTCTTGTCTTTTTCAGTTTTGTTCTTATATTAGCCTCTTAGTAAATTATTTTTTGGCATTTTCCTTTCTTATATACTTCCAACTATATATTTAAAATGATCTTGAGAAATCGTTCAACATCCTTTATGTATATACATACGTGTACTTTGATAATGTTTGCCCATGACACAATTTGTTGTTCGTTGTTATCTTCCATTTAGCCACTTTCCATTGTTTTCTTTAATAATTCAATCTCTTTATTTTTTAATATGATTTAAACAAAATTATTGACATTATGGATCTATGAACCTATAGTACTCATGAACATGTACGTAGTATACGATGTGACAATTCAACTGTACAGCCATTTATTTTCCAAAAGAATATAAAGGCTTATATATTGAATTTTCCAAAACAAAATTTGGTCCTACTTAAAAGAAATTTTGGAAACAATTTACGTTTATTTAAGAGTTAAAATCAAAATTTTGTATCGAACAAGAAAGAGATAAGGCTGTGTGGAAAAGTGTCAGACACAGGAAATGAAACATGCAGTGTGGCATTGTTAGCTATAAGAAACAAAATTCGAATTGTGACAAAATGAAAAAACACATCAAATATTCTTGCGAGGTTTTAAATTATACAACTTATATATATATATATATATATATCATTGTTTTTGTGTTACCGATCATATCATCAAATATATATATATATATTTTATTACCGATCATATCATTGTTTTTTTATTCTTCTAGAAAAAAGTTGAAGAAAAAGGACGATAATTTTTTTTAAAACATTTAACAGTAAAAAAAAAGGTGAAGTAAGACAAAATTATTTACATTTTGATGTAACGAAGGAAAGAGAAAAAAACTATTTGAGTCGTGATTTTGCAGGAGTATGCATGGGTTTGGTGCAGAGACAAATATACCCCGCGCCTGCAAAATCCTTTACTCAGTTTTTTGTGAATTTGCAAAATTTACGACCCCACCTCAGTCCACTGGTCGATATGTCTTGTCACACGTGAAATTATTATTGTTTCTCTGATCTTACATTATACAATAACAGATTTATACGTACGGTATATCTATAAACCCATATATAGTCATATAGCTTTGCGCATTGTTCAAGTAATAATGGGTTTTCGTTTCGTACCATTGCCGTGTCCGAAGGTTCTTAGTGAAGTATCACACTGAAAACATAACATAGATGTTTAGTTGTCATACTCTCTTAATCTCTTTTGTGGTCTGCAATTACCATGGAATAATAAATATATTCTGCCTATGCATGTAGAAGCCTTAGAGAGAGTTTTATCTTTATAGGCCTTAAGGAAAAAGAGTCACTAAATGATTTTCTCTACGGCCCAAATATATATTTCGAAGCTTCAGTGGTGGGTGAAGCCCAACATGTATTTGTTTCTTCCAATTGTCTGTGTAATTGTATAAATTTTGAAAATTAGAGTGATTCTTTGAGACACTCATAGTTCAATGTCGAGCGTTTAATAAAACATAGAGGAGATTTTCACATAATAAAACTCTAATGTTGAGATTATAAACTAGGAGTAACCCAAAAAAGAAGGTTTAATTGTTAAGCTACGAACGCATTTAACTTTGCACCCACTAACTTTGATGTCTTTTGGTTCAATACGAATCTAACCATCATCGTTGATGTATTAAACGTGATCAACGACGCACACAACGATCATGTATTCTTTTTTAATTCATCGAACCTGATCATTCGATGAATTAATTTAGCAACACACGAAGACTTACTTAATGGTGGTGCCAAACAGAACCTGGTATATAATTGTAGTATATAACTCATTTATTATGTTTTCGGTCCCGTCTTCTAGTTCAACCTGGTATCTTCCAAAAAAAAATATTCGCTCACTCCTAGTATGTAATTTGTAAACATCTCCAAGTTTGTTTGAATATCTAATTTAATTTGGTTCAATCATTTAAAATACCAAGCACTAAAAAAAATATTAAATTTAAAGTCCTTTACATCCTCCATACTCACAACCAATCATAGACATCGATATACCCTTAATTGGGTATAATTTAAGATAGACATACAAGAATAAATATACCCTTAGTCAGTTTATCACACTAACATTCTAAGACACAAGATGCAAAAGTCAGGATGGTAACATCCAAAGAAAAATGACAAAAAAAACGATGGCACTACCAACCAAAGAATTGTGTTCATGACCGGACAGATTTTATACTCTAACACAAAGCCAAAAAAATAGAGAAAATATTGTCCATTTCAAACAAACAACAGAGATAATATGTATTTTAAAAGCACACTATGTAATGGTCCAATAGCCTAAGTAAAATCTACATTTTCTCAATGTCTGATACAAAACTGAAAATTCTAGGATATCATTCACATGTTTAAAACAATCACGAAAGGTTTAGAGCATAACAAAAAATAACTACTTTCAAGATTCGAGGAAACAAAACCGTGTGTCGATCCAAAGTAAGAATCCCTCTTTTTGCTTAAGACCCTCTTTTTAAACTAGTGGCTTCTATTAGGGTTAAAATAGAGATTTGACCGGGATAAAACACTTTCCCTTTTGACCTTGTCAACCGAGTTACGCAGCTTTTGGTCTGTTCGGAAAAAATTTGCAAAAAAGCTTTAGGGTTCTAAGGGATTCTGATCTTCAGTGTTTAAAAAGTATTTACGAGAGTGTTGGGTGGAGTAGTATAAACGGTTAATTTGGGAAGGGCTTCAATATTTCAAAAAGGAAAAAGGTTTAGCTTAAGGAAATAAGTAGATCTCGTGTTATAGGTCCTTAATTTCAAGTTTCAGAGGGGTTGTAAATCGAAAGAAGGGATGTCTTCCGCGATGGATAGAGCCTTGATGGCAATGTCCTTGGAGGAAGAAGATGTTCCGTTCGAGATGCCTGACTTACCGGAGTTCTCGTCTTGTGAACAAAACGCCTTGAGCTTGGTTGGAAGAACTTTAAATCCGGCTTGCCAACCGATGGACCAGCTGATCAGGAATATGCCCCGAAAGTGGCAAAAGCTTAGGAGAACGAGAGGTGTGGCGTTGTCAAAAGAAAGATTCCAGTTCTTCTTCACTTCAGAACATGATCTTATAGAGGTACTAGAGAAAGGAGTACATACCTTCAATGAATGGACGATAGTAGTGGATAGATGGTACGAGTATCCTCCAGATAATTACCTGCAGTTTACTCCTATGTGGATTCAAATGTGGAATTTGCCAATTAATTTCTACACGAAGAAAGCTCTCACTGCAATGGGAGAAATGATTGGGCAGGTTACAGAAGTGGCGTTTGATCCGGATAAGCCTCAGCTGCAAGATTTTATAAGGGTTAAGATAGTGTTTGATGTGTCAAGGCCTTTAAGAAGATCAAAGATCGTCATTCTGCCTAAAGGGGGTACAACAACGGTGAATTTTGAGTATGAAAGGGTTCAAAAAAGGTGTTTTGAATGCCAAAGAATGACTCATGAAAGGGAAACGTGCCCTATTAGGATAATGAAGAAAGAAGCAGAAGAGGATGCTAGGAAAGCAGGTAATACGGGGAAAAAAAAGGGAAAGAGCCAATGTTAAAAATGTCGGACCCATTATACGGAGTGTTACAAGAAGATCAAGTGGGGATAGATCCTAATTCTGGTAGACCAAAAATTGCGCCGGTAGTTTTGGAGGGTATGAGACAATATCTGAGGGTGTCGTCAGAAGAAGAAAAACTGCTTTGGATAGACAAAGTCAAGGCTTCAGTTAAAGAGGTGGAGAAGGATTTGTTTACACAAAAATCAGTCCTGAGGTTAGAACCTTTACCCATTTTTCATCAGGATGTCAACAAAGACAAGGGAAGGATTTTTAATTATGAAGCTGGTGAAAGAGAGTGTATGGAGAGGGATGGGTTGGAAGTGGTCCTGGATGACAGCAGTGCAAGAGAGGATGATAGATCTTGGTTGGTGGAAAAAGTGTCAAGGAAGGAATTGGAGGTTCCTCTTAATTTTTTAGCGTTGGCTCCACCATCTAGGGCTAATCTAACGGTGTATATGGGTGCTCCCGTTAGTGTTGATTCCTCCGGGATTGTTGCTTACAATCCAACGGTTCATGGAATTGGGACTAGTGGGGCTGCCTGTTCTGGGATTTCGTCCAAAGCAAAAGCCAAGTCGAAAGGTAGAAAAAGGCCTATGAAAAAAGTTAGGAAGCAACTGGAGGCCCAATTGAGCATGAAAGGATGGGATATAGAGGTAATAGAGAGTAGTCAAGCAGGTCCTATGGTTAAAAGAAAAGCAGATGATGAGGGTCCAAGCACTGTGAAACAACCAAAGCTTAATCCTCAAGAGGTGGTCCCAAAGGGGGGACTGCCTAAACTCCAATGAGCATTATAAGCTGGAATTGCCAAGGCTTGGGACGGTCTCAAGACTTGGCGATTCCTCGTCTCAAGGAAATGCGTAAAAAGTATTTCCCGGAGATGGTGTTCTTGATGGAAACAATGCATAAAAGAGATGTTTTGGTGGATCTTCAGTGTTGGCTAGGGTATGATCGTGTGTATACAGTTGATCCGGTGGGTAAGTGTGGAGGTCTGGCTCTCTTTTGGAAGAGCAGTGTAAAGGTGGATGTTCTGTTTGTAGATAAGAACCTTTTGGATGCTCAAGTACAGTTTGGAGCATTCAATTTCTTTGTTTCGTGTGTTTATGGAGACCCGGATAGGAAGAATAGAGCACATGGATGGGAACGTATATCAAAGATCGGGGTAGGGAGGAAAGATAGATGGTGTATGTTCGGAGACTTTAATGATCTTTTGCATAATGGAGAGAAGAATGGGGGTCCGAGAAGATCTGACAATGAGTTCAAACCCTTTACAGATATGTTAAATGTATGTGATATGGTTGAACTATCCAGCACAGGGAATAGATGGTCTTGGGCAGGTAGAAGAGGGGATCATTGGATTCAATGCAGACTTGATCGTTGTTTTGGGAACAGGGAGTTTTTCAAGCAGTTTCCGGTGAGTAATCAGGCTTTTCTCGATCTGAGGGGATCTGACCATAGACCTGTTTTGATAAAGCTGATGGCTTCACAAGAGGCGTACAGAGGGCAATTCAAATTTGACAAACGGTTTCTGTTCAAAGAAGAGGTCAAAGTAGCCATTAATAGTTCCTAGAATAGAAACAGAGGCGATGCAAGTGTAACGGTTGCAACAAGACTGAGAGAGTGTAGGAAAGCCCTGAGCTCCTGGAAAAAGAATAATTCGCAGAATTCTAAGGACAAGATTACTATTATAGAGGTGGAACTGGAGAAGGAACAATCAAAGTCGTGGCCACGGCTTCAGAGAGTTCGATGGTTAAAAAGAGATCTGGCAAAAGCATATAGAGAGGAAGAGACTTACTGGAAACAGAAAAGTAGGCAGAAATGGATGCGAAGTGGGAATAGGAACACTCGGTTTTTCCATGCCTCAGTTAAAGACAATAGACAAAAGAAGCGAATAGAAAAACTGAAGGATGTTAATGGGAACTATCAGGTGTCGGAAGCAGCAAAGGGTGAAGTGGCAGCTGCGTATTTCCAGAACCTGTTTACTTCGTCTAATCCTGCTAGTTTCTATGAGTGGTTTGATGGTATGGACGTGAGAGTCACGCAGGGGATGAATGAGGTTTTGATAGAAAAGGTGAATGCACAAGAAATAAAAGATGCGGTTTTCTGCATAAATCCGGTGAAAGCTCCTGGAGCTGATGGGATGCCGGCACTCTTCTACCAACAGTACTGGCAAATTGTTGGACCGCAAGTAATCAAGGAGGTTCAGGACTTTTTCGAAGAAGGGGTTATGCCTACTGAATGGAATTATACACATCTTTGCCTGATTCCCAAGACGACTCATCCAACAGAAATGGTTAACCTCAGACCCATCAGCCTGTGCTCGGTTCTTTATAAGATCATCTCAAAGATCATGGTGAAAAGATTGAAACCATTCCTCCCGGAGATTGTATCGGTTAATCAGTCTGCTTTTGTTGCGGAAAGGCTTATTACGGATAATATCTTGGTGGCTCATGAACTAGTGCACAGTCTGAAGGTTCATCCGGTTATGTCCTCTGAGTTTATGGCAGTCAAGTCGGATATGTCAAAGGCGTATGACAGAGTCGAGTGGAGTTATTTGAGAAGCCTTTTATTAGCCCTAGGGTTTCATCAAAAATGGGTAAATTGGGTAATGTTATGCGTATCAAGCGTTACATACTCAGTCCTCATTAATGATAATCCTTTTGGTCTTATTACTCCTCAAAGAGGGCTCAGACAGGGTGACCCTCTATCGCCTTTTCTCTTTGTTTTGTGCACGGAAGGCCTGTCCTTGTTAATGAACAAAGCACAGCAGGAAGGGTTAATTGAAGGTATGCAATTCTCGGTGGAGGGACCAGTAATACATCACCTCCTGTTTGCTGATGATAGTTTGTTCCTGTGTAAAGCTTCTCAACTGCAAAGTCAAGTCCTTCAGAAAATCCTTAAAAGCAATGGGGATGCCACAGGACAAAGGATTAATCCGACAAAGTCTTCTATCACTTTTGGGAGTAAAGTACCAGAAGCAACAAAGGTATTGGTGCAAACCGCTCTAGGAATTAATATTGAAGGTGGTGCGGGTTCATATCTGGGGCTACCTGAGTGTTTTAGTGGCTCAAAGGTAGATATGTTGAACTACCTGAAGGATCGTGTGAAAGGCAAGCTAACTGGTTGGTACTCACGCTGTTTATCCCAAGGTGGCAAAGAAGTACTTTTAAAATCGGTTGCCTTGTCCATGCCAGTCTTTGCGATGTCATGCTTTAAGCTTCCAGTAAAAACGTGTCAAAACCTGGAAAGTGCAATGGCGGCATATTGGTGGAGCTTGGGAGATCATGACAGGAAAATACATTGGCAGAGCTGGGGAAGATTATGCTTGGCTAAAGATCATGGAGGAATGGGGTTCAGGGACATTCAATGTTTTAACCAGGCATTATTAGCAAAGCAAGCGTGGAGGTTGTTGCAGGATCCTCATTGCCTGTTGTCAAGACTAATGAAGAGTAGATACTATGAGGACTCTTCCTTCCTAGAAGCTAATTTTGGTAAAAGACCATCATTTGCGTGGAGAAGCATACTGTCAGGGAGAGAATTCTTAGTTCAAGGGCTGGTTAAGAGGGTTGGAAACGGTAGATCGATGAATGTCTGGATTGACCCGTGGATAGAAGATATTGGGCTTAGAGCCCCATGGAGAAAGAAACAGTTTTTTGATGTCTGTTTAAAGGTGTGCGAGCTGATAGATCCTCAAACAGGGTTTTGGGACCATGAAATTTTAGAGGATCTGTTTTTACCTCAGGATATCCCTAGGATCAAGGCCATTAAACCATTGGTGTCTCAAGATGATTTCTATATTTGGAAGCATAATAAGAGTGGGGACTTCTCTGTGAGGTCAGCGTACTGGGTGGCTTTTCAAAAAAAGAGCTTAATCTTGATTAGGGAAGCTACAATGCAACCTTCAACGCTTGAGTTAAAAAAGTTGGTGTGGAAACTCCAAACGGACCCAAAAATCAAGGTTTTTCTGTGGAAGGTTTTAAGTGGAGCCATCCCAGTAGCATCAGCTTTGATAGGAAGAGGCTTGAAAGTGGATGAGATGTGTCAACTATGTGGGGAGACCGGGGAATCAATTAACCATACTCTGTTCCTCTGCAATGTGGCTCGACAGGTATGGGCTCTTTCAGACTTCCCCTTTCCCCTAGAGGGATTCCAGAAAGGGTCGGTTTTCTCCAATATGTTTCATCTCTTAGAAAATAAAGGGAACATAAAATGGCCTGAGGAGTTGAGGAAAAGCTTTCCCTGGATATTATGGAGGATATGGACAAACAGAAACAGTTTAAATTTTGAAGGGAAAGTGTTTAATGCGGTAGATACAGTGGAGAAGATAAGAGTGGAGGTAAAAGAGTGGTTTGAAGCCCAGAGTGTTGAAGAAGAAGGAGACAGAGGAAGCAGACAATTTGAGGGGGATACTCAAATATTGGTTGAAAATGGGGCAGGAGTATGGAAGAAGCCACCGGAGACTTGGATCAAATGTAATGTGGGTGCCTCGTGGTCAAGTAGAAATCTTTGTGCAGGAGGGGCATGGGTCTTAAGAGACAACCATGGTAAGGTAATCCTACATAGTAGAAGGACTTTTGCTAAAATTATGACAAAAGAGGATGCAGGCTTGAGATGTATGGTGTGGGCAATGGAAAGTATGGCCAGTCATAGGATAGATAAGGTTATTTTTGCTTGTTCTGATAAAGTATGGGTAAATGCAGTCCTTCGACCCAGAGAGTGGCCTGCTTTTAAACCGCAAGCAGTGGCTTTGAGAAGATTACTTCTGCGGTTTGAGGAATGGAAAATGGAATGGGAAGGTATTGGTGCAAATAGGGGAGCAAATCTCATTGCTCGGAGTGCTACTGACGACCGGAGAAGCCAATCGTATGTGGCCATGGGGCCTCCGCAGTGGTTATTAGGTCTTTTTAATGAAGAGAGGGGTGTGGCCGCTGGTTAGATGTGTAGGGACTGGTTTGATTGGTTTTTTGACTGTGTGGTTAATATGTTAGGCTAATGTAAACTAACATATTTTTTTGGCATCCCTCATTGTGTTGAGGGTGGAATTAGGGGGGGTTTTGAGTGGTGAGAGTTAGATTACTCTCTTTGTTTGTAAACTTTTGGTTTCAAGGTTCAAGTAATATAGTTACAGATGACAAAAAAAAAAAAGATTCGAGGAAACTACAATTCATATATGTAGAAGTCGCACCTATGTCAGGATAGATATCTACAGGAGACTCTAAGATGCATACATTATATAGAATAGGAGACTCCGCATACATTATATAGAATAAAATAAATATCTAAGATGCATACATTATATAGAATAAAATAAAAGACTCTAAGATGCATACATTATATAGAATAAGAGACTCCACATACATTATATAGAATCAAATAAATATCTCAGATGCATAGATTATATAGAATATGAGACCTTATGATACAAGCATTGAAACAGGGAGGATAAAAATATCAAAACACACAATGTGTCATCTAGTCTCTTGAATTGGAGTCTCTACCCCAACATCTTTAAGGGTTGATACATCATAACTACCACTTTGGAGTCAGGTTAATGGAAATGAGTCAATCATCATTGAGTTCAGTAGCGATTTAGCTTTACGGAACAATCTATGTAACTACAAGTCTACAACAAAAACTAGAGAACAATATACATACCTGGAAGTTAAAGAGTTCCTCAAATGATCGGAGTTCAACCTTTATGGACTCTTTTCCTAGGGAAGATTCAGCTACCCAGTGTAGAACCTCGTATAGAAAAAGTAACAGTAAGAAAGAGCCACAAAATTATACAGAATATAAAGATGGTTAAAGAAAATAACCTTTGGCTTTGACTTTAAGTACAGAGCTGCTATTATGCAAATAAAAGAAAATGTCAAAACCACAAAGATGCTTTAGATTCAGAAGGGATTTTCTAATACTTATACTAAAATAGTGGGTCACAAATGCAGCTGCTGAAGTTATACTAATTCATGCTGCAAGTAGCCAAAAGACCTAGAAAGGGACATACCGAATGCGTTATATTCTCAAGAGAATCAACATTGCAGTAGTCATAATCATAGCAAGGAACAGAGCCGACCTTTGCGATATCATTGTGAAGCTGAAGAACACGCTGCAAAATATCATTTAATGTCTATCATTAACATAGAAGTTCCTAGTCTCTGGAGAATTTAAAAAAAAAAGTAAAGTACTTTAACCTTTAGCAAAACCCACATTAAATGTGCGGAAACAGCATCGGATGAAGGAACAGAAACCTACGTTGTAGGCTTGTAGTGTTCACAAGAGTCATTATATGTTTTTGATAAGTACAACATTGCTCAACATTGCTCAACATTGTTCTTCTTTTAAAAAACTCTGCTACAACACATCTCCATAAGAAGCAGCTTCCATTACTTGAAAGAAAACCAGCAGTTTCATATATTAATGCATACCTCTGGGGATTCCCGGGATCAAGTGCTCCAAGCATGTCCATCATCAGATCCCTCTCAGCGCTTCAAATCCCTTTCACGCTAAAAGACACTGAAAATACAAAGAAAAAAAACTACACCAAAACAAAACCCATCAATTAGACAAAGAGAGAATAGATCGACTCGAAGAAAGTACCTGAGACTAGAAGCACCATATCCTCGGCTGAATAGGCAATATCTTCATCTGTGGTGGAAACGCTCAATTCCAGCAGAGTAAAACCATTTGTCAAAACGTATCAGAAGATAAATTGTTTAAAGATGAATAGAAAGACCCATCTCATCATGTTAACATATCCTGACTTCATGCTATCGACAACCAAAAGCTTCTTGCCCTGTCTGTGTCTAACAAACTTAGTATCTTAACTCTCATATTAAGATATGAGAATCAAACGGAATCGCTAAATTTTCAACTGAACCACCAAAACTTTAATTAAACCCAATTTAAATAAAAATCAAAAGAAAAATTTAAACGCTTCTCTTATCTTTCTCATCGATGGCTTCTTACCTGCACATCAATGGCGGCTACTGGAAGATCAAACCGATCATATCTACGCCCTCTCTCTTCTTCCCAGAGATTTACACAATCATCGCAGAGTCTTTTTGCAATCTCAACCTCCAGTTAAAATATCTAGGATGAATAGATTATATAGCATAAGAGACCTTATGTATGATACACAAGTATTGAACAGAGAGAATACAAAAAATTAAAAAGCACAATGTGCTCATCTAGAAGCGAAGCAATTTTTATGATCTTGAAACAGAAAATACAAAGTCTCTCGAATTGGAGTCTGTCTCCCAGCATCTTTAAGGGTTGATACAGCATAAGCACCATAAACTGCCACTTTGGAGTTCGGGTTAATGGTAGTGAGCCAATCATCATTGAGTTCCATAGAGTATTACCATATTAGATACAATTTAGCTTTAGGGAACAATCTTTGTAACTACAACAAAAGCTAGAGAACAATATGCATACCTCGAAGTTAGAGTTTCTCAATTTATCGGAGTTCAAGCATTATGGGCTCTTTTCCTAGGGAAGATTCAGCTACCTAATGTAGAAGAACCCCAATAAAAAGAAACAGTAAGAAAGAGCCACAAAATTATAGAAAATATAAAGATTTTCAAAGAAAATAATCTTCGGCTTATGAACTATTTCATTATCATCAGCAAAGGAAACGTTGGTGCACGCAAATGGGAAAGCATATCTGCATAAAGCAAGAAGCACATATAGTCACAAATGAATCATATTAAAAGAAAAAGTAATAATGATGAATAATATCCCTTTCTATACCTTAGCAAGACAGATTTACCAGGAGCGAACCCATAATAATCTTTTGAATCCTTCATTCGAAAGTCAGATTAGTCAATGTATATAACTCTAGAGAAGGGAACCTAAAACTAGTATGTGTAACACAGTTTACCTTGTAGAATGCCGAGGGATCATCATGCTTTTTTTGCTAAACTCCTCTCTAATATGATGCTCAAGAACTCACATGTATCATGCTACCATCACTTCAACATAGAACAATAGAGAGCAAATTTAACGAAGATCATAGACATATGCCAAACAGTATGTGTAAATATATAGCAAACCTTCTGATATGTGTACTAAATAATAAAAAGTTTGAAGACGTATACAAAATTATCATGCGCTGAAGATGGTACATCTAAAATGTGAGTAGTAGAGAATGACAGTTGGAAACTTGTAGCAAATGAAGTAAAAGTTTAAGTGAAGTTAATCAAGGATGCCAAAAAGAACAAACCTGGGAAGCCTTAAGTATGAATGTATGATCATATGCAAACAAACAAGAACGCCAGCGCCGCCACACCTGCCATGAGGATAATCACATTACCAAGGGGTCTCTATCAAATAAAATTTTCCTCCTTTATAATGAATCTAATCTGGAACACCTTAAAAATAGTGCATCGAGCTGAAAAGGAACACCACTTATCCATTATATTCTGTTGATATCAAATATTTGAGCCATTAATGCTACATAACTTGCATTGTTAGAAGACACAAACAGACAGAGACAATAAGAGTAGTTGGACATGAACATCTTGTAAAAATTATTCAATACTGATGCAATCAAGCAAGCAAATGTAACTAAGAACAGATAAAGCTAAAGTTAACATTGAAATCGTTTGTTTGTATATTAAACTCACAAAAGAAGGTCACTCTTACTTACTTTATTCGGAAGGCCATGAAAAACCATAAACGTAGCTGTTCACACAGGCACATAATGAAAAGAAAAGTCATAAGCGGATGAATAATAAACTGGGCGTACATATATGAGCATGCGACTCTTTGTGGCGGAGATCCCATTTGTAACTTGACATCTCAGTTCCTTGGAAGCACACATTACACAATAGATGGGTGAAGACCAAAAGACAAGAAAATGAGCAAGTTAGTATTTTACCCAGTAGTATGAAGCATGTCGGGTTTCAAATTCAAGAGTACAGAGCTACTACAGTATTATGCAAATAAAAGAAAATGTCAAAAACAAAAAAAAATAGTTTTAAGAACTATAGATGCTTTAGATTCATAAGGGATTTTCTAATACTTAAAAGTAAAATAGTGGGTCACAAAATGCAGTTGCTGAAGTTATACTAATTCATGCTGCTAGTAGCCAATAGACCTAGAAAGGGACATACCGAATGCGTTTTCTCAAGAGAATCAATACTGCAGTAGTCATAATCATAGCTCGGATAGATACACCATTTGTCACCAGCCTTAGGATGAGGCGTGAACTGCAAAACTTACAAACAAGTCAGACAACAAGAGACAGGAGAGAGCCTATTTCTTAAATGTAACCAGAGATGATTTTAGTTTAACTTGCCTTGTAGGCAGTAAGTTCATACATATCAAAATTTCCACTATGCATATCTTGCTTAATTCTTAGTGTTGCCTTTCCCTTCCTCAATTATTCCTCGTCCCATTTCTTCAAAAGGTTTTAGAGATTCTTCAATATGGCTATCCGTCCAGGGGCTGTTCATTTTCTTCTCTCTGTGCTCCTTTTATCTAGTCGGCAATCTGAATGTATAACAATTATTCGGTTGGATTAGTTTCATGTGTGAAGTAAGTTGCACTACTAGAGCTAAAGAATGGCAATTAATTGAAAAAATAAACAAGAATCCATATATCAAAAGGTTCAAATTGATGTAACCTGATGATCAACATTAGCATGACTCCACTGCCAAATCATACAGCTCTTAGAAATAATCACAGGTGTATGTAATCTAGAAAGAAAACAATGGTAAATGTCTGATGAATTCAAAACACACATGTAATAAAATCAATTCACCACAAAAAAAAGTCAGAAAACATGTACCTTGTCACAAATTCTGCTACACTTAGACATCTCCTTTGCATCAATGAGATCATCAACATCTTTCGAAGGACTTACCTGAAGCAAATCAAAATTAGTCAATACTATGGCAGGTCTATATTGCTCGAGAACAGGCTCCACATATGCACTTATAAATTTAGACTCCGATGAATAAAAATCCATCCATTAGAAACAATACCTTCTCCATCAAGTTACATATATTGCTCACTCAATGAATTTGACCCTAAACAGAAAGCAAACTGAAAACAGCCTAACATACCTCATCAATATAAGGGCAGATCTTTGTCAAGTGTTGGCTCAGCCAAGTCAACTGAATAAATAAAAGCCAAAGTAAGAAGAATCAGTCCCAAGGATGAAAAAAATCTACAACTTTCGTTTCTACCAAATAAACAAAAAGAGAAAGACATGTAAGTAGATGCAAACAGATCAATGTAAACACAAGAAATTGATGGTGGTAACTTAACTTCTCACGCTCGGAGAAGACAACCCAGGAAGGATGAAACTCAGGAGACAAAAGCTTCCTAGAATCCTCCACAGTCAATCTCGCAAAAGCAGCCACCGTATTCGCCTGATAAGAAGAAACAAAATCTCGATAAAAAAGAGCTGACTAATCAATGAGACTATCAACATCTTAGGAAACACTTACTTGAGCATCTATGTGTCTCTCACTTGTGATTTTCATAATTATATCAACTAATTCAAACAAGTTTTCTTTGTTACAGAAGTCAATTGCTGAAATAAAGAAACAAGAAATCTTATAAGACACAGAAAATTAAAAAACACAAACAAAACGGGAAAGA
This sequence comes from Camelina sativa, assembly GCF_030686135.1. NCBI lineage: Eukaryota > Viridiplantae > Streptophyta > Magnoliopsida > Brassicales > Brassicaceae > Camelina > Camelina sativa. Next base: position 1,477,612 of record NC_141883.1, read on the forward strand.
CAGAGAAATACCGTATATCGTTCCAAAGTGCTAAGAGAGTGAACATCTTGTAAAAATTATTCAATACTGATGCAATCAAGCAAGCAAATGTAACTCAGAATAGATAAAGCTGAAGTTAACATTGAAATCGTTTGTTTATATATTAGACCCACACAAGAAGGTCACTCTAACTTACTTTATTCGGAAGGCCATGAAAAACCATAAACATACTGTTCACACAGGCACATAATGAAAAGAAAATTCATAAGCGGATGAATAATAAACTGGGCGTACATATATTAGCATGCGACTCTTTGTGGCAGAGATCCCGTTTGTAATTTCACATCTCAGTTCCTTGGAAGCACGCATTACACGGATGTGGCTGTACCTAAAAACAAGGAAGATGATAAAGAGACTATTTAAACCATAGCAAATAGATGGGTGAAGACCAAAAGACAAGATAAATGAGCAAGTTAGTATTTTACCCAGTAGTATGAAGCATGTCGGGATTCAAATTCAAGAGTACATAGCTACTACAGTATTATGCAAATAAAAGAAAATGTCAAAAACAAAAAAAAAATAGTTTTAAGAACTATAGATGCTTTAGATTCAGAAGGGATTTTCTAACACTTAAAGTAAAATAGTGGGTCACAAAATGCAGTTGCTGAAGTTATACTAATTCATGCTGCTAGTAGCCAATAGACCTAGAAAGGGACATACCGAATGCGTTATCGCAAGAGAATCAATACTGCAGTTGTCATAATCATAGCTCGGATAGATACACCATTTGTCACCAGCCTTAGGATGAGGTGTGAACTGCAAAACTTACAAACAAGTCAGACAACAAGAGACGGGAGAGAGCCTATTTCTTAAATGTAACCAGAGATGATGTTAGTTTAACTTGCCTTTATTCGATAGGCAGTAAGGTCATACATATCAAAAATTTCACTATGCATATCTTGCTTAATTCTTAGTGTTGCCTTTCCCTTCCTCAATTATTCCTCGTCCCATTTCTTCAAAAAGTTTTAGAGATTCTTCAATATGGCTATCCGTCCAGGGACTGTTCATTTTCTTCTCTCAGTGTTCCTTTTATTTACTCAGCAATCTGAATGTATAACAATTATCCGGTTGGATTAGTTTCATGTGTGAAGTAAGTTGAACTACTAGAGCTAAAGAATGGCAATTAATTGAAAAAATAAACAAGAATCCATATATCAAAAAGTTTAAATTGATGTAACCTGATGATCAACATTAGCATGACTTCTCCGAATAAACTCCACTGCCAAATCATAAAGCTCTTAGAAATAATCACAGGTACGGTGTATGTAATCTAGAAAGAAAACAATGGTAAATGTTAGATGAATTCAAAACACACATGTAATAAAATCAATTTACCACAAAAAGTCAGAAAACATGTACCTTGTCATAAATTCTGCTACACTTAGACATCTCCTTGGCATCAATGAGATCATCAACATCTTTCGAAGGACTTAACTGAAGCAAATCAAAATTAGTTAATACTATGACAGGTCTATATTGCTCGAGAACAGGCTCCACATATGTTCTTATAAATTTAGACTCCGATGAATAAAAATCCATCCATTAGAAACAATATCTTCTCCATAATACAAATTACATATATTTCTCACTCAATGAATTTGACCCTAAACAGAAAGCAAATTGAAAACAGCCTAACATACCTCATTAACATAAGGCCAGATCTTTGTCAAGTGTTGGCTCAGCCAAGTCAATTGAGTAAATAAAAGCCAAAGTAAGAAGAATCAGTCCCAAGGATGAAAAAAATCTACAACTTTCGTTTCTACCAAATAAACAAAAAGAGAAAGGCATGTAAGTAGATGCAAACACATCAATATAAGTTGCACTACTAGAGCTAAAGAATGGCAATTAATTGAAAAATAAACAAGAATCCATATATCAAAAGGTTTAAATTGATGTAACCTGATGATCAACATTAGCATGACTCCACTGCCAAATCATACAGCTCTTAGAAATAATCACAGGTGTATGTAATCTAGAAAGAAAACAATGGTAAATGTCTGATGAATTCAAAACACACATGTAATAAAATCAATTCACCACAAAAAAAGTCAGAAAACATGTACCTTGTCACAAATTCTGCTACACTTAGACATCTCCTTTGCATCAATGAGATCATCAACATCTTTCGAAGGACTTACCTGAAGCAAATCAAAATTAGTCAATACTATGGCAGGTCTATATTGCTCGAGAACAGGCTCCACATATGCACTTATAAATTTAGACTCCGATGAATAAAAATCCATCCATTAGAAACAATATCTTCTCCATCAAGTTACATATATTGCTCACTCAATGAATTTGACCCTAAACAGAAAGCAAACTGAAAACAGCCTAACATACCTCATCAATATAAGGCCAGATCTTTGTCAAGTGTTGGCTCAGCCAAGTCAACTGAATAAATAAAAGCCAAAGTAAGAAGAATCAGTCCCAAGGATGAAAAAAAATCTACAACTTTCGTTTCTACCAAATAAACAAAAAGAGAAAGGCATGTAAGTAGATGCAAACACATCAATATAAACACAAGAAATTGATGGTGGTAACTTAACTTCTCCCGCTCGGAGAAGACAACACAGGAAGGATGAAACTCATGAGACAAAAGCTTCATAGAATCCTCCACAATCAACCTCGCAAAAGCAGCCACCGTATTCGCCTGATAAGAAGAAACAAAATCTCGATAAAAAAGAGCTGACTAATCGATGAGACTATCAACATCTTAGGAAACACTTACCTGAGCATCGATGTGTCTCTCACTTGTGATTTTCATAATTATATCAAATAATTCAAACAAGTTTTCTTTGTTACAGAAGTCAATTGCTTAAATAAAGAAACAAGAAATCTTATCAGAGAGAGAAATTTAAAAAACACAAACAAAACGGGAAAGACAGAGAAGTACCTTAGACAATTAGAGAGTGAATTCAAAACTTTAATATTGTATATCGTTCCAAAGTGCTAAGAGATCATAGCCTTCTAAATAGGAATTATCATTATTACCTGTGAGAAAGCCGAAATCGTTATCTGATTTGTCATGGTCATCATCGTGATTGATATTGACAATCTGAACCTGAGGAGGAGCTACAATATACATTCCATTTAAAAGAACATAGCAGACCTTTGCGATTTCATCGTGAAGAACACGCTGCAATATATCGTTTAGTGCCAATCACTGACAGAAAAGTTCCTAGTCTCTGGAGAATAAAAAAGGAAGGTACAATACTTTCAGCTTTAGCAAAACCCATCAAATGGGAGGAAACAACAGCAAACGAAGGAACAGAAACTTACGTTGTAGTATTCACAATAGTCATTCTATATTTTTGGTAAGTCAGCTATAAGTTCTTCTTTTAAAACCCTGCAACAACACGTTTAGAAGAAGCAGCTTCCATTACTTGAAAGCAAACCAGCAGTTTCATCTATTTATGCATACCTCTGGGGATTCCCGGGATCAAATTCTTCAAGCATGTCCATCAAAATATCAACTGATCCAGGCTAAAAGAAACTGAAAATATCAAGAAAAAATAAGACGCGACCAAAACAAAACTCACCCATTAGACAAAGAGCATGGATAGGCTAGAAGAGAGTACCTGAGGCTAGAAACACCATTCACTCGTCTGTGGATTAGTCAACCTGCAAGATTTAATCATGGAGAGTTTCATTCACAAAGCAGAAGATGAAATGCGAAAAGTGATTTATAGACCAAGCACAGGGAAAAATAATATTAGTGGTCTTGTTTCACCTTCGAGCTTTAACATCACAATCCCAACAGTGAACTCCACCGCCTCCACTGATGACCCAGAGAATATATTTGAAACCAAAGTCCTCTGCAATTAACAAGACCAAAATGAGTGACTACAAGTTCGTTCTATGATAAGACCGAACATTCTTGCACATTGGCAAAATCAAGATCAAACAGTGAACTCCAAAATGATCTTCATTTTACAAGGGTTATAAATATTACAAAAACTCATAGGGATGGAAAAGCTCAGGAACACTACAAACTCTAGTTGTATCAACTGTCTAAAAGTTAAGAAAACATCAACTGATCCCTCTAAGCTCTTTGAATCTCTTCCAGGCTAAAAGAAACTGAAAATATCAAGAAACAATAAGACTCCCACCAAAACAAAATCCATCCATTAGACAAAAGCATGGATGGACTAGAAGAGAGTACCTGAGGATAGAAACACCATCCACTCGTCTGTGGATTAGTCAACCTGCAGGATTTAATCATACAGATTTTCATTCACAAATCAAAAGATGAAATGCGGAAAGTGATTCATAGACCAAGCAAAGGGGGATATGGTGTTAGTGGTCTTGTTTCACCTTCGAGCTTTAACATCACAAACCCAACAGCATCCACTGATGACCCAGAGAATATATTTGAAACCAAAGTCCTCTGCAAAAAACAAGACCAAAATGAGTGACTACAAGTTCGTTCTAAGATAAGACCAAACATTCTTGCACATTGGAAAAATCTAGATCAAGCAGTGAACTCCACAATAATCTTCATTTTACAGGGGCAATAGTTATTACAAAAACTCATAGGGATGGAAAATCTCAGGAACACTACAAATTCTCATTGTATCAACTATTTGAAAGTTAAGAAAACATTTTTGATACCTCTCAGAGAAGTATCAATGACTTTGATAGCAACTGTCATCAAAGGCCAACACTTCAAGCAAACATCGGAGCAAAAGTATCTAACATCGCCATTATCAGTTATATCCTGAAGAAACAACAGATTCAAGTCAAGCAACCAAAACAAAATACATAAGACGAATAGAAAGACCCATCTCATCATGTTAACATACCTGACTTCATGGTATCAACCACAAAAACCTTCTTGCCATGTGTCTAACAAACTTAGAATCTTTTCCCTCACATTCAGAGATGCAAATCAAAACTCTGCAACAACACATATCCATAAGAAGCAGCTTCCATTACTTGAAAGAAAACCAGCAGCTTCATCTATTAATGCTTATACCTCGATGATTCCTTAGATCAAGGTGCTCCAAGCATGCCCATCAAAACATCAACTGATCCCTCTAAGCGCTTTGAATCTCTTCCAGGCTAAAAGAAACTGAAAATATCAAGACACTATAAGACTCCACCAAAACAAAACCCATCCATTAGACAAAGAGCATGGGTGGACTAGAGTCTAGAAGAGAGTACCTGAGGCTAGAAGCACCATCTCCTTGGCTGAATAGGCAGCATCTTTATCTGAGGTGGAAACGCTCAATACCAGCAGAGTAAAAGACATGAAAATATAAAACCATTTGCCAAAACAAATTAAAAGATAAATTGTGTAATGATGAGTAGAAATATCAAAGACCCATCTCATCATGATAACATACCCTGACTTATGGTATCGACCACCAAAAGCTTCTTGCCCTATTTAAGTCTAACAAACTTAGGATCTTTTCCCTCACATTCAGAGATAAGAATAAATATACCCTTAGTCAGTTTATCACACTAACATTCTAAGACGCAAGATGCAAAAGTCAGGATGGTAACATCGAAAGAAAAATGACAAAAAAAAATATGGCACTACCAACCAAAGAACTGTGTTCATGATAGGACAGATTTTATACTCTTAACACAAAGCCAAAAAAATAGAGAAAAGATTGTCCATTTCAAACAAACAACATAGATAATATGTATTTTAAGCACACTATGTAATGTTCCAATAGCCTAGACAAAATCTACCTTTTCTCAATGTCTGATACAAAACTGAAAATTCTAGGATGTCATTCACATGTTTAAAACAACCACGAAAGGTTTAGAGCATAACAAAAAAATACTACTTTCAAGATTCGAGGAAACTACAATCATATATGTAGAAGTCGCACCTATGTCAAAATAGATATCTACAAGAGACTCTTAAGATGCATACATTATATAGAATAAGAGACTCCACATATATTATATAGAATAAAATAAATATCTAAGATACATAGATTATATAGAATATGAGACCTTATGATACAAGCATTGAAACAGAGAGGATAAAAATATTAAAAACACAATGTGTCATCTAAAAACACAAACAATTTTAATGATCTTGAAACTGAAAATACCTAGTCTCTTGAATTGGAGTCTGTCTCCCAACATCTTTAAGGGTTGATACATCATAACTACCACTTTGGAGTTCAGGTTAATGGCACTGAGTCAATCATCATTGCCTTCAGTAGGGATTTAGCTTTACGGAACAATTTATGTAACTACCACAAAAACTAGAGAACAATATACATACCTGGAAGTTAAAGAGTTCCTCAAATGATCGGAGTTCAACCTTTATGGACTCTTTTCATAGGGAAGATTCAGCTACCCATTGTACAACCTCGTATAGAAAAAGTACAGAATATAAAGATGGTTATAGAAAATAACCTTTGGCTTTGACTTTAAGTACAGAGCTGCTATTATGCAAATAAAAGAAAATGTCAAAACCACAAAGATGCTTCAGATTCATAAGGGATTTTCTAAAACTTATAGTAAAATAGTGGGTCACAAATGCAGTTGCAGAAGTTATACTAATTCATGCTGCAAGTAGCCAAAAGACCTAGAAATGAATGCGTCATATTCTCAAAAGAATCAACATTGCAGTAGTCATAATCATAGCAAGGAACAGAGCCGACCTTTGCGATATCATCGTGAAGCTGAAGAACACGCTGCAAAATATCATTTAATGTCAATCATTGACACAGAAGTCTCTCGAGAATTAAAAAAAAAAAAGTAAAGTACTTTCACCTTTAGCAAAACCCACATCAAATGTGCGGAAACAGCATCGGATAAAGGAACAGAAACCTACGTTGTAGTGTTCAAAAGAGTCATTATATGTTTTTTATAAGTACAACATTGCTCAACTGAGTTAAGTATAAGTTCTTCTTTTTAAAAACTCTGCGACAACACATCTCCATAACAAGCAGTTTCCATTACTTGATAGAAAACCAGCAGTTTCATCTATTAATGCATACCTCTGGGGATTCCCGGGATCAAGTGCTCCAAGCATGTCCATCAATTGATCCATCTCTGGGTTTTAAATCTCTTTCAGGCTAAAAGAAATTGAAAAAATAAAAAAAATATAATACTCCACCGAAAAAAACCTATCCATTAGACAAAGAGAGAATGGATCGACTAGAAGCGCCATCTCCTTGGCTGAATAGGAAGTATCTTCATCTGGGGTGGAAACGCTCAATTCCAGCAGAGTAAAACCATTTGTCAAAACGTATCAAAAGATAAATTGTTTAAAGATGAATAGAAAGACCCATCTCATACCCTGACTTCATGGTATCGACAACCAAAAGCTTCTTGCCCTGTCTGTGTCTAACAAACTTAGTATCTTAAACCTCATATTAAGATATGAGAATCAAACGGAATCGCTAAATCTTCAACTGAACCACCAAAACTTTAATTAAACCCAATTTAAATAAAAATCAAAAGAAAAATTTAAACGCTTCTCTTATCTTTCTCATCGATGTCTTCTTACCTGCACAGTAACGGCGGCTACTGGAAGATCAAACCGATCATATCTACGTCCTCTCTCTTCTTCCCAGAGATTTACACAATCATCGCAAAGTGTCTTTGCAATCTCAACCTCCGGTTAAAAAATCTGGGATGCATAGATTATATAGAGAATAAGAGACCTTACGTATGATACACAAGTATTGAAACAGAGAGAATACAAAAATTTAAAAAGCACAATGTGTTCATCTAGAAGCGCAATCAATTTTTATGATCTTGAAACAGAAAATACCTAGTTAATTGTAGTTTAAGGGTTGATACAGCATAAGGACCATAAACTACCACTTTGGAGTTTGGGTTAATTGTAGCGAACCAATCATCATTGAGTTCAATAGAGTATTACCGTATTAGATACAATTTAGCTTTAGGGAACAATCTTTGTAACTACAACAAAAGCTAGAGAACAATATACATACCTCGAAGTTAAAGAGTTTCTCAAATTATCGGAGTTCAACCCTTATGGGCTCTTTTTCTAGGGAAGATTCAGCTACCTAATGTAGAAGAACCCCGATAAAAAGAAACAGTAAGAAAGAGCCACAATATTATAGAAAATATAAAGATTGTCAAAGAAAATAACCTTCGGCTTACGAACTGTTTCATTGTCATCAGCAAAGGAAACGTTGGTGCACGTAAATGGGAAAGCATATCTGCAAAAAGCAAGAAGCACATATAGTCACAAATGAATCATATTAAAAGAAAAAGTAATAATGATGAATAATGTCCCTTTCTATACCTTAGCAAGACAGATTTACCAGGAGCGAACCCATAATAATCTTTTGAATCCTTCATTCGAAAATCAGATTAGTCAATGTATATAACCCTAGAGAAGGGAACCTAAAACTAGTATGTGTAACACAGTTTACCTTGTAGAATGCCGAGGGATCATCATGCTTTTTTTGCTAAACTCCTCTCTAATATGATGCTCAAGAACTCACATGTATCATGCTACCATCACTTCAACATAGAACAATAGAGAGCAAATTTAACGAAGATCATAGACATATGCCAAACAGTATGTGTAAATATATAGCAAACCTTCTGATATGTGTACTAAATAATAAAAAGTTTGTAGATGCTTACAAAATTATCATGCGCTGAAGATGGTACATCTAAAATGTGAGTAGTAGAGAATGACAGTTGGAAACTTGTAGCAAATGAAGTAAAAGTTTAAGTGAAGTTGATCAAGGATGCCAAAAAGAACAAACCTGGGAAGCCTTAAGTATGAATGTATGATCACATGCAAACAAACAAGAACGCCAGCGCCGCCACACCTGCCATGAGGATAATCACATTACCAAGGGGTCTCTATCAAAGAAACTCTTCCTCCTTTATAATGAAGCTAATCTGGAACACCTTAAAAATAGTGCATCGAGCTGAAAAGGAACACCACTTATCCATTATATTCTGTTGATATCAAATATTTGAGCCATTAATGCTACATAACTTACATTGTTAGAAGACACAAACAGACAGAGACAATAAGAGTAGTTGGACATGAACATCTTGTAAAAATTATTCAATACTGATGCAATCAAGCAAGCAAATGTAACTAAGAACAGATAAAGCTAAAGTTAACATTGAAATCGTTTGTTTGTATATTAAACCCACAAAAGAAGGTCACTCTTACTTACTTTATTCGGAAGGCCATGAAAAACCATAAACGTATCTGTTCACACAGGCACATAATGAAAAGAAAAGTCATAAGCGGATGAATAATAAACTGGGCGTACATATATGAGCATGCGACTCTTTGTGGCGGAGATCCCATTTGTAACTTGACATCTCAGTTCCTTGGAAGCACACATTACACAATAGATGGGTGAAGACCAAAAGACAAGAAAATGAGCAAGTTAGTATTTTACCCAGTAGTATGAAGCATGTCGGGTTTCAAATTCAAGAGTACAGAGCTACTACAGTATTATGCAAATAAAAGAAAATGTCAAAAACAAAAAAAAATAGTTTTAAGAACTATAGATGCTTTAGATTCATAAGGGATTTTCTAATACTTAAAAGTAAAATAGTGGGTCACAAAATGCAGTTGCTGAAGTTATACTAATTCATGCTGCTAGTAGCCAATAGACCTAGAAAGGGACATACCGAATGCGTTTTCTCAAGAGAATCAATACTGCAGTAGTCATAATCATAGCTCGGATAGATACACCATTTGTCACCAGCCTTAGGATGAGGCGTGAACTGCAAAACTTACAAACAAGTCAGACAACAAGAGACAGGAGAGAGCCTATTTCTTAAATGTAACCAGAGATGATTTTAGTTTAACTTGCCTTGTAGGCAGTAAGTTCATACATATCAAAATTTCCACTATGCATATCTTGCTTAATTCTTAGTGTTGCCTTTCCCTTCCTCAATTATTCCTCGTCCCATTTCTTCAAAAGGTTTTAGAGATTCTTCAATATGGCTATCCGTCCAGGGGCTGTTCATTTTCTTCTCTCTGTGCTCCTTTTATCTAGTCGGCAATCTGAATGTATAACAATTATTCGGTTGGATTAGTTTCATGTGTGAAGTAAGTTGCACTACTAGAGCTAAAGAATGGCAATTAATTGAAAAAATAAACAAGAATCCATATATCAAAAGGTTCAAATTGATGTAACCTGATGATCAACATTAGCATGACTCCACTGCCAAATCATACAGCTCTTAGAAATAATCACAGGTGTATGTAATCTAGAAAGAAAACAATGGTAAATGTCTGATGAATTCAAAACACACATGTAATAAAATCAATTCACCACAAAAAAAAGTCAGAAAACATGTACCTTGTCACAAATTCTGCTACACTTAGACATCTCCTTTGCATCAATGAGATCATCAACATCTTTCGAAGGACTTACCTGAAGCAAATCAAAATTAGTCAATACTATGGCAGGTCTATATTGCTCGAGAACAGGCTCCACATATGCACTTATAAATTTAGACTCCGATGAATAAAAATCCATCCATTAGAAACAATACCTTCTCCATCAAGTTACATATATTGCTCACTCAATGAATTTGACCCTAAACAGAAAGCAAACTGAAAACAGCCTAACATACCTCATCAATATAAGGGCAGATCTTTGTCAAGTGTTGGCTCAGCCAAGTCAACTGAATAAATAAAAGCCAAAGTAAGAAGAATCAGTCCCAAGGATGAAAAAAATCTACAACTTTCATTTCTACCAAATAAACAAAAAGAGAAAGACATGTAAGTAGATGCAAACAGATCAATGTAAACACAAGAAATTGATGGTGGTAACTTAACTTCTCACGCTCGGAGAAGACAACCCAGGAAGGATGAAACTCAGGAGACAAAAGCTTCCTAGAATCCTCCACAGTCAATCTCGCAAAAGCAGCCACCGTATTCGCCTGATAAGAAGAAACAAAATCTCGATAAAAAAGAGCTGACTAATCAATGAGACTATCAACATCTTAGGAAACACTTACTTGAGCATCTATGTGTCTCTCACTTGTGATTTTCATAATTATATCAACTAATTCAAACAAGTTTTCTTTGTTACAGAAGTCAATTGCTGAAATAAAGAAACAAGAAATCTTATAAGACACAGAAAATTAAAAAACACAAACAAAACGGGAAAGACAGAGAAATACCGTATATCGTTCCAAAGTGCTAAGAGAGTGAACATCTTGTAAAAATTATTCAATACTGATGCAATCAAGCAAGCAAATGTAACTCAGAATAGATAAAGCTGAAGTTAACATTGAAATCGTTTGTTTGTATATTAGACCCACAAAAGAAGGTCACTCTAACTTACTTTATTCGGAAGGCCATGAAAAACCATAAACATACTGTTCACACAGGCACATAATGAAAAGAAAATTCATAAGCGGATGAATAATAAACTGGGCGTACATATATTAGCATGCGACTCTTTGTGGCAGAGATCCCGTTTGTAATTTCACATCTCAGTTCCTTGGAAGCACGCATTACAGGGATGTGGCTGTACCTAAAAACAAGGAAGATGATAAAGAGACTATTTAAACCATAGCAAATAGATGGGTGCTAATATATGTACGCCTATTCTCTGGAGAATAAAAAAAGGAAGGTACAATACTTTCAGCTTTAGCAAAACCCATCAAATGGGAGGAAACAACAGCAAACGAAGGAACAGAAACTTACGTTGTAGTGTTCACAATAGTCATTCTATATTTTTGGTAAGTCAACTATAAGTTCTTCTTTTAAAACCCTGCAACAACACGTTTAGAAGAAGCAGCTTCCATTACTTGAAAGAAAACCAGCAGTTTCATCTATTTATGCATACCTCTGGGGACGAGACTCTTAAGATGCATACATTATATAGAATAAGAGACTCCGCATACATTATATAGAATAAAATAAATATCTAAGATGCATAGATTATATAGAATATGAGACCTTATGATACAAGCATTGAAACAGGGAGGATAAAAATATCAAAACACACAATATGTCATCTAGAAACACAAACAATTTTAATGATCTTGAAACTGAGAATACCTAGTCTCTTGAATTGGAGTCTCTCCCCCAACATCTTTAAGGGTTGATACATCATAACTACCACTTTGGAGTTCAGCTTAATGGAAATGAGTCAATCATCATTGAGTTCAGTAGCGATTTAGCTTTACGGAACAATCTACGTAACTACAAGTCTACAACAAAAACTAGAGAACAATATACATACCTAGAAGTTAAAGAGTTCCTCAAATGATCGGAGTTCAACCTTTATGGACTCTTTTCCTAGGGAAGATTCAGCTACCCAGTGTAGAACCTCATATAGAAAAAGTAACAGTAAGAAAGAGCCACAAAATTATACAGAATATAAAGATGGTTAAAGAAAATAACCTTTGGCTTTGACTTTAAGTACAGAGCTGCTATTATGCAAATAAAAGAAAATGTCAAAACCACAAAGATGCTTTAGATTCAGAAGGGATTTTCTAATACTTATACTAAAATAGTGGGTCACAAATGCAGCTGCTGAAGTTATACTAATTCATGCTGCAAGTAGCCAAAAGACCTAGAAAGGGACATACCTATATTCTCAAGAGAATCAACATTGCAGTAGTCATAATCATAGCAAAGAACAGAGCCGACCTTTGCGATATCATCGTGAAGCTGAAGAACACGCTGCAAAATATCATTTAATGTCTATCATTAACACAGAAGTTCCTAGTCTCTGGAGAATTTAAAAAAAAAAGTAAAGTACTTTAACCTTTAGCAAAACCCACATTAAATGTGCGGAAACAGCATCGGATGAAGGAACAGAAACCTACGTTGTAGACTTGTAGTGTTCACAAGAGTCATTATATGTTTTTGATAAGTACAACATTGCTCAATTGAGTTAAGTATAAGTTCTTCTTTTAAAAAACTCTGCTACAACACATCTCCATAAGAAGCAGCTTCCATTACTTGAAAGAAAACCAGCAGTTTCATCTATTAATGCATACCTCTGGGGATTCCCGGGATCAAGTGCTCCAAGCATGTCCATCATCAGATCCCTCTCAGCGCTTCAAATCCTTTCACGTTAAAAGACACTGAAAATACAAAAAAAACTACACCAAAACAAAACCCATCAATTAGACAAAGAGAGAATAGATCGACTTGAAGAGAGTACCTGAGACTAGAAGCACCATATCCTCGGCTGAATAGGCAGTATCTTCATCTGAGGTGGAAACGCTCAATTCCAGCAGAGTAAAACCATTTGTCAAAACGTATCAGAAGATAAATTGTTTAAAGATGAATAGAAAGACCCATCTCATCATGTTAACATACCCTGACTTCATGCTATCGACAACCAAAAGCTTCTTGCCCTGTCTGTGTCTAACAAACTTAGTATCTTAACTCTCATATTAAGATATGAGAATCAAACGGAATCGCTTAATTTTCAACTGAACCACCAAAACTTTAATTAAACCCAATTTAAATAAAAATCAAAAGAAAAATTTAAACGCTTCTCTTATCTTTCTCATCGATGGCTTCTTACCTGCACAGCAATGGCGGCTACTGGAAGATCAAACCGATCATATCTACGCCCTCTCTCTTCTTCCCAGAGATTTACACAATCATCGCAGAGTCTCTTTGCAATCTTAACCTCCAATTAAAATATCTAGGATGCATAGATTACATAGAATAAGAGACCTTATGTATGATACACAAGTATTGAAACAGAGAGAATACAAAAAATTAAAAAGCACAATGTGCTCATCTAGAAGCGCAAGCAATTTTTATGATCTTGAAACAGAAAATACAAAGTCTCTCGAATTGGAGTCTGTCTCCCAGCATCTTTAAGGGTTGATACAGCATAAGCACCATAAACTGCCACTTTGGAGTTCGGGTTAATGGTAGTGAGCCAATCATCATTGAGTTCAATAGAGTATTACCGTATTAGACATCATTGAGTTCAATAGAGTGTCCCTTTCTATACCTTAGTAAGACAGATTTACCATGGGCGATCCCATAATAATCTTTTGAATCCTCCATTCGGAAGCCAGATTAGTCAATATATATAACTCTAGAGAACGGAACCTAGATCCACAACCCAAGAAAACTAGTATGTGTAACACAGTTTACCTTGTAGAATGCCGAGGGATCATCATGCTTTTTTGTTCAACTCATCTCTAATATGATGCTTAAGAACTCACATGTATCATGCTACCATCACTTCAACATAGAACAATAGAGAGCAAATTTAAAGAAGATCATAGACATATGCCAAACAGTATCTGCAAATATATAGCAAACCTTCTGATACGTGTACTAAATAATAAAAAGTTTGAAGACGTTTACAAAATTATCATGCGCTGAAGATGGTACATCTAAAATGTGAGTAGTAGAGAATGACAGTTGAAAACTTGTAGCAGATGAAGTAAAAGTTTAAGTGAAGTTGATCAAGGATGCCAAATAGAACAAACCTGGGAAGGCTTAAGTATGAATGTATGATCATATGCAAACAAACAAGAACGCCGGCGGCGCCACATTTGCCATGAGGATAATCACATTACGAAGGGGCACCACTTATATTCATACTTTATAATGAAGCTAATCTGTAACCCCTTAAACATAGTGCATCGAGCTGAAAAGGAACACCACTTATCAATTATATTATGTTGATATCAAATATTTGAGCCATTAATGCTACATAACTTGCATTGTTAGAAGACACAAACAGACAGAGACAATAAGAGTAGTTGGACATGAACATCTTGTAAAAATTATTCAATACTGATGCAATCAAGCAAGCAAATGTATCTCAGAACAGATAAAGCTGAAATTAACACTGAAATCGTTTGTTTGTATATTAGACCCACAAAAGAAGGTCACTCTTACTTACTTTATTCGGATGGCCATGAAAAACCTTTAACGTAGCTGTTCACAAAGGCACATAATGAAAAGAAAAGTCATAAGAGGGGCGTACATATATGAGCATGCGACTCTTTGTGGCGGAGATCCCGTTTGTAACTTGACATCTCAATTCCTTGGAAGCACACATTACACGGATGTGGCTGTACCTAAAAAAACAAGGAAGATGATAAAGATACTATTTAAACCATACCAAATAGATGGGTGAAGACCAAAAGACAAGAAAAATGAGCAAGTTAGTATTTTACCCGTATAAAGCATGTCGGGTTTCAAATTCAAGAGTACAGAGCTACTACAGTATTATGCAAATAAAAGAAAATGTCAAAACCAAAAAAAGAAGTAGTTTTAAGAACTATAGATGCTTTAGATTCATAAGGGAATTTCTAATACTTAAAGTAAAATAGTGGGTCACAAAATGTAGTTGCTGAAGTTATACTAATTCATGCTGCTAGTAGCCAATAGACCTAGAAAGGGACATACCGAATGCGTTATCGCAAGAAAATCAATACTGCAGTTGTCATAATCATAGCTCGGATAGATACACCACTTGTCACCAGCCTTAGGATGAGGTGTGAACTGCAAAACTTACAAACAAGTCAGACAACAAGAGACGGGAGAGAGCCTATTTCTTAAATGTAACCAGAGATGATTTTAGTTTAACTTGCCTTTATTAGATATGCATTAAGGTCATACATATCAAAATTTCCACTATGCATATCTTGCTTAATTCTTAGTGTTGCCTTTCCCTTCCTCAATTATTCCTCGTCCCATTTCTTCAAAAAGTTTTAGAGATTCTTCAATATGGCTATCCGTCCAGGGGCTTTTCATTTTCTTCTCTCTGTGCTCCTTTTATCTACTCGGCAGTCTGAATGTAACAATTATTCGGTTGGATAAGTTTCATGTGTGAAGTAAGTTGCACTACTACAGCTAAAGAATGGCAATTAATTGAAAAAATAAACAAGAATCCATATATCAAAAAGTTTAAATTGGTGTAACCTGATGATCAACATTAGCATGACTTCTCCGAATAAACTCCACTGCCAAATCATATAGCTCTTAGAAATAATCGCTGGTGTATGTAATCTAGAAAGAAAACAATGGTAAATGTTAGATGAATTCAAAACACACATGTAATAAAATCAATTTATCACAAAAAAATGTTAGAAAACATGAACCTCGTCATAAATTCTGATACACTTAGAAATCTCCTTGGCATCAATGAGAATATCAACATCTTTCGAAGGACTTACCTGAAGCAAATCAAAATTAGTCAACACTATGGCAGGTCTATATTGCTCGAGAACAGACTCCACAAATGCTCTTATAACTTTAGGCTCCGATGAATAAAAACCCAGCCATTAGAAACAATATCTTCTCCATAATACAAATTACATATATTGCTCACTCAATGAATTTGACCCTAAAAAGAAAGAAAATTGAAAACAGCCTAACATACCTCATCAACATAAGGCCATATCTTTGTCAAGTGTTGGCTCAGCCAAGTCAACTGAGTAAATAAAAGCCAAAGTAGCAAGAATCTGTCCCAAAAATAAAAAAATCCTAAAACTTCATTTCTTCCAAATACACTAAACGCAAGAAACTGAAGCTGGTAACTTAACTTTTGACGCTCGGAGAAGACAACCCAGGAACGATGAAACTCAGGAGACAAAAGCTTCCTAGAAACCTCCATAGTCAACCTCACAAAAGCAGCCACCGCATTCGCCTGATAAGAAAAAACAAAATCCCAATAAAAAAGAGCTGACAAATCGATGAGACTATCAACATCTTAGGAAGTACTTACCTGAGCATCTATATGTGTCTCTCACTTGTGATTTTCATAATTATATCAACTAATTCAAACAAGTTTTTTTTTGTTATAGAAGTCAATTGCTTAAATAAAGAAACAAGAAATATCATCAGATAGAGAAACAAAACGGGAAAGACAGAGAAATACCTCGTCAAAGAAGAACTGAGATCTCTTTTAAACCTTTAGAGATTGAAATCACAAAGTTAATATATCGTTCCAAGATGCTAAGAGATCATAGCCTTCCAAATAGGAATTATCATTATTACCTGTGATAATTTTCCAGGGTCATTTTCATGATTGATATTGACAGTCTGAACTGGAGGAGGAGCTATAGTATACATTCAATTTAAAAGAACAGTTTCTGATTTCATCGTGAAGCTGAAAAACACGCTGCAGTACACGGTTTAATGCCAATCACTGACAGAAAAGTTCATAGTCTCTGGAGAATAGAAAAGGAAGGTACCATACTTTCACCTTTACCAAAACCCATCAAATGGGAGGAAACAGCAGCAGATTAAGGAACAGAAACTTATGTTGTAGTGTTCACAATAGTCGTTATATATTTTTGATAAGTCAACTATAAGTTCTTCTTTTAAGACCCTACATCAACATATTTAGAAGAAGCAGCTTCCATTACTTGAAAGAAAACCAGCAGTTTCATCTATTAATGCATACCTCTGGGGATTCTCGGGATCAAATTCTCCAAGCATGTCCATCAAAACGTCACCAGATCTAGGCTAAAAGAAACTGACAATATCAAGAAACAATAAGACGCGACCAAAACAAAAAACCATCCATTAGACAAAGAGCATGGATGGACTAGAAGAGAGTACCAGAGGATAGAAACACCATCCACTCGTATGTGGATTAGTCAACCTGCAGGATTTAATCTTACAGATTTTCATTCACAAATCAGAAGATGAAATGCGGAAATTGATTTATAGACCAAGCAAAGGGAGAAATGGTGTTAGTGGTCTTTGTGAGAACTGAGATCAATTCTCTCCTTCCAAAGTGATTTAAATGTGGAGGAGCTTATCACCGTTAAAGGTTCCGAACTAAATTGAGAGTGTTTGAATGTTTGAATTGTATTGTATTGCTTTTGAGAAAAATTGTTCGATCCCTTACAAAAGACTCCCCCCTTACATATTTATACTGACCAATTTATTACCTAATTAATGCATAATTAATAGGGCACGATTTGCGTATCCTAATTAATCATCTTGAATGCGAGAATCTTTGACCAAGCCCGAGCTGCGAGCTGACCAACACGAAGCATCTCCGCGCTCTCTTCCTTTCTCCGGGCTTGATGGGCCGACCAGTAGTACATTCTTGGCCCATTAGACGTGCCCGACCTAGGCCCTTTGCCTATTGCCCGAGATGACAGATCGTGGGTACAACAGTCTTGTTTCACCTTCGAGCTTTAACATCACAAACCCAACAGCGTCCATTGATGACCCAGAGAATATATTTGAAACCAAAGTCCTCTGCAACAAACAAGACAAAAATGAGTGACTACAAGTTCGTTCTATGATAAGACCAAACATTCTTGCACATTGGAAAAATCTAGATCAAGCAGTGAACTCCACAATGATCTTCATTTTACAGGGGCTATAGCTATTACAAAAACTCATAGGGATGGAAAATCTCAGGAACACTACAAATTCTCATTGTATCAACTATTTGAAAGTTAAGAAAACATTTTTGATACCTCTCAGAGAAGTATCAATGACTTTGATAGCAACTGTCATCAAAGGCCAACACTTCAAGCAAACATCGGAGCAAAAGTATCTAACATTGCCATTATCAGTTATATCCTGAAGAAACAACAGATTCAAGCCAAACAACCAAAACAAAATAAATGAGATGAATAGAAAGACTCATCTCATCATGTTAACATATCCTGACTTCATGGTATCGACCACCAAAACCTTCTTGCCATGTGTCTAACAAACTTAGGATCTTTTCCCTCACATTCATAGATGCAAATCAAACTCTGCAACAACACATTTCCATAAGAAGCAGCTTCCATAACTTGAAAGAAAACCAGCAGTTTCATCTATTAAGGCATATACCTCGATGATTCCTTAGATCAAGTGCTCCAAGCATGCCCATCAAAACATCAACTGATCCCTCTAAGCTCTTTGAATCTCTTCCAGGCTAAAAGAAACTGAAAAAATCAAGACACTATAAGACTCCACCAAAACAAAACCCATCCATTAGACAAAGAGCATGGGTGGACTAGAAGAGAGTACCTGAAGCACCATCTCCTTGGCTGAATAGGCAGCATCTTCATCTGAGGTGGAAACGCTCAATTCCAGAAGAGTAAAAGTCATGAAAATGTAAAACCATTTGACTCAAAACGTATTAAAAGATAAATTGTATAATGATGAGTAGAAATATAAAAGGCCCTAACTTATGGTATCCACCACCAAAAACTTCTTGTCCTGTTTAAGTCTAACAAATGTAGTATATTTTTCCTCACATTCAGAGATGCAAATCAAACGGAATCGCTAAATCTTCTTCTTCTTTAACTGAACCACCAAAACTTTAATTAATCCAAAATTTGATTAAAAAGGTAATAATTAAAACGCTCTTATCCCTCTCATCGATCTCTTCTTACCTGCACTGTGATGGCGGCTACTGAAAGATGAAATCGATCAGTTCTACGCCCTATCTCTTCTTCCCAGAGATTACACAATCATCACGAAGTCTACTTGAAATCTTAACCTCCAGTTAAGATTTTCTCCAAGAAACATCCCAAAATCCTCCGTCGCAGTTTCTAATCCTCCGATTGTAATAGTTTCGTGCCTGAGTCGGAAACATCCTGAAACCCTCCGTCGCAGTTCGTACCTGAATCAAACAGAAAAAAAAAAAAAAAAAACCTTAGAGATCAATACAACATACATATAAGAACGATTACACAAAACTTCTATAAATCCGCAAGACAAAGAAATTGAAAATTAAAGAACTAATTTTAAGACTATTTGACTTTAATTTCCTCACCAGTCGATCGAAGAACTCTTCGTTCAAAACTTCAAAAAACCAATGAGAGAAAAATTTGGGAAAAAAATAAAATAAATTGATGTGATTATTTTGATTTTGCAATAAATATATGATATATTGATAAAAAAGTGTTTCTTAATGGCTAGCGGATAACGGCTATTATTAGACCTTGGTTGGCCATTGATTCTTCAGATGATGCTTCAATCAAACGGTCATGCATTTTCTACGATTAAAAAGTATTTTTTCTAAAAACAAACGCAAATGCATAGGGAATTAACGTCTTTGTCTTCAACGGTATTGGGTCTGTTTGTTTCGTTGACGTTGGCGGCAGCGGCAGCGGCAAACGCAAATTTTTTAATCACCGCATCTAATCGACTTAAATATCAGAAGTTGCATTTGTCGCAGCGTCATGCTGCAAGTACATGCGGCAACCAAACGAACAACGATAGCTGCGGCTGACGCAGCCGCAGGTACTTGCGGCGACGAAACAAACAGACTCATTATCTCGAGAGATTAGTAGGTGGGTTTCAATTTCATAGTGTAGTAATAGGATTTCCCTAGGACTAGAACTCTGATGAAGGCTGATAACCGAGTGATAGGCGATGTGAATGGAAGATGATGATGAACAAATGATCTTGGGTGATGATGTGCGAAAATCGAATGAAGAAACAATGGTTCGATGGTGTTAGGTGTTTGGGTGGTTAAATGGATTGTAAGATAGTGAAGGGATTCTGAATCACAAAGTGTATAGAAACCCAGAAATCAAGAACGCATTCAAGAATTCAAATTGAGAGAAGAAAGATCAACAATACTTGTTACAACATAATTCTTCGCTAAAGAACAAAGAGGCGTAGCTTTTGGGTTTATAATCACCCTAGGGCTCGACACTCTAAACCACAAGAAGTTCAAAACCAAAACAACAAGACGTTTAAAGGAAATAAGAAAAAACAGCAAAACGTCTAGGTGACCTGTCGTAGTACAGGAGTCACTTGAACTAGTACAGAAGTACGTTATTCCCCTTTGGTAATGATTTCTAGACAACTCGACGTAGTGATCCATTTGCCTCATTAAAAACCATGCTGAGAAAACCCATTGGGACAAAACTCAGCTATGGGAAAAAGAGTACAAACTTCACACCTAAGTTACCTAGTCCTCATTACCGGGTGAAGTCTTCAAGGTGGATATGTTGAAGACTTGGATCCTTGGTAGGTTGAATGACCCGTCAACTATGAGTGAATGAGCTTCTTTGGCCATCTCCTTAGCTCTTGAACGAGTGACCCTTCCCACCACCTCCGGTTGCTCTGCAGCCTCTAGCTCCTTGCTTGCCACGATCATATCATCCTCCCCCTCTTCAAAAGGATTTGTCCTCAAATCGGAATCTGCATAGTAAGGGAGCAAGTCAGAAACATTAAATGTATATGATATGGTATACTTACCTTGAAGATCAATCTGATATGCATTGTCATTGATCCTCCTGATGACTTCAAATGGACCATCAGCTCGTGGTAGAAGCTTGCTCTTCCTCTCTTCTGGGAACCTATCCTTGCGTAAATGAATCCACACTAAGTCTCCTTCTTCGAAAATGAGCTCCTTTCTTCCCTTGTTCGCATGCTTCTCATATTGTTTGGTCCTTTTCTCTATGTTCTCCTTAGCTTTAGCATGTAACCTCCTCACCTGTTCAGCCTTTTCTTTGCCATCAAAGCTACACTTCACACGTAAAGGTAAAGGGATCAAGTCTAGAGGTGATTATGGATTAAAACCATAAACAATTTCAAAAGGAGAAAACAGGGTAGCAGAATGCTTAGCGTGATTGTATGCGAACTCAACATGTGGGAGACATTCTTCCCATGATTTGAGATTGCTTCTCACTAAGGTCCTGAGAAGTGTAGATAGCGTCATGTTCACCACTTCGGTTTGTCCATCTGTTTGCGGGTGACATGTGGTTGAGAATGAAAGCTTGGTTCCTAGTTTAGCCCATAACGTCCTCCAGAAGTGTCCTAGAAACTTGGTATCTCGGTCTGAGACAATTACTTGAGGCATTCCATGTAGGCGTACTACTTCCCTGAAAAAACAAGTTAGCTACAATAACAGCATCATCCGTCTTGTGACTTGCAATGAAGTGAGCCATCTTGCTAAACCTGTCAACCACAACAAAAATAGAATCTCTACCATTTCTGGTTCGAGGTAAGCCAAGAACAAAATCCATAGAAATATGAGTCCAAGGTTGAGAAGGAATCGGTAGAGGAGTGTACAAGCCGTGAGGCTGTACCTTACCCTTCGCCATTTTGCAGATATGGCACCTAGAACAAACCTTCTCAACGTCTTTCTTCATTTGAGGCCAATAGAAGTGTTCTTGCAGTCCAAGTAGAGTCTTTGACACTCCGAAATGTCCAGCTAGTCCACCTTCGTGAGCTTCTCTGATCAGCAGCTCTCTCATGGATCCTCTTGGTATACACAATCTATCCTTAAAGAACAGATATCCATCCTGCCTATAATAGTTTTCTAAAGCAAACTTATGGCATTTGCCATAGCTCTCAGCAAAATCAATGTCAGTCTCATAAAGTCCTACTATTTCAGCAAAACCTTCTAACTTAGAACACAAAGTAGAAATGAGAGTGTACCTCCTGGATAATGCATCTGCGACTACATTATCCTTACCTTTCTTGTACTTAACCGTGTAGGGAAAAGTCTCAATGAACTCCATCCATCTAGCATGTCTCTTGTTGAGTTTCTGTTGTCCTTTGAGATGCTTCAGGGACTCGTGATCAGTGTGAATAACGAACTCCTTGGGACACAGGTAATGCTGCCACGTTTGAAGAGCCCGAACTAAGGCGTACAGCTCCTTGTCATATGTAGGATAGTTCAATGTCGATCCTCCTAGCTTCTCACTGAAGTAAGCTACTGGCTTCCTATCTTGCATCAAAACAGCACCTATACCCACTCCGGAAGCATCACATTCAATCTCAAAAGTTTTCATAAAATCAGGAAGTAAGAGAATAGGGGCAGAGATAAGCTTCTCTTTTAAGGTTGAAAACGCCTTCTCTTGTGCTTCCTCCCATCTGAATCCTACATTCTTGACAACTTCTGTAAGTGGCGCTGCAATAGTACTGAAGTCTTGCACAAATCGCCTGTAGAAACCTGCTAGTCCATGAAAGCTCCTGACTTCTGCCACGTTTTTGGGTGTTGGCCACTCCTTGATAGCCTTGACCTTCTCATCGTCCACTCTAACTCCTTCTGCACTGACAACAAAGCCTAGAAAAACAACCTCAGTAGTACAGAATGAACATTTAGAGAAATTAGCAAAGAGGGATTGAGAACGAAGAACATTTAGAACTTGGCGGATGTGTTCTAAGTGTTCTTCTAGACCTTTACTGTAGATGAGTATGTCGTCGAAATACACAACCATAAAGATGCCTATGAACGGTCTGAGAGCATGATTCATTAATCGCATGAAGGTGCTAGGAGCATTGGTGAGACCAAACGGCATGACTAGCCATTCGTAGAGCCCTTGCTTGGTCTTGAAAGCTGTTTTCCATTCATCTCCTTCCTTCATTCTGATCTGATGATACCCACTCTTCAAATCTATCTTTGAGAAGACTGTTGATCCACATAACTCATCCAACATGTCATCTAATCTCGGAATTGGGTGTCTGTACTTCACTGTGATATTGTTAATAGCTCTGCAGTCAACACACATCCTCCATGAACCATCTTTCTTTGGTACAAGCAATACTGGTACTGCACATGGACTGAGACTCTCTCGGATATGTCCCTTACTCATCAGCTCTTCTACTTGCTTCTGAAGCTCTTTAGTTTCTACTGGATTAGTTCTGTAAGCTGGTCTGTTCGGTAGAGCTGAACCTGGTAGCAAATCAATCTGATGCTCTATCCCACGTATTGGAGGCAAGCCTGGAGGTATCTCTTCTGGAAACACATCCTTGTACTCCTCTATAATCTCTATCATCTCGCGTGGAAGCTCTCCTGCTGACTTAGTACTGGTGAGTGTCTCTTTGTACACAAACATGAATGTGGTCATCTCTGGATCAAATAGCTTGTTGAACTCGCTATGATTGATGTACAGGCTGTGTGACACTTTTTCTGTATCCTTGCGGTTCATGTGAAGTTGGTCCTTGTAGATTTTGCTGGGTGTAAGCGGTAGAAGAGTAACCTTGCGTCCCTTGAACTCAAACGTTTGCTTGTTGGTGTAACCATCATGAAACACTCTTCTGTCGAACTGCCATGGTCTTCCCAAAAGGATGTGACTTGATTTCATTGGAATAACATCACAAAGCAGCTCATCCTCATACTTCCCAATCGCTAGTTTCACCATCACTTGCTGCGAAACTGTCAAAGCTCCCTTGTTGTTCAACCACTGTAGCTGATAAGGTCTTGGATGTGAAGTAGTCTTGAGATTAAGTTTCTGTACCATCTCTTCACTAGCTGCATTAGTACAGCTTCCACCATCAACGATCAAGGTGCAGACCTTGTCTTGAACCATACACCGTGTGTGAAATAGGTTCTCACACTGTCCTCTATCATCTGGGTGAACCTGAACACTTAAAGCTTTGCGTGCTACCAACATCTTTCCCATGACTACTGGTTCACCTTCTTCACAGAGTTCAGACTCTGATTCACTCTCTGAACTGTCTACTGGCACAATCTCTCCTCCTTCTTGAAGAAGAAACATCTTCTTGTTTGGACAGTCTCTGGAATAATGCCCCATTCCTTGGCATTTGAAACACCTAATATGACTTGTAGAGGTACTACTCTTGGGCTTGAAGTCGATTTTAACCTCCTCTTTGACTGTGGCTGTCACGGGTTTGCTGTCCTTGGTGAAGGCGGATTTGCTGAACTCCCTCGGCTTGGACATGTTAGGCGTAAATGTAGACCTCACTCCCTTTCTCTTGATCTGCGATTCAATCAACTCTGCCTTATGTACCATTTCTTGCACATCCTCATAGTCCTGCAACTCTACCTTGTCTTGAATCTCTCTGTTTAAACCCCCAAGAAACCTCGACATAACCATGTCTTCACTTTCCCTTAGATCAGCCCTGATCATAAGCGTTTCCAGCTCTTGATAGTAGTCTCTAACAGACTTAGTGCCTTGAATGAGACGCCTAAGCTTGTTAAGAATCTCCCTCTGATAGTGTGTAGGCACAAACTTCTTTCTCATCTGCGTGACTAACTGTTCCCATGTAGTGATAGCAGGCTCTCTCTGTCGATGTCTAGTAAGCCCCAACTGCTCCCACCACAACAAAGCATAGCCATTGAATTCGGATATGGCTATCTTCACCTTGTTCAACTCAAAAGTACCTTGAACCTGAAAGTTGGACTCTATCTTCCTTTCCCAGTCTAGATAAGTTTCTGGATCATTGGTTCCATGGAAAGAAGGATACTGAATTTTAAGGTGCTTCAGCTGCTGCCTCAAAGGATCATAATCCCTACCATGATCTCTATTTCGGTTTCTCCTCATTGTCTCTTGACTATGATCCGAAACTTCATCTTCTTCGGAATACTCTCTATCTGATTCAATGTATATCCGATGCCCAGCTACTTGTTCAGCTCGTCGTGGATGTATATGATCCCTGCCGGTTCTGCGTTGCTCTCTTTCTGTACCCTGAGTGCTTCTCCTCTGATTGAAACAAGTCTCTCTTCCCCCAGTAGGTGACTTAGCTGTTCTAATCCGTGTATGCTTGGAAGAGGTTCCTACGTGAGCCTTTCCTTTAGCTAAACGAAGGGCCTCATTAGGACTAGGCGGTTCTGTAGAACTCTGTTCTGAAGCACTAGATGCTTGAGCTATGTCTTCGAACTGTTTCTCAAACTTGTTACTGAGCTGCTCCATCTGTTGCTGAAACTGAGTAGACATTAACTTGTTTGCTTCTGCTATTTGCTTGGACATGGCTTGGTTCAAAGCTTCCATAGCCTCTGGAGAAAGCTCCATTGTACCTGCAAATTAAAGAAGAAACTCGCAGTAAATTGTTCTTTGAATAAGAAAAAACGAAAATAACTCTAAGACTCGAAATTTTCTAACACAAAATTACAAGAAAACGAGCGACACCTAATCCTATAGCTAACAAACTCGAAATAATCAAACCCTAATTGCAGTATAATTTCGAACAACATCAAACTAAATCCTAAACGATCTAGACACAAACGAACCAACAAAAACAAACCCTAAAACTAAACAAACAAATTTTAAGCAACAAAAACGAGATTAGGGTTTTAGAATCGCTTAGTCTTGGCACAAACCTGGCTCTGATACCACATAATAGGATTCCCTAGGACTAGAACTCTGATGAAGGCTGATAACCGAGTGATAGGCGATGTGAATGGAAGATGATGATGAACGAATGATCTTGGGTGATGATGTGCGAAAATCGAATGAAGAAACAATGGTTCGATGGTGTTAGGTGTTTGGGTGGTTAAATGGATTGTAAGATAGTGAAGGGATTCTGAATCACAAAGTGTATAGAAACCCAGAAATCAAGAACGCATTCAAGAATTCAAATTGAGAGAAGAAAGATCAACAATACTTGTTACAACATAATTCTTCGCTAAAGAACAAAGAGGCGTAGCTTTTGGGTTTATAATCACCCTAGGGCTCGACACTCTAAACCACAAGAAGTTCAAAACCAAAACAACAAGACGTTTAAAGGAAATAAGAAAAAACAGCAAAACGTCTAGGTGACCTGTAGTAGTACAGGAGTCACTTGAACTAGTACAGAAGTACGTTATTCCCCTTTGGTAATGATTTCTAGACAACTCGACGTAGTGATCAATTTGCCTCATTAAAAACCATGCTGAGAAAACCCATTGGGACAAAACTCAGCTATGGGAAAAAGAGTACAAACTTCACACCTAAGTTACCTAGTCCTCATTACCGGGTGAAGTCTTCAATGTGGATATGTTGAAGACTTGGATCCTTGGTAGGTTGAATGACCCGTCAACTATGAGTGAATGAGCTTCCTTGGCCATCTCCTTAGCTCTTGAACGAGTGATCCTTCCCACCACCTCCGGTTGCTCTACAGCCTCTGGCTCCTTGCTTGCCACAATCATATCATGTAGGCCCAATAAGGTCCATTAATTCAAAATTAAAGAAATTGCAAAACCCGGTATGAAGATTTGTGATATAGATCCGGTTAATACAATTTGCGGAACCGAATTCATAATTTATTTAACCGAAATAAGTGAACTATGAATTGCTCTTGATTCACATAATCCAAACCAACGCTTCTGTTTGGTTCAATAATTATCAACTTCTTCAGCAAAAAAATTCAAAGCTAAATCATATTATGAAAACTGTTTTAAGTAATTCATAATCTTTATTTTTTAGACAACATTCGCACGCACCCTGATATATAAATTATGAGAAAATAAAACCAATGACTTTACTTAAACCGAGATATGTGAGCCAAGCGTGAGTTATTTTAGCTAAGACATAAGATAAGACTTAAGAGGAGGATGAGGTTTCATATATATAATTATTAAAAAAAGATTTAATACAGAATAAAATTTTAATCATTGATCCACCACACATACATTCTCACAGCAATTTTCTAAAAGAGAGACAAATTATAACCAAAAAAAAAAAAGCAGATCATG
This sequence comes from Camelina sativa, assembly GCF_030686135.1. Classification (NCBI taxonomy): domain Eukaryota; kingdom Viridiplantae; phylum Streptophyta; class Magnoliopsida; order Brassicales; family Brassicaceae; genus Camelina; species Camelina sativa. The sequence continues at coordinate 1,504,923 of NC_141883.1, forward strand.
GTTACGAGCTGTTACTGTGACTGTGACTACTATTTTCATTTCCACGAAGTTCTCTCAACGAAGCAACCACTTGTAACATATTAGGCCTCTTTGATGGGAAGTCGTCGACGCACCGCAACGCTATCTCCAAGTACCTTAACATCTCTTTCACAATCATCCCTCCGAAACCTTCTTTTTCATTCAGAGACTCTGAGGAACCTTCTTTCATACTCAGAAGGTCTTCATCAATCACTTCCATATGTTTCCCTTCTCTTGCTTTCATCTTCGACCAACCTACTAAGTTCGTATCACCAAACTCTTCTTTGTCCGTTGGTCTCTTCCCGCTTAAAATCTCGAGCATCACTACTCCGACGGAGTACACGTCGCCTTTTGCAGTACATCTGAAACTTTGGTAATACTCCGGTGGTACGTAACCTGGCGTGCCTGCCAAGGTACTCACACTCAAATGCGTGTCTAACGCGCTGATCAGCCTCGCCATTCCGAAATCTGAAACTCTAGCTTCCATGTCTTGATCGAGAAGCACGTTGCTTGACTTCATGTCACGGTGGATGATGTGAGGGATACAATTGTGATGCAAGAAACAAAGCCCTTTCGCTGCTCCTTTCGCAATCTTCTTCCTCTCTTCCCAACTCAAAACCCTCCGTTTTTCGCCTGTTCTCGGTCCGTGAAGCACTTCCTCGAGGCTACCATATTGCATAAACTCGTAAACTAGCAATCTCTCTTCCCCGATTTTACAGTATCCCAAGAGCGGTACAAGGTTTCGGTGTTTGATTTTCCCTAGCGTTTCCATTTCCGCCATGAACTCTCGATCTCCTTGACAACTAAGTCTAATCAGTTTCTTGATCGCCACGGAAGACCCATCTTTAAGCGTCGCCTTGAAAACCTCACCGAATCCACCGTGTCCGATCATACTCGCAGCCGAGAATCCATTCGTAGCTTCGATGAGCTGCGAGAACTTAAGCTTCCTCAACTGTCGCTGAAACGTCGCTACGTTGATACTCAACGGCTCTTTCTCCTTCTCAATCTTCCACGTCGTGGCGGAATTAACCGCCTGCAAACTGTGAAGCATCTTCGCATCTTCCGCGTCTCTCTTCCTTGCACGAACCGCAATCGCCCAAACGATCAAAATACAAACCGACGCAGCAGAAATCAAAACTCCCAAAACAATGCTATTCGCCCAAGAAGCTGCCCTGCTTCCGTGTTTAGCACGTTTCACTTCCTCTGTTCCTGCTGGAAGTTGATTGTTTCCGTTCTTACATTCCGGTAAAGGTACTCCACAAAGTCCAGGATTATCCGCGTACTGGCTCGCCGGAAGCGTGCTAAGCTGACCTCTCTGAGGAATCGGACCGGTTAACTCGTTATTAGACAAATCAATCTGCACCAAGAAAGACAAATTCGAGAAAGACTCAGGGATTTGACCCTGCAAACGGTTATCCGAAGCATCGAACACACCGAGGTTCTTGAGGTGACCAATCGTAACAGGAATCTCGCCGGAGAGTTGATTATGAGAAAGCTCAAGAACTTGAAGAGCGATCATCTCTCCAATCTCATCTGGGATCTTGCCTCGTAGCTGGTTGTAAGAAAGATCAAGATACTCAATGGTTTGATACCTTGTGAAAAGACTCAGAATCGGACCTGAATACATTCTTGTGAAGTCACAGCTTTTAAGAGATGGTATCTGAAGAAGCCTCTCTGGTCTGATCCCTGAGAACTCAACCAAACCTCCCACACCTTTACATGAGTTCCCAACGTTTCTTACGAAAGCCATTGTGTTCCCTGAGAGTAAACCGGAAAGAGCTTTTGAACCGGGTTGACGACCTAACCGTGGTGGGATTTCACCGGTTAAGTGGTTTGTATTGAGATCAAGCCAAACCAGAGTTGTGCATTTCCCTAGCTCCGCTGGGATCTCTCCGGTGAAGTTGTTGTTTCCGAGCTGAAGAACGGCTAACCGGGAAAGGATTCCGAAATCTTTTGGGACTTCTCCGGTTAACCTGTTGCTTGTGAATGAGACCCATTCGATGTTACTGCAGTTGAAAAACTCCGGTGGGATTTCTCCGGTGAGTTGATTGTTGTTGAGGATCAAATCTTTGAGGTTTTGTAGTTTTCCGATCTCCGGCGGGATTGTTCCGGCGAAATTGTTGTACCAAGCGATGAACTGCTCGAGTTTCTGGAGGTTTCCGATCTCCGGTGGGATTGTACCGTTGAGATAGTTGAGACTGAGATCGATCGTTCGAAGCTCCGAGCATTGAGATATCGACGGAGGAATCTCTCCGGTGACGAGATTATCCGGGAGTCTTAACTCTTCTAAAGAAGCTGCTCCGGGACATAAATCCGGCGGAATCACGCCGGAGAATCGATTGGAGCTGAAGTCAGCGATTCTCAAGCTTTTGCAAGAAGATATCGAAGTCGGAAACTCACCGGAGATTAAGTTGTTGCTGAGAAGCAAGATCTGAAGAGATCCGAAGCTTCGGAGGATAGTGTTCGGAAACGGACCGGAGATGTTGTTGTTGGAAAGGTCAAGACTTTGTAGCAAAGAACAAGAAGACAACGACTCAGGGATCACACCGGTGACGTTGTTGTTAGAAAGACGGAGGTTTTGTAATGTCCGGCAAGTGTCTCCGATCTCCGGCGGGATCCAACCGGTGAGTTTGTTATGAGAAAGATCCAAACTTTGTAAGAGTTTTAGCTCACCGAATGGTTTTGGAATCTGCCCATCAAAGTTGTTGTAAGAAAGGTTCAAGCTTTTGAGGCCGGTGCAGTTGATGAGTGAGTCAGGGATATAGCCGGAGATACTGTTACCGGAGAAGTCGAGATAGGACAAGGAGACGCAAGAGGAGAGAGGAATGGTTAAACCGGAGATTGAACCGGTTATGTTGTTGTAAGAAAGATCAAGGGTTTGAAGTTTCTTGCTGTCTAAGAAAACATCATTAGGTAACTTTCCGGTGAAGTTATTGTAAGAGAGAGTGATGGAGATAAGGTTTGAGTATTTGGGGAAGAAGTTTTCAGGGAGGATTCCGATTAAACCGGAGGAAGAGAGTTCGAGGTGAGTTAGGCTTAAGGGAAGAAGAAGAAGAGAGGTTGAGTTTAAAACGAAAAAGTTCTCAGAGAGTTTAAGAACTGTGAGAGAATCAAGAGAGGTGAAAGCATTGAAAGAGACGGTTCCGGAGAGACCACTACCGGAGAGATTAATCTCAGAGACTCTTCCACCGAGACAAGTGACGCCGGAGAATTGACAAGGGGATTTACGAGGTGTCCAGTTTGAGAGGATGTTGTTTGGATCATCTTGGATCATTGTTTTGAAAGAGAGGAGAGACAATGAGTCGGTTTTGAGTGAAGATGAAGATGATAGAGAGAAATGAGTAAGGAGGAAGATGAAGGATATATGGATCCGAGTCCGGATCCGAACCCGGATTGGTGAAGTAGTCATTGGAGGGAGGAGGTGTTTGGAGTTTGAATGGAGAAGTAAGTAAGTTGAAACATTTAGATGATAAAGAGAGTTTTTTTCTCGCCTTTGAGGCGATGCTAAAGCAGAGGAAGGAGAAGGAAAAGGGCTTTTCTTGAAGAAAAGAAAAAGCAGCTTTTGTTTTTATTTTATTTTTAGTATTGATGCTTATCAGTTTATTATATCAAATGCGAGAGTGAGACTAAACATCATTGTCAAGTTAGCTAAATATTGCAATTTCTTATATTAGTATCAGTTTAAGTTTATAGTTTGTTATTACCTTGACAAAACTAATGAAGATGATAATATTAGAAATTTACCCTATAATCACATCAAGTTTGAATTTTTGGGAGATTGTTTTGTGCATTGTAATTTGTTCAACAAAAAGAAAAAAAAAATCTTCTACAAATCGTTTGGAAAATGAATATTTGGGAGAAATCATTACAAACCGAATGAAGTACTAAATTTTCATATGGTGAGGTGTGTGGTCAAAATAATTGGGACCCAATTTAGTCATGATATGCATCGCATATGAAATGGTATTTTGTAAAACTTTGTTTGATCCAATGTTCACGGTCGATGCAGAGAGGCGTGGTTTTACAATAACAAACTTTATGGTGTAACCATTATGTTGCTCACTTCTTTCTACATTTTTATGTGTTTTTAATTAGTTTATAAAACCATATTAAACGCCATAGATAAGCCTTTATATCATGTTCCAAGTCACACACTCAATCCTTTTCATCATTACGCTTGCCCTCTCCTACCAAGTTTACGAGTAGATTTCTATCAAGTAAGCAATATATTAGCTTTGGTTACTTCATCCAACAGAAAAGAAAACGCTATTTTGCTAAGTTCATTGATAATTAGTCATATACACATTAAAAATAAAGCCATATTTCTAAGTGGTTCAATTGGTGATACTCTAGCTAATTTCTCTCTCAGGCACAATAATCGAGGCGCCTCCCTCTTCACTTCTCTCTAACGCCAGTAGAGCTCCGGCTCGCCGGCGTCGGGATCTCTCAGTATCCCCGCTCTGTTACTTCCTCTTCATTCCCTTTAGATTCTCTTTGCTTTCTTTTTTCCCTTTTTGTTCTCTTCTTTTGTGTCCCGACCAAACCTCTACAGCCACCCTAGATCTAGACGAAGGGTTGTCCTTGTGCCACCACAGCAGGATCTGGAGTTCGGCGAACCCCATCCTCACCTATCCTCGCCCAATCCTACCGTCGACGGTCCAAAAGTCCCTGAGCCTCTATCTCTTCCGATCCGGATTCTGCTTCGCCCCTGAAGCTTCCTCTTCCTCCACGGCTTCTGAGTTGATGTTTGGCGAGGAATCTTCCAGAGATGCGACTTATCTCCGTTTTTGGACTTCCGTTTCTAAGATCTATCACATTGAAAGCTTGGTAGACCCTTGTCAACTCCCTTGGCCATCCCCAAAGTCTTTTGGATCTCTGTGGATGAGCTCAGGACTTGAACTCGGATTGCTAACATCCCAAACGGTTCTACCCATTCTCCAAAATCCCAGGTCTACTCTCTTTATCCCTATGATATCTAGTAAACATCTCTTAGGTTCTTTGGTAGAACTCGATGTCCGAAGACTGCATCTGAGAATCCATGTACCTAGAATGATTAGTAGTAACATAGAGTATAGGAGATCCCTGGTCTTTGCTCAAGTTGCGAATCCGATTGTTAACTGGAAGAACCTCAACCCGTTTATCTCTATGCTAACTAGCGTTTCTAGTCCTCAACAACATCCCTTCACCTGCACCATTTTGGTGTTATCAACAACCCACCAGGCCAAGCCTAAATCTCATCTACCAATGTCAAACCGGATACATGCTTTGTGTGGTGTTCTTAATCTCCTTGGTAAAGGGCACCAAGTGAGAGAGAACCCACCTGTATTGTTACGGTTTGATTGTTATCCTTGGTTAGTCATGGATCTAGTTCCACTTGTATGGTTTGATGTTACAACCTTGAAGTATTATGGTCTTATGCCCTGTTATTCCACTTTTGCATCCGACGACTTCAAGCAAATTTTCTTCAGCGCCATCTTCAACACTCGGACTGTTTTTTATCGATGTGTTTCCTGGTGTGACCAGTTTTTCCTGACCCTCCGTTTTGGATGTTAAAGCACTCTACCCTTGACCACCAAACCTTGGTCTACCAAATCCTTGCCAGTGTGGTGCTCTTGTTAGTGCCCCTCGCTCCGGTGAGTTTACTGGCTATGGATTTGCTTTTAACGTCACATGGTCTATCGACTGTGACTATCTTGTCATCCACTGAATTTCTCGAGGATGAGCAATCGATATACCATGATCTCCCTTGTTCCAAGCCGCTTTTGAGTGACTGTTGCATAGCCCTCATGGATTCTATCTCGATTTTATTTATCTACTCTTTTATGGCATTGGGGAATGCCCATCTATGTAATCTTTGTTTCAGTTTAAACTTTGAGATATTTGTATCTCTCTTTCTGTATGTTTTAATTTGAATGAATGAGAGCATCTGGTTATTAAAAAAAAAAAGAGACTATTTCTTTAAGATCGATAGTTTCTAGTAAGAAATAATTATTCTTAGAAAAATTTCCCATTACAATTAATATAGTGCAAACCTCCTTATCACCTATAATAGTGTGATTGTGTGTTATAATATTTTACACTAGTGACTATCGAGTATATAGTTTATTGATTCTAATTAATAATAAAAATTCACAAAAAGAACCAAATAGTGGAGAGTAATAGTGAAAAGGCCCACAAAAGAAACAACATCAATTAGCTCGTGGTTTAGTGGCATGAGGGGTTATGATTCCTTTGCCCCCAATATTTTTTAAAACACTTCTTTACTAAATTCTTCTTTTCACTACCACTAATTCTTATATATCTCTTTTTTTATACGAATTTTGTTCTCTTGAACGTCAGTTTATTTTGACCACTCTTGCTAACAAAATAGTAAGAAAATCAGACTAAATTCCAATTACATCAAAGATTTGACTTGTCCCCAGAAAGAATCAACTATTGTTTTTACTTATAAACAATTACTGATCATGTAATACATTTTGGGGTTACCATAAAGTTTAAGAGATCTTAAGAGCAAGATTTTGCCTTTTTTAAAGGGAAACACTCCAAGATAGGGATAGTAATTAAATTATTATTTTTTTTTAAACCTATGTTGTTTCTTTGTGATTTTGTATTTAAAACTTCATGATGCCTCCATAAATAAGTGATCAAAATTTGAGCAAATCGATTTTACCAAATAATATCCCAATGCCAAGAGACAACATGAAGTCTCAAAATGTATAATCACAAAGAAACAATTTTTTAAAAGATTATTTGGTGGATTGTTTGAAAGCTCCTAGTGATACCATTATTCAAAGATCTAAAACGCAAATTACCATATATTTTAAAGAATGCAGAAAACAGAGATTTTAGGGTTCTGCTTATGTAGGTGTTGCAACTCAAAATTGATTTTCCAAAGCTTTATTTTATGAATTTATTGTTAAAAGAAGACATTATTCATATACATCTATATTCATATTCATATACATATATATGTCTGTATTAATAATTTTTTTTATACACACACGACCACAAGTACTAATTACTCCTTTAAAAACATCATGTATTGCCTATATTAGTCTATATGTTAACAGATGCATTTACACGTCAACCTATGATAAAATATATGGTATATTAATTGTTTTTTTTAATCATTAAAGTATAATAAACATGCTATCGTCTTGGTGGTACAAATCATTAGCGTATATTGTATAATTTTAAATCATGGTAGCGTCGCACATCCTTTGAGATCTGATAACAAATGTAATAATAAAAGTTAGATACTGTGATAGCCAATAGGGCTGGTGGTTCTCACCTAACCTTCCTACTTAGGCATAAAATTAATGTTAAACTTCCCAATGTGTGAGATATATACGGTGGAAGAAAATAGTACTATATTGGACTTCATTTTGACCATATACTGCTGTTGTGTTCCTTAATTCTTTGTCTAGTGAATACGTCGACCATTTTACGCTCAATGTATCGAACGTTTCAGCCCGGATTACGTTGAGAATGCGGTTTGAGAACTTAACCAAAGCAACTCAGATTTACTTGCAGTTAATTTAAAATAAAATGTAGGGAAGAAACGTCTTTTTTCTTTTCTTTTTCTTATAAGTTATAACTGGAATGTGTAAAAGTCAATGGTCAACCAAGCATGACTTGAAGTACAAATGATTTAAAAAAAACTATTTATATTGATTGTTGTTTTTAATCATAGGTTCAGGTCGATAATAATTGGACAATATCTTTGAGAATGGAGACATAATGATAATATATATGATGTGCACTTATGTCAAAAATGAAAGAAAATGCTGTATACCTTGTACATATGGGTTCAAATCTAATTACTCGAATATATTCAGCACCATCAATTACAGTTAAAAAAAAAAAAAAACAAATCTATATAAATAAAAGGCAAAGATGTGCCCATACTTGGTGTATATACCTTGTGCATTAGATAATTCAATGATGTAATTAAGACCGTTTTTTCGTTTTTAGGGTTTAGGCTAGTTTTTTCAATTTTGAGTAGTGTTGTTTATTTATTTTCAATTAAAAGTGTTTGTCTCTCAAAATTACAAGTTTAGTTTAATCGAAATTTATGGATTTTATTTTTTGAAATTTCGGTTTTAGAATTTAGATGGAATTTACGGATTTGGATTTCGTTGCTTCTTTGCTTCAGTATTCTTTCTGCTTCTGCTTCTTCTGTATTCTTCCTTCTAGTATTACTAAATGAAAGGAGGAAAGAAAAGAAAGATGACATAATATTTTATAGAAGTAACTTTGCGGAGAACTTGTATTCAACTCTTCTGTCACTACAAAAAATCAATTGTATTAAATCATTTATTTTCTATTATTGTATCAGTTTTAAGTGATGCAAAAATAATTTATATCACTTTAATGAATGATTTATATTTTGTCGATGCAAATAATTTGTATCAGTTTATATCAAAACGATGCTAATATTCAAATATTTACATCGATTATTATAATCAATGTCAATATATATCATTTGTTTAAAATTGATATCAACGTTTATATCATTTTATTTAAGTGATGTTAATATTTATGTCATTTAGTTAAACTGATTTAAAATTAGTGTCAATTATCACAAATGATTAGAATATTTACATCAGTTTCAACATGTTCTAAAAGTCGTGCGCCTAGCCGATTACATGTTCGATTAGGCGCTGATCGGAACATACCCGCAGCGATTATGATCAAATCGCTGAAATTAATCGTTATCCGATTTTTACCCGCTTAACCGACTAAAATCAGATATTTAACTAATTTTTAAAAAAAAATTGGTTAAGCTACACGGGCTTTAATACAATGCCCAAAGCCACTAAACAACATAAACCTACACCACTCTATTTATAGTCAGTTTTTTTAATCATTTTTTCTCTCCCACTCGGTGTGGGATACAATCATCTCTTATTAATTGTTTAAATATAATTTTGTTTAACATCAGTTTTTAATTGATGTAAATTTTAAATCATTTTTAAAAATGATTTTATCCAAAAAAAAAACACATCAATTATGTAAATGATATAAAAATATATTTTATATCAATTTTAAAAAAGTGATACAAACTAGTTAAAACTGAATCAATTATAAATAACTGATGTAAAATTAGATAATTATAACATCAAATGATCTAATTGATGCTAATCATTTTTATTTGCTTCACTTGAAAATAAGTAATTTAGATTTACTTCATTCTATTTTGTGATACAAAATAAATGATACAACACACCTGACTTTTTGTAGTGTGTGTCGAACCAAAACTGTGCCAAAGTCATCTCCTCTTTCATATTTCGACAAGTCATGTATTCTTTAACATGATGCGACGGTAAAATGAAAGAGTATTCTCATCAATAATTGAAAAACAAAAATCAGGGTAGATTCATATCATGTAAAACTAAAAGAGGAGAAAATAAAACACATGCAAATAATCGAGATAATATGCATGTGATGATGTGAGAAGATATATTAGTTAATTTGTAAACAAATTTAAGTTTATAAAACGTTAAAAAGTTGTATGACGGGAGGCTCGAGAGAGGAGGGACCAAAGATGTCGTGAATGGCACGCGTTTCTTCTTTATCCACTTTTATCTTTTACTGTGTTCAAATGATTGGTGTGTTGTACTCTGTCTCTGTTTCCTGTTAATTCCTTGTCAAAAACATTCAGCCTTTTTTAACTTTTTTTACTGAATACAGTAAACACGTGGCATATATATTACCATGCAATCGATTTTATTTTGAAAATGAACTTTTACATAGATATTTTATGATCAGTTTGTCAAACCATGAGCCATTTTTGTGTTAAGAATTGACCAGTGTGAAAAGTAACTTTAGATGTTGTGGCCCGTCAAAGCGATATCATTGTTATCAGTACCATCGATTCCAAAGATGTTACTATTTTTTGAAAATCGAACCATTTATTATAAAATAAATATTGAGTTGGAGAAATGATGAATTCGATCATCCCTATAACATAAATAAGCACGCCTTGTCTTTTGTTAGTCTCCTAGCTCTGACACGGTGTCAGATTGTTGTTTAATGGGCTTTAAGGCCTATTACAAGTTGGCTCAAATCAACTAACAAAACCGGACAATCAGAGAAATTGAGCTCTAGTCCATATCTAATTAGCTCTAGTCCATATCTAATTAGTTCTAGTCCTTATCTTAGCTTTCCTATCTCTATCTAGATAGTAGATACTAATCTCTGCTTGTATATAAATACCAATTTTTATGAATGTAACATCTACAAGATTTTCCAAAAACTATTTCAAACAATGAAGTTACAAAGCCATAAGTCGTGGAATCTAGTGGCCGGCATCATCCTTCCGGTCATCACTTTGATCCTCTCGGCTCCTCTCGTCCGCTACGCTTTGTATCATTTCATCATGCGTTACCACCAGTGGCCAAGTACGCCACGTGCTGAGACACTCTTCAGCGTCTCTCTCCTCGCCGTGTTCCTTCTCGGCAACGCCGCTATGTTTCTTCGACCACGACGGCTCGGCTACTTCTTAGTTGTTGTCTTCTTCATCGGCTTTGCTTACGCCGGTGTGTACGAGATGCAAAGCCGGTGGTTTTCTCCGACACCGATGTGGTTCAAGGGCGAATATGGTGTTGGTGGACAACGTAAATTAGAACGATACCAAGTGGTTAAGATAGAACAAAGTCAAGGACGCTTGCCAAGAGTTCATTTACGGTTCGTTGACAGCTCTTACTTACCACGGTACGATAGGAGGTTGGTACCTCCCATTGAGGTACTTTGCGAAATCGTTTAATCCTTTTTTAATAATAATACTAGGTACTAACCGCGGACTGAACATTTTATTTTAGAAAAATTTGGAAAATACAATGGTTTGTGACTGAAATTGTTGGTTTAGAATCTTTGGAATTTTTTCAATTTTTAAAATGTTTATTGAATGGATGATTCGATGATGGTTTGGTACAGAATAGACCCCTGTATTTATAGGGTGAAGGATGATTATTTCTTTATCTTCGTATTCTAGTGATATAGTTGTGAGTATTTTTTAAAAAGATATAGTATTTGGTGTTTTTAAAGAGTATATTCTTCTTTTTAGTTATAAGAGGATAAAGATGTTGTTAAAGGAATATCTTATGAGAAAAGATTTTGTTAAGGGATATTTTTTTTGTTTCGATTGTTTGTTTATGTGTTTGATTTAGTTGGATTAATTATCTATGTAACCCTGCAATTTTGGTTGAGTACTCGAGTAGAAATTTTAATTTTAAATAAATAATTACCAATTATTAATTATCTTTTATAGCCTCTATTGTTTTTTTAAGGTTATTTTTAATTTTGTACTTCTCAATTAATATAGTAGGATTAATTACTTAAATGTATATCTATTCTTGTATAGGTATTATAACTTTGATGAGATTCATATATGCCTTTGACTTAAAAAAAAAAAATGTTTCTAATTTGCTGTTGTTGTTGATGTTGTTTAGGCTGGATGCTGCATGCGGCCAGGGGAATGCGAACTAGAGACGGTCAATGCAACATTGCACATTACAAGAAATCGTGAAGGACCACCGTTGGAAACGGCACTGATCTACGGTCGTTACGGTGGCACTGCAGACATAAAGGATTATTACGATATGTGGAGGCACGAGTTGAGTGTGTTGTACTATGATTGCATGACATGTAAAGTCACGATCATTAAGTCTCCACGGCTGCGCAAATGGTGGCAATTTGGTGTTTTCTTTTCTTCCCTCACCTCTTTGTTTAGATAACAAATTCATCATAATTTTCGGAAGATTTTGTTGATCGAATAGATTAGCTTTTTGATTCATGAGCATTATCTTAATCAAGTATTTTCGTCTATAGAATATATAATATAAAAGAAAAAGGATACAAAGTAATTAATTAATTACCAAAAAAAGAAGATAACAACTCCCTAAAGTAGTAGAGAAAAGAGAATGACTCAACTAAACAACATCATAGTTTTGTCCAAGTCCGTATCACAGATAACAAAACGCCACAAAATATTGTATATATAGAAGAACTTAAAGCACTTTACGTAAATACCTCTAAGAAAATCAGACCATAAAAGCCATTTTGGTATTCGGTGTCTGGCTTTGAAGAAGCCTTCTTCTTTATCTACCAGGTGGACGGGTTTATCATCTTCTTTCTTCTACCAAAAATCGTAAGGGGAGAAGGTGACTGACTAGCCAGCAACAGTTTTACTCGCATTTAATCGACCGGTAAATGTGGCGGACAAAGAGGAGAGAAGATCGGAATCCAACGGCTCCAAGCATGAGGAAGAATCCGTAACAAATGCAAGCCATGTAGCCGAAGAAGTATGAGGTTTGCATGAAACCGGACATGTCTGATCTTGCATAGTAATAGTATAAGCAGTATGCGTAGATGAACACACCAGTCGATCCACCGCATAGGAATGATCTGCAATCGTATTATAACAATGTAGCTTTATCATCACCAATTCAAATTCTACTACGAATTTAAAATCTATGGAAGTATTTAGCAGGTTTAACTGATTCAAATTCGAACCCGACCTAAGAAACCAGTCTGAAACAAAACAAACCGATTTGGTAACTAAAGGGAATATAATGAACCCAAACCCAAAACATAGCAAACCTAGGAAAGTATTCCATCTATCAGAAACTACAATGAAAAAATTACCTCCACCACCATTCGTGATCTTCAGCAGCGAGTTGGAAGTAAGTGAGGGCAACTGTAATAAAAGCAGTGACGATCAACAGGATGATGAAGACGATGAAGAGGATGCTGTAAATAGTGTAGATACGATGGCCCCAAACACTGGCAAAAATGTAATATAGCTCGATGTAGATGGCACTGAAAGGAAGAAAACCAGCCATGGCCATCTGGGGTACAGCACTCCTGTACCATGGGAGTGGTGGGATCTCCCGAGGATACTTAGTGGTACGGCACGGAGCTTGGAACTCCGCTTTGCTGTTTTTACCGGCAATACCACCCAACACAAGCAAAGGCGAAGTGACTAGTGTCCATATGAGGACGATCACTACAATGGTTCCAAAGGGAAGAGCAGCGGTCGCATTGTAGGCGATTGCCACAGTGTTTAGGAAGCAGAAGGAGAGGAATAGTGGGCCACAGAAGAGACCTCCAGTGAGCAGTAAATTTCTCACCTGAGAAAAAGAAAAAGTTTTATTACTTTCTGTTAAAAGAGTTATTTATGGAAAGGGGTTTAGGATTTTACATACCCAGTTCTTTCCTTCAAGTTGACAATAGAAAGAGGAGGCAGTGTATCCGGCAATCCCAGATGTGAGAGCATAGATAACGACCAAAGCAGTGAAAAGTGCTCCGCGATTGTATGGATAGAACACTCCAACAAGTGAAAGCATGAAAATGAAGATGGTGCTGATGACATACATACGAGGGATATTATAGTTAGTAATGGCAAAGAAGACAATAATATTATGTGTAAGGAAGCTGAAAAACAAGACTTACAGAGTGAACAACTGGGTACCGCTACCGAGAGATGCAGCAAAGAGAGATTTGTGTTTTGGGAACCGGAACACATCCCCATGAATGTATTTCCATCCAGTCTCCTCTTGATCATCAGCAGCTTCCTCATCTTGGGCATACCTTTGAAAGTTGGGGTAAAAGTTTATATTCAGAAAAACAACAAAACGTGCATTGTTGAAGAGAAGCAAGTCAGGATTCAAAAGTCAAAACTTACTTCATGAAATCATTCTTGAGGACACGCATCAAGATAGTTGCAAGGAAACCAGTCAAAAGGAGTACAGTGACGCACGAGTTAATAATAGAGAACCAGTGGATTTCCAAGTGATGTGGAAGAGAAGAAGACATGGCATACTTGTCCATTCTTTTCTCAAAAGGAGTCTCAGTTTCTTTCCACTTCACAGTGTACATAAACTCAGCATCAACTTCCTTATCCTCAGTGAGATCCACAAGCGAGTGAGGATCCATTCTAGCATTGATTTCAATCACTCTATCCTTGTTGTACAAAATCTCAAACTGAATGTGCTTGTAGAGGAAATATTTGAACTCGCTAGGATCAGATTTGCTCTCTTTGTCAACTTTTCCAATGAACCCCCAGATAGGCAAATCATCATAATACATCTGAAAGTAATAATCTTTCTCAACAGCTCTTCGAAACTGTTCCACTTCTTTTCTGCTAAGCTTCTTTCTGCAGTAAACCTCAGAGTCTTTCTCATCTCTGAAGTTAAGCTTGTATGGAGCACTAACAAGTCTATCCCCATTCAAAACCTCACCAAGAGCTTCCTTCTTATCTTTCACTCCCTCTGCACAAACAAACCAAAACCAATTCATATGACCAAAAATACACAAATCTGAAACAACATTGAGCTTATTTCTCATGCCATCACACTCCAATTTATCACTTAACCTAAGAAATTTCACAACGAAATTGAGTACCTGGAATACAGAAGGGCAGATCGAAATACCGATACGTCTCACTGCGACAAAATCATCAAAATCACAAGTAACATCAGACATATGAAGATGAAATCGAAGATCTACAGCAACATTTCATGAGATCAGATTACACATTCTAGACGATGATGAATCGAAGTTTTCGATGTCAGATACAAATTTGATACAATCGGAGCTTTCACTGGGAAATTAATCACTAGTCTGAAGAGAATCTCAGATCTAAACCTAAGATCTGAACAAAACCTACCGACACGCACAGTAGAATAGATTATTTTACCTGGGATTGTGAAACGGGCCGACCTTGTTGGCGTAGAGAGGAACGGAGTCGCTGTCTTTGTAACGGTGGTCAGAGGCATCGGATCTGACATATGCGGCGCCGGAGAAGATGAGAGCTCCGATGAAGAGGAGCAGCGTCGTCGATAATGTCATGATGGGCGAATGGGGAAGAAATAAAATCGTGAGATCTGAGTTTTGCTTTATATTTTGTGAGCAACGCTTACGGCAAATGACGATAATGTTTTTATATTTTTGTCTCTATCTTTTTTTTTATTTCTTTTTGTATTTAATAACCCATTTTTTACCTACAAAATAACTTTATGCATAAGAAAATACTATATTGCGATAAAAAAGCATTATGTAAGAAAATAAAATCCCAATTTTTATGCAACATTTTTACATACGAATTTTTGATAGTTTTTAGTATACTAAATTATTTCTCTTTATTCAAATAAATTTTGGAGTTTTTTTTTTGCTATGTTTATACATTTAATGAAAAAATGATAATAATTATCTATATACTTATTTAAGCAATGTTATTAAAATTTAACCGTAATATTATGTGGTATTTTACATAAAATGCTACTACATTTTAATTAGTTTAATAACTAACTAAAGAAAAATTATATTGGTTTATAAAATAATTAAACAATATTTCAAAATTATTTAATAAAATTATTTAACTGATTCCATTTATTGTTTTAGAAATTTTAGGAAACAATAACAAACTATTTTGAATAATTATAAAACTTAATTTTATTTATAAAACTAAAATTAAATATTTGTATATCTAAATCGTTTAGTAATGATAGATATACTTTAAAACTAAGATACAAGTACAACATTGCTTAATTTTAATAACATCTCTATATATTTATTTAAGCAATGTTGTTAGAATTGTAACCAGCTTTAATGTAGCATATTACGAAAAATACTATTGCATTATATTTTAACTAATCTAATAACTAACAAAAAAAAGATTATATTAGTTTTAAAAATAATAAAAAAATATTTTCAAAATTATTTAATGAAATTATTTAACAGATTCTATTTATTGTTTCAGAAATCTCTAGAAAGAATAACAAACTATTTAATTGGTTAAAATTTATTTTTTTATACATAATATTCACTATATAAACAATACTACGTGTATAATGTTGACAATATACATATACATAATCTAATTGTAATTTTCATATACATAATCTAACTATTTGTGAATACAAAAAGATTGATCATTGAGAAATTTTTATATTTATTAAATATATTCTTCTCTTTGATTTTATATAGCTCTTATGAAAAAGGAAACAAAATCACTACCTCTAACATTATATTTAATCCCTATTCATCAATTTGTAATATCAGATCACATGTCAATACAGGTTTTGTTGGGTTTTTATTAGACTTTACCGAATTTATAATTCAGAAATTTGATATTGCACCCAAACCAAAATAGTGGTACCAACTACGGGTCAAAATCGGAGTATGAAACTAAGTAAATTAAATATATAATTTTATAAAATATATTGAATAAATAAAATTTCTACTATTATTTTGTAACAAATAAATCCAATTTACATAAATGTTTCCCCGCTGTACAGCGTGGGTCACTATCTAATAAAAATGTTATAGATGTTCTACGTTACGAAAGGAACTTGTGAATTGTGAATGGCAGATGAAGGGTTGTGCGAGTGCGATAACCTGAAGCAATTAAACTTTCTATGATCGATTGTTATATGAATCTTGCTGTTCAGGATGTGAATCTGTTGTTGATTCTATCAAGGAGCGGTTTACAATCTTGCCCCTTTATTTTCTGAGCCATTAGCCATAAGGGGAACTCCGAACTCCTCGATATCTTACTAGCAAAGAGCCTTGAGTCACACCAAATCTTGTAGAAAGCTGTCTGTCCCTATCAAATTCTTCCCCACTAATTAACAGTGTTGTCTTCTATCCGTTAGTACCCTAAACCCTGAACCTTGCTTGAATTCCTCCAGAATCCCCTAATAGAAGACTTTGATCCGTAAAAAAAAAGCAGCAACACATCATCAGCAAAGCTAAGATGGTGTTATAAAGGACTAAGGAGCCAAGCATCTGGGATCAAACTGATGTCATATAAAACAACACTCCATCTATAGGTTTTCTAATTATCTTTTTCTGTACTGTGAAAAACTTAAAAGGATAACTAAACTGGCTTATACAATACATTATAAGACTTAAGGCTCAAACTACAAATAAGTCCCATGATAGAAAACCATCACGTCGTTTTATTATTTTGGGACCAATGCACTGTGTTGAATCATTTTTGTACGAATATTGGCATATTGCCATGCTTTGTGGCTTGTAATAGCAATATGCCAATATTCGTACAAAAATGATCCAACATCATTTGTGGTTATGGTTAAGATATTTCATTCGTTATGTGGAAAAGATATATTCACAACTAATAGGGATGACAAAACTTTATTTTTTTTGGAAAAATATGTGAATTTTCATTAGATGGAAAGGTTTGTAGAAGCTACAATATTCCAACATCAATGATAGTAGTCATACTTTAGCCAAATTCGCAAAAGGTTTTTGAATGTTTTGAGTTTTCTCTTTGCAAAAATTGCATCGCGAATCTGTCAGTTTCTGTAAAGCCTTGACAAAGTTGTGAGTTTTCTATGGAAATGTTGTTGGGATACCGCTTGTCTCTCTAAATCCAAATGGCATATATATCGTTGGCTGGTGACTTGTACGTCGTTACAAAATCATATGATGTTGGTTAGTACATGTAGTCACATTGTCACAACACGTTACATAGCGGATTGTGGATTGCTTCGAACCTATATATAAAATGGATTCTTCGAACCTAGTTTATACCTTAACTAATTTCATATTTTTCATTTTCCAATCTAATCTTTTATTTTACTAGGACTCAGACCCCCGCGATATCGAGGGGGAAATATTTCACAAAAAAAGTTAAATTTATATTTAGAATCATATATTATATATAAAATTATTTGAAAGTAACAACATAGTTTGAAAATATATGATAAGAATACAATTAAAAATTATCTAAAAAAAGAAAAATAATAAATAGGGCTAAAACTACATAAATATTAAACATACAATATATAATTACAATTTAAAAAACACAACTATCAAAATGAAAACTTATATTAAAAAAAAATATTATGGTAAAAAGACACAACTCTAAGTTCAAAATTATTAAATGAAAAGGCATAATGAATAGAGGCAACATTATAAATTCTTTTGTATGTATTATAAGAATAAGATATTTTATGAAAAATTATAGTAGAGAGTAACAAGTATCATAACATTTATTGTTATTTATATTACTAATAAACATATATGATGACGAAGTGATCCTAAGTGAAAGTATCAAACAAAAGATTATAATAAGTAAATACAACTTTCTAATAAAATAAATTTTAAAGTAAAATAAATTTCATCTTGGGTGAAAATTTATCAACCAAAAATTAGGAAAAAAATACACAACTTCTAAAAATAAAATATTGAATAGTTAAATTTAGAAAAACACATATTTTATGAAGACTTAAGATAAATAAACACAACTTTAAGTTACATAATTAAAGTTGATTAAATATTTCTATTACTATAATTATTTCTAAAATCTTTAGTTACATTATAGAATAATGTTGGATATTGGATATTAAAGTTCATATTATTTAGTTTCAGCATGAAACGAAAACTTTGTGTCAGCTAACAATGATTTAATTATTAGTTATCCAATAAGAGACAAATAGTTCAAAATACATAAACATTTAGATAAATATAAATATTGGAACGAAAAGTTGATAATAAGATATGGTGAAAAGACACAACTCTACACTGAACAAACGCAATCGTATGATTTTTTTATGGTAAAAGACACAATTCTACAATGAACAAACACAACTGTATGATTTTTTTAAAAATAAATATTAAAACTTTTGATTTAATCATTCAAACTTTGTGTCAGCTAACAATGATTTAATTATTAGTTATCTAATAAGAGAAAATTAGTTCAAAATACATAAACATTTATATAAATATAACTATTGGAACGAAAAGTTGTGAATAAGATATGATGAAAAGACACAACTCTACACTGAACAAACGCAACCGTATGATTTTTTTTTACGGTAAAATACACAATTCTACAATGAACAAACACAACTGTATGATTTTTAAAAAAATAAATATTAAAAATTTTGATTTAATTATTAGTTATCTAATAAGAGACAAATAGTTCAAAAGACATAAACATTTATATAAATATAACTGTTGGAACGAAAAGTTGTGAATAAGATATGGTGAAAAGACACAACTCTACACTGAACAGACGCAACCATATGATTTTTTTTATGGTAAAAGACACAACTCTACAATGAACAGACGCAACTGTATGATTTTTAAAAAATAAGTATTAAAAAATTATTTCACGAAAAGATACGACGAAAAATCGCAACTATTATTGACATTTATTCAGATTGCTATTATTATAGATTTCTAAAATCTTTAGTTACATTATAGAATAATGTTGGATATTGGATATTAAAATTCATATTATTTAGTTTCAGCATGAAACGAAAACTTTGTGTAAGCAAACAATGATTTAATTATTAGTTATCTAATAAGAGACAAATAGTTCGAAAGACATAAACATTTAGATAAATATAACTATTGGAACGAAAAGTTGTGAATAAAATATGGTGAAAAGACACAACTCTACACTGAATAGACGCAACAATATGATTTTTTTTTTACGGTAAAAGTCACAATTCTACAATGAACAAACACAACTGTATGATTTTTTAAAATAAATATTAAAAATTTTGATTTAATTATTAGGTATCTAATAAGAGACAAATAGTTCAAAAGACATAAACATTTAGATAAATATAACTATTGGAACGAAAAGTTGTGTATAAGATATGGTGAAAAGACACAACTCTACACTGAATAGACGCAACAATATGATTTTTTTTTACGGTAAAAGACACAATTCTATAGTGAATAGACGTAACTGTGTGACTTTTTAAAAATAAGTAATAATAAAATGTTTTATAAAAAGATACGACGAAAAATCACCCGCGGTTATTAGCATTTATTTAGATTATTATTATTATATAGATTTTTTCTATTTGAACGTCCGAAAATTACTAAACAATGTTTTCATGCATCTGTCAAACTTGTCTCTTTCAACATTGACAAGCGAACGTACTAATTACTATGAGATTTTAAATTGGCACGAACTTATCTTCTTACATTTTTCTGTAGTATTTGCGTTATCTGAACGACGTTTGCAATAAATTGGCCCATATTATTTGCGTTATCTGAACGACGTTTGGACATATTTTTAAGTTTTGTTAACGGTAAAAAAAATATTTTTTTTTAATTAAAAACTATATATTTTGTTTGTAATCTTCTGTTGTAGTTATACTTGAATTAGTTGTATAACTCTGCCAAGAAATGACGAGTTCAGATGTATAATGTTTTGGACATACTTGATTGGATCTAATTGGTCGATCCATTTGACCTTATCTAATTATATAATTTATAACTCTTATAGAGAAACAAAAATATTAGTATTAATTAAATTACTGATGTCAGATGATAGCTACTTGCAAACACAAATTCGATCTGGGATTCGACTAACTAGGTTTCAATTTTATATTTCACAATTGGGTTACCACTAGTACCAATCAATTTATATGTTATAATCAGAGTGATCATAATTTACAGTTCACTTGCATTATACACACTTCTATCTTCATTAATACTGGGTAAACAATAATGATTTTGATTACTCATTTCCCAAAGTAAAGTTTTAAGATTTTGAGAAAAATGGTAATTGGAGTTTGGAGATTAGAAACTAAATTTTGTGTAAGTGGAAATTTTCACGTATTTCCAAACGACCAAACCATAAACATATGACCGACCACAAAGCAAAAACACACTCACATTGTCCAATTTTATTAAACAATCGATTAAAAAAACCAAAACGTTGTCAAGTTTTAAACGAGTAAGAAGGTTACCAAAGTAAAAGAAAAGACCATAACCATGAATCTTTTAGCCTTTTAGGACCAAACCAACTTTTGGAATATCACTAATTGTCTGTCTTAAAAGCATGCTTAGGAATAAAACTCTAAAGTCTTATAAATTCTTGTTCACTAAGTCACTTCTATATATACACATATAAAAGCTAGAGGAATATAAAACCTGTAATAAACTATATAATTAATTTCGGTTATAATAAGAACTTGTATATTGTTAGCTCCTGATCAGAAAAATTATATTTTAGATTAGAAGATCTGGTCAGGCTGAAATTTGTGAAAAATAAAAATAAAACGTAATGATTGTTGACATGTTGTCCATTCGAGATCTTACAAACAGTAAAATAATAATATTGTAATTTAGGAAAGACGTCCTATTTACCCCTCAAAACTACCATATCTTACCGAATATCCCTGGAACTTTGACCTACTAATAGAACATTTTCTATCTTATATCCTCTTTCTATTTTCCCCCGAATTAATACTTCTATGTCTATTTCCCCATCCGTCTGGGTTTACACGGTTTTGTTAGTAAACCCGATAGAAACCCATCTTAAACCGGTCTGGAAGCAATTTATAACCGGATAACATTTAGAACCCGACCCGATTACTTCTTCTTCTTTCTTTTAAAACGAAAACCCCCAAATTCTTACTCCACTAAGAACCCTAAAAATCTAAATTGAAAAGATCCAAATTTCTGTCTTTTTCTCTCAAAATCATGAGTAATATTTCTGGGTCTTCGAGTAGGTCGACAAATGTCCGCGAAAGAGGTAGAGTTGTTGGTGTACCTAAGAGATGCTGGTGTGGAGAAGCAATTGTGGCCAAAATGTCAAAATCCGACCATAACCCAAATCGACGATACTTTCGTTGTGTGTATGCAACTGGAAATAAGGTAATACGAAGTAGAACTTATTATTTGGCTTATGAATATTGATAAGGTTCTAAACGATAACCAAATGAATTGTCCATGGTGTAGCTTATGAATGACAATCACGTTTTCAAGTGGGTCGATGAGGCTTTGTTGGATGAGGTGGAGGCAATGAAAGAGTTCATATCAGAGACAATGAAAGTTGAGAAGAAGATGCAAATGGAGCTTGAGAAAGAGATATTTGAGAGGATTGAAGATGTAAAAGCTGAATTTAAATTTAGGATGAATAGGATGATAATTGTTTTAGTATTAGGTTGTATGATCATATTTGGTCTAGTTAAGCTAATATGATGACATTGTATGTTGTTTTCTATGTTTGTTTTGTATTAGACAAAATGTTTTTAAGAGATGATGTTATCTTGTTTCAAAATACATTCATGTTCAAAAGGGAAGAGTACATCCTTACATAGTTAATAATAAGGTTCAAAAGATTGGACTTGACCATACTAAGGCAAAACAAGATATGTTCTGAAACAGGTCATAAAACCAAAAAAAAACAGTCCTACTTATGCTAATCCTCCATCCCACATTATTTCTCTTGAGTCTCGAAGACGTTCAAATTGAGTGTCATATTCACTCGCTATCCATGCCAATGCATTTCTCCTAGCAGCTTGACATTGACCTCTCGTAGCTGATATCTTCCACTTCTCCATTATGGTCTGTTCCATCTTTAAAGGCATGTAATAATCTGGTTCTTCTCTAATCTTATCAAGAAATAACCTAGCTATGACTGGGACCTTAAACATCTCACATTCTCCATTAGGCACACAAACATGGGTGTTCGTGTACTTCGTAATCCTCCACATCAACTCATTATGAAGAGACGCAGAATAAACTTTCCATTGACATTTTCCCTTAGCACCAACACACCTAAACCCGATTCTATCTCTATTGTACCTGTATTGCTTCAGATTACAACCTGTTGCCAGTGCATAGTCAGTCACACACTCCTTAAACGCGATTCCATTGTAGAATCTCTGCCCTTTATACATTATACCATCGCCACGAACGATCGGTGTCCCCCCACGCGCGGCACCACCACGACCATTACCCTCAGACTCGTCGTCACTCTCTGGATACACGTTATGACGAATCGATTCCTCCGTTTCTGTAAAATCTGTCGCAAGCTTATCGGTGTGAAATTCATCTCGATCCTCGCCTTCCTCGTCGAACTCCACTCCAATAGGTGGATTAACAACGGGGACTAACGCCATCCCAAGAGCCAAGAGCAAGAGATAACAAAACGATTCGAAGAAAGAAGAATCAATTTAGGGATCTAGGGTTCGTCGATGGAAAGGGAAAAAACGATTTGGGGATTTTTGGGTTTTTTAGGTTAAGTGATCTAATCGGGTTGTAATCGGGTTGTAATCGGGTTGTCAATTGGTTAATAATGGTTTAATTTGGTTATTTTGGTTAATAAGAATTGTCTGTCGGTTAACTAAAACATTAAACCGTGTTAATCGACGTCGATGGGGAAATAGCTGAGAAGGTTAATTTAATTGGGGAAATAGACATAGAAGTATTAATTCGGGGGGAAATAGAAAGAGGATATAAGATGGAAGGGGTTCTATTAGGAGGTCAAAGTTCCAGGGATATTCGGTACGATATGGTAGTTTTGAGGGGTAAATAAGACGTCTTTCGTGTAATTTAACATGATTAATCACATGATCAATACGGAATCATATCACTAATTACTGATTAGGACTTAGGAGCCAACAAACACATAAATTACATAACCATAATATTTTAATTCAAATACATATATACACACTCATATGTGTATATATATTCTCTTCTCAGCTCTCTCATAAGAAGCTTTCTACAGTTCTTCTTCTTCTTCTTCTTCTTCTTCTTCTTCTTCTTCTTCTTCTTCTTCTTCTTCCTCACTCTCGTTGTTGTTGTTTCAATGGCTTCGATTCCGTACAGACTTATGGAGGAGGAGGCCGAATCGTCTCTTTCTTCTTCGAAAGAAGAATCTAGCCCTGTGGACGCCGTACTCTTCGTCGGAATGTCTCTGGTGCTCGGTATAGCTTCAAGGCATTTGCTTCGAGGAACTAGGGTTCCTTACACCGTCGCTCTCCTCGTTATCGGAATCGCTCTTGGATCCCTCGGTTCGATTTCGATGATTCCTAATTCGGTTTTTTTTTTTTAAATTTTTTTTTCAATTTCAATAGTTTGTATTTGAAAATTTCTTGGAAGAAGATCATAGAGTAGTACTGATGAGAAGAGTTGTTTGAATGTTTCAGAATATGGAACTCATCATAACCTTGGCAAGGTCGGCCATGGGATTCGTATTTGTAAGTTGTTAGTTTTGTTGAACAAATAATCAAATATAATACATAGCTTTTGGTTGATTCAATTTGGGAATTTTAAAATCTCTCTTGGTGTTGTTAGGGAATGATATCGATCCAGAGCTTCTTTTGGCTGTGTTTCTTCCTGCTCTTCTTTTCGAGAGTTCGTTTTCAATGGAAGTTCACCAGATCAAGGTTTGCTTTTTCTCCTCCCTAGTTAAGCCTTAAGTTGAAGGGAAATAGATGCTAAATGCTTTTGGTTATTGTAGAGGTGTCTGGGACAGATGGTGCTACTTGCTGGCCCTGGAGTTCTCATTTCAACGTTTTGTCTTGGATCGCTTGTTAAGGTAAGGTATGCTGTAGTCTAAGATTGAGAAGTAGTATTATGTAATAAGAGGTAGTGAAAAGTATGACTATGATGCTATTTGTAGCTTACGTTTCCGTATGACTGGGACTGGAAAACGTCGTTGTTGCTTGGGGGACTTTTGAGTGCTACTGATCCTGTTGCTGTTGTTGCTTTGCTTAAAGAGCTTGGTGCTAGTAAAAAGCTAAGCACTGTTATTGAAGGAGAATCCCTGATGAATGATGGGTAATCAATCACGTTAATCTTTTCTAATCTTCTGTCATAGTCTGCTTAATTTATGCTTATAATTTATGATTTGGAAACAATTTTCAGGACTGCAATTGTGGTTTTCCAGTTATTCTTGAAGATGGTTTTGGGGCATAGTTCTGACTGGAGTTCTATAATCAAATTTTTGGTTAAAGTGGCTCTTGGAGCGTATGTCTTGATCTTTTCCTCTTTTAGTGATATCGAGTTGTTGTGTTCTTGGCATCGTAAATTTATAACGTATGATTCTGTCTGTTTAGTGTAGGCATTGGTCTGGCTTTTGGCATTGCCTCAGTTCTTTGGCTCAGGTTCATATTTAATGACACCATAATAGAGATTACTCTAACGATTGCAGTGAGCTACTTCGCATATTACACTGTACGTCTTTCTGTAGACTTTGAAATACTGTATCAAGATCTTATTTTTGTATACAATTGAGAGTTAGTTACTGTGTGACAGGCTCAAGAGTGGGCTGATGCTTCTGGTGTTTTGACAGTGATGACTTTGGGCATGTAAATCTCAGTCACCTCATTGATTTCTTTTTTCTGTTATCATGTAAGACCCCACTTGTTATAATAATAACTGTTACAGGTTCTATGCTGCATTTGCGAGGACAGCATTTAAAGGTGACAGTCAAAAAAGTTTGCATCACTTCTGGTATTTCTCAATCTTGTGGAATTGGAATTGTTTTGAACTCTGTGAAAAAGGTTGATCTATGTAATACAGTTTTTTTCCGGTAACTTGTGCAGGGAAATGGTCGCGTATATTGCAAATACTTTGATTTTTATCCTAAGGTAAGACTCATCCCATGCTTAGGCCATGCCAACCCTAAGAAATAAGCTTATGGGTAGCAAAAAGCTATTTTACTGCAGTCTACTCTTTAGCCGGTCCTACAGTATTTAAGTTGTTTGTTTCTCATTCTTTTTTGCAGTGGTGTTGTCATTGCTGAAGGCATTCTCGACAGCGATAAGATTGCCTACCAAGGTGTCATTATTTGTTATAAGTTTGCAGTATATTTTTCTAGCTAAAAGTGATGTCTAGTCAGGTCGTATGAACATAGTTCCCGTCAAAATTTTCTACAGCCAATTGCTTATTGAATTTGGGTCCCTAGTCATTGCATTTCTCCACCTCTTATCATAGCTTGCTATTACTGATCAAACCTCTGTATTTGTGGTATCTGGTTCTCGACGGGTCAATTGTTCCTTAGCGTGAATTAGTTTAAAAGGTAACAACCTGGCATCGTTGGTTTGAGAAGTGATGAAATATACACTGTGCTAGGACTGAAACAATGTGTCTTTTCACCAATGAGTTGATTATTCAGTAGCTTTCAGAGATATACTGTCCTGGATTTATCTTTTGTTTTTCCTTCTCTGGAACCATACCCACATAAGTCACACAATATCATTGACCTTCTCGTAAAAATATATCTTGGTTTAACAACTCTTGATAACCCATGTTTTTTACAGGGAATTCATGGGGATTCCTTTTTCTACTATACTTTTACATCCAACTATCGCGATGTGTTGTTGTTGGAGTTCTATTTCCATTGTTATGTCGTGCTGGCTATGGCTTGGATTGGAAAGAAGCCATTATACTCGTATGGTCTGGTTTGAGGGGTGCAGTGGCGCTCGCGCTTTCTTTATCTGTGAAAGTTAGTTTTCAAGAACATTGTCAAGATTGTTCTTCTCTCTCTTGAATTTATGTACGTCGCTTATTCAGCTACATTGATTCAGTGTTGACCTACCGTATTCTCAATTATTTGTTTTAGCAATCAAGCGGAAATTCATTTCTCAGCACAGAGACGGGAACATTGGTAAGTTCTAGAAATAGTATGCCAGGTGTTTTTGACAACCTAAATGAATTATGGAAGAGTATCATGTCTCCATCTTGATAATCTCAGTTGTTTTGCAGTTTATTTTCTTCACAGGTGGAATTGTATTCCTAACTCTGATAGTTAATGGATCCACTACCCAATTTGTTCTACGCCTTCTTCGTATGGATGGTTTACCAGCCACAAAGGTCAAAATCTTTTCACAGACTTCATTTCCACTCTAGTATGGAATCTTGAAATCAATGAATCATGATACTGTCGTTAGGGTACCAAAGAAAGCTGTGGTTATGCCCGTGTCAGTCAGTAATAGCTAGCTCATGATTGGCTCAAAATGCTCAACCCCTTGATTTATTTGAAGTTTCTTCACTTTTCTTGTTGACAGAAACGAATATTGGAATATACAAAGTACGAAATGCTGAATAAGGCCTTGCAAGCATTTCAAAATCTAGGAGACGATGAGGAGCTAGGACCCGCTGACTGGTCTACCGTTCAAAATTATATTTCAAGCCTTAAAGATTCAGAAGGGGAACTAGTTCATCCTCACAATGGTTCTAAAACTGAAAATCTTGACCCTAAGAGTTTAAAGGACATACGTATACGGTTCTTAAATGGTAGTTATGATCATGTACCTTCCAATATGTATTCTTTATTTTAATTGGCAGATTATTGACACTTTGAGAACTGGATGATACAGGTGTCCAATCAGCTTACTGGGAGATGCTTGATGAGGGCAGGATATCTGAAAATACTGCTAATATTCTGATGCAGTCGGTGGATGAGGCATTGGATCGGGTTTCTACAGAGTCTTTATGTGACTGGAAAGGTCTAAAACCGCATGTTAAGTTCCCGAGTTACTACAATTTTCTTCATTCTAAAATTATCCCACGCAAGTTGGTCACATATTTTGCTGTCGAAAGACTGGAATCTGCTTGCTACATTTCCGCTGCATTTCTTCGCGCGCATACAATTGCACAGCAGCAATTGTTTGACTTTTTAGGTATGTGCAATTCAGATTCTGGATCACACTTTGGAAACAATGAATAGAAGAAAATTATATGATTGGACCATCTTTGTTGATCTATTAGAACTTTTGTTTTCAAGTACCACAACTTAGTAAGAACAATACTTTCATCCAACCCGCTTTTGTCTCTGAGTTATCTATTTTCTCTTTACAGGGGAGAGTAATATTGGTTCCATTGTAATCAATGAAAGTAAAAGGGAAGGAGAGGCAGCGAAAGAGTTCTTGGAAAATGTCCGATCTTCACTTCCTCAGGTTGAGAGTCGAGTCACTTATTTTGGGTGATATCTTACTCACGACGAATCCCATATAATCTTTGATTTATTTTTTAGGTTCTCCGTGTTGTGAAAACAAAACAAGTAACACATTCAGTGCTGAATCATTTACTCGATTACATTCAAAACCTTGAGAAGATTGGCTTGTTGGAAGAAAAAGAAATCGCTCATCTTCATGATGCTGTCCAGGTACTAAACGAATCTAATTCCTACAACAAATGGTCCTTTCTCTTTTATCTAATGTTATGTCTCTCTCTCTCCATAGACTGGCTTGAAGAAGCTTTTGAGAAACCCTCCGATGATAAAACTTCCAAAATTAAGCGACATGATCACCTCACATCCGTTATCTGTTGCTCTTCCATCTGCAATATGTGAACCTCTAAAACACTCGAAAAAAGAACCAATGAAGCTGCGTGGTGTCACGCTTTATAAAGAAGGCTCAAAGCCAAATGGAGTCTGGCTTATTTTCGATGGCATTGTTAAGGTAAGACAAAACTTAGTTTTACTTTCAAGTCATAATTCTAAACATCTGTTACCTTCTTCATCACTGAATGTTTTATTATAATCCTACAGTGGAAAAGCAAAAGCTTAAGCAACAATCACTCGCTGCATCCAACTTTTTCTCATGGTAGTACATTGGGACTCTACGAAGTCCTCACCGGGAAGCCATATATGTGCGACATGATTACAGATTCCATGGTTCTTTGTGTTTTTATCGATAGCGAAAAAATTCTCTCAATTCTACAATCAGACTCTACCGTCGATGATTTCCTTTGGCAGGTACGTCTCTATTGGAATCTATAGAAGAAGAGACACTCTCTTGATTGTTCATAACATCAAATTCTTTCACTTATTTGCAGGAAAGTGCATTGGTTCTTCTCAAACTCTTGCGTCCTCAGATATTCGAAAAAGTGGCAGTGCAAGAATTACGAGCACTTGTTTCTGCTGAAAGCTCGAAACTGACGACATATGTATCTGGAGAATCAATTGAAATCAATTATAACAACGTTGGTTTGTTATTAGAAGGATTCGTAAAACCAGTTGGTATCCAAGAAGAGCTTATAGCATCTCCCGCTGCATTACTACCTTTTAACGGGAATCAGAGCTTCCATAATTCATCTGAAGCTTCAGTTGATTAATTGCACATACAGTACAGCAGAATCAAACCCTTTTAAAATCATTAAACCGAATCAAATCAAAACTGTGTTTTTCTTTTTTTTGACCACAGGTATCATGAGAGTGAGTTTCTCGCAACAAGGAACACAATACAGTGTGGAAACAAGGGCAAGAGCAATCGTCGTCAACATTGGAGCATTTGGAGCTGATAGGACTCTACATCGAAGACCATCTTCGTTAACACCACCACGTAGCTCAAGCTCTGATCAGCTTCAGAGATCATTTCGTAAAGAACACAAAGGACTCATGAGCTGGCCTGAAAGTATTTACAAAGCCAAAAAACAACAAGAGATCAACAGAGCAACATTAAGTTTATCTGAACGAGCAATGCAACTCAGCATTTTTGGCAGCATGGTAAGAAAAAGATCACAACTTGAGATTCTTTTAAAGTCGTTATCGGTGACTTCTCGACTAACCTAAAGCTTCTCATATTTGGATATCCTCAATTAGGTTAATCTGTACAGAAGGAGTGCAAGTTTCGGTGGGATATATAATAACAAGTCACAAGATAACTTATCGTACAAGAAACTTCCATTAAACTCAGCTCAAGGTCTCGTATCAGCCAGATCAGAAGGTTCAATTGTGACCAAGAAGCAGCTTGATACACGTAAGTATCCGTGTCAGCTTCCACTGCAAGCGGAAAGCAGCACAAGGCGAACAAGGATGGAAGAATCAAGCGATGATGAAGAAGATGAAGGGATCGTCGTGAGAATCGACTCTCCGAGTAAAATCGTTTTCAGGAACGATCTATGAGCATAGAGATGTTTGTAAACAAAACAAAACAAAAAATGCTAGCTTACTCATTCTTAGTGCAAAAGCAAAAGAATAAAAAGCAAATATATCTTCTTAACGAATCAAGGTTTTTTTCTTTCTGTCTACCACACTTTGGTGAGTATATAACTTCTTTTGTTAAAACAATATCTGCCAATTTTGTAAAGAAAAATAATCATATTCGTTTTTTGTTGTTTACGTAGTCATTTACTCATTTATCTCCTCCCACTTTTTTTGTTCTTTTCTCCTTTTAATTTCTTTGGCTACAAGTCTACAACGGTCCATCTTCTTCTTTACTAAGTGGGGGATAATTTTTCTATCAAACGGGGAAAAGAAAAGGTTGGTTTGGACCCCGACTCCACCACCGATAAGGTAATATTCTATAACTACCCAGCCAAACTTATAATTAATGCCACGGTTCGTGAATTATAATATTCAAGAAAAACATTTGAATTAACTTAGACTATACTTAGCTATGTGAACGTTCAAATGATAATCATATATCCAACCTTTCACATATCTTGGAGATTAGTTGACATTCTGTTATTTTATCACTAAACTAGATTAAGACCCGCGGTACACCGCGAGGCAAAATTATTTATAATTAAAATATTAAAATTATAAATTGTATTTGTTTGTTAAATATGTTATAATTATATAATAATTATTAAATAAACCATATAATACCGCAATAAAAATTATTTTTTATATAAAATATATTTAAATTTAATTACATATGTCTATTCTCTGATACTGACAGTGTTAACAAAATAATGAAATGATGTTTTACCCGTGTAATACCGAATTACTGATATTTTTTAATTTATATAAATATCGATAAAACCTGTCCCGCTATATAACTCCGTCCGGATATATTTTAACTCACACTATATCATCTTAATTTTTAATATTTATTGTGTATCTACGGTATAATATTTATCATATTTAACTTTTAAAAAGTTTTAAATATTTTTCATATTTAAACTTTTAAAAATCTTTAAAATAAAGAACCGGAATAAACCAAATAAAAGTTTTTAAAGTTTGAATGCCTGATAAATCAAGGATCTACTCATTTGTATTCATAATCATTTTGGCAATTGAGAATATCATTAATGTCATAGTTATTTCAATGTGATTTTCCGGAAATTTTGTCTACAAATTCATTTTCCGGAAATTTTGTCTAGATTATTAGCAAAAGAGTATATTTTCGCGGGTCCTATAAAATTTTGGACATCGTTTTATCTACAACCTAAATAAATGGAAGTCCTTAAATTATAAATTATCAAGAGACCCATAAAATACTAAGAGGTCCATATAAAATTGCTAGAGGGACAGAATTAATTGCATTAGTAGCATTAATTGCAAAAATTTTCCTTATTAGTATTTTTGAGCAAAAACTGCTGCAAAAATACTAGTATAGATAATATTGGTGGTTTAACTATTGTTAAACTATAACTTACATTCACTAAATTAAGGTTAATTTGTTACTACTAATTACAGTATATACAAAATTATCACAAAACTTAGCCAAATCAACGATGAGCCACATGCATGCACTGTATCTTAGGCAATAGGCGTATATAAAGACCATTTACCACTTTTCGTTTTTACTTTTTCTTCCTAGTTCTTACTTCTTAGTAGCTCATGCCGACATAAGCATTACGTACGTTATTGTATGTCTATGGCTACCGTTTATTTTAAAATCAACACAAATAATATGGATTTGTGTTATTTGCCTACAAGACAATGAACTTTTATTTTAAAGCTCAATAAATTTTAAAAGGAAATAAAATTCTGATATTTCTTTTAGTTAATGACTTAGATATTTTCTTTCTTTCTGTTCTCTTGTATATGTTGTATTATCATGAGTGGCTTACAGAGTAGACCACTAATGATTTGTATAAAAATCTAAAAGTGGTATTATCAAACTACATATAATACATTGTTGACAAACATAAATAACAATTGAATAAATATCATTTTCTTTGTTTTTTACTTTTTACCCTTTACTTATTAAAATTGCATCTCTTCCTTTTCTTTTTATTCATTGGTTCTTTATTTTCTTTATTCTCATTGTTTTTTTCTTTATTCTTGTTTACTCATCGTACTTTATATAGCTTGTGAATATTCTCTTAATAAATAACAACATGCTTTGCTAATTGAAAAAAAGTATAAAGAGTAAAAAGCTCAAAATGCGAAATCCAAGAATTCAAAATAAGTTTATTTCTATCCACTGGATATTGTACAACATTTTCAAAATTTACCTCGCCTAACTTTCTATACAAAGTTGAAAGTTTATCTCATAGCCAATGATCGCTTTGGCTTTCTAAAACCTCATTTATATTACACATAACAGCCCCAACTAATTACCGATATTACATAGTTTATCCCTTTGTTCTGATTATAGTAATTGTACCCCTCCCTTGTGTTTGGATCTTAGTAAGAGCCACCACGGCTTTTCCGGAGAGGCCCGGTCCATGGCCAGAGACGCATGGTCGAGAGGCAAAGTCTCCTACAGGATGTCGAACCGGTCTAGACGGAGTCATCAAAATTCTTTCGTTGATATCATGTAGGGTTACATCATTTTCTTTACCACCTGGTTTCACCAATCCAAATGGGTACACTAGTTTCGTGATTAGTCTTTTGTTCTTATTACCACAATTGGATGAGGATGGTTCGGTTGGAGTTTTTTCTCGGACATAAATTCTGCCGGAAGAAACAGAAGTGTCGGGAGACTCATAAGCGGTCGATATTGTCTCCTCAAAGTAACCGACCCCACTTTTACGTTCATCTGTATATTTAGTAAAATTTTAATTAAAAGGCTATATTTTACTAAGTTTCTGTAACAAAATTAAATTCATTAATGGTGGAATATAATCAACGTATGGATCAAAAAACAAGTCTACTTTAAGAAAATGTACTGTCATTTGTATGCAAGACCGTCTCAAACTATATAGAAGTTTTGGGACCATAAATATGTAAAAGAACAGTGATGTTTGAACGAAATGATTACCAAAAAAAAAGGCAAATCTTTTTAAAAGTGCAATGCTATTTCATTTATTTTTAAGACAAACAAAATATAAAAATAGTGCCTTCATGCGAATAAGAAAACGTTGGTCAGCTGAATTTAAAACTACTAATTATATCCGACAAGTAAGTTCAAATTATCTTTTTTTCTTAGGTGGGTTCTCAATGACTAATATCTTTAAAATTTATTAACAATAAAACAAAAGTAGATCTCACCTGTGTTAACATGTGGTGTGACAAACTGACTATTCAAACAGCTATAACCCTCATGCAGGCCCCAATCGTTCTGCATATTCAACAATTTAAAATTAAAACAGCTATATTTATATTGTTACCAAATCATTTGGAAATGATAATTGAAGAAAATTTGCAAAAAAAAAATTCAAGAAATTACACAAACCTGCAAATCGTTAACGTTAGGAGATTTTGACGGATCCTCGAACAAGAGACGTCTCCTTTTGCTTCTCTCACCGGACTCGATAAGTGCATCTTCGAGGTAGCCTGTGGAGACGTCAGAATAATCCATATCCGGTGATCGGAAAATGTGTTCCGACGGCGATCCATTCATGAAACTACATGTATCTGCAAACACACATTACACTTTTAAACTTCTCGTTATATAGTAAAACCATTTTTCATTAACATATAACTTGTAAATAAGTACATGCACGTCGATACATATATATATTTACATTACATATATGTATTATATTTACGTGTATATATATATATATATATTTGTATATATACCAAGATTGAAGTCAGGCTTGAAGAGTGATCCAAGGTTATGGTGATCCCAAGTGGGGAGAGAGTAGAGAAGCTCACTCATCTCTTCTTCTTTTCTTTCTTTTTTGTGTGTTTCTTCTCTTTGAATTATTTCTGATT
The DNA here is from genome assembly GCF_030686135.1 of Camelina sativa. Lineage (NCBI taxonomy): Eukaryota > Viridiplantae > Streptophyta > Magnoliopsida > Brassicales > Brassicaceae > Camelina > Camelina sativa. The sequence continues at coordinate 1,538,509 of NC_141883.1, forward strand.
GTTTTGTATAATGAAAGCTTATATGGTTGCCTATTTATCTTGGTGGATCGTGACTAAAGTGAGAATAAACAATAATTTTGGAAAAAGAAAGTTTAAGTAAAAAAAAAGTAGTGGAGAGGTTTAGAAGATGAAGACGAATTTGTACTCAATACAGTCAACGGAAAAAGAAATAAAGCAAAAGAAAATTTGTTGGGTGGATGGATAGTGTTTTTTCTCCTTGACATATGAAAATTTACTAAATTTTTTTTCTTTCTAATTAGCAACAAACATTATACAAATTTGAACTCACAACCATGCATGCCGAAATTGATACAAACTCACTAAGTTACTTAGCTTGTCATCATAATCATATAATTTCAAAATATAGTATATAATATTGGTGAATGGTTTTAATAACATATAATCTCAATTACATCAATATACATACTTCATTTCCCGTATAAATTATAGAGTCCCGCAACTTGAATTAATGGCTTTATAACACCTAGCTTTTTAATTAGAACAAAGATTCGGGTGGTTTAAAACTAAATTAAAATCAATGCATGTTGAATAAATATGTTATCTACCTTAGTAAATTGGAAAAAAAAAAAAAGTCTACCAATATAGTCATTTCAACGTTAATAGTAGAGATGTTCCTTTCTAATCCGTACATATGTTTGAATTTTGTTAGGGTTTGGTTAGATGGGGGACCTTATATAATGCGAAAGGTTATGATATCACATCATGCTGTTATTTACTGTTCCGCTTTAAGCAAATTTAGTAAATAATCTTATAACTTGACTCACTCAAGATTATACTAGAATAAGAAAGATATCACAAGTGAATAGTAGAAATTGTCGGCAAATATTAATTAAACGTAACTGATATATACGTGAGTAAAATGCTATTTACATTTTCGTGAAATCAAATTTTTAATATTAATATTGTGTAAGCCATTTTTTTGTAATGATGTATGTAATGCATTAATTTCTTTATTTATCAAATCACTTTTCGAATTATAACTGTTACAAAATTATTGATATATATAGGACATGTTCATTTCACTGTTTCTGAGTAAGGACGATGATGTTGTGTTTGTTTTATTAACGTTATATTAACGTTAGTTCAGTGGTAAACATCGGTGATACAAACTACCGACAAGAATTTTAACGTTACTGTTATAATGTTTAATATTTCACCATTCATGTCTGATATCAACATCTAGTAAATTAAAAAGAACATACCCATGGTCAATCAAGAATAACAACATTATTAGCTGTAAATTAGATCGTTAATTAAGTCATAAAAGATAAAACCGTAACATTTTGAAAAGAAAAAAAAGTGATGTATCAGTTCAGTAAACTATAGCCCTTAATTTCAAAGGAGAATAATGAGTTTTGTTATATCTAGCTACTTTTTTTTTTTCTATAGTTGAACCAAAAAAGTCATTGTAGAAAAACTCTTTTTGTTTTCTTCGACGTCTAGGAGAAATTTTGTTTATTTGAAAATCATGATTATCTATTGTGCTTCTGATTTGGTTAACAACCGTTCTTCTTTTTTGTATGCTTTTTGTGAGTGTTTTTTCTTCAATTCTTCACAATGGTGGGGTAGTGTCACGTCCTTTCACGTTTACCTTCTTCCATTATTACAATCGATCTCTCCTTTATTTCAAGTTATATTAATTTTATTTTCGATTTGACTTGATCTGATTTGATATATGATAGGATGATGAAATTGTTCGGAATGGCTGCCACTGTTGAAGAAGCTATGTAATCAGTAATCACTATAGAATAAGTTTGGTCGTGTAGTAGTGATCAAATCAGAACATGTCGTGGTGTATACAAACAGTTTAGACGACGTACGATACATTCATCATTACGATATATATATATAGTTTTGATTGAGCTAATGAATAACCATGTTGATTTGCAAGAAAAATCCAACGATAATCGGGAAAACATTGTATATATTGTTTGAAAAAAGAGAGAGAAGAAAAAAACCAATTGAACAAAAGAAAATGTTAGAAGAAAGTAGAGAAGCACGAGACAAACTAACTATCTATACTAGTATTTTTGGAGCAATTTTTGCTCAAAAATATGTTTATGGAAACATTTACCATTAAATATCATTTAATGTTTATATTCATATCCAAACAAGTTTAGTTAATTCTCTCTACTATCCTTGAATTAAAATATTTTAAAAATTCATATATATAATATTCTATAATTAATATAGATATTTAGAAGATTTATTCCATATTAAAAAAATTATTCTCCTATTATTATTTTTTTTGATTTTAAAATGTAAATGTAGTGAATCATCATATAAGAAATAAAGTTAATAAAAATGTGTATTTTTCCTGCATATATTGTGATTAAAATTTTTTAAAACAAATATATATAACCCAATTAATATAAAAGTGTGTGTTCAACAGACATACATAGTAAATTTACCGTATATAGTAAATTATAAAATTTTAAGAAATTTATAATTTATAATTGATATATTTAAACTTAATAAAAAGTTTAAAGTTATGAATATTTAAACATATTAAATTTTCAAAATAACATAAACGAGTTATATTACATGATAGGTTATATAACATTACATGATTGAATTGATAATACTAAAAAATAAAATATCATTAATATGATACTTCGATACGGGTTAAATCCTTATTTTACTATTTTAACAACACCAATATAAAATATATCGAATCAAATTGATTTAATTAAGATTGTATTAAACAAAAATTGTTGTGCGGTATACCATAAATTATATACTAAATCACTTAAATTAACAAAATAGTACATAGCAAAATTAGTATTAAAATAGTATATTAACAAAAATAATCAAAAAAAAATTTGCCCCGCGGTATACCGCGGGTCATAATCTAGTTTGAAACTAGTATACAAATAGTGATGAAACAAACTATAGTGCGTTTAATGTTGTGATTGAGTGTATTAATCACAATGTCAATTTATATAAGTTTAATGTCTGTGATTAAGTGAGTGGTATAATAGACACATATGTAATCTTTTTTCGTGATTTTTTTTTTTTTGTCAGTGTACGTATATTTACTTTTGTCGATCTATTACTACTACAGTAGTGTTCTTTTTTTTTTCTTCTAGACATGTTTGTTTGTTTGTTTTTTCTCGGAGTAGGAAACCTTTTTTTTCTTTTTTAATGGGCCCAAATGTAGGCACGCTTGTGGGGCCCAATTAGAAAAGACGAAAAAAAATTGCGCCGGTATTATTCGCGGGACCCACATTCTGTATGTTTGGTCGCCTCTAAATTTATTAAAATAAATAAAGTATTTATTTTACGATAGCACTTCGCCGGTTGCTTCAATTTTTGTATGCTTTAGTTGTTTTGGATGGGTCTGGGCCTTTATCTCCTTTATCTTTAAAAAGATGTGTCGGCCCAATTAATTAAAGCCCATGTTTGAGATTAACATAATTTAACTTTATGCTGACCAAAAATAATTTAAAAGTTTCATTCTCGGATCTAGGGCTGGGCAAAATAACCGATAACCAAATAACCGACCGAAACCGAACCGAAAAAAACCAAACCGAACCGAACCGAAATTCTTCAAATACCCGAATGGTTAGTAAAAATCTATATCCAAACTAACTGAAACCGAACCGAACCGAACCGACAATTAAATGGTTAACCGAAATATCCGAAAACCTAGAAGATATCAAATATTATATACTTAATATTATGCAAAACTATAAAATAAACTTAAAATATAAATTATTTCTAGATTCAAAACAATTAAATATTTTAAATAATCAATATATGTAAATGTTATTATTTTGAATTTACAAAGTTAAATACTATTTTGTAAAATTGAATCCATATTTTTCCCTTTTTTGTATTTTTGTTATTGTATATTTGGTTAATTTTGGTTATATTCGGTTAGTTTTGGTTATATTTGGTTTATTTGGTTAATGTTAATATAATTTATGTTAGTTATGGTTATTTATTTAAATAACCAAACCGAAACCGAACCGAAAGAAACCGAACCGAACCGAACCGAAATTTCAAAAATATCCAAATGGTTACTATATTACTATATCCAAAATAACCGAAACCGAATACAACCGAACCGAAACCGAATGGTTAACCGAATGCCCAGGCCTACTCGGATCAACAAAAACAAATCCCTAAAAAATTTCGTGTCGTCTTCTTCTTCTTCTTCTTCATCTGGCGGCCTCTCTAATTTCTTCAAACTTTGAAACTTTAAAATGAAATTCTGATCGTAGTACTCTCTTTTACAAGGTTTCGTTCATTTCAAACAAGCTTCCCTAATCATGGTACACAGTACACTTAGTGTTCTTGTTTTAGATTCGACCGTTATTATATCTGAGTCAATATGTAGTATATATTTTTGGCAATATATAATTCTCAGTCTGAATCGGAGAAGCCGATCTTCACGGAGAAATAACTCGAACGGAAGAAAAAAGAACGAAGACAAGGTTTCACTTTCTTTCTTTTCCCGCAAGAATCTGATTTTTAAGGGTTTCGTTTGGTATCATTTGAATCTGATTTTTTTTTTTTTTCATTCATGAATGTGTTCTTTATAGTGACAAGAAAAAGTTATCTCCACTCATGGCTAAATAATAGAGTCCTGCTGCTGTTGAAAAATCGTAAGTGTCTAAGAAGATTTAGTGAATAACCAAACAATACTGATTTGTTTCCAATGTTTTGATTATAAATTTATAATAATAATCTCTGTCGTGGTTTTGGTTAGGTGGTATGAATGGTGGGAGCAATCTAGCTTTTTCAAGGCTCATGCTAAGAGTTCCAAACCAGCTTTTTTTTTTTTTTTTTTTTTTTTTATTGTAATAAGCACCCTACTTTTTCACAATCTTGACCTTTTAAGACTAGCCTAGACTCTAGAGTACTCTACAGAGAGTTGTTTAGTTTTTTTTTTGATTCTAATATACACGCCATTCTTGCAGATGCTGCTCCTCCAAACGTTACTAGAATCTTGCATACTGGAAACATACTGACATCAGCCATGCATAGAGGTTTCTTTGGTCATAAGATTCTTCTTATGTTGCCTTTCTTCTGAAAAAGGATCAGACTTATACAATTATTCGTTGGAAGAGAATGTCTGGTCAGTGCCGGTCCAGCAACATTGGAGGCCCAATACGATAAAAATTGTACTTTAAAAATGGGGCCTTATAATATTTTCTTTTAAATTGTTTTTCTCAATAAGTCTAATGTAATTTTTTAAATGAGGCTTCAACTCAAACCAATTTTTAAAATGAGGCCTCAACTAAAAGCAAATTTTTAAAATTGGGCCTTTTAAAAGAAACTAACTCTTAAATTGAGGCCTTCTAATTAAAAACAAAAAAACAAAAAATCCTTACAAAATGGGCTTCAAAAAATTGAGACCAGATACCTATGTATCATAGGAATGTGTCAAGGGCCGGGCCTGTGTCTGGTAAATGCTTTGTGGGTTCCCGCTACTGACCATGCTGGTATAGCTACACAGGTCTGCAATTAGTATACTTGTTTGTAAAATGTATTCTTCCTAGCTCCTATAGTTTATGTTGGGATATATGTGAAACTGGTGGTCATAACTAGTATTATAACTCTTGTTGACTAAAATGTAGGTGGTGGTTGAGAAAGATATCATGTCTATAAGAGGATTGAGTAGACATGACCTGGGCCGTGAAGAATTCGTAAAGCAAGTGAGTTAAAAAACTTCTTATGCACTGAGGAAGTGGAAGAACCAGTCTGGTGATACAATCATGCATGTCACAACAACGGCGTTTAGGTGCTTCACTTGATTGGTCTCGTGAGGTAAAAATTCAGTGATCTTCTGTACCTTCTTCACATGTTATTGATGAGTTATCTGTACACAAGTGTTTTCTATCTTTGAATTTGTAGTGCTTTGCAATGGATGGGCAAAGATCAAAAGCTGTCACCGAGGCTTTTGTACGGTTATACTAAAAGGAAGGGCTTATCTATAGGTATATGTTTCAAATCTTCAATAAGCTACACGACTCTTGGTGTAGAGAGGAAAACACTAACCTGAAGGCAAAACTGTTAATTCTGCAGAGATAATAGGAAAGTTTGCTGTACATCCATTTATTAGTGGATGGAAGTTACCAATCATCTGTTAATCAAAGACTATGGACCTAAGGGCTTTATATTTTAGTGTATATTGGGCCGATACATTTTTTTGAAGATAAAGGATGAAGCCATTAATCCATAAGGTCGAAGCTGAAAAAATAAGAAAAAAGATTGAGGAATTAGAGAAGTAAGTTTTCAACCCATAAGAACATAGTAGTCCGATCATTTGTCTTCTTCAAACAAACTACTCTGTTTTGTTTTTGATCAGAAAAAATGAAGAAGTTGATCAGCGGGAGTGTGTGTATGAAGAGAACGTCCCTGCGAACATAAAGGAATAGAACATGACTATAAAGGATAACTGAAACACAAGTGTGTGATGAAAGATTCTTCAAGCACTCGACTTTTTCAACAATATTGATTTAGAGACCCTTCAAAGGATAACTGAAACACAAGTGTGTGATGAAAGATAGAAATTTTATACATAAAATAGAAATTTTATTTCATTAATTTATTTAGTTCAAATACATAATAAATCACCATTCATCAGCAAATATCAAATCACAAAACTTTATAAAAACCAAAAAATAATCGAAGCAGCATGAAAGATAAAAGACGGTCCAAATTAAATGGATCTTTAATTAAGGACAAAAACAAATAATAGTATTAGTTTACAGTAATAATCTGATCAGCAAATTGTGTTCTTGCTTGTCTTCTTAGTCTCCAACAGCTTCTTCCAGTAGGACGTGACTTCTCTCTGCATCTCCTCTGGCGTCTTCTTAACATTTCCGTTAGCCATTTTCGCATGAACTCTCGCCGGAAGCGTATCGAGCTCGTGGAGAACCTTCTCGAAATCGGCCACAAGTCTCTCGGCTAAGGTTCGAGAGAAATCTTCTCGGATCACAACTCGGAGCACGGTGACGTGCTGCGCGTCCGCGGGCATCGTGTATGCCGGAACGATCCAGCCGAAGCGGCGGAGCGTTTCGGCCACCTCGAACTCGTTGTGGCGGCTACTGTCTTTGAGAGAAAACGCCACTAACGGAACACCGTTTTCTTTGGATACGATTTTGAAACGTCCCGTTTTCTCCAATCCTTGTCTTAACACCATCATGTTTTCACGACAATTATCCATCACATTGCGATATCCCTAGACCAAACACACACACAACGTTTAGTTCGAATAGTAGTTTTGAATTTTCTAAGTCAAAGAAGTATATATAGTAACAACTTGAATATATAGTACGTGATGTTTATTGAGTTATTGTTTAGTTACCTCGAATCCAAGACGAATGAGCTGGTAGTACTGAGCAATCACTTGACTTGAACCTGGTTTATACAAGCATTTATTAACATCTTTAATCTATAAGAATTATATAACTCTATCGAAAATTATATATTTGTGGTAATGTGTACCTTTGGAGAAGTTGAGTGTAAAGGTGGGTTGATCAGCGCCAAGATAATTGATATGGAAGATAAGTTCATCAGGCAAATCGGTTTTGGTTCTCCAGACAACCCAACCGATACCGGCGTAAACCAAACCATATTTGTGACCACTCACATTGATGCTCTTAACCAACGGTAGGCGGAAATCCCACTCCAGCTCCGGGTACAAGAACGGTGCGATAAACCCACCACTCGCTGCGTCCACGTGGATTGGCGTGTCCCATCTGCAAATTGCGAACGTTAGACCGGTCTCGGACCGGTTAAAATTCGATAATTAGCTTGTTTATCGGTTTGGTTTAATTACCCGGTCTGCTTGTTTTTCTCGACAAGAAGGTCGTTGAGGAGCTTTACGTCTTCGAATTCACCGGTTAGAGTCGAACCGAGGATGGCCGCAACGCAGATTGTGTTTTCGTCTACCATTTCGACCGCCTTTTCAGGGTCCATCACGTAATAGTCCTCTCTCAGATGTACTTCCTTGAGCTCCACTTCGAAATACCTTGCGAATTTCTCCCAGCAAACCTGTATTAAACCGAAAAATGAGTCAAACCGGAGAAACTCCTAAACCTGATTGATATCTCCAATTTTGATTTGGTTTACCTGGACATTGGCTCCGGTTACAATGTTGGGCTTATCATAAGGAAGCCCTTGGGCCTTACGCTTATTCTGCCACTGTCTCTTAAAAGCCAAACCGGCCAACATAATCGCCTCGGACGATCCCACGGTTCCGACACCAACGGCTGCTTCACCGTCACCGAGCGGCGCGTTGAAGAGACGCGCGATCATGTTGACACATCGGTTCTGAAGCTCAGTGGTGACAGGGTACTCGTCCATGTCGACGTAGTTCTTGTTGATGGACTCCATCATGAGCTTGTCACACTCTGGCTCCATCCATGTGGTCACAAATGAAGCTAGGTTAAGCCTCGGGTTACCGTCGAGCATTAGCTCATCGTTGATGATTTGGTACGCTGCTTCCTTTGGGATTGAGTTCTCAGGCATCTCAAATCTGATGATGACCATACATTAAGTTAAAACTACGAAATAGTATATTCATATATTATATAACATGATAATATCATACAAAAAAAAAATTATGTTGCAACTTGTTACCGTGGAAGAGAGTTGCGGACGTAACGAGAAGCAAAAGTTGAGTGGATTGAGACATCCGATTCAGAAGCTGTCTTAGACAAAACCATCTTTTCTGAATTCACTCGAATGCTTAGAAACTTTGATTTTTGGTTTTGAAATGAACAAGAGGAAGTAATGTTTTTGTTTGTAGTTGACGAATGTTGTGTGAAATTAGAAGAAGAGGAGCAAATGTTATTTATAGTAGTAACATAGAATGGTTTGGCTTCGTTTCGTGTTTGCAACGTGAAAGGAAGCATCGCTAGTCTTTATTTATGTGCTCCTTTTTCTAACGTTTCCTATCAATGACTTTTCCTTGTAATGATAGTAAGACCAATGAATTAATATTTTTAACAATTAATTAATTTAAATGAACCTTTTCTCTCTTAAAAGAAAATACTTTTAAAATACAAATACTTTTACAAAACAAATTTTATATCGACGACTACGAATTCAACTTTCATTTTTGTATTGAAATTTTAGTAGTTATAATAATTCATAAATTAGTGTATTCTTCACAACTCTTGCGTAAAGTTTGTAAACATAACCCTTGGCTTGGTGCGATGAGTAATAAAATCATGTAATTTGATAAATTTTTGCACTTTCAGGTGAATATTACAAACGCATAAAATGTGACCAGATTATATGGTTTTCGTGATCCTTTTTTTCTTTTTTTTTTTTGCTATTAGTGTAGTTTAATATAGACCGTAAATAAGTTAGAGACCAAATTCGAACTTTATATTGGTATCAATACTAAAGGACATTGACTATTTGTTGTAAGATCTATTGACTTTTTGTTGTAAGATGTCGTATAATTATTATTGCCATCTCTGAAGTAAAAAGATTCAAATAACATCAAACCCATATAGACTGACCTAAACAAATAAAGTTAGGCGATGCATCAAACCTCCCACATGTTTAGACTAGCTTTAGACTAGCCCTAGCTTAGGTTAATTATGTTGAAGACTACTCCAACCTTAACCATTGTTTCTAGATTATCTTTCCCATGAAAAACTAACTTTAGACTAGCCCTAGCTAGCTTGGGTTAATTACAAACATGCAATCGTCTTTTTGACAAAAAAAAATATCTTATTTTTTTCTTTTTTTGGTGTATACGTGTATTAATTTTGTTAATTACAATAGTTTTGTTATATTAATTTTGTTGTCTCGTGCAATTGATTAATGAGAAAATAACAAAATTTGTGAATATGGTGGGCATACGTAATTAAAAGGGAGTGAATGGGACATAACTGGTATATCATGAAAAAGGAATAATAAAAGTCGCGAACCCATCAAACATCAGTCACTCTCAAATAAAACGCCTTGGTCAATGGGAACCGGCTAATGTAGACGCCATTCGGCGAATAAGGTTATACCGGCAATTACGTGTTACCGCCACCGGTTTACTTCTCTTAAGTTCTTCTGACCTTCCTTAATTAATGCAACGCAGAATTTTGAAATGGCCAATTAAAACATGCTCTGTTCGGTTTTGTGTTTACTAGTCAACTATTAGCGACCGAATCTTTTCTATTTTCTTTTTTTTTTTTTTTTGAATGAAAAATCTTTTCTATTTTCAACGAAAACGATAAATTTTGACGATCAAAACTATTCGTTTCATATTCAATAAACCACAAATTAGTTTTATACAAAAAGAATTCGATAATCCAAATGTTAGAACGTTGCTGTTGTCATCACTAATCGCTGATTAGGTAAAGCAAACAACAAGACATATTATTAGTTTTACACCTGAAAACATATCATTTCCAGTTTTCAAAATTCATTTGTTCGTTTCTCCTTGTTCTTTTTGTAAATAATTTTTTTAATAATAAAATTTAACATTCTATTAATATATATATATATATATATATATATATATATATATATATATATATATATTTTGTTGGTTATTGTCATAATACACTCAAATTGCATTGGTTCCTTAATTTTTTTATATTACAAAGAGAGTAATTTTAATTACAAAAGTCAAAAAATATTACACGACTAGGACGTTAGAAAATATATCTGTTATTCAATTTTTTGGAGGTTTTAGACTGGCCTAACAAAGACAATTAAGAAACCCACTATTATTAAAGCCCAATATATCAAATCACATTTGTGAATAATTTAAAACGCATTCACACTCTTTATTTTTTGTTTATTTGGTTTTATATTCCTTTTATTTTGTAATAAAATACAAAGAATGTGGTTCTGTGGTGACTGTCACTGACCACTCACTGACTCACACCACAACTTTGGTGAGTGCGAGAATCATTTTTGAATGTATTCTTCGTGGAGAAGCATAAATCAACTTGCGTGAAGATTGTCATGTTCAAACAAAGTAAAAAAGATGGGTTCCATTGATGAAGAAGTGTCATTGCTAGAAGCTGAAGAATCTCTCATACAGGTTCAACCTCATAGGTCTATCTAATTTTGATTATCTATTTACGTTTTTGTTAAATTTTTAATTGAATTAATTCATAGATTTATATTTTTTTCCTCTAGAGTCTAGATATATGTAAATTTGCTCAAATTGATAAGTATCTCTTCAGTTTAATAATTTTCTTAGTCCCTTGAAATGCTTCAAACTAAAGTAAGCTTTGATAGATCTCTCGTTTTTTTTTTTCAACAGGAAGAATTGAAATTGTATGCTGAAGATGGTTCAATAGATATTTATGGAAACCCACCATTGAAGCAGAAAACAGGAAACTGGAAAGCTTGTCCATTCATTTTTGGTAAAATTTTTGTTTTATTTTACTTGTACGTATTCTCTCTCATGTTCTGTTTTTAATCTCCAAAACTTGGTATTTATGCTTTGGTGCAGCCAATGAATGTTGCGAACGGTTGGCTTATTATGGCATTGCCAAGAATCTAATCACTTACTTCACAAATGAATTGCATGAGACCAATGTTGCTGCGGCTAGACACGTCATGACATGGCAAGGGACATGTTACATCACTCCTCTTATTGGAGCTTTAATAGCTGATGCTTATTGGGGAAGATATTGGACTATTGCTTGTTTCTCTGCCATTTATTTCACCGTACGCTTTAGCTATACGTTTACTATATTAGCTACCCAAGTCTCACTCACTAATCAAGTCTTTCTGGTTATGTTCTTTGCTTGATGTTCTGTATTTTTGACTTGGTTTTTAGGGAATGGTTGCATTGACACTCTCAGCTTCAGTTCCGGGTCTTAAGCCAGCTGAATGTATTGGCTCTCTTTGTCCACCAGCAACAACGGTCCAGTCCACCGTTTTATTTTCAGGGCTTTACCTTATCGCTCTTGGAACAGGAGGAATCAAACCATGTGTCTCATCCTTTGGTGCTGATCAGTTTGACAAGACTGATCCAAGCGAACGAGTCAGAAAAGCTTCGTTCTTTAACTGGTTTTACTTCACCATCAACGTTGGTGCGTTTGTTTCATCTACTGTTCTAGTTTGGGTTCAAGAGAATTGTGGATGGGAATTAGGATTCTTGATACCAACCGTGTTCATGGGACTTGCTACCATAAGTTTCTTCTTTGGCACGCCACTTTATAGATTTCAGAAACCTAAAGGTAGCCCGATTACTAGAGTCTGCCAAGTTCTTGTTGCTGCATACCGTAACTTTAATCTCAAGTTCTCTGAAGAGTACCACACACATTTATTTGAAACATGGGATATGAACTCTTCAAATACTGGAGACTGCAAGATAGAGCACACGGACGGTTACAAGAAAATATTTTTTCCCTCTCATTTCTTATTTTTGAATTGAGCATTAGACTTTATATCTAACCTTTTCATATCAATGTGCAGGTTTCTTGACAAAGCCGCAATTATATCCGAAGGAGAAGCCAAATCTGATCCATGGAAGCTCTGTACCGTAACTCAAGTCGAAGAAGTTAAGATTCTGTTACGTTTGTTCCCCATTTGGGCCTCAGGAATCATCTTCTCAGTCCTTCATTCACAGATTTACACTCTCTTTGTTCAACAAGGACGGTCCATGAAACGAACCATCGGCTCATTTGAGATCCCTCCAGCTACTCTCGGGATGTTTGACACTGCGAGTGTTCTCATATCTGTCCCAATCTATGACCGCCTCATTGTTCCCTTTGTGAGACGGTTCACAGGCTTAGCTAAAGGATTCACCGAGCTACAACGGATGGGGATTGGACTTTTTGTCTCTGTCTTGAGCTTGACATTTGCAGCTATCGTTGAGACGGTTCGGTTACAGTTAGCCCGAGATCTTGATCTAGTGGAGAGTGGAGACACTGTTCCGTTAACCATCTTTTGGCAAATCCCTCAGTACTTCCTTATGGGAACAGCTGGAGTTTTCTTCTTTGTTGGGCGAATTGAGTTTTTCTATGAGCAGTCTCCAGATTCTATGAGAAGCTTGTGTAGTGCTTGGGCTCTTCTCACTACCACATTAGGAAACTACTTGAGCTCTATGATCATTACGGTTGTGGCGTATTTGAGCGGCAAAGATTGTTGGATTCCTTCAGACAACATTAACAATGGTCATCTTGACTACTTCTTCTGGCTTTTGGTCTGTCTTGGATTTGTTAACATACCGGTTTTTGTCTTCTTCTCTGTGAAATACACTCACAAAAAGGTTTGATCTCTTTTTCTTTTTTTTTTTTCTGCTTAAGATATCTATTGTCATGGAGGCTCTTGTGTGTACTTTCAAAATTTGTAGTGTGTCGCAAATTGAAAGTTATAGGTATTTGTGGTACAAACTGAAAGTTATGGCCCTCTGTTTTGGCTGTAGATTTTGTTCTTAGTTTTGAGTCTTTTGACTAATTTGAGCCATAGACAACTCAATCTAAAATTCAATCATAAAGGTTATAATTAGATAAATCTTATTATCTTTTTTCTTTTCATTATAGATATTTGATTTAATTTTATATCAGTTGATTATTATGAATCCCCTTTATAATAAAAGGGAAGTACACAACATTGTTTTGGTAGACTTTATAATTTTAATATATGGTTATAAATAATTATAAATAGGTTATATATGAATCCATATATTAATTGGTTAGAAGTTGATAGTTCATGTATTAATGGTAACAAATAAAGCCTTAATTGTAACGGAAAATCTTAAACGGGATATTCCAAATTGATAATTCATGGATATTCCAAACTTTATTTTCCGAAGAACATGTTGTTTCCAAAGATCTACAATCACAATATTATCAATTTATTTTCCTGAGATTTTATTGATAAACCATAACGTTAACCAAGTTATTAAAGGGGATAAAAATATACTCTCAATCATAAAAAGAAAGTACACAACTTTTTTTTGTATAATAAAACGGAAATATAATTTTTATAAGTTAAATAGATAATATATTAAATATAGGTTGGTTACAAAAAAAAAAAGTTATAGATTGAATTACGGGTCAATTAGTCTATTAGTACATTTTATGAATATAACATCTACTTTTCTATAAATATATGAGCAAAACATACATAGTTAAGTACTAAACAACTAAAATTAAACTTTTAAATTATTAGATAAAATAACTAACTGATTCTTTTATAAATAACAAGATTTATTTTAATTTGGTTTGAGTTTAAAGTGTGACCAAAATAAAATATTTTAATTTGAGACCGACAACCCAGTCCGACCTACCGGTTCACGGGTTTTTAGCGGGTTTTATTTGTTAGGTTTTTAGAGGTTACCCGGACCGGAATACCTATCGGATTGTGGTTGGATCGAACCGACCGGCCGGTCCGGTCCTGGTTAAAAAACATTGATATAAATCATTCAGATCTCCATTCACTAAAATACATCTCTCATATTCATACAAAAGGATAATAATAATAATAACAATCGTTTCTCAGTTTACAATGTTAAACCGTCTTATAAATTATATTTTATTTTGAAATTATAATACAGGTAAAAGAAATTTCAACCCGTGCTAGCACGGGTCCAAATCTAGTTTATGATTATTGTTAACAAATCTACAACGTACAATTCTCCCCACCATAGTCGGATCTCAACCTAACGAGAATTGAGAATGTGAATTTAAGGTCTCTTTAGGTTTGGAATTATTATTATGAATTTATGATTATTATGAACCAATCCACAATTCTCTTGAACTATTATTGTAAATTCATAAATTCTTATTTGCAAATCCAATAAGAATTTATAAATCAATGAACCAATAACAATCATTAGAGGATTAGCCCAAATTGATCATCCTAAAAAATGAAAAAGAAAACTTTTTGTTTGTTTTTCCTTTTTTTATCATCAAAAAATGATCGTGGGCTCGTCTAGGTGCCCAGTTGATGATCTAAGTTAGTTCTAAACCGGTAAACATAAGATCGTTTGTTTAGAAACAAAGAGAAGATAGCGTTAATGTAAGTTATGTACTTATGTCATTTCTTTTTTCTGCTGGAATTTGTTGGTACAAGCTTGAAGTTAGCTTGAGAAAGAAGCAATACTAATCCTAATCAAGTTGTGATTCAAGAGATAAGGTTCAAAAGAGTTTAGAAGCTATCTAAACTTAAGTGTTTTGTAAAATGATTAGGATTGGTGTTTATTATATAAAGAGTAGTCGAGGCATGACATAAGAAAACTTTATAAATTCGTCTCACATTGAATTCACGAGAGTAAGAAGAAGAGACATGAAGTCGGTGGAGAAAACTCAGAAACTCCTTACGATCAAACAAGTTGCTTTGTCTGCAAGAAAAGAAATCAAACAAAGAAGAAGAGAGTCTGAGAAGATTCATATACCTAACGATGTCGTCGTCGAAGAAATCATGATGAAGCTTCCGGTGAGATCGCTCATGAGATTCCAAACTGTGTCGAAAGAGTGGAGAACTCTGATCAGGTCAAGAGATTTCGGGGAAAGACACATGGCTCTTCAGAAAAGCAAAGGGTGCAAACTCCTTTTTGTCTGTGATGATTTTAAAGAACGTACGGAAGACACTCTCTTTTTAACAACAGTTGCCGTGGAGAAGAAGTCACCTTCTGTGGTAGATGAACAAGCTTTGGAATTCGAATTTAAGGGGATTCTAGAGATTTCCGAGAGCTGCGATGGCCTTGTCTGCTTCTACGACCAAACAAGAGCAGTGGAAGTTATAAATCCGGCCACCACAATGTTCATAGAACTCCCTCTATCGAGAATTCAACGGCTTTGTACATACAATCCAAGCCCGGAGGTAGAGCTGGAGCCAGTTCAAGATCCAAATCCTGTTCTAGATCCAATCATGTCGGATACTAAACTTGGATTTGGAAAAGACAGCGTTAATGGAAGGTATAAACTAGTCTGGATGTATCATACTTCTCCTACTACTCCTCCTACGTGCGAGGTTTTGGATTTAGAGGAAAAAAAATGGAGGTTCGTGAACACTACTACACTTGATCATCATAATATCTTGTTCAATCAGAGGCCAGTGTTTGCAAACGGATCACTCTATTGGCTCACGGGAGATAAAGATGGATATCCAACAAAAAATACCAAACTCATAGTTTTTGATATGCACACGGAGATATTTCAAGTCATTCCAACCCCACCGTGTATTACCCGTGATGCCCGTGGTGACAAGATTGGTTTATGCAATCTTGATGGTCGTCTCTGCATTTCTGAGTTGAAGGGAGATTGCAAACAAGAGTTTTGGTGGAGAGTTGAAGACAACAAATGGGAGAGGATCTTCTCAGTTGATTTGCATTCTACTTCCACTTGGTTTGCTGGTGTCACCTCGCAGCCTCTCATACCTTTAACCATTTCTAGGGACACCAATAAAGTCATCCTTTCACTTCGCTATCAAGATAATCTTGTTGCCCTCGATCTTGATCCTAACTCTTCAGTTTGTCATTTGTATTTTTCTGGTTACTACGGCTTAGTATGTCCTTATTTTCCAACTTTCACTTAATTTTTCCTTGAAGTTTTAGCAGAGTTGTAGGCTTGTGGCTTTTTTTCTGGAGAGAAATAAAAACTGGGCAGTTTTATATGTTTATAATCCAACAACTTTAATGAATATCAAATTGTATGACTTGCTTCTTTTTTTCTTTTTTCTTTTTTAATTCATTGGAGTGAATGAATGAATATAGAGCAAAAAGAGTATATATCACAGTTTGGAACTATAGCATTATTGCCGAGCAAGATTAATGGGGGGTTCATATATTGGGGTACTTATACACTGTTTGAATTTTTTAAGAATTTATTGTGTATTGTTTTGTAAATAAAAACTAATGATCTCTTAGTTAAAATTTTCTCCTCCAATGGTAAGTTCTAATTTTGGGTCTCTTATTTTTTTTAAAAATTATTTTTTTTTGAAATTTGAAAATTTTAAATAGAATAGAAGTAATATAAATATGTAAACATTTAAGATTATATAAAAATAGGAAAATATTGCATTTAATTAATTTGTAAACATATAAAACATAATAAAAAACATTAATACATTGTGGGATATAGTAACCTCAAAAGGGAGATTCAGTTTCGTTTTGGGGAATGAATGAGAAGTGAATACAACAAAATCTCGAAATAGTAAAAGTGGCCAACAGGTTTTTGATTTGTTCACACCAAGGTAAAAGAATTAGAAACACGACTGGAACTCTAGTTTGAGGTTCTCTTGTATGAGTAGAGGATTCTACTCTGTTTCGCTTAAGATGGGGACAATCAGAGGATTCATCTGTGCAATATATACAATTGCCCACCTACCATAGTCAAAAGATAAAACAAAAAGAAGTAAGAAACTGTGACCAAAGCAACAGCAGATTGTCGCAGCAATGACCAAGGTAAGATGTATCCTGTTATCAGAGAAATTTAGATGAGATATTTTGACTCCATTACATGTTTTACAGAACGAGAGTTCAAAGCAAATATAGTCAAGAAACAAAGAAGACAGACTATGAATTACAAAGCTTGAACACATCCATAAAACCTTTAGAGCACAAGAAACAAAACCATTATAGTACTATTTCTAACATCAACCAAAGCTACCTTGAAGAAATCACCACGTCAAGCAACCCAATTCAAAGAATTTGAAACCCATTATTAAATGTTTCCCGTTTTACAATTCTCAATTCCAAGAGTAAGAGAGTTCAAATATTCAATCATCTTCAGAAGAGATTTTACGTTCAGTTGAATCCTGGGAACTAACATTGATGCAGCAATCAAATCTAACACAGACACACGACCAATTCATACCTTAGGATATTAAGAAATCAAATTAAAAGTATCAAAAAATTTGCAAAGTAAGAGGGAACCCATGTTTGATTCCTGAATCTCCGACGAGATGTATTACACGCACGTGAATTCAAGGTACAATTTAAAAAACCTCAACGCGATCGATTCAAATCCGATCGAAAAAGACGGGAGAGGAGAAAGTGTCTGAGAGATCTTACAGATTTTCGATCCAAATTCAAAGAACCCTAATTGATTCAAACAACAAACATCAAAGAACCCTAATTGTTTCAAACAACAAACATCAAATAACCCTTACCTTGGGATTCCAATTGATTCAAACTCTTCCTATTTAATCTATCGCGATGGGACACGGCCGAGTCATCAATTCACGATGATGAGCATCTCCTCCGACCGCAATCTCCTCTTCCTCCACACCCTTCGATTCCAAATACAAATCTTCGTTTTTTCGCAGTCGCGAGAGAAAGAGAGAGAGAGAAGGAAAGAGTGATATGCGATCCAAATAATTTTTTTTCCCCTTTTCTATTTTTTTTGTTAGACCAATACCATGAACAGAAATGAGTATACTATATAAGGGAATCTCTTAAATTTTTTCTTTTGTTCTGATTTATTTTTTTGGACCAAAATGCTAAGAACTTCCCTATGAACCAGCCGATGGGGAAGGTCTTAGCTCTACACAAAAAATTGTTTCCAACCCCTTTACCCCTCTAAACATTATTGCATACCTATATTTCTAATAATGAAGCTTTCTCTTCGTTTGATCTCAGTCGTCGTTCTTCTATAGTTTGATGCATGATACTTAAAAAAAAATGTGGGATATTAAATATGCATTTCATGCCCATTCTTTACATATATATATATATATATATATATATAATTAAATATGCATTCATGTAATTACAATTAATATAATAAAATGTGGGATATGTTTTTGGAATCTTTTGCCCTTTATTATTCTACATTTATGGTTTCTATAATACAGTAATACTCTAAAGTGTAAGCAGTAAGCAGAAACTAACTGACTTAACTAACAACCAATTCTACAGGTAAATTAATTAACTAATGCGTTAACAAACTAATTAACAGACTCACAAAACAAGAGCAAACCTCATTAACAGACTAACGGACGTAGTTCAATAAAAAAAAACAATTTAGATGATTATCAAATAAATTAAACATACTTTTAGCTTAAAAAAGTTAAACTGAATAGTGAGTACGTAGTAAACTAACAACATTAAAACTATAATATATATATATATATAGATATATATATTTCATTATCGTGGGGTTAGTGTATAGAGTAGTATGTAACATGAGAAATTATATCTCGTCGCATAACAATAATTATTAATATTAATAATAATTACTTGAGGCTGCGTGTATCATCCATATTCTAATATAATCGTTTTATTTTCTCCTGAATCTAAAACTCGCACGTAAACAGACCTATATATACTCAACTTCACTAGTCATCGATCCCTAAGCCATTATCATCTCTTAATTCACTTTCTCTCTAGTT
Source organism: Camelina sativa (assembly GCF_030686135.1). Taxonomy (NCBI): domain Eukaryota; kingdom Viridiplantae; phylum Streptophyta; class Magnoliopsida; order Brassicales; family Brassicaceae; genus Camelina; species Camelina sativa. Next base: position 1,557,796 of record NC_141883.1, read on the forward strand.
TTCTAATTTCCCAAACCCTTTCACGGAAAATCCGAAACCCAAATGGCCGACGAGTGGAAATCTCATGAAGATGTTCTTTTACTCGAGGGGATCAAGAAATATGGAACCTTTAGATGGGATAAGATATCAACATCGTTTCTTCTCTCCCAGCGAAGCATCGATGAATGCAAAGAAAGGTTCAAATCTTTCGTTGAACCAAAGGTATGGTTACTTTCCCGAGAAAATTCTGTTCTGTTTATCGAGAATCTAGGGGTTTCTTCAGTACGTCAATAGCTAATCCATCTTTTTTTTTTCTTCTTTGCGCAATATAACATTCATGTTTCTCGAGAAAGTTTTGCTCTTGTTTCTTTAGAATCAGGGGTTCAATATAAATCTTTCCGTTTCTTTACGAATAGTTTCTTCTTTGCGCAATATAACATTCGTGTTTTCTCGAGAAAGTTTTGTTCTTGTTTCTTTAGAATCAGGGGTTCAATATAAATCTTTCCGTTTCTTTACGACTAGTTTCTTCTTTGCACATTACATTTTTTTTTTTTTTTTCAACCAAACATTAATCAAATTAAAAAATAACTCCAAGATTGGTTGCCCAAACCGGAGGAAAAGAGTTTACAAAGGAAATTTCAGAGGAAAGCAATCTTGAAGAACGGGCTAGACAATCTGCCCTTACATTGAGCTCTCTAGAGATCCTGATCAGGGAGAACGAGGAAAAGCATGGTCTGAGCACAAGAAACTCCTCTAACAGGTTCGAAAAAGATGGCCAATCGTCAGGCGTCTGCACATTACATTTATAATCAGCTTTTTCATTTCTTCGAATGCAACTTGGTTATATTCCCGGGAAGATGTTCGGTTTATCTGAAAATATAGATATATATGTTTCTTTTAGGTTAAAGTTCTATATGATAATCTTTATAAGCCTTTGCTATATATATATATACACAAACCAAATAAACCCAAAGAATCTTTCCAAAGAATTTAATTTATTGTTCTTTTTCTATAAAGTCAAACTTATAGTATGCTTATTTTATTTTAGGCATGGACCTATGAAGACGACAAAAAACTACGCGAATTAGCTCATATTCACCAGCCTTCGTGGACTACTATCGGTGGATTGATGGGCAGAGACCCCAATTTATGCTATCAGCGCTTTATGTCACTTCCTTCTACATCGGTAAATGATCTTGATCTTTTGTTCTTAGTTTTCATTTATTTTTAGAATTCTTTTTGTTTTGACTCTTGAAAATATATTCATCGTTTTCTTTATTTCATTAAGCACCGGAAGAGAAGAAGGTTCAAGCTGGAATCATAAAAAAATATAGACCAAAAAGAAAGGTGTGTGTGTTTATTTTTCTTGAAATGTATATTCTTTTCATAAAGTTTAATATACAGTTTATTTCAATAATTTTTTTTTTGTTTTTTGTAATAAATAAAAATCCATAGGTTTCACAGAAAGTGGAAATCCCAACACCAATCCTTGGAGATAAGCCGAAATTGGCCAAACAGAAGGTGACTTTTGTGTATATCTGTATTTTTAGTTTTTCACTAACGAAAGGAAATGAGGTAATTTATTAATAAATTATATATCAATTTTAACGTATGGTTCTTTTTATTTATATAGGGCCGATGCATGAAACGGAAGTGGATTGATGTTTAATAAGGAGCTCCGGATTGAAGTTGTTTTAAAAGGAGCTTTGTTTTGTTAAGTGTGACAGCATTTTTTTTTTTCCCTGGTGTTCTGAAATTTTGAATATTTTTGGCTTTTATATAATTTTTTTTGGGGATCAAAGTGGCTTTTTTAATTAAAATAATCTTTCATCAACAACAAATTGAGACATGGATCGATTCACACAATTCTATAACGTAATAAAATAATAATAGAGAAATCGTCAGTTTTAGTTGATATTTATTTAATTTCCACTTATTTTCCAAAAAGGTCGCCGGGAAAAGTAAAATAAAAAAGCCGTCACGTCTTCCGAGAAATACAATAAGAGTATAGATAGATAGATAGAGCTTGCTTCCACGTAAGGAATCTAAATTTGGTTTCGTAGCGAACACGATGGGTTCCATTGAAGAAGAGCAAAGACCTCTCATCGAAGAAGGTTTAATATTACAGGTTTGTTCAATTTTGTTCTTAAGTTAACCAATTAGGTTGGCGAATTTCGGATTTCGCATCTTTAGGGTATTTGCTGAAATTCAAAAAAAAAAAAAAAAAAAATCTTGATTTTAGATTGATCTTATGCTTTTGCTTTCTGGGTTTATTGAGATAGTTTCTGGGTAATCACTGTTTTATCTGATCCCAGTGTTGTTCTTATGATCGTTTTTAATATTTAGGTGATGATTCCTATGTTTTTCTGGGTTTATTACAAGTTGTGATCAAAATTAAAGGTCGAATTCATTGTTTATGTGATTTTGTTTTCAAACCAGGAAGCGAAATTGTATGCTGAAGATGGTTCGGTTGACTTTAATGGGAACCCACCATTGAAGGAGAAAACAGGGAACTGGAAAGCTTGTCCTTTCATTCTTGGTAATGAATGCTGTGAGAGGCTAGCTTACTATGGTATTGCTGGGAATCTAATCACTTACCTCACTACTAAGCTACATCAAGGAAACGTCTCCGCTGCTACAAACGTTACCACATGGCAAGGGACTTGTTATCTTACTCCTCTCATTGGAGCTATCTTAGCCGATGCTTATTGGGGAAGATACTGGACCATCGCTTGTTTCTCTGGGATTTATTTCATCGTAAGTGTTTTTCTTATAACCATGTTTGTTTGTTTGCAACAATGGCTTTGCAAGACTTGTGATTTTGTGAGCCAAGACATAGTTGGTCAAGACTTAGCTATAGGTCTACTATGTTCACCCTATGATTGATAGCATATTAGAGCTCTGTATGTTGGTTAGAGAGCAACTATCCTAGTTTACTGATTTCACAATCGACTTACTATGTCCACCCTAGAACTGATTTGAGCATATCATAGCTCTGTATGTTGGTTAAGAGTCTAGAGAGTAGTTAGTAAGCATGTATTGAAATCCTACTTTAATGGTTTCAGAATTGATTTAAAGTATCATGTTTTGGTTTGTTTGCTCTGGTTACTGATTGGTTTTGTTTTCGTTTAGGGGATGTCGGCGCTTACTCTTTCAGCTTCAGTTCCAGCATTGAAGCCAGCGGAATGCATTGGTGATTTTTGTCCATCAGCAACGCCAGCTCAGTATGCAATGTTTTTTGGCGGGCTTTACCTGATCGCTCTCGGCACTGGAGGTATCAAACCGTGTGTCTCATCCTTTGGTGCAGATCAGTTTGATGACACGGACTCGCGTGAACGTGTTAGAAAAGCTTCCTTCTTCAACTGGTTTTACTTTTCAATCAATATTGGAGCACTTGTGTCATCTAGTCTTCTAGTTTGGATTCAAGAGAATCGCGGGTGGGGTTTAGGTTTTGGGATACCAACCGTGTTCATGGGACTCGCCATTGCAAGTTTCTTCTTTGGCACACCACTTTATAGGTTTCAGAAGCCTGGAGGAAGTCCTATAACTCGGATTTCACAAGTCGTGGTTGCTTCATTCCGGAAATCTTCTGTCAAAGTCCCTGAAGACCCCACGCTTCTGTATGAAACACAAGACAAGAGCTCTGCTATTGCTGGAAGTAGAAAGATCGAGCATACCAATGATAGCAAGTAAAAAAATATTAATCCGCTTCATTAACTTTCGAGGAACGTATAGCTTTGTTTGGTTTGACAAGGTCACCGATATGATGCAGGTATCTTGACAAAGCCGCTGTTATCTCAGAAGAAGAGTTAAAGTCTGGAGATTTTTCCAACTCGTGGAGACTATGCACTGTAACGCAAGTTGAAGAACTTAAGATTCTGATTCGAATGTTCCCAATCTGGGCATCCGGGATCATTTTCTCAGCTGTATACGCACAAATGTCAACAATGTTTGTTCAACAAGGCCGTGCCATGAACTGCAAAATTGGATCTTTCCAGCTTCCTCCAGCAGCACTCGGGACATTTGACACAGCTAGTGTTATCATCTGGGTCCCTCTCTACGACCGGTTCATCGTTCCTTTTGCAAGACGGTTCACAGGAGTAGACAAAGGATTCACCGAGATACAACGAATGGGAATCGGTCTGTTTGTCTCTGTTCTCTGTATGGCAGCTGCAGCCGTCGTCGAAATCATCCGTCTCCATATGGCCAACGACCTCGGACTAGTCGAGTCTGGAGCCCCGGTTCCGATATCCGTCTTATGGCAGATACCGCAGTACTTCATTCTCGGTGCAGGTGAAGTATTCTACTTCATCGGTCAGCTAGAATTCTTCTACGACCAATCTCCAGATGCAATGAGAAGTTTGTGCAGTGCCTTGGCTCTATTGACCAATGCTCTTGGGAACTACTTGAGCTCGTTGATACTCACACTCGTGACTTATTTCACAACAATGAATGGCCAACAAGGTTGGATTTCAGATAATCTCAATGCAGGTCATCTGGATTACTTCTTCTGGCTTTTGGCTGGTCTTAGCCTTGTGAACATGGCGGTTTACTACTTCTCTGCTGCTAGGTATAAGCAGAAGAAAGCTTCGTAGTAACGTTGTTGTCTTTTTCTCTCCTTTCATTACATACAAAGCTTGTTTCTTTCAACTGTAACTGTCTGTATCTGTTCTGTGTACTGTCCAATATTTACCAGAACAATTGTGTATTTTTCTTTCAAATTGAAAAAAATTCAAGTCGCATTTGCAATATTATACACAATCCAGGGTTGAAATTCTAAATAAAGAGAAACTATACAAAAAGCTTTCGTGGTTAGTAAATGGTCCTTCGTTATGTCTTTTGGACCACCGTTTTGACTTCATCCCCCTAAGCTAATTCCCTTACTCATTTTTTTCTCCCATTTGATTTCCCATTTATATATTTTTTTTCTCTTCCCTATTAAGTAATACTAATAAGAATTATTTATTTTACCCAAAGTATATATCTTTTGTCCTCATACTCTGGCTCTATGTGTCTAACACCTTTTCTTCTTATTTTTTCATTGTTGCTTTGGAATACATCGAAGACGAATCAAAACCATGATAACCATCATATCCCCTATATGGTAGCCGACAATAATTACTGATTTCTCTAATTTTTCTAACCACGGATTCAATACGAACGAATCATATATATAAAAGTAGAGTTTCAGTCTCTCCTTATTGGTCCACTTGACAATACAATTTTAACAAAAAAAAAATTTATATTAAAACACAAATTTAAAACAATTAATTTTCACATTTAACTCACATAATATAAAACTGAAATCTTTATAGCTTCTCCCTATAAATTATGCATTAACTTTATTTCTCTACTAAGTTGTATTAATCAATTATATTAAAACAAAACAATAAATTAAAATTGTAACTCTCATTTTTTTAAATATAAATTTTCATCATTTCTCTTCCTATAAATACTCATTATCTTATTCTCTTAGTCTATTACTATTTCATTCTCTCATCTTCTTCCACTACTCTCAAATCTTTTTTTTTTAGTTTTGTTTTGTTTTGTTTTGTATTTTTTTGTTATTGTTGTTGTATGGGTTATAAAAAATCAAATCAAATATCATTGTAAAAGCTTAGTTTTAGAGTTTGTATGATATGTATATCTTATATATTTATTTTAATCTTTTAAAATGTTTATCTCCATTTTCTATTTTATATTAACATCTTATAAGTCATTATTTTCATACTTCCTTACAATATTCACCATACAATAAGATCATAAAGTTGAAATGATTCATATGTAATTATCTATTATGTCTCTGGTTATCTCACATATTCATGTATCATTTTTAATAATTATAAAGATCAATATAATATTTAAAGATCAATATAATTATCTATTTATCCATTTATAAAGACTATTTTGTTTTGTGATCCAATTGTTAAATCTGTAGAGATCAATATAATATATATATTTTTTTATGATTTGAGGTTTTTGAAAACAAAAAGAACAGAATTAAACAATTGGTTTTTTGTGTCTTTAATCAAAATAAAAAATGATCCAAAAAACAAAACATATTCAACTGGAACTTAAATATAAAAATAAAATATAATTTTAAAAATATCATTTCACTAAATTCTTTAAAGATGAAACCATTAGTATGAAATCTAGCACTATAAATTAAATTGATGAGTGAAAACCACAAAAATATAAATTATCCTTGGGATTTTAAAAATTATTGAGATTGAAGAATTCATATAATTTTATAAGAAAACTAATTTAGTTTGTCACTTAAAAAGTAATATTTTTTATTTTGAAATATTATGTGTAAGTGTTGAGTTTATATCAACAAACAACCAAATCATGTGAATTTTGATTCAGCCACTTGATATTCCTTTTATTTTAGGTTATAAAAAATTAAAATATTTATTTATAATTAAAGACATGTAACTCCATTTAACTCAAATGTAACTCCTATCCAATAATTGTACATTAATTCATTCCTCCTACTAACTTATTATCTTTCAAGAGAAATTATTTTTGGTTAAATTTTAATATATTTTATTTATTTTGGTTGGCTAAACTTATATTCATATTTTGGTTGGCTAAATTAATATATTTCTCATGTAAAATTATTGTTTATAATATATTTCTCATTTCAAAGTTTAAAGCAATATATCATATATATATAAAAGTAAGGTTTTGGTCTCTCCTTATTGGTTGATTTTCATTTAATGTTTTCTAATTTTTATTTTATTTTTTTATTTGCTTTCTAATTGCTTTAAATAATATTTAATATCCAATAAACACAATACATTTAACTCACACATTAAAATAAAATTATAACTGAAAATAAAATAAATTATGCATTAATCATATTCTACCACTCAATTCTATTCAAACACAATAAATTACTATTGTAACTCCATAGTTCTAAATATAACTTCCATCATTTCTTATCATATAAATAAGTATTCTCTCAATCTATCATTCTCTCATACTGACATTCTTTTACTATCTCATTTTCACATTCTCTCATTCTCTTCTACAATTCCTCAAATCATTTTTCGTTTTTTTTGTTATTTTTGATTTCTTATTTTTGTTGTATGGGTTGTAAAAAAAAAAAAGAAATATCATTGTAAATTGTTAATGCTAAATTTTAATTTTAGAGACTACATGATATATATTTTACATTGTTCTTATTTTAAAAGATTTATCTCCTTTATCTAATTTGGATTATTATCTTATAAGTAATCATTATCTCTTCCTCTCCCACCAATATCAAATATTGTTATATCTCATATGTGTTGTAAGAGTTTGATTCTATATTTTAATTTAGAAAGTATTATATATATATATAGATATTACATTGTTCTATTTTTTAAAGATTCATCTGCATTATCTAATTTGGATTACCATCTTACAGTAAACATTCTCTCCTCCTCTCCTACCAATATCAAATGTTGTTATATCTCATATGTGTTGTAACTTGTAAGAGTTTGATTCTATATTTTAATGTAGAAAGTATTATATATATTTAACATTGTTTTCAATTTTTTTTTATTTATATAAAAAAAATATTTCTTTTATATTTCTTGCCTTTCTAATCTATTCATATTTATTTTTTAAATTTGCATAGTTAAATTTAAATTCACATATGTTGGTTTTAACAAAACAATCAACTTTATTTGAGAATTAGATGTTCCTATTCATTTTTAAACGATCAATGTGTAACATATAAGCATTTTGTCTTGCAATCACAAGTTCCATTTCCATTGCTTAACTCCATGGTTAAACTATAGTATATGTTGTCCTATTTGTAGGAATAACAACATACTTATTTAATTTATTTAAAAGAGCATATGATTAAACGAAATAAACATTTCTCCAAATTTTATAATTCAATCAGTGAGTGTACTTATTAATTTGAAAAACTTTTACATTGAAGTTCATAAAATCATATAAGAAAACTAAAATGTTATATCACTTCAAATTTGGAAGGAAACACTTGGTATTCCTTTTTAAAAAAGTCAAGACACATATAAAAATTTATTAATATTTAACTCACTTTAAAGACATTAAAGGTCATTTAACTAAAAAATAACTTCTATCCAATAATTTCATACATTCCTCCCACAAATAAAAAAAAATATATATATATATATATATATATGTTCAAGATTGTATTTAAATATTACATAACTTTTTAGTTAGCTAAATTTATAGTCACATATATACAATATATATACATAAGATTTTATATTCCTTATTAACACCATAATTCGACCCATTATTTGCTTAACTCAATATTGGTTTCAAAGCCAACTAAAGAAAAACAGAAACGATCTTATTGATATTAGATCAAAACATGGGTATACAAACATAATCACTTACACGGAAGATATTTTTAAAAAATAACTTATTATTGCAACATCAACGTATGAAGGGTTTACATAAGCAGTTAATTAGAAAATCTATAATACAATAAATGTATTGGAAACAATATCACTCAATGATAAGATTAGATCCTCAAAAGCAAGAAACAACATCTTCATAATTCATAAAAAGTAAACGCCACAATTATACACATCTGAACGAAATGGTATAAACATATAATGTATAAATAAAAGTGACGGCAAAACCCATATATGCCTAATTAAAACGAAATAATACAAAAGAGAAAACGAAAAAGACCAAAAAAAACAAGAAAGTGCCAACTACACCACAACCCACGCGTTGCATGGAGAAGCACCTAGTTATATTATATTATTGTGGACAGTTTTTTTTTACGAGTATATTTTCCTTTTTCACGAAATATTTTGATCAATGATAAAATAAAAAATTAGGCATAATCTTACTATATAAAGACGACTTATGTAGTAGACTAGCTACTATGTATGCTTTTTTTTCTTTCTCATTCATGCACATTCTCTATATTATTATAAAAGCGTGGAATGATCTGCGTATGTGCCAAAATTAGCTTTAATGATTTAAGAGATTTTTTTTTTGTTTTTCTTAAAACCATTGTTGAGTTATTGAAATCAGAAAGTTTAACACGAAACCCTACAAATAAAAATAAAAACAAAAATGAGAAAAAAAATAGAAACAATAATTATGCTATGGTCAAAGATTCAAAGCTAAGCAGTTGGGCTATTTTTAATTTAAATTTAAATTTAATTCATTTTGGTCTAAAACCTAGCTGGGGTGAAAAAGAGAGAAAGTTAAAAATAGAGGAAACTTCTTCATTTTGGTAAATCCCAAATCCCTATAGTGTAATTTCTTGGGTTATAAACTAAAGAAAATTTGTTTTTTTTTTTAATACCAAACAAAGGTATACACAATCTTAATATTACTAGTTTCATTTTTATTTGGACCCTCTCAACATACATCAGCTGTTACTAATTACTACTATTCATGTTATATACTATAAGGCTATATCGATTAATCAGCTCTGATTGGTATAACAATTACTCTTTAGGATGTTTTGAATTTTTTTTTTTTTTGGCAAACAGGATGTTTGGATTTTTAAGTTTTTCTTTTTTGGACTTTTACATGATGAGAATTATTGGATCAAAGCCCAAAAAACTTATCCCCGTTTATAAATCCCATATGATGTTTATTAAGATTGTTTATGACGGTGGTCCACGAGGTAAATGGATAAAAAGTAACATTAAAAATATTTTCTGAGAAAGAAATTATGTGTAAATGTAATATATTAGAAGGAAAATCTATATAATAATAACAATCTGAAAAATGCCAACAGTTGCGATTTTTCGTCGTACATTTTTGTAAAAAATATTTTTTTTTGACAGAAAAATTCAACGGTTGTATCTCTTTAAAAAGTTGCGTCTGTTAAATGTAGAGTTGTGTCTCTTACAAACAGTTGTGTCTATTCAAATGTTCACATCTTTATAAATTAAGTGACTTTTCATCATTATATTCAAATTTTCTTTATTTTATATTTATGACAGTAAATTTTTACAGTTGCGTCTCTCTAAAAAGTTACGTCTGTTGAATATATGTCTTTTACAAACAGTTGTGTCTGTTCACATCTTTAGAAATCTATATATTCGTCGTACCTTTTCAAAAAAATATATTTTTTTGACAGAAAAAATCAACGGTTGTATCTCTTTAAAAAGTTGCGTCTGTTAAATGTAGAGTTGTGTCTCTTACAAACAGTTGTGTCTGTTCACATCTTTAGAAATCTATATATTCGTCGTACCTTTTCGTTAAAATATATTTTTTTTGACAGAAAAATTCAACGGTTGCATCTCTTTTAAAAGTTGCGTCTGTTAGATGTAGAGTTGTGTCTCTTACAAACAGTTGTGTCTATTCAAATGTTCACATCTTTATAAATTTATATATAAGTGACTTCTCATCATTGTATTCAAATTTTCTTTATTTTATATTTTTGACAGTAAATTTTTATAGTTGCGTCTCTTTAAAGTTGCGTATGTTGAATATAGAGTTGTGTCTTTTACAAACAGTTGTGTCTGTTCACATCTTTAGAAATCTTTATATATTCGTCGTACCTTTTCGTAAAAATGTATTTTTTTGACTAGAAAAATTCAACGGTTGCATCTCTTTAAAAAGTTGCGTCTGTTAAATGTAGAGTTGTGTCTCTTACAAACAGTTGTGTCTATTCAAATGTTCACATCCTTATAAATTTATATATAAGTGACTTCTCATCATTGTATTCAAATTTTCTTTATTTTATATTTTTGACAGTAAATTTTTACAGTTGCGTCTCTCTAAAAAGTTGTGTCTGTTGAATATAGTAGAGTTGTGTCTTTTACAAACAGTTGTGTCTGTTCACATTTTTAGAAATCTATATATAAATAACTTCTCATCATTGTATTCAAATTTTCTTTATATTTGTATTAGTTAAAAGAGAATTTGTTGGAAATGATGTCTCATCATTGTGAGAAATTTATTCCAGTTTGATATATTTTGTTAATTGTTGTAATATTTAATTATATTCAATCCCTAGGTATACAACCATCTATTCATCGAGGGTTATCATTCTATTGGTATGAATCCAAACTGATTTTTTTTTGTTTTTTTTAGCTGTTAAAAATGTGGTTCAAGTTGGTTTTTTAGAAAATGAGAGCATATTGGCTCGTATATGTTTGTTTATTTTTTTGTCACAAGTATATATTTGTCTACTCCATGCTTTTTGATTAGAAAACTAATTGTATTATAGAAAACAAAATGGATTTCTATATTTTTATTTTTTAAGAAAATATCTGATTATGAAATATCAAGGTAAAAATAAAAATAAAATATCACAGTTTGTTCTATTATATTTTCTACCGTTGGGCATATTCAGTTTATTGGGAGATGGAAAACTGGTGATCAACAGAAAGATTGACGGTTGAGATGATTGTACAATAAACTATATTGACGACAAAAACTTATCTACAACTTCATACATGGTAAGAGAGTTTGTATATTTAGTTCTAATCATAATACATTCAAATTGAAATCTTAACAACAAAAGATACTGAATATGGCTGAAAAAAAAAATGAAATATTATAAAATTTTGAAAAGGTTTTGGATTATGACTACCAAAAAAAAAGAGGAGCATGTGGAAGCAATGAACCCGGCCGTCCTTGGCCAACCATCTTCCTTAGACGCGCACATTGTGATGCTACATTATGCACCTAAATATTATTGTTATAGGTTATAACTATTATTGTTCCCCTCTAATATTTATTATATTATTTATTTATGTGTGACTTGGGATAATTAACCAGCATCTTACGCAGAGAAAAATAAGTAGTAAGTACATTCAATATTGGATTAACCATATATATATATATATATATATAATCTATTATAATTGCCAAAATATTTAATGACTATAGTTTGTTTTACATAAAAATATGTTTCATCTATGAAACGATAGTTGTTTGTATTATATATTCATTTACAATACTGCCTTTATGAAAATAGATGTATTCTTTTTTATAATTTGATTCAAATAAATAAAATATGTTATAATTTTCTGTTTAGTTATATTCAAATTTGAGAGGATTGGTAATTTTCTTACTGATTGAGTGAATAGTAATATTTTCATTCATTTTGTATGAAGTAAAAATTGATTTTGGAAATAGAAATATGTTTGAGTTATGCTAAAAATATTAAAATAATTAATTGAAATGACAAATCATTTTGTCATTTTAAGAATGGTCCTCAATTAATATTTTTAATTTATTATATGATTATTTAAGAAATTTATATTGTCTTATACAATGTATTCATAATTTTATCATTTAAAACCAAAAAAATAATTAAAAATATAATCATTTACATATCATATTTGAAAACAAGAGAACAAGTTGTAATGGTTCATAAAATATACAAAAATATGACTGTAAGTTTAAGAAGAGAGGACACGACTGTAGATTGCATTTATTCATTTTTCAGAAATTAAAAAATATTTTGCGAAAAATTACGATGAAAAGACACAAATAAAATGTTACATTGAAAAGATACGAACGAAAGGTTATGACGAATAAAAGCGAACGAAATAACACAACTGCAATGTAATCTCATGGCAGTTAATCGTAAAGATTTGTTTAATTTGATATGTATAGCATTGTTAATTATATATTTAATCATATGTGAAAGTAAGATTATTTTTAAAGAATATTTTTCAATAAAGATATAAAGAATGTTTCAAAAATTCCTTTGTTTTTGAAATTTTTATTAAATAGTTTAGAAATCCCAATAGTTTAATAAATAAATTTAATTAAAGAAATTTTTGTAATAAATATTTTACTAAAATGAGTTCTTCCGTGATATCGCGGAGGCTCCATACCTAGTCATAATAGTAATCTAATGTGATTAGGTTTTCACTATCTTTTCTTTTCTTCACTAAAGTCAACGTTTTTTCATTAAAGTCTTCAAAATAATTGTAGCTATAGTTCGTTCACTTATTTTTTTTTTTCCACCGGTTAGTTGAATTGAATCTAACTCCATCTTCTTGATATATAAAATTTTGTTTTCTTGTTAGCCATCTTCTTTATGATAATTAAATTAAATAAATATTTTACCCCAGAAAAATGAAATCAATAGTACGTTTGTATCTTTGGGGGACAAACAAGCTTCTGAATAGTAGGATTTGCGCTAAAGTAAATTGGGAAAATAAACATAGCACAAAACTTCTAATGATATATTCATCGGTAGTAATAAGAGCTATACAGACAACGAATTGGCCCAATCACCTAAGGGAAAGATAAGCACAAGGAAAAAAAGAAGCAAAATGACTCATGGCCATGACAAGAGATTAAAATAAGCTCTTATTGGCGTAATATGAATTGTCAACATAAAATCACTGATTTAATTTGTTTAAAATAGCATAAAGTAGTTCTGGTGCTTCGAACCGGACATCAACAAAGCCATACGTTAAAATCAATCTGCAAAAAAATTACTAATATATATGAAACAAAACAGAGACGTTAGAATCGAAAACAAAACACTCTGTTCAGAAAACATAAGTTGTGAACAAACAAACATAAGTTGAATACTTCTACAGTTCTACTAAACAACAGACCTAATTACGTTCCAAAAACCAAAACCTTTATTCTCACATATGCGTTTCTTGCACAAAAAGCAACAGTCTAAACATTTCTTTAGGTAAAAGAGTAGAACAATTCATGAATCCAGACAAGTAAATATTACCTTCGAGTTCATTAATAGTAATGGACTGGATCATCAATATGTCTCTTGAAATAAGCAGCAAGCTTATCAAGATCCCCAAACATTCTTTTCCTGAACTTGAATCCCTTTGGGTATAAACCAATGTACTCGTGGTGCGGATTTGCGGATCGTATATAAGACAGTATTAAGCTCCCTGGATGTTCATGCGATACACCGAAACTGTAAACTACCATTTTGGGGTTTTCACCCTTCTCAACCCGAAGCAGATCATCTATTTGCGACTTTGTCCCAGTCCGAAATTTACGGTAGTTGATCATTGTCATAAGATGAGTTACCAAAGGATCAACATACCGATCCATTACCTGCAAATTTTTAAAACGTATAACTGTATAAGTATTTTCAATTATATCAAAACTGAAATTTATAAGAGTATATAAAGACGAACCTCATCTAGATCCTCGAAGGTTTCATTTCCAATTTTTAATGTTTTACCAATACGTTGTAAGCTCACTATGTCCTTGCTCTCCTTGTCACCTTCGATTATCTCCTTGTTAGCATACACATTATCAAAAATCTTGATCATCAAAGTCAGATGATTCAGTCCTCTTGAGCTTGGACGAACAATTCTTTCTCCAATATTGTTATCAGATAAATACTCTACTGCTTGCTCAGCAGAGATGTTCTGAACTCGAGATGAACAATCATCCGAGACTTAAACTGTTTCTTTTCTTCAGGAGCTTTCTCTTTCTCTACTAGGACATTGTTATGTTTCTCTACTAGGATCTTGCAAGTAACCATATCGCCTTCACACAGTATGTTAGACAAATCAACAATATCTCTGCCATTATCTGAGTAATCTTCCTTGAATAGAATCCCAGGTAATCGACAATCTAATGCACATATGGCTCTACCACTTGTCACTTTCTGAACAGTGGCCTGCACTATTCTCCTTTCACCAATAGTTTCTTTTGTTTCACCCGACAACAAATAAAACTCTTCATCTGCATCAACCGCTTTAAACGGACTCCGCCAATCCTGAAAACCACAGCTTAGTTCTCTCATGACTAGACTATAAGTTTCCTTCTTATTCTCTTGGTTCTTGCTTCTCAAATACTCATCAAGAACAATTCTTCTCAAAGAAGCTGGCTGATCTCTTACATGCTCTATCGCCATCTCTATCGCATCATCCACACCACCTCTTACGATATCATCATGAGCATAAACATCTTTCGCCAATTCCTGCGCAAGACGACCGTATGATTCTGGATGTATTCTAGTATCATCCAACAGATCAATAAATTGGCTGCTACTACAAGTCGATCCACTCCAAGAGACTCATCCGCATAAACCACTGAAATATCACGAATCCCATCAATTACATCAGACGCCAGTTCTTCCACGATTTGGAATATTACCTCATAAATCTTGTCCTTCAGACGTAAACAACTCATATTTACAGCTCCTAAAGCCACAACATCCGGTTGATGTTCTGTTATAAACTTCGAAAGACGATCTTGCTCCTTCTTTTTACGTTGCTGGTCATTTACATCTGGACATCGCAATGCCAAGGTTTCCGCGTAAAGCACATCAAGAAGCTCTCCCGATGAATCAAGCACCACAAATGTAGGGCCTGTTCGTTTGCCTGTCACCAGCGACAGAAACGAGCGACAGCCACAGATCGTTTAACTGTCGCTAGTTTAGCGATCAGTCGTAGCGACTGTCGCCAGCGATCAGCGACCGTAATTTTCAGTCGCTAAAATTTTCAGCGACTGTCGCCAACGATCAGCGATCAGTCGCTGAAACTAGTCGCTGGATCCAGCGACAGGCAAACGAACAACATAGCGACCAAGAAAAATAAAAAAATAAAAATTGATAAATTAAATATGATCAAAATTAAAATTAATTAAATAAAAATATAACTACGTATAGTTATTAAAATTAAACTAAATCTAAGTAAATAAAATAAAAATTAATTTGAATATATTTAAATAAAATTCTAAAAAAATCAGTTATAAACAAATTAAATTTAACAATATTAAAATGAATAAAATAAAAATAAAATTCAAATTAATTATTTAAAAATATGTAAATATGTTTTTAATTTATTTTCATGGCTATATGTAATTGTTTTTTTAAATAAAAATATAAATTATCAAAAATAAGTTTTATTAATTTTTTTAAAAAATATATAGTATTTAGTCGCAGCGACAGGCAATCGAATAATTTAGCGATAGTTTCTAGCGACAGTCGCTACAGTCGCTAGCTAGCGACAGATAAACGAACAATATATGCTGTCGCTGAAATCTATCGCTGTCGCTGGATCCAGCGACAAGAAAACGAACCGGG
Organism: Camelina sativa; assembly: GCF_030686135.1. Taxonomy (NCBI): domain Eukaryota; kingdom Viridiplantae; phylum Streptophyta; class Magnoliopsida; order Brassicales; family Brassicaceae; genus Camelina; species Camelina sativa. The sequence continues at coordinate 1,573,772 of NC_141883.1, forward strand.
CCGTAATCTCTGGATTTCCAGGTCCCCAACAACACACCAAGACCCTCGGCGCAGCTTCTTTATCATTCTTTCGGTATGGCCCTGAAGACACTTTGTTCCATAAAACCTGTCCATACTCCGAAAGCAACCGAGTCTTAGCTCTGCTAGTTAAAAAGGATCTTGCTTCTTTCTCCATCTACGGCAAAAGAAAACCGTGAACCGCATCCTCAAGTATCAGTTTCCTCTGCTCATTCCAGAGTTGAGCATACTTATTAACACCAACACTTAGATAGTGTTCACTGCATTCACTAATGATTCTCCGGGAGCTTAAACGTCACTTGAAGAAGTTTCTCCTCTTCCGCTTTCTGAATCAGAAGCCATTGTACACCTTCAAAGTTCAAACTTCCTCAAAGGCTTTTCCCGTAACCACTTAACCGCAGAGAACCGATGGAAAGAATCTATAACCACATTCCCATCAGGTGTTGGACTTGTTGAGACTACTGCATTGTCCATATAAATCCCTCGAACATACTTTTTGATCAATACCTCACAACTTATCTCGACCGCAGCCACATGTCTTGCACCTTTTAAGTACAGCTTGAGGATCTTCAAACATCGCACACACATAGTTCAATGCCATCTCCGCTGGTGTTTCCTTTGCATCTTCAAGCTCATCAACAAGAAATTTTTCTCAAGAGATGAAAACCAACTGCTCAGCGCTATAACCAAACTTGTTTGCAAATTCCCGGATCCCAAATTTGCTGCAGATGTTATATTGTGATTTTCTATTAGGCCTCTTGTACTGTCCTTCTTCATCGATCTCACGATGAGGAAAATGCAAGTTGAACTTTGAGTCTACATCATCCACTTCTCTCTCTGTATCAGCCGCTTCAAGGGACTTGATAACCGATTCAAAAAAACTCTTATTCAGATCATACCTGCAGGTTTCTTCTTCAAAACGTTTTGTATAGTAACCGAACGAAGCAGTTTTTCGTTTCCGCAGAAGAAGCCACTTTCTATCCACAAGACTTTATGCCACTTGGTCTCAAGCTTCTTATCACCATCATCATCATCATCATGATCAGAACAGTCCAATAAACTCCGACACTGATCCTTCCGGTACATAGCTATAAACGGTATCTCTAGCTTATGCACATGATACAGCTCCAAAAATCTCACAATGTCATCTTTGTTAAACCAAACAACCTGGACCTTGTTCTTGAACCAATCGAGCATAAATCCAACGACTCTCTTCTTCAATGCTACTTTCATCCACGGGAGCGACTCCAAAGGCTTCTTCAGATATCTGCATTCTCTCAGGAACATCAAGCTTCCTAATTTCATCATCTCTCTCTGTCATATACTTCTCGGAGAGAACCAATGGGTCGACTCATCTTCTAGGTTTCTTTTGATCTTTTCGTTATACGCCAAAAATCCTTTTTCCTAAGTTTCAACAGTTCTTCAGGATCACCAAACAGATCGTTAGCGTAACGTAAAGCGTTGTAATCAGCTCCTAGCTTAAATTTCTTAATCTTCACTCCATGACTATCTTCATCTACAATGAAGTGACTCAAATCATCATCATCATCATCATCATCATCATCATCATCATCATCGTTAATGTTATTCTTTCCTCTGTAGATTTTTCAAACGCTTATACTTTTTTCTTTGGAAACTGACGTTGTTGTCTTCTAGAAGAAGGTAATCATCTTCGTGAAGGCTAAAGTCTTCGTCTTTCTTCCTTCTATTTTCACTCTTTTTTCTCACGACATGGCCTCTCTTCTTCTTCTTCGTCTTCTCCATCATCAGAACTATATCCACTAGAAACCCATCTCCATCCATAATCAAACTGATCATCTTCATCATCGTTGTCTCGGTTCTCCACTGGATCTTCATGAATCTGTAGCTCTGTATCAAAAACAGAGTCGAATCTTCAGGGAAAAAAAATAATAACAAAGAATTAGGGATTCAAAAGCAGACGTTTCAATTAATGTACCTTCGTTGATACTATTCATGATTATGCTAAGAGAGTAGCTATACAAAATCGATGAAGGTGGAGATTAACCCTAAGACCTCTGTGATCGTTAAAAATTGTAAACAAAAGCATATTACGAAAGTGTTACCAAAAAAAACATTAAGAAGAAAAAACAAAAAACAAAAAAAAGGATTACGAAGCTACTAATTAAAACACAAAATTTTGATTTCTTTTTAGCTAACGAAGTTAAAATATACTCTTTAATTAAAAAGTAGTAATGCTTAATTTTATGAAAAAGTGTATTAAAGATATCTAAAATATATAAATTTTCTAATTCAATCATCAAAATGTTCGTATTATTAAAAGATTAATCTTTCATATTTATACAATCTTCTATTAATAATTTGTTATATTACAATTCTTGACTAAGGGCTTAACTTAAGCCTAGTTCTTAAGGCGCTTAAAGTTGCCAAAAAAATGTTATTTATCAAATTAATAATTTTATAATCGAACGAAAATTAGAAAAATTTATTTATTTTCTTAGTTACACAAAAAAATTCTGAAAAAGTTATTTCTATTGTTAAGAAAATCGAAAAATGGAAAACCAAACGGATTGAAATCATCAAATCACATAGAGTTTTCAAATTTGCATAAGCTTTTTTTTTTTTTTTTTTTTTTTGTCACATAGAGTTTGCAAATTTTGCATAAGCATACCTCATAAAAATAAGTGTCTTGAAATTCCAAACATCTTAATTTTTAAAATCACATTCAAATTTTTTTTAATGTTTTGTTTGATCACATTCAAAAAATTAGTTTCCGGTATAATTACTTTTTGAGAAATTCGTGAAGAATTGTGGCAGGGTATGCCTCAATAGATCGAGTGTGTTCAGACTTCAGTGATAGGTTTAAAACTTAAACAATCATCATCATCATCATCATCATCATATTCGTATGCGCAAGTGCCACAAACTTCATAGATATTAATTAGTATAATCACATCCAGTACATAAACAAAAAAACCATATTTGTTTGTTACTTTTTTCCTATTGTATTTGATTTGATTGGTATTCTTATACTGTTTTCTATCTTTCTCCACGGCTAAAGTAAACAGAAATTGGTTTGGGTTTTGGATTTTGCTTACTTGTTCACTTTATTGAAGCTTTTGATTATTATTGGTTTCGCATATATATAAAAGTTTCGAGAAAATCATTAAAGTAGTTTTTTTAGATATGCTCAAATTCGATATTGTAATAACAGTGTTTACATCCTCAGTAGTCCATAGACAGACATCGAAATTGGGATATAATCCGTCATATGATCCTTCGATGTATCTTTAAATCTAGACTTGGATTCGTATATGGAAAATCAAATCATCCGCCATCGCTCTTATGTTGATACCATAAACGAAACCCTAACTTTTAAGTAAAGAAACTCGCGTTAATTACATATTTTGGAGTGACCTACCAAAACCATCCAAACAAGTATAGCACAATATAAATTACAACTAGTAACCAGTTTCAAATTGAGCTCAATAGAAAAGAGAGAACCACACAAACTATAATCTAGAATGTAAATCAATTGTGCATCTGCTACAAACCTACTATTGACCCAAAAGCTAAATTACTTGGGGTGAAAAGAAAAGAGTACCTCGCAAGAGATGTACTTGAACGATTCATGATAAAAATAGCAGACTTTAACTCGGAATTCTCTCGGCAGATCATAGGAAGGATACTTACCTTCAAAGGTAATGAAGTACATTTACGGCAATAGTAGCAGTTCTGTAAAGATTGGCTTTGATAACCTTGACAAATCCATATCTTGTATTCTGTAGTATAGACAAATGTGAAAAAAACCAACCACAAATAAGTTCAACATAACAAGAACTTAGAAGAAGAAACATATATTAGACTATAGTTTTGACCTCTCTTTCATTGTAACCCTCAAGGACTCCACGAGACAGCATGTCCATTAACTCTCTCGAGGTTTATGGTTTCATGACGAAATCGTTTTCATCAAAATCAAGAGGCAGGTAAATAAAAATGCAGCGGAACTGCTTGAAATCCATGTCGAAACCCTACAAAACACAAGATGATTCGATACCCAATAATAAACACTAGATTACCAAATTAGGAAAGGACAAATGAACATCAAAATATAAACACTAGATTATCCAACCCACCCATTTTTGATCGAATCCCATTTTTTCCATCAAAGCTCTAAAGAAATTCTATTCCACCCTATCATAAGCTTTACTCATGTCCGTTTTTATTGCCATAAATTTTTTCCGGTTGGCCTGATTAGAACGGAGGGCATGGAAGTTTTCTTGAGCAATGAGGATATTATCTGTGATTAATCTTCCCGACACAAAGGCAGATTGGGTCTCGGATATAATTTCCGGCAAAAACTTCTTGAGACGTAAGCTCAGAATTTTTGAGACCACCTTATACTCACATTACACAAGCTAATAGGGCGAAATCTTGACATTTCACGAGGTCGATCTCCTTTCGGGATTAAACATATATTTGTCTCATTTAGCTTGCCATCAAAAATTCCTGAGCTAAAGAAGTTCTTCACCATCTTAGTGAGATCGCCTTTTATGGTTTCCCAAAAATTTTGGAAGAACAAAGCAGTCATCCCATCCGGTCCTGGAGCCTTTTCCGGATTCAGGGAGAACAAAGCTCGTTTGACCTCCTCTTCTGAGATTTCTTTTGTGAGATGCTCATTCATGGCATGTGTGACCAATGTAGGTACATCCTTAATGGCCAGTGTAGGGTCACTCGCACTGGAGGATGAAAAGAGATTGTCAAAATACTCTACTGCAACTTTTTCTATTCCCTCTTCTGTATCAACCCAAACTCCAAGTTGATTAAGGATGCCTGTGATCTTGTTCCTTGCCCTTCTTTGTTTTGTGGAAGCGTGGAAGAATTTCGTATTTTGATCTCCTTCTGCAAGCCACAGTTCTCTGCTTTTTTGGTGCCAATATGCTTCCTCTTCCCTATAAGCTTCGCAGAGTCGCCATTTTAGGTTGAGGAGAGTCTCTGACGATGCTTGATCATCTCCATATGTCTCATCAATCTTTTCTTGAAGTTTCTTAATAAGCTTTTCGGAGTTTGTTTGATTATTTTTCTTCCAAATGGAAATTGCTCTTTTACAGTTTTGGATTTTTTTCAAGATGGATCGTTCGACAGAATTGTCGTCCCCTCCCCATCCATCTACCACCGCCTCTTTGAGGCCTGGCTTGTCTATCCAACGCTTGTCAAACATAAACCTTCTCAAAAACTTTTTTGGACGTGTAAGAATAGATGCAAAGAGGGGACGATGGTCCGAACCCCACATCTTCATATACTCCACATTACTGTGGGAAAATAAATTGTGCCACTCTTCATTTCCCATGGCTCTATCCAAGCGACACCGAATCTTACCATTTGACCGCTGACAAATCCATGAAAATTGGTTTCCTTGGTAAGGGAAATCAATGAGACCACATGAATCAATCATAGCACGGAAAGGTAGAAAGGAGGCTTCAGATCTTTTTTTCCCCCTCTTTTTTCATGATTCCCTGTTATTTCGTTGAAATCCCCAATAATAAACCAAGGCTCGGATCTCGAAACTCCAATACGCATTAGTCTTTCCCATACATAATCGCGAATTGCAGGGACAGGGTCGCCATAAATAAATGACATATAGACCCGATTTCCATTAATGATTGTTTCGATGTCGATTAAACGGTCATCTAATAACAAAAATTTTACCGGAAAATCATTCGAATACAATAAAGCTAAACCGCCGCTATTACCCTTAGGCTCGACAGTTTGAAGGTTATCAAAACCTAAATCCACTTGCACATCTTGCAGATAAAACTTGTCGTTTTTGGTTTTCGACAAAAATAAAAAATCTGGCGAGTATATCCGACACATCTCGCGCAGTCGACGGCGAGTCAGCTTGGATCCCGCCCCTTGACAATTCCAAGCAATTGTCCTCATTTGTTAGTTCCAGAGGGAGAATGAAACCCCACCGTACTAACATTTGTTTGAATGAACTCATCCTTTGGTGATGGAACCACTTCACTAGGAGAGAAAAACATGAAGTTTTTAAAAGCTTTTAATTCCAACTCACGCGGTTTGTATTCCAGATATTCAAGAATTTTTGAGCTCTCCTTACAAAAGGGAAATAAATTGGTCTGAAACTTTCTCGAGATTATGTATTTTAAACTCTCCATATAGGAGGAAATTGGTGGAGAAGCTCTCTCTAAATTGAAGAATGATAATGGCCAGTAATTAATAATAGCTGGACAAAAATCAAACAAGCTTGCAATAAGGTTGAAGCCCACTAGAAAAGTCTCAATCCAGGCCCACTTCCAGGTCCAAACCCATGTCGGCCAAATGGAACTTTTAGGAGTTGAATGTGTATCTAGGTTTGGACAGCACTTTGAGACGTCGTCGTCACCGGAGATAGTGGCACGGCGGTAGCTGGAAGAAGCACAACATGTAGAAGACTTATGTTGCCTTTGTTTTTTAGATCTAGAGCAAAGGTGAATCATCTCTGATAATAGTTCTTCAGCTATGGAAGCCAAGAAGGAGAGAAAATATTCTTCAGTTCTAGAGCGCATGCCGGAGGTCGGAGTAGCAACGAAAGGTCGTGGCTGGTGGTGGAGATTGATTGCAAGACAAATTGAATAGGACCTTCGGAATAAAACCGAAAATCACTTCACACCGACGCCGAGTGGAAGAACAATAAGATCTATAGCAGGGACGCTAGTACAACGAAGCCACTCACGAGCAGGGTCGACGGCCACCAGATTTGTCTTCTTCAGGTGGTCAAAATGATCTGAGCAAGAGGAAGGGGTCGAGACTGCAAAATCCAGAAATAAATCGAGACAAAAAGCAGAGTCAAAACCCCTGAGCCAGCGAGCACAGCCACCGGATCCAAAGATCATCAACGAAAACCTTCTTGCCGCCATGAGGAGAGTGACGCTGGACAGTTTTGCAGTATCCATTAAGCCGAAATAACCACGGGTTTGCCTCCTCAACAGAGGGAAACACATAACCTGCCATGACGGCAAAGAGACGGTACAGCCACCGGGATTTGTTTGAACGTCGGCATGTACGAGACAGATCTGTAACCAGAGACGACTGCACATAGCAGGAATTAGTTGCACAAAAGTGACGGGAGTATCCTTAGATACTAGATCTAGAGTCGCAAACGATGGCATTTGAACAGCCTTCCACAAACGATAATGAGATTAGGATGAACTAGACGTCTAGACAGTAAAAGAATCTCTGCAAATTGCAGGAACAATGGTGAAAGAGTTGTTCAGATTAAAGAGTTTGGGAAAGAGAGGTGGTCGGAAGAGATGAAGAAAAGTAACAGAGATGGTCGGATCCGATCTCATGTCTTATGGCAAAGCAAATCTAAAATTGAAGAAGAAGGAAATTTGAATCCTCGGGGAAAGTGCCTGATCGTCTGTGTCTCTGTGACTTGTTTTGTCATGAGGCGCAACTCTTCGTCTGGCGTGAGATGATCAGCCCCTTCATCACTGCGTCTTATACACGGAATGAACGCATAGTTAGGCACAGATCCAGCCTCATATTTCATATATGGAGATACATCCTCAGTAGTTCAATCTGAGACCTGACATCGAGATTAGAGATATGATCCGTCGATATATCATTTAAGACTTGGATTTGTACCTGGAAAATCAAATTATCTATCATCGCTTTTATATTGATACCATAAACGAAACCCTAACTTTTAAATAAAGAAACTCGCGTTAATTATATTTGAGTTCCTCTATATTTCTATTCTATGTATTTTTTTCTTCTTAGTTTTTAATTTAACACTCACACCCCACTAAATTGGTCAATGGAGCATACCGATGATTAAATTTTTTTATTGTAAATTACAAGTTAACTTTACAAATTGATTAAATTATTGTAAAACTGCCAGGTCAATAGGTATAAAAAAAATAGTTTTTTTTTGTTAAAAAATATTCAATAAAAAAATAGTTACAATGCAAATTTGATTGAGAAAATAAGCATTGACAACCTTAACAAAAGCAAAATTCGTAACCTCTTCAAAACAAAGGAAAAAAGAAGAGGATTTTCATCAAGTTAACTATTATAGCGTTTTTTGGGTTCAACAAACATAAATATAGAAGAAAACATCCACAAAAAAGAGAGATTTCCATAGCATATTATCTTCATTACGCGAATTTGAACAAGGAACGACAAAGAGAAGTTGAAAGCAGACACATTCATTGTTGCTTCTGGAACCCTCGACTAGATAAAACAATACATTATCTTAATTTGCTTGTATTTGACATTTGTTGGACTTGTATCCCATTAATTGTACACAAGTCCCTTTATTTTCTCTTTCGTATATAATTTGGCCTCATAGTTGTAGTTGTACACTATAAAACCCCATCGGAATCCACTGTAGACTGTGTAGTTTAATCACTAATTTATTTGGGTGGGCCTCTCTCAACATACTCACATCAGCTGTTTTTTTACTAATTTACTTACTCAAGGTTATAATAAATCATAAGGCTATGTCGATTAATCAACTCTGAATAGTTTTTGTATGATTATAATCACACTCTTGAGGATGTTTTGATTTAAAGTTTTTATTTTTTGAATTTATTTACTTGAGTTGATAGCTTCGTTTACATCACCGAGCGGATGAGATGGAGCTAATGAGTACTATTGGATCAAAGCCCAAAACACCTCAGTCCCGTTTTAAAAAACTCATATGACGTGTGTGACAGTAAACGCGTAGATAGAGAGGGGGGGAAGAGAGACGCTGTTTCATGTAGGCTGTAGCTACAGCTTCTGTCCCATGTAGTACGAGAATAATAATGATGAGAGGTACACGTGTCGGCTCTCCATCCAAACTCCATTTGAATTTGTTTTTTCTTTTTCTTTTTTTTTTTTTTTTTAATTTCTATAATTAATGGATCCGTTTAATCTTTTATGATGGTCAAATGATATTCTAGGCAAAATCTTTTTTCTTCCCTTCAACCTTGACAAGCAACAACCTGTCTTTTGTTGGAGCCCACGATATAATAAAACAAAACAAAGACTTGATTGATACGCAAATATATTTATCCCCATAAAAAACCCTTTTTTAGAAAGCTTTGAACATTTTTTCTTCAGTAAAGAACTTTCCATCATATCATGGAAAACGAGCGCGTATGAAAGTAATTCATCGTGACACATAGTAATGTTATGCTAACAAAACTATTAATTCAAACACATATTTACCATAATGCCCGTCTGATCATTTGAGTCTGGTTTTCTGAAAAAAAAAAAAAAAAAATCAGTATCCTCAATTATTCATAAAAGTGGAGCAGTGCGATCATATTAATATGACATTACATTTCGTTTCACAGAAATCGAAATGTACATAAAATTTAAAATATAATGACAATTGAATAATCCGGATGAAAAAATGATTTTACTTAGTCCATTTTTGTACTGAAGTAACGATATATTTAATTATAAATATTTCTGGAAATTTGGATGATAAATGTTAAACTGCATTTGGAGGAATAAAATTAAAATTGGATGATTTATATATGTATGATTAAAATAAAGGATGATAAATTGAAAGACATTGTTTTTGTTTTTAACAACATTGAAAGACATTGTTGTAGGAGTAATATTGTCAACATAAAGATAAGAGAGATGGTTTGAGATGACACAATTGCGTGTTAAATTTTTCAACTCCATTATTATTTTTGCAAATCTGAGCCAAAAATAGCTTCATTAATTTACTATGAATAATGAATACCAGAGAAATATCATGTGCTGTCTAATGATATTTTTAAAACAATGTCTTTCAATTTGGAATAGAAACTATTTTTAAAACAAACGATAATAAAAGGATATGTAGTGATATATTGAAGGTCTATTTGAATATATTTGTCGATTTACTAAAGTTTGGGGTTTTTTTTTTTTTTTTTTTTTTTTTTTTTTAATTTTATCTTTGCCAGACAATAATAAAAATCTATTTTTGGAGGTTTTCGTGTTTCAACGGGCATTATATGATTGCAACTTGAAAGAAATTGACATCTAAAGGTAAGTGCAACATTTTTACAAGGCCTAAAATAGAAAATATAATGGCTTTTCTAACCTCGAAGGAGAAAAAAAGATAACGTCGTGATAGTTAAATTAATTTCATGAAATCTTTTGAAGTAGCAAACTACGATCTTTTTTCTTCTGTAAACAATATGTTAACCTTTAAAAAAAAAATCAGTATATTCTACTACGTACATGAAGTCATGAATACTCTTAAGTTATTTCTTCATGTGTCGAATACGGTTTTTAAATAAGTGGTTTGAATATTTAATAATTTGTTGACAATGATGAACTATTGAATATTTTTTCAAAAACTGTCAAAACAAAAATAAATAAATAAACCAAAAAAGAAGACAGCAAGGATAACAGAAAAATCACAATTATTTTGAAAAAAATTGAACTGAATAAAAAAAGATAACCAGTGAATATTTTTATCAAGCGATCTTTTCCCCCAAACATTATTGTTTCTCGGATGAATCCGGATCTCTGTATTTTACATTATATTACGACATCAACCAACCTCGTATTAGTCCCAAGAAAATATAATAGTTTTAGTTGATGATTGCTCCAAAATATTATATAGTAACCTATCAAATGACATCATAAGTTTTTTTTTTTTAATAAAAATTACAATTATGAGAAATTATCCTTTTTATAAACGTACAGTAGTTTTTTTAGCTTATGTTGATAAAAAAAAAAGGTACAGTGGTTAATTTATAGGGTTTATATATGGATAAAAAAAATGTCAAGTAGCTAGGATATTTATATGTAATCCGTTATTAGTAGGATTTTAGTTTTATTTAATATATTGAGAATGCATGTTCCACCATTTATATTTATAATAAAATAAATTGAATAAGTTTCTAACAACAATTAAAAAGATCGGGAGAAAACTAACGGTCATAAATTATGACTCATCTTCAATGATCAAAATATCAAAAATTGTAAGAAAAAAATAAACCAACGGTTAATACTTAATAGTAGTAGTTTCTTTACCTTACTCCGATCCAATCTTTGCTATTCGTCAATCGGCTGTCATTGTCTTGATTACTGTGAATCATATAACAAGGAACTGTAAATTTTTAGGTGGACCTGTTAACTATGTAGCTACGTTACGTAGGGCATGGTAATGGTGTGTTTTTCCGTAAAAACTTTCGTTTTTCTTTCTTTTATGCCATATTCTTCATATCCCCTCACTTGTACGGAAGCCACCGTAGAGCTAATGATGAATTCAAGAAAACAACAATAAATACCAAATACCTCTTGTTCTTTTATTTGTTTGTTATACTGTTTATAAATATTGGAATGTGACAAGACAAAAAAAAAGTATATATATCAATCAAACCGTTTTATTCTTGTCTTAGAGTATCCTATCAAAACATATATTGTATCATAGTATGTCTGAGGCTTCGAGTCAAATAAATCTACGACTCTTTTTGGAAGGGTTTTTTTATTTTGTACTTCACTGACTTTAATAAAGCGGTTTGAAAAAAAAAATTAACATAAAAGATAGAACAATGCAACTTCATTACAAAGTTAAATATAATGATGTTTATAACTGCTAAGAAAAAGAAAAAAAAAATAATTAATTACATATATTATTTTTATGTGCACTATGTAAAGATTATGGTTACTCCTATACATCAACTTACAACACGTCTTTAATTAATTTCATAACAGAAAAACATGTTTCAGTGACAAAATTAAATATTAGCTTATTAAGTAGGAGTCTTAAGGTTGCTTATATCTTAGGCTTGGGCAGGTTGTAAAACAATCTCTTTCTCATGCATTAAATTTAAACAGTAAACTTTTTATCGAAAAAAAAAGAAGTAACAGCAATGGAAAAAAAGATCATTTGATTAAATCTTCTATTTTTTTAAATATGTTAAATTTATATTTCTAAATTCGAAATCTGATGGTAGAAAGGAAAATTAATCGCATATTCTCTAGTTTTTGGTTGAAGTTTAACTAGGGGAAATAAACAATAAATAATAAATTATCAAATATAAAGTTATTATCTAGTCAAATGATATTTTCGGGAAAATATTTTTCCTGACCATTTTCTTCTCTGTAAGTCTGTAACCTTGACCAGAAACATTTTGTCTTTTGTTGGTTGGAGCCCGCATATAATAAAACAAAAAACTTGATTGTCATTCCACCATAAAGCAAGCTTTGATTTTTTTTTTTTTTTTTTGGTCTGTAGATAACTAACCTCATATGGTGTAAGTGGGAAACGAGCAATGCAATGATAATACATAAAAGTTTTTTGAAAAAGCATATTTATAAGAATCAAAACATGATGACAATTAGATAATCCATATGAAACAGTGAGTGAGTTTCCTCTGCAATGCAATCTATATTAACATTTTAGACTGGAATAGCAACGCTTTAATTGTTATATCTTCTTGAAAATTTGAATGATTTGTGTAAAGTGCACGTAATTTCTTAAAATATTTCTTTATTAAAAAAAAGCTTTCATAAAATATTAGGTATGTCTAATATAACATGTGATAGATTAAAATAAAAATGCTACTTATCGGGAATTATTACCGTGTGTTTGAATCTATGTTAATTACAACAATTTAAATGTACATTTAAATTCTGCAGTATTATTTTTATGGACTGAGTTAATTTTTCATCTGTATTAATCTTTTTGCTTTTAAACCACAAATCTTATAGCAAAATAGAACATAGAGGAGTATTATTAGAAATTTCAATAAAATTATTGATTAATAGCATTTCAGTTTAGTGTATATCATAGATTGTAATTGATACATTGTTTAAAGCTATTATTACAGATTTTCATTTTGACCACTGATCAGTTGAAAGATGATGACACACTTTATTACTGTTTTCACTAACTATCTTATTACCTTACTCAGATCCAATGGCTACCAATCTTTGCTCTCGTTGATAGAGACCTCATTTGTTAATAAAACTTAATAATCAGAAATTGTATAATATTAAGTGAAATGGGTCGGTAACTCGTTACGTAGGGCATGGTGGTGTGCGTTTCGGTAAAATTTCTTTGGCATTTTTCTCCATATCTCATACTCTTTTGTACGGACGTCACAGCCACGAGACAGCTAGCTAATGATGAATCAAAAGCCCAAAAGATAAAATGCCAAATATTTTACTTATCATTATATAACCTGTTGTTTATACTATTATTGTTACACAAAGACGAAATATTGTTACATGACAAGACCAAAAGATAACACCTGATTATCAAACATTTACCTATAGTAATTTATTTTTTTGATTTTATTTAATAATACTATTTACTGTTTACTACTATATGTCAGTCGTGATTTCGTATTCAACTATTAAAATATATATGTTTGAGCCAAATTAATATAGTAATTAAAGTATGTGTTGACAAAAAGAGTAATTAAACTATAAAAACAAATCCCGTAAAAAAACTAGTATTGAAAAACAACGAAACAATGATCAAATAGAAAAGACGAAAATAAGAATAATGGAAAACATTGGAAAATTGTTTCATGTTAAACATCTAAGTCTAATGTGGTGGGTTTTCCAACCAATAGGAAAATTGAAGTTTGAATTTTTCCCAAGAAAAAAAAAAAAAAAGGAAAATTGAAGTTTGAAAAGAATTAACATATAGAAGTAAAACATATATAGCAATATCTTTAGAAAGTAAAATAATTTTAATTTTCAATGACACTTTTAACTTAGTGCTAAACAAAATATAAAGCTTTTTTACTTTTTGATAACCCTTCTCTTCGTTTGTTTTTTTTTTTGTTTCTTTTGACATCTAGTGGTTAAACTTTTATATAATCTTGTTCAAGCTCACCCTTTCTCTCCTTCATTTCTTGGTCATTCTCTCTCTCTCTCTCTCTCTCTCTCTCTCTATAGAGTCCGGATTCTCTTTCTCCTTTCTCTCGTTACGCCCTCCCTCGCTCTTTCCCTCACTCTTTCCCTCACTCATCTATTGTCAGATTCGCCGAAAGTCCAAGGTTTCGTTTCTCATCTCTCTATCCTTCATCTTTTCTTCTAGCTAGCTTAGGGTTTTTTTTTTTTTTTTTTTTTTTTTTTTTTTTTTTTTTTTTTTGTCAACCGCTAGCTTAGGTTCTAGACAGCTTAATATATATTTTGTGGGTGGCATCTGATCATTTTTTTCTTTTGTTTTTTTTTTTGATTATTATCAAGGTTTCAAAATATGGCAAGCAGAAGAAAAGGAAAAGGGATAATGGTTCCAGATGCGGTAAGGCTATATCTCTATACTCGAATCAGTTTTGTGAGTGAAAAATAATCGAAGTAGAGATTAAACAAAATATCTGTACTCGAATCAGTTTTGTGAGTGAAAAAGCTCACCTTTTTTTTTTTGCCCTTAAATCCAATATATATCCTTTACTAAAATAGATTCGAATAGCTGCTGAATTGGTTTTCTTTTCACATAAACCTATTTCACTCACCACCACCTCTCTTCTTCGACGATTTGAAGATCTCTACTAACATTTTTTTTTATTGATATAGGCACCCTCAGAACTTCCCGAGGTATGTATAAAGTGACATTTCTATTTACTGTTTAGATTATATTTGGTAATTGGTACATAAAGACAGATTTTCTAACAATTTATTTGTTTTTTTGTTTTTAATATTATTTTTCAGGATATTCCTAGCGGTTGCAAGTATAAATTGAGCTGGAGAGAATCCAAAGACAAGAAATGTGTTTTGCTGGAGATTTTCTTTCAAGGACGTAATGGTGAGTTTTTTTTTCCTTGGTAAATTGTGTCGTGCTTCGTTGTTTATCTGTCTAGAAAAAAAAATTAGATTAACTAGTGATATGTTTATTGATCATTAATAGGTTACTGCTGGACAGTAGTACTCAATAGGATGATATCTGCTCACCTCTACATCCACCAAAAAGTCAGAAAGCTCTTGCGACTTTCTTGCAAACACCTCTTCGCCAGTATTGAAGAAAAATTTGATGATGGGTTTTTAAAAAATTACAAAGGTGTCAAGGTTTTCCTAAAAGAAAATGGCCTGGTGTTAGAAGAAGAATGCAAATGCGTTCTGGGGAAGAAGGAGATCAACACTGTTGCATGTGATAAAGTCAAGGTATAACCGTATAAGTTAATTTTTTTTTTTTTTTTTTTTTTTTTTTTTAACAATAAAAATTGAATTGTTATCAAGTAACTTCAAATATGCTTATTGGAAATCGTATAAGAGTTTTCCGTTTAATATCTCAGGATAAAACTACTTTTAAGATTCGTGAATTGATAATCGTGGAGGGAAATGAAGTTGATGAGAAACAAATAATAAAGTTGCTGAATACCCACGGTGTCATTGCAGTCCATATAACGGTAGATGAGAAATACAAGACAAGCAAAAAGGTAAGCAAAGTTACATTTACTTAAAAAAATTCTATTTTAATATTCTTTTGTGTAACTATAATCCCTTTTAAATTAGGATGAAATTTTCTATGGAACCACGAGTGGCAAGGGAAACGAAAATCATATGGTTTTGCTTACTGGGTACGACACCACCAAAGATGGAGTTCACTTTTTTGAGTATCAGAATACATGGGGAGAGAAATGGGGAGGTGATGGTGGTTATGGGAAATTTGCTAGAAAAATTAGTCTCCCCAAAGGACGTCAATCTTTGATAAAGGCTTATATGTACCCAGAGGTATATAAACGATATATATATATATATATATATATATATATATACCTTGATTTCTACTATTGTTTTTACTGGTTTTATCCTTATTTTTAATTTCTGTTTATGCAGCTTCTGGACGAAGTCTTTGATGTGCGAGGATGAGAAACCGACCGGTAAATATACACTTTTGTAGAAGATTATATTTTAGATACATTCTAGATTATGATCAACTTAGGGTCTCTCTTTTTCTGTTGAGCTCAATTTGAAACTGGTTGTATTTAATATTTGTGTTATACTTGTTTGGATTGTTTTTGGCAGTTCACTCCATTGACGCTGCGGAGAAAGAAGATGCCAAGAAACCAAGGTATATGAAATATTTGGTTATTTATTTATTTTTTTTATTTACTTTGATGAGTCTCTTCATTAGTGTTGATTTCGTATATGGCTCTTGTTCTATCTAAAAGTTTTTTCACTTTGCTGATTTGTTTATTTAATTTTATTGATTTTCCTCAGATTGACAGAGGAGCTATCTACGGTCTAGTACTCGATGGTGGTGAGATGCATGCAAGCTTTCTTTCTGGTTATATTTTACCGACTCTAGTTATATATGACGAGACTTCTGCTACTTTTTATTATTTGTCTTGTTTGTTTGGTGTTTCTAGACTGCTAAGTTCTGCTCTGCTTTGTTTGCTCAAACTTTAAACTATGTTTCTTTTGCTGTGGTTTCACAAACATTTTAAAAAATGTTTCTCAACTGGTGGCTTTGTTGACTGTGAGATGGGTTCACGACTTCATGTGTTTTTAATTTCCTAATAGGTATAAAAGAACTGTGTTTTTATTCCTATTCCTAATACACTTATAAGCGAAATGCAATTTTAAAACTTGTTGTTGCGAACCCGAGTTCGTTATATATGTTCCTTCGTCCTCACCTGTAACGAGACTAATTAAGCTCAACCGTTATGATTTAAGTGATTTGCATCCGGGTAGTAGTGGTGCGCCCTCATCCATATTTAACCAAAGAGAATCAATACTTTTAACACACTTTACCAGATTTCAAAGGTTCACAAACCAGAAATTACTACTATTAGATAACTGTGTGAATATTTACAGATTTAAATGACTACCGCCAACAACATTTTCATCATGAGTCAAGTAGAACCAAAGAGAATTAATATGCGATACAGAGATAAAATGAATCAAAATTGCATTTAATGATTGATAAGGGAGGTCTTGTCCAGGAAGAAGAAGTAGACCTCTGCGACACAGTTCCCATACCACTTGAGAAAGATTGTGTGTTTGCTTCCAACCATTCTTTTACATTTGCCTTAACCTGTAATACTAGTCTTTGAGGGAAGTACAATGATTTTATTGAAAAATAGCGTTGTGACTATTCTGTGGAAATTGAAAATGACTTTGACACACAATGAAAGAAACAGCTTTTTATGGTTTTTAAAGACTTTTAACAAAACGGTGCGTCTAGCTCTGAGGGTGAAAAAAAGGCGATCTAGGGTTTTTTGCTTCTCCCGCAAGTTCTGATGCCACCAGAGGCTATTCCGCCTGGGGCTGATGTTTCGTTGGATCGGAGTGCGGTGGTAGAGAGTGTGGAGATAGAAGATGGTGAGATCAGACAGGCTGGTGATGGTACGGCTGTGCAGTCAGATCTTGCTAGTTGTGAAGGTATGGGTGTGTCTGATGCAGCTGGGAAAGATGATCTGCAAAATGTGGTGGAAAAGCAAGTAGCGGCGAAGATGGTAAAGCCAGGTGAGGTACCATCTACGAAACAACGTTCTTGGGTTTCAATGGTAAAGAAATCGGAGGAGATGGAAAAAGTGGAGTTGGCCATTGAAGAGATTGATGGTATGCCAACTGTGAGGATACCAGATAAAATCTTTGAGGAAGCACAATCCCTATGGGAAGACTTTCTCATTGGTAAATTTTTAGCCAAGGCTCCCTATAACACCCCCGAACCGTTCTATGACCACTAAGGCCATCGGACAGCCACAGGACGCCACTATGGGAACTGTACCGAGGTGATCCAGTCGAGGGACGGAAGCTGCAGACTTCCCGACCGGTCCTCCCTAGCACAATTCCACCCGCAATCGAGACTACTTAGGCTTTGCAACCCTTGCAGCCTGGTGCGTTGTGTTGGCCCGGACAAGGACGAGCACCATTTGCAACTTGCCATGTTTTCCCCGAAAACCGAATATATTACTTTAATAGATTATTACATTGTAAACAAGTCATCAAAGCAATATACATAGATAGTCGGAAAATTTTACAATAATCGTTTAAGAAAATATAGGGTTTTACAAAGAACACAGAATACCCTATCCGGTACCCTAATGTTTGCTCCAGCTCTAGACTCACTTAAGCTTCCTGCAAGACAAAATAATATCATGAGTAATCTAAGATTACTCAGTGAGCCTGGGCACCCCTTTGTCCTAAACAGGATTCTACTTCCCCAACCCGACTACCCCGGCAAGCAAAGAAAACAAGCAAGGCAAACTAGCAAGCAAGTAATCAAAGCAACGCAACATAAACAATAGCGGAAGCAATTGAACAACAAACAAACGAGAGAGGTTAGATCAACGCAACTCGACTCGGACGATCTAGACTTGCTACTCACGGAGAAAGACGACTAAAGGGAACAAGGACTACTTGGACGCTTTAGAGTCTTAACTCTTACACGACTCGCAGGACGACTAGAGTAAAACAAGGGAAACTTGAATACTCTAGACTCTTGGTCTCTTGGACAGTTTTCTCGGCATGCCTCGGTATCGCTCAGACACCATCGGTCCTCTCGGCATTTCTCGGACAGCTCTCTCGGTACATAACCGTCTCTTCTGCGGATACCGTTTTCCGCATAAACCGTTAACTTCTGATCGGTCTTAAGGTCTCGATCGCACCTCTGGTCACTTCAGTCTTGGCTCGGCCATCCTCCGACTCACTAATATTTCCTCGGACTTCCTTCGGTCATTCTTCTTTATTTTATTTCCTCTTCCTTTCTAAGTCTTTTCCGGGACATTTCCTCGAACTTTTATTTTGGGATTTTTGCTCTTGGTGAGGGTCATTACATTCTCCCCCCTTATAAGAATTCGTCCCCGAATTCTCAGGCCTTCTCCTTCTCTTCTGGTGTTGACGACACTTCCTGACACCTGCGTCCTTGACTTGTGATTACCATCACATTAACACCTTCCTCAAAATACTTCTAAATGATTAAACTCCCTTCACTTCTTCTTGGCTCTCTTGTGAACATAATCTTCTCCTTTCAATATTTGTTCTACTCACACTATTGGCCGATGCTTTTGGGAAAGCTTCTTCATCTCCAGCATCCACTTGGTTCCTCATATTCTTCAAGCTTTTCAAATACTAAGGCTTTTGCCTTATTGCACCATGACTTGTCCACTCCTTTATAATCTTTACTTCTCTTTCTTCAGCTTTTTCTTGACTCTTCTCTTTTCCTCTGAATTATAGCTTGGGTCACTCCACCATCTTGATATGCTCATCATACGACTTCGTATTCTCCCATCTGTAATAGACAGAAAATATTTTTCATTTATACCAAGGAACTTTAATTAATGAAACATTGGATAAACGAGAGAGGTTATTTTGAGGAAGATACGGTTATTAATGTTGGTGTTGGTGTTGAACAACAAACAAACGAGAGAGGTTAGATCAACGCAACTCGACTCGGACGATCTAGACTTGCTACTCACGGAGAAAGACGACTAAAGGGAACAAGGACTACTTGGACGCTTTAGAGTCTTAACTCTTACACGACTCGCAGGACGACTAGAGTAAAACAAGGGAAACTTGAATACTCTAGACTCTTGGTCTCTTGGACAGTTTTCTCGGCATGCCTCAGTATCGCTCAGACACCATCGGTCCTCTCGGCATTTCTCGGACAGCTCTCTCGGTACATAACCGTCTCTTCTGCGGATACCGTTTTCCGCATAAACCGTTAACTTCTGATCGGTCTTAAGGTCTCGATCGCACCTCTGGTCACTTCAGTCTTGGCTCGGCCATCCTCCGACTCACTAATATTTCCTCGGACTTCCTTCGGTCATTCTTCTTTATTTTATTTCCTCTTCCTTTCTAAGTCTTTTCCGGGACATTTCCTCGAACTTTTATTTTGGGATTTTTGCTCTTGGTGAGGGTCATTACATTCTCCCCCCTTATAAGAATTCGTCCCCGAATTCTCAGGCCTTCTCCTTCTCTTCTGGTGTTGACGACACTTCCTGACACCTGCGTCCTTGACTTGTGATTACCATCACATTAACACCTTCCTCAAAATACTTCTAAATGATTAAACTCCCTTCACTTCTTCTTGGCTCTCTTGTGAACATAATCTTCTCCTTTCAATATTTGTTCTACTCACACTATTGGCCGATGCTTTTGGGAAAGCTTCTTCATCTCCAGCATCCACTTGGTTCCTCATATTCTTCAAGCTTTTCAAATACTAAGGCTTTTGCCTTATTGCACCATGACTTGTCCACTCCTTTATAATCTTTACTTCTCTTTCTTCAGCTTTTTCTTGACTCTTCTCTTTTCCTCTGAATTATAGCTTGGGTCACTCCACCATCTTGATATGCTCATCATACGACTTCGTATTCTCCCATCTGTTGGCCACATTGACCACAAAATTTTGCTTCTCCGGCTCCTTTAACCTCACACTTCTTTTTACTTCTCCGATTCCTTTAGCTTCGCGTTCCTCAGGATTTTAACTTCTTTCGATTCCTTCGGCTTCACATAGCTTCTCTCCCAGATTATTTTGAATTCCATTTACGAACTTCTTCTTCAACTCCCATACTTATGAGGTTTGGTTTGATAACCTTACCCAACTCTCGCCACTTAGCATAATAATGCTTCTTCTTTGCCGTCCATTATTTTCTTGTACCCTCTTTGTCTATTCGTAGATAATTTCGTCTTCTGTGTATTATCTTCTTGCACCTTCTTTTGCACTTAGTTCTTGGATCATGCATTACTTTCGCACTTTCTTGATCACACTCGGTTCGACCTTCTCAATTTGTTTTGCCATTTTCGATTGATTTGCACCGCTCTTTTGTTCTTTCGATTTCTTTGAATTTGCCTCATCCTCCTCCATCATTTTTTTTTCTTTTTGCTCTTCTCTCCTTTTAACTGAACTGGTTGCCTTTTCTTGGTTGAACTTTCTTGGACTTCTTCTCTTTTGTCTGATCGCGCTTTGTGGTGACTTACGTGAATCCTCATCAATTGCGCTGAAGCAATGCAAGCTAATTATGCAAATAATTAACTATGCAACCTATAAAACTCAAGCAAAAATTAGAGCAAGCAATTCAAAAACAAGCAAAGATTAGCAAGCAGTTTTAACAACACAACAACACGGCTAGAGAACACAAGGTACTTTACAAAAGATACTGAGATTCTACACCACTTAGCCGATAATTTTAAAGGGTTCGGATCCTAGACAAACACAACAAAGGTTAGGTCTAGAAGCTTACAACATTAGGAAAACTATCCAACCCTTACACATAAACCCCAAAAAGAAACTTCCCTTACTCCCAACCATCCTACTGGTTCCTGAGCCTGGTACACGCTAAGTGCACACACACTCCCTAGCTGGCTCATCAGGTGGCGGTTCAGCGGGAGACGCGGTTAAGGTAGAGGCAGCAGACAATGAGGTTCCAGCTTGGTTCATCGGGTTTGCTTCGACTCGAACATCTCGGTCCAATGGGTTCTCTCCCGTCCCCACAAGTTGACTTGATGGGTTCAATCTCTCTTGCAAAACTCGGTACGGACAGCTATGAGTGAAATGTCCACTCCTCCCACACTCAGTACAGATGATAGGTTCTGGGAACAACGGACGATCTGGTCTTGCTCTCCAACAATGATTGTTTAGATGCCCCGGCATCCCACACGAATCACAAGGCCTCCTATGCCTCATGTAATCTGGGTTCGGACAGCGGTAGGCAAAGTTCCCTCGCATCCCACACGAATCACACTCCGCATTCTCAGGTGACAGCATACGTCTAAGAGACGTCCTCCAATAGTTTCTGGTCCAGTGTCCAATTCCCTCGCACAGCATGCAATAGGGTTGATTCCTCATGTGAACTTGGTTCAGATACACCACTCTCTTTCGGGCAGTGGCTCTTACTCTTAGCCGGCCTCTCGGTTGAAAAGTCACTGGCCGCGCGTCTGGCTGCTCTCTTGACTGAAACTCTTGATAGGTCATCCTTGGCCTCTTCGAACTGCTCTCTCCTTTCTCGAACCTTACTTTCTCTCGGTTCAATCTCCTTAACTCGACCATCTTCTCCCATTCTAGGTCTCTTGGTTCCTCCTCTTGTTCAGCTAACACCATCCACAAAGGTATGGCTCGAATAGGACTGTTGTGTCTCGGCACAATCAGGTTTGGCAATACTTGGTCTGGCACTACTCAATCTGGTCCACCTTGGTTTCTCACATCTCGGCTTGAACTGGCCCTTGATCTCGCGTCCTCTCTATACTCCCCACCTGTGTCAACTTCCTGGTCTTGGTCTCTTGGTATCGGTTCTTGATCACTCCTTGGTTCCACTACTAAGGTCGGTATCCCCTCGTCATCACTCGATAAAATATCGATCACCTCTACAAACTCCTCCCTTCTTGTCGTCAGTTCCTCGGACTTAGAGTCTCCGTCACCTGACTTCTCTTCCTTCTCGGCTTCCAGTACAATCAGTTCACCATCAACTCTATCCGCTCTCTCCGGTGAGTGCAACTCATTCAGCATAAGGAGAATCCTCGCAACCGTCTCCGGTCTCTCCTCCACTAGTCGTTCCGCACTGGTACCTCCGGTCTCGGGTGTTACCCCATTCCCACTAACAGCAGCTTCTTCTCCTGGCGCATACACATCCGTCAAGAAGTTTAGAATCCTCTCGACTGCCTCCGGGTACTCTCTCATATAATCCTCGGGATTAGTATCGTCGCACTGATCCTCCACAAGATCCAGCAGCAAACTCCGTAACTTATCGGCGAGCTCCTCTTCCGCCTCTCCATGATCTCCAATAGGGACAGTCTGAAATTTTCCTTGCGCGTCCATCCTGACTTGGATACGACTTGGTTCACCAATCTCCAATACGATCGTCTTGTCATCCTGATCCGCTTCCACCTCCTCCGTTTCGTCTAGACACTCGGATGGATCGGTCTCAATAGACACGTTGGTATCATCATCGTCCAATAACCCGTCCACACTCCAATTATTCGGATCAATTGGCTCGTGACTGCTCTCTGACTCCGTCGACAAATACCCATTGTGATGCTCATAATCCTCATGTCTCGGCCCCTCATCTCCTGAACCATCCCCGCAACCTGAATCACCTGAAGACATCTAAAACCCACAAGAAATAAGGTGAGATGCTTAGTCCATTCTAAGGTTCAACTTAAAACTAGACAAGCAAACAACCGGATAAAATTTGTGTTTTTGCGACACATTTACTCGATAAAATTTTTGAAATGCACAAGTGCTCGCGGATTCGAAAACACCGCTCTGATACCACCGTTGTAACGCCTTCGAACCGTTCTATGACCACGAAGACCATCGGACAGCCACAGGTCGCCACTATGGGAACTGTACCGAGGTGATCCAGTCGAGGGACGGAAGCTGCAGACTTCCCGACCGGTCCTCCCTAGCACAATTCCACCCGCAACCGAGACTACTTAGGCTTTGCAACCCTTGCGACATGGTGCGTTGTGTTGGCCCGGACAAGGCCGAGTACCATTTGCAACTTGCCATGTTTTCCCCGAAAACCGAATATATTACTTTAATAAAGTATTACATTGTAAACAAGTCATCAAAACAATATACATAGATAGTCGGAAAATTTTACAATAATCGTTTAAGAAAATATAGGGTTTTACAAAGAACACAGAAAACCCTATCCGGTATCCTAATGTTTGCTCCAGCTCTAGACTCACTTAAGCTTCTTGCAAGACAAAATAATATCATGAGTAATCTAAGATTACTCAGTGAGCCTGGGCACCCCTTTTTCCTAAACATGATTCTACTTCCCCAACCCGACTACCTCGGCAAGCAAAGAAAACAAGCAAGGCAAACTAGCAAGCAAGTAATCAAAGCAACGCAACAGAAACAATAGCAGAAGCAATTGAACAAAAAACAAACGAGAGAGGTTAGATCAACGCGACTCGACTTGGACGATCTAGACTCGCTACTCACGGAGAAAGACGACTAAAGGGAACAAGGACTACTTAGACGCGTTAGACCCTTAACTCTTACACGACTCGCAGGACGACTAGAGTAAAACAAGGGACACTTGAATACTCTAGACTCTTTCCTACTAACAACCAAACAAAGACATCTAGAATACAACAAGAAATACTTGAAATACCCTAGACTCTCTCACCTAAGGACCCTCGATAATCTGTTCCGTTCCACAACGTTTCCCATGCCGAGACCAGAAAGGTAACCAGCATGAGCCCACATAAATGCTACATCGTCATGTATCGGTCACACTAGTAGCTAGCTAGTCATGACATTGTCCCGCGCGAGTGGCCATCGGGAACTCTCGCGAGACAAACCGCATTTGGAACAGAAGATTGATTTTACTATTCTAGCTAAGACTCGAGAAACAAATTCAAGAGACTTCGCTAAAATACACACAATAACTCAAGCAAGAAGATCAAGCAAAACAAGCAAGAAATATCAAGCAAGAGAACATGCAACAATCAACAAGCAACAAGAATGATAATTTAAGCAACTTATGATTACTCTACATGCATGCAACCAATTTATCCAACTTAAGCAACTAAATGCAACAAGTTCATTTACGCATACAATCCAGTTTGATTTAACCGTTTAAATCCTTTAAGTTCAATTAAGCATGCAAGCTAACCTCACCCGATTTTATGCAATAAAATTTGCAATTAACTTCACCAATTTAGTCATGCATGAAACCAATTTTAAGCAAGAAATATTGCTACAAGATTCGCTAAGTCTCGACATGCATGCAATCCTCTTAACCAAATTTTAATCGTTCCAATTTTACTTAAAATGCATCCAAATTCATCTTGCATGGTGATTCCTAGCTCAAATTCGATGTGCATTTAAACATGAACCTAGCATGAATCCTACCATATTTCGCATACATCAATTTAAACCGATTCTAACATGAATCTAGTCTACATGCAACAAACAAAAGGGAACTTGAAAAGATCAAAAGATCGATGAAACCCCTGCATGCATTACCGCAGAACTCACCCTTACGCAACCGATGATGACCGGACTCCACTGCACCACTGATCAGACAATCTTCTTCTTCTTCTTCTTCGCGTCAGACAACATCTCGCTCTTCGTCCGCAACTACCATCTCTTCTCGGCTCGCTCTCGACACAATCACCGTCTCTCGATGATCTCTCTCTTGTTTATCTCTCGGCGCAAGCAGCGTCTCTCGCCCACTCTTCTTTCTTTTCTCTCTTGCTCACCTTCTCTCTCAATTTTCTCTCCTTACCCCTTTGTGTTCTTGTGCGAAAATGAGAAGGGTGAAGTCTTATTTATAGAGAGCTTGGGCGGTGGAGTTGGCCAATGCATGAGGTGCACTTCTTCTTCTTAGTGCATGTCCTTAACACTTGTGTGCAATTAACATTAACACTTGGCCTCAAAGATTTGTTTAATCTCAATTATCTCCACATGATTTGTTTAATCTCCACCATCTCCATTTTGATTAATTTAATCTCCATTATCTCCACTTGATTTAGTTTAATCTCCACTTCTCCTCTTGATTTGTTTATTCTTCCACTAACTCCACTTTGATTTGTTTAAGTCTTGATAAAACAAGATTTTTTCTTATTTCTCGAAATTCTTGTCGGATCGGTCGGCGTCTCTCGGTCGATCGTCGGTTATCTCTCAGCAATACTCGGACAATTTTCTCGGTATCGCTCGGACACCATCGGTCCTTTCGGCATTTCTCGGACAGCTCTCACGGTACTTAACCGTCTCTTCTACGGATGCCATTTTCCGCATAAACCGTTAACTTCTGATCAGTCTTAAGGTCTCGATCGCACCTCCGGTCACTTCAGTCTTGGCTCAGCCATCCTCCGACTCACGAATATTTCCTCGGACTTCCTTCGGTCATTGTTCTTTATTTTATTTCCTCTTCCTTTCTAAGTCTTTTCCAGGCCATTTCCTCGAACTTTTATTTTGGGTTTTTTGCTCTTGGTGAGGGTCATTACACTCCCTTTGTGAGAGGAATCCATGCTTTGGTCAACAAGATTTGGACCTTGGGTGATAAAACAATGAAAATTGATGTCTATGCGGTGGGTAATACTACAGTAAGATTTCGAATAAAGGATGAGAAAACTAGGTTGCGTGTGTTGTGGAGAGGAATGTGGAACCTTTGTGGTGTTCCGATGGTCCTTACAAAATGGACGCCGATTATTGACACAACGCAAGAGGGACTCCAAACGATTCCTATGTGGGTTGTTTTCAAAAATGTTCCTCCTAAGTATTTTTCCTCGAAGGTGCTAAGTGCAATCACGAGTCCTTTGGGTATGCCAAAGCGTTTACATCCTGCAATAGAAGCATGTAAATCTTTTGATGAGGCAAAGGTTTTTGTGGAGGTTGATCTCACAAAGAGCTTACCAAAACACATGTCCTTTAATTCAAGGAAATACAAAATGTGTCTGCAGCGTTGCAACCTACAACAGTCAGCGTGGACAAAATGCAGGCTCTGTCTGGTAAGTAGATGATAACTCTCTAATTTACATATTTTAAGCACCTTTTTGTCCATATTTTGCATTGTATATACCCTAACCTTAGCATTTTTAGGTCATTATCTGTAGGAATTTGCATTTAGGCCATTTAGGGTGTTGCATTCTTGCATTTGTGCATTTTGGATGAAAACAGGTACTTTAGAACCTCAAAAGAGTAAAAAAAAAGGGTTAACAAGTTGCAGCTTTCAAAAGGAAGGAACTGGTTACATTTATAGGGTTTACACAGAAGCATCAAGAAGGAAAAAGGAGGCACCCGACCATACCACCCGATAATTGCCACATAGCACCTGGTCGAGTTCATGACGAGACCTTCAAATATCGACTCGAATGAAGATTTTACGTTGGGATTCAGCTTCTGAGCTCTTCATCAAAGTTATTGGAAATCGAGTTCTCTTTCCAATGGTGGTGATTTGAAGCCAATCGGATGTACGATTCAAGAGTTATTTCTGTTTTCGTAAGCGTATATACATCCAGATCGAAGAATGGAACCATCCGATCACCTATCCGATCATGCCCTCGAATTGGGGCTCGAATTCCACCTCGTGTAGCATGGTCGGATACCTGATGACGTGGCTAGGTCAACCTTTTTCTTTATAAATACCCCTTCTTAACCTTATTTTCGACAGACAAGGGGCGAGAGCCGTCTCCACACTTTTCTTAACATTTCTTTTCCAGTTTTTGTTATTCTTTCAACTTGAATTCTATTTACATTTTGCTATTGCTTCTTTTTAGTAAAACATTTATCTCCTTTTCATCTTTATGATTATGCAATTTTTATTTAATTCTGGGTTTATGTTCTTTGCCATGAGATCTGAGTAGTTAATCAAAGTTTCTAGAGATGGGATAGGCTAGTATGTATTCTTGATCGGTTAGGATGTCTTAGCTTGATTGTTTATGTTTTATAAATTCCTTTCTAGATTGGTGTTCTTAATGCTATCAATAAATCGAGAGGGTGAGATTAGATCTAAGGTGTTTTACCATTGAAATGTGTAGATGAAATGCTTGAATCAACCAATGCTAGAGATTTACTCACTTAGCCTAAGAGATTAGATGTGTAAGGAGTTTATTGACAATAATGAAATGGTTTGTATTGCCTGCTTGGTCATGTTTCTCCAACGAGAGTTGGATAGGGAAGTGATCAAGGTTGATTGTTTCTATCACGAGAGTGTTTTAACAAGATTTTAGAGATTCATTGTCTAAGGAATAATTGCTTCAGGCATGTAAGATATCTCAAATTGATTAGGAATACTTATGAACCAATAACCCCATCCTTAGGAGCTTTCACATCTTGATTGTTTACTGTTTTTATATCAACCCGATCACCAGCCCGATCTGGTACTCGATCACCTGCATCGTGTGGTACTTCGAGTTGTTCTTGATTTTTGTTTTTTTTTGTTTTCTTATTTTTCTTCACCTTAGGTTGATAGATAAACCCCCCCCCCCATTATTATTTGGCTTGACTTGCTTGTTTCTGATTGCATCCTATCTGCTAGCATAACAACTATTTGGATTGATAACCCTTTGTACTACAACTGCATAGGGAATTGATACCCTGGGTGAAAATCATGTTATCAGTAGACGTACCGACTAAGGAACTTGGTGTCGTGGTTGATGAGGAAGCGCTAGATACTGGAGTTGTGGCTACTAGTATTGTCGACCAGAACACAGATGTGGGATAGCGTACTCCGTCTAAGGGTCTCTGCAGTCCCGAGAAACCGGTGGTTCAGCAGAATCAAGAACTCTCTATCATGTCCAATTCTTTTTCTTCTCTTAGTGATAAGAGAGAAAAAGGTGAGGACATCAACTCAGAGGCGGATCAAGGGGACAGTGACCGAGAGAGCTTATCTACAAATTGAGGGGGGGGGGGGGGTCTCTAAAGAGGGCTCTCATTGCCTCGATGAATGTGTACAGTTGGAACAACAAGGAAACATGTTGCACCCTTCTCTACCACGAGCTTCAAAAGAGGGACACAAGTATATCTCGGTAACTGGTCAGCAGAGCTCTAGGATTCAACAACCTAGTACTCTGAAGACACATAAATCCCAAAAAAATCCCTGATGTCGGGTTTCTTTTGGAACATCCGAGGTTTCAATAAGAAAGAGAAACAACAAGTGGTGCGAGAGTGGTTGGCTCACGGAGACTTTGATTTTGGTTGTCTGATTGAAACAAATATTAATGAAAGAAGAGCAAAACGAGTGTTTAACTCAGTTTTTGCAGACTGGTCTGTGCTCACTAACTATGAGGAACATCGTCTGGGTAGGATCTGGATTGTTTGGAAGAACAATGTGAGAGTGACTCCAATCTACAAATCATTTCAGCTGATTACAGTCTCGGTCTGTATTGAAAATCAGCAGGAATTTTTTGTTTACTTTATATATGCATCTAATCTTGTTGCAGATCGCAAGCTACTCTGGAGTGATTTGCGGCATCACTAAAAATCGCCTCTCTTACGACATAAACCATGGCTAATCTGTGGAGACTTCAATGAAACATTAGACATTGATGATCACTCTCTTCATGATTCCTCGCCATCTGTTTCAGAAGGTATGCGAGATTTTCAAGAATTGGTACGAGATTGTGAACTTATTGATATGGCTTACCAGGGACCACGATTTACCTGGAGGAATAAACGCCTTGATGGAGTCATCTGCAAGAAGCTGGATCTTGTGTTAATCAATCAGTATTGGCTCCAACGCTATGGTCAATCCTACTCTGTGTTTGAACCAGGCGGCTGCTCAGATCATCTGTGATGTCGGTTCAGCATTACTGACGAAGAGCAGAGAGTGCATAAACCATTCAAGTTTGGCAATGTTGTTACAACCCATCTGGATTACCTGACACAACTGCTAGAAATTTGGCAACGGTCTCCCCAGTTATTTCACTCGAAGTCTGCAATGTATCGTTTTTCAAAATCCCTCAAAGGTCTAAAGCCACTATTTTAACGCCTAGGCAAACAAATGGTAAGCAATATCACCAGTTGCACAACAACGGCGTTCAAAGCTTTATGTGAAGCTCAAGAGTAAACAATGGCGTTCCCCTCATCGCAAGTTTTTTATGCCGAGGCTATAACATATGCAAATTGGTTGAAATTGGCTGACACTGAAGAACGTTTTCTGCAGCAGAGGGCTAAGTTACACTGGCTCAGGATTGGTGATCAGAACAACAAAGCTTTCCATGCGTCAGCAAAAATTAGAGAGTCAAGGAACAATATAAAGGAGGTTCAGTGTGACGATGGGAGAGTAATTAAGACACAGACTCAGATCAAACTTGAAGCTGAACGATATTTTAAAGGTTTTCTAACTTCCTCGCCTGCAGATTATGTCGAATGGACTATAGAGGAGCTAGCAGACATATTGGATTTCTAATGTGATGAGAATGATAAGAACCTACTAATACGTGAATATTTAATATTCCGTAGACTTGGTTATTTACTCTTGAATCTCTTTGAATATGTTCTATTCTGTTCATCATTTTTGCAGATTGGCATAGGAAGCTTATGTATGTATTATTCAATGGCTGTGCGAAAGTAGTGTTTGGAGTGTTAGATATTATGGCAGAATTGTTCTTTGAAATAATAATAATACTAGGAGATGTCTCGTGCTATACTGCACGGATCAATATCTTTTCTAAAAATAATAATATAATAATAATAAATTTATTGTTATATTTATTTTAAAATTTTATTTTGATTGAGATAGTATTTGTTTTTAATATTGTTATTGTTTGGTAAATATATATATATATATATATATTTCTGAATACTAATTATTTTAGAATATTATAGTTTTTAATTTATTTGATGTATATACAGTTTTATATTGCTTGTTTTTATTATTTGCATCATTATTTTGTGAAATATTTTGAAGTAGCAATTATAATATTGTAATTGTGAGTAAATAAAATTTATGAATTTATCAGCCACATAAATTTAGTTTTACCAATCCGCTCATGTGCAAAAATTAAAATACACATTTTTTCTTCATAGATTGAGTAATATATATTTGATTTTAAAAATTCAAATCACAACATATGCAGAAATGTTTTTACATATCTATTAGTCATAAGTATTATATGATAATTCAAAATAATTTGTAAATAAAATAAAAGAAAGATGATAGGAGAACCATAATTTCAAATCTTAACAAAATTTTTCAAATCTAGTTATTAAAAATAATCATATTATCTACTTGGATATAAAATTTTAGTTTTAAAAATTATGATTGGTTATATATTTTAAAAAATAAATAATAATTTTAGTCCATAATTAATTAGAAAAATATAATAATTTTTTTTAATTAATAATTATTTAAAAGATTTTATTCGAAATTTTTGATATATTGCTTATATTTGGTCAAAGTGTTTATTATCTTTATTAAATTAAGTAATAAATTTTTATTAAATATTTCTAATGGTATTTGAATGTAAATTTTTATATTTTTTAAGGTTAGTTTCATATTTGTACTTCTCAATAAATATAGTAGGGTATGAGAAAGTTATATTGACTGAACGTTAGTAATGTGAGATATTATTTAACTATTTGTAATTAAGAAAGACGAGCATTGAACTTTCCTAGTTAAATTCGCGTTCAGAAGATAATATATCAATATGCTATGAAAATCTCTGTTGGAGCCTTGGTCGTGAAGTAACTTGGTCAACGTATCAATCTCGTGATACGAGCACAGTTAATGGTGGTTTCCATATATGTAAAGATTGTGATTTGTTAGGATCGTTCCTATGATGTATATATGTTTGTAAATCAAGGTTTAATACGATCATCGAAAACTTCATAACCTCTGTTTCTTCATGGTATCAGAGAGCGGGTCGATCCTTGTGGATCGATTATGACGACCCTCAAAGACGATGGTGATGAAGATGACAATGATGAAAACGGTGAGGATGACAATGGTGATATACGATCAAAAAGTTTCTAAAACTTTTGACGTTTCTCGCTCCGACATGATAAAGTCAGACGAGGTGGATGAGAAGACGAAGACGGTGGCACCGGCGTATTGCCACGACGGAGAACTCATGAGTCATTATGACTCAAGTTCAGTCCAATGGTGCCTAGATCCGATGATGAAAAAAAACGACAGTGGAGTCCAAGAAGATGGACATGAAGAAGTATGACGAACCCGACAAACAAGAACACGACTTGAAGGAATCCAACACGACTTGAAGGAATCTTTGTGTCACACACAAATATTGTGTTGTGACATCGACGAACCATTACGACAAGAAAATCTGAGATGACTCAACGGTGGAGTATAACACCGTGATGAATACCGATCAAAACCGAGATGTGAAGACGGAGACATGATCAAGTTCAGAACATTATTTTGATTGTCTTATGAAAATTCCGACAAGCATCGGACGTGAAAAGCACAACGACCACGAGAACATGGTGTTGAGCAGATAACTTAGCAAGGAAGAAACGAGGTTGTGTGGAAGACAATGAGTATAGAAGCACTTCTGACTGAAATTGGGCAATGGCAAGCAATCAGTCTGCTGGTCATTTGCAAGATTTTGTTTTGCAGTTTATATGCAAAACTGTTCAGTTCTTGGGAGAATAACCAAGACTTGTGATCGGAGTGGTCAAGTTGAAGCTATTATGGTCAAGTTGGGCATTTGCAAGCGGCATTCTCAACTTGAGGGGTAGTATTAACGGAATCAGCTCCCTCACCTACGCACCAAGTTATTGCTCCTACAATCACGTAACAAGTAGATATGATTTGGTCAAAGATAGTTGATATCTTTGTGATTGTAGTTAGATTCTATAAGATCTCTTCTGTAGTCTATAAAAGATTTGTAAGTCATTCTAAGCAATACATATTAAAAATATTTCCTTGTGATCTTTTATTCTTCATGGTATCAGAGCCTGAATCATTTCTGTAAAATTAAAAGTTTATTTTTTTCTATTGATCGATGGCTGCTGCAAATGACTGATCACTTTCTTGTGGTCCAGGACCGCATTTTGAAGATGGTGATTGGAACGGGTACTAGAGTTGGTGGAACGTTTTACTTTCGTAGTATGGAGGTTGCAGCAGCAGTCACTGCAACAGAGGAAAAAGAATATGAGCTGTTGCACAAACGGTTGGGTCATCCATCTGCTAGAGTTGTTTGTTCAATTTCACCGATTTCTGTATCAGTTTCTTTTTCTTTGAATAAAGCGTGTGATATATGTCTCCACGCAAAGCAAACTCGCACAACATTTCCTTTGAGTATGAATAAGACATCGACAATCTTTGAATTAATACACTGTGATTTATGGGATCATACCGAACAACTTCTCATTCTGGGGCTAGGTATTTTTTAACGATCGTTGATGACTATTCAAGAGGGGTGTGGTTGTATTTGTTAGCTGATAAGAGTGAGGCACCAGGGCATTTAAAACATTTTTTAGCATTGACAGAACGTCAATTTGGGGTCTAAGTACGTACTATCCGCAGTGATAACGGTTTGGAGTTTATGTGTTTAACCAATTTCTTTCAAAGCCATGGTATTGTTCATGAACGATCTTGTGTTTCAACGCCTGAACAAAATGGGCGGTTTGAACGCAAACACAGACACATACTCAACGTTGAGAGGGCGTTACGGTTTCAGGCGCATCTTCCATTGTAATTTTGGGGAGAGTGTGTCTTAACAGCGGCATATCTGATCAATCGGACTCCAAGTGCTATTCTTAACAACGAGACACCCTACGAACGGATTCATAAGAAACCACCCCAGTATGGACATTTGCGACTCTTTGGGAGCATGTGTTATGCTCACAATCACAAACGTCATGGTGACAAATTTACATCTTGAAGTCGCCAATGTGTATTTGCTGGTTATCCTCTTGGTCAAAAAGGTTGGAGATTATTTGATCTCGAAAAGCAAGAGTTTTTTGTCTCCCGTGATGTGGTCTTCTCCGAAGGTGAGTTTCCTTTTGCACCACTCTCGTCAATTGAGAACGTGACGGAGAAAAAGGTTGACGACGATCAACCTGCACTTTGGGCTTCACTATCTCCTGGCCCAGTTAAAGATGACTTGCTTGATGGATCACCAGGCCCATTATCTCAACCAAGTCCAAGTGATGCAAGTTCTGGTCCACGTGATATTGGGTCTTCATCTTCGACTTCGACTCCACCTGTGCCTCCGCTGGTTCCGGTGCCGTCACCGAATTCGTCCGCTACTCCATCGTCTTCGACTTTGGCAGAAGCTGCCCCCACGTCGTTGCCTAGTCACCCTCCATGCACAAACCCACCGGCTCCCGTTCCGATCAATCCTCCTCCTCTCCGACAAAGAGAAACCCCAGCTCATTTAAAGGATTATATTGTCAATTCCGCTACATGTGAACCAGTGGCTTCCACATCCGGCACGGTACGGTATCCAATTTCTCACCAAGATTGTAAGAAGCGTTTTAGTGCCTCTCATGTTGCGTATATGGCTGCGGTTGCAAAGGCTGTTGAACCCAAATCTTATAGAGAGGCTGTTGCTGATAAACGGTGGAATAAGGCCATGACATATGAAATCGATGCTCAGGAAGCAAATGGCACTTGGACTATAGAGGATTTGCCTCCTGGAAAACGAGCAATCGGGTGTCAATGGGTGTACAAGGTAAAACATCACTCTGATGGCACAGTTGAAAGATATAAGGCGCATGTGGTTGCGTTAGGAAACAAACAGAAATAAGGTAAGGACTATGGCGATACCTTCGCTCATGTAGCAAAGATGAACACTGTCCGGTTTATATGAAACTACCGCCTGGTTTTTGCATGGTGATCTTCAAGAGAAGGTCTATATGAAACTACCGCCTGGTTTCGCAGCTTCTCACCCTAACAAGGTATGTCGTCTTCGCAAAGCCTTGTATGGTTTGAAACAGGCTCCTAGGTGTTGGTTTGAGAAGTTGACAACATCTCTAAAGAACTATGGTTTTAAACAGTCCTTATCCGACTATTCTTTGTTCACTTTGGTCCGTGGTCCTGTTCGAATCAACATATTGATCTATGTTGATGATTTGATCATCACGGGTAGTTCTCCAAAGGCGACACAAGATTTTAAAGACTATTTGGCTTCGTGTTTTCACATGAAAGACTTAGGTCTTCTTAAGTATTTTCTGGGAATAGAGGTGGCACGCAACTCAAACGGCATATACATATGTCAGCGAAAATATGTTTTGGATATTCTTAAGGAAACGGGTATGTTTGGTGCCAAACCGGCGTCTTTTCCGTTAGAACAAAGTCATGATCTCATGTTGTCTACCTCACCTCTTCTTCCAGACCCGCATCGATAAACGGCATATACATATGAGAGCAGTTCGAAGAGGCCAAGGATGACCTATCAAGAGTTTCAGTCAAGAGAGCAGCCAGACGCGCGGCCAGTGACTTTTCAACCGAGAGGCCGACTGAGAGTAAGAGCCACTGCCCGAAAGAGAGTGGTGTATCCGAACCAAGTTCACATGAGGAATCAACCCTATTGCAAGTTGTGCGAGGGAATTGGACACTGGACCAGAAACT
The DNA here is from genome assembly GCF_030686135.1 of Camelina sativa. NCBI lineage: Eukaryota > Viridiplantae > Streptophyta > Magnoliopsida > Brassicales > Brassicaceae > Camelina > Camelina sativa. The sequence continues at coordinate 1,608,661 of NC_141883.1, forward strand.
GTTGGAGGACGTCGCTTAGACGTATGCTGTCACCCGAGAATGCGGAGTGTGATTCGTGTGGGATGCGAGGGAACTTTGCCTACCGCTGTCCGAACCCAGATTACATGAGGCATTGGAGGCCTTGTGATTCGTGTGGTGATGTGTCTGTATTTTATAGGTTTTGACCATAGTTTTTAGGATTGTTTTGAGTCTTTTCCTAGGTCCAAGTGTGCTTTTAGAGTCCTTTTAGTCTTTTGTGAGTCTTTACAGGTCCTAGGTGACTTTGGAAGGAATCTGAGCGTTTTGGGGATGAAAATATGCATCTGGAGCTTAATTGGTTGAAGACTGATCGAGCTAGAAGGCAGATGGAGTAAGAGCAGAAATACATTCCGGATCGACTGATCCTCGCGAGATCGACCAATCCCGTCCCGACGCAATCTTTCCTTTCTGATTTAAACCGACTTTTTAGGGATTTATTTTACTATTTAAGCACGGGGGTCGACCCCTAGAAAAAGAACTTTTACTCTACGCCGTTTTTGAGCACTTGTAAGCTTGGGAGAAGATCTCTTACCCTTTCTAACCTTTTGGAGAAGAATTCTGAACCTTTTTTACTTCTTTTGCAATTCAAACATGTTCTCTTCATATTTGATTTGTGATTGTTTCTGTTCGATGTCTGAGTAGTCTCTCTGTTGGGTTTCGGGTTTCAAAAGGGGGTTTTATGATTTATTGATTTAGGTTGTTAGATTTGGGATTGATCTCTTTTGTTCTTCATCTATTGTTGTTTTTATTGCTTAAACTAGATTAGCTACCTAGTTTATGATCTTAGGTTTAATTCATCTAGGCATCAAAAGTGTTGTTGAATTACTTGAAAGAACATAGGTGAGCAAGGTGATCCTCAGCCAACGACAGTTGAAGTTGGGGCACCTTGTGAACAAATCAAACTTGAACTTATTGCTTGCAAGGATTGTTTAGATTCAAACGACGGTTTAGGATTCATTCAATTCCTTGCATAGAAAACTAATGCTGCGACAGTAGGTTAGTTTTATATTTGAGATTTGAGTTCAAGAGCGGTTCCTAAAGCTATCCTAATCCATCACCCAATTTCGTGATCATAACCCTTGATTAATTCTCTGCGCCCAATACTTTCTCTTAAATTTACAAACTCTTATTTATTTACTGTTTTAATTATGTTACTTGCAAAACAAACTTCCTCTTTGCTTTAGCTATACTCGGTCTATATAATTTCATAGTGTATCATTTGGTCTCTGTGGATTCGACCCTGAAGTGCTACGACGACACCACTAGATCGTGGTTGAGTGTGCTTTGGGTTATTGATTTAACTCTAGATCATGTGGGATGCCGGGGGATCTAAACAATCATTGTTAGAGAGCAAAACCAGATCGTCCGTTGTTCCCAGAACCTATCATCTGTACTGAGTGTGGGAGGAGTGGATATTTCACTCATAGCTGTCCATACCGAGTTGTGCGAGAGAGATTGAACCCATCAAGTCAACTTGTGGGGATGGGAGAGAACCCATTGGACCGAGCTGTTCGAGTCGAAGCAAACCCGATGAACCAAGCTGGAACCTCATTGTCTGCTGCCTCTACCTCAAACGCGTCTCCCGCTGAACCGCCACCTGATGAGCCAGCTAGGGAGTGTGTGTGCACTTAGCGTGTACCAGGCTCAGGAACCAGTAGGATGGTTGGGAGTAAGGGAAGTTTCTTTTTGGGGTTTATGTGTAAGGGTTGGATAGTTTTCCTAATGTTGTAAGCTTCTAGACCTAACCTTTGTTGTGTTTGTCTAGGATCCGGACCCTTTAAAATTATCGGCTAAGTGGTGTAGAACCTCAGTATCTTTTGTAAAGTACCTTGTGTTCTCTAGCCGTGTTGTTGTGTTGTTAAAACTGCTTGCTAATCTTTGCTTGTTTAAATTGCTTGCTCTGATTTTTGCTTGAGTTTTATAGGTTGCATAGTTAATTATTTGCATAATTAGCTTGCATTGCTTCAGCGCAATTGATGAGGATTCACGTAAGTCACCACAAAGCGCGATCAGACAAAAGAGAAGAAGTCCAAGAAAGTTCAACCAAGAAAAGGCAACCAGTTCAGTTAAAAGGAGAGAAGAGCAAAAAGAAAAAAAAATGATGGAGGAGGATGAGGCAAATTCAAAGAAATCGAAACAACAAAAGAGCGGTGCAAATCAATCAAAAATGGCAAAACAAATTGAGAAGGTCGAACCGAGTGTGATCAAGAAAGTGCGAAAGTAATGCATGATCCAAGAATTAAGTGCAAAAGAAGGTGCAAGAAGATAATACACAGAAGACGAAATTATCTACGAATAGACAAAGAGGGTACAAGAAAATAATGGACGGCAAAGAAGAAGCATTATTATGCTAAGTGGTGAGAGTTGGGTAAGGTTATCAAACCAATACTCATAAGTATGGGAGTTGAAGAAGAAGTTCGTAAATGGAATTCAAAATAATCTGGGAGAGAAGCTATGTGAAGTCGAAGGAATCGAAAGAAGTTAAAATCCTGAGGAACGCGAAGCTAAAGGAATCGGAGAAGTAAAAAGAAGTGTGAGGTTAAAGGAGCCGGAGGAGCCGGAGAAGCAAAATTTTGTGGTCAATGTGGCCAACAGAATACGAAGTCGTATGATGAGCATATCAAGATGGTGGAGTGACCCAAGCTATAATTTGGAGGAAAAGAGAAGAGTCAAGAAAAAGCTGAAGAAAGAGAAGTAAAGATTATAAAGGAGTGGACAAGTCATGGTGCAATAAGGCAAAAGCCTTAGTATTTGAAAAGCTTGAAGAATATAAGGAACCAAGTGGATGCTGGAGATGAAGAAGCTTTCCCAAAAGCATCGGCTAATAGTGTGAGCAGAACAAATATTGAAAGGAGTAAGATTATGTTCACAAGAGAGCCAAGAAGAAGTGAAGGGAGTTTAATCATTCAGAAGTATTTTGAGGAAGGTGTTAATGTGATGGTAATCACAAGTCAAGGACGCAGGTGTCATGAAGTGTCGTCAACACCAGAAGAGAAGGAGAAGGCATGAGAATTCGGGGACGAATTCTTATAAGGGGGAGAATGTAATGACCCTCACCAAGAGCAAAAATTCCAAAATAAAAGTTCGAGGAAATGTCCTGGAAAAGACTTAGAAAGGAAGAGGAAATAAAATAAAGAAGAATGACCGAAGGAAATCCGAGGAAATATTCGTGAGTCGGAGGATGGCCGAGCCAAGACTGAAGTGACCGGAGGTGCGATCGAGACCTTAAGACCGATCAGAAGTTAACGGTTTATGCGGAAAAAGGTATCCGCAGAAGAGACGGTTAAGTACCGAGAGAGCTGTCCGAGAAATGCCGAGAGGACCAATGGTGTATGAGCGATACCGAGGCATGCCGAGAAAACTGTCTGAGAGACCAAGAAAATTGTCCGAGTATTGCCGAGAGATGACCGACGATCGACCGAGAGACGCCGACCGATCCGACAAGAATTTCGGGAAATAAGAAAAAATCTTGTTTTATCAAGACTTAAACAAATCAAAGTCTAGTTAGTGGAAGATTAAACAAATCAAGAGGAGAAGTGGAGATTAAACTAAATCAAGTGGAGATAATGGAGATTAAATTAATCAAAATGGAGATGGTGGAGATTAAACAAATCAAGTGGAGATAATGGAGATTAAACAAATCTTTGTGGCCAAGTGTTAATGTTAATTGCACACAAGTGTTAAGGACATGCACTAAGAAGAAGAAGTGCACCTCATGCATTGGCCAACTCCACCGCCCAAGCTCTCTATAAATAAGACTCCACCCTTCTCATTTTCGCACAAGAACACAAAGGGGTAAGGAGAGAAAATTTAGAGAGAAGGTGAGCAAGAGAGAAAAGAAAGAAGAGTGGGCGAGAGACGCTGCTTGCGCCGAGAGATAAACAAGAGAGAGATCATCGAGAGACGGTGATTGTGTCGAGAGCGAGCCGAGAAGAGACGGTAGTTGTGGACGAAAGTGGACGAAGAGCGAGACGCTGTCTGACGCGAAGAAGAAGAAGATTTTCTGATCGGTGGTGCAATGGAGTCCGGTCATCATCGGTTGCGTAAGGGTGAGTTCTGCGGTAATGCATGCAGGGGCTTCATCGATCTTTTGATCTTTGCAAGTTCCCTTTTGTTTGTTGCATGTAGACTAGATTCATGTTAGAATCGGTTTAACTTGATGCTTGCGAAATATGGTAGGATTCATGCTAGGTTCATGTTTAAATGCACATCGAATTTGAGCTAGGAATCACCATGCAAGATGAATTTGGATGCAATTTAAGTAAAATTGGAACGCTTAAAATTTGGTTAAGAGGATTGCATGCATGTCGAGACTTAGCGAATCTTGTAGCAATATTTCTTGCTTAAAATCGGTTTCATGCATGATTAAATTGGTGAAGTTAATTGCAAATTTTATTGCATAAAATCGGGTGAGGTTAGCTTGCATGCTTAATTGAACTTAAAGGATTTAAACGGTTGAATCAAACTGGATTGCATGCGTATATGAACTTGTTGCATTTAGTTGCTTAAGTTGGATAAACTGGTTGCATGCATGTAGAGTAATCATAAGTTGCTTGAATTATCATTCTTGTTGCTTGTTGATTGTTGCATGTTCTCTTGCTTGAAATTTCTTGCTTTTTTTGCTTGATCTTCTTGCTTGAGTTATTGTGTGTATTTTAGCGAAGCCTCTTGAATTTGTTTCTCGAGTCTTAGCTAGAATAGTAAAATCGATCTTCTCTTCCAAATGCGGTTTGTCTCGCGAGAGTTCCCGATGACCACTCGCGCGGGACAATGTCACGACTAGCTAGCTACTAGTGTGACCGCTACATGACGATGTAGCATTTATGTGGGCTCATGCTGGTTACCTTTCTGGTCTCGGCATGTGGAACGAAACAGATTATCGAGGGCCCTTAGGTGAGAGAGTCTAGGGTATTTCAAGTATTTCTTGTTGTATTCTAGATGTCTTTGTTTGGTTGATAGTAGGAAAGAGTCTAGAGTATTCAAGTGTCCCTTGTTTTACTCTAGTCGTCCTGCGAGTCGTGTAAGAGTTAAGAGTCTAAAGCGTCCAAGTAGTCCTTGTTCCCTTTAGTCGTCTTTCTCCATGAGTAGCGAGTCTAGATCGTCCGAGTCGAGTTGCGTTGATCTAACCTCTCTCGTTTGTTTGTTGTTCAATTGCTTCCGCTATTGTTTATGTTGCGTTGCTTTGATTACTTGCTTGCTAGTTTGCCTTGCTTGTTTTCTTTGCTTGCCGGGGTAGTCGGGTTGGGGAAGTAGAATCCTGTTTAGGACAAAGGGGTGCCCAGGCTCACTGAGTAATCTTAGATTACTCATGATATTATTTTGTCTTGCAGGAAGCTTAAGTGAGTCTAGAGCTGGAGCAAACATTAGGGTACCGGATAGGGTATTCTGTGTTCTTTGTAAAACCCTATATTTTCTTAAACGATTATTGTAAAATTTTCCGACTATCTATGTATATTGCTTTGATGACTTGTTTACAATGTAATAATCTATTAAAGTAATATATTCGGTTTTCGGGGAAAACATGGCAAGTTGCAAATGGTGCTCGTCCTTGTCCGGGCCAACACAACGCACCAGGCTGCAAGGGTTGCAAAGCCTAAGTAGTCTCGATTGCGGGTGGAATTGTGCTAGGGAGGACCGGTCGGGAAGTCTGCAGCTTCCGTCCCTCGACTGGATCACCTCGGTACAGTTCCCATAGTGGCGTCCTGTGGCTGTCCGATGGCCTTAGTGGTCATAGAACGGTTCGGGGGTGTTATAGGGAGCCTTGGCTAAAAATTTACCAATGAGAAAGTCTTCCCATAGGGATTGTGCTTCCTCAAAGATTTTATCTGGTATCCTCACAGTTGGCATACCATCAATCTCTTCAATGGCCAACTCCACTTTTTCCATCTCCTCCGATTTCTTTACCATTGAAACCCAAGAACGTTGTTTCGTAGATGGTACCTCACCTGGCTTTACCATCTTCGCCGCTACTTGCTTTTCCACCACATTTTGCAGATCATCTTTCCCAGCTGCATCAGACACACCCATACCTTCACAACTAGCAAGATCTGACTGCACAGCCGTACCATCACCAGCCTGTCTGATCTCACCATCTTCTATCTCCACACTCTCTACCACCGCACTCCGATCCAACGAAACATCAGCCCCAGGCGGAATAGCCTCTGGTGGCATCAGAACTTGCGGGAGAAGCAAAAAACCCTAGATCGCCTTTTTTTCACCCTCAGAGCTAGACGCACCGTTTTGTTAAAAGTCTTTAAAAACCATAAAAAGCTGTTTCTTTCATTGTGTGTCAAAGTCATTTTCAATTTCCACAGAATAGTCACAACGCTATTTTTCAATAAAATCATTGTACTTCCCTCAAAGACTAGTATTACAGGTTAAGGCAAATGTAAAAGAATGGTTGGAAGCAAACACACAATCTTTCTCAAGTGGTATGGGAACTGTGTCGCAGAGGTCTACTTCTTCTTCCTGGACAAGACCTCCCTTATCAATCATTAAATGCAATTTTGATTCATTTTATCTCTGTATCGCATATTAATTCTCTTTGGTTCTACTTGACTCATGATGAAAATGTTGTTGGCGGTAGTCATTTAAATCTGTAAATATTCACACAGTTATCTAATAGTAGTAATTTCTGGTTTGTGAACCTTTGAAATCTGGTAAAGTGTGTTAAAAGTATTGATTCTCTTTGGTTAAATATGGATGAGGGCGCACCACTACTACCCGGATGCAAATCACTTAAATCATAACGGTTGAGCTTAATTAGTCTCGTTACAGGTGAGGACGAAGGAACATATATAACGAACTCGGGTTCGCAACAACAAGTTTTAAAATTGCATTTCGCTTATAAGTGTATTAGGAATAGGAATAAAAACACAGTTCTTTTATACCTATTAGGAAATTAAAAACACATGAAGTCGTGAACCCATCTCACAGTCAACAAAGCCACCAGTTGAGAAACATTTTTTAAAATGTTTGTGAAACCACAGCAAAAGAAACATAGTTTAAAGTTTGAGCAAACAAAGCAGAGCAGAACTTAGCAGTCTAGAAACACCAAACAAACAAGACAAATAATAAAAAGTAGCAGAAGTCTCGTCATATATAACTAGAGTCGGTAAAATATAACCAGAAAGAAAGCTTGCATGCATCTCACCACCATCGAGTACTAGACCGTAGATAGCTCCTCTGTCAATCTGAGGAAAATCAATAAAATTAAATAAACAAATCAGCAAAGTGAAAAAACTTTTAGATAGAACAAGAGCCATATACGAAATCAACACTAATGAAGAGACTCATCAAAGTAAATAAAAAAAATAAATAAATAACCAAATATTTCATATACCTTGGTTTCTTGGCATCTTCTTTCTCCGCAGCGTCAATGGAGTGAACTGCCAAAAACAATCCAAACAAGTATAACACAAATATTAAATACAACCAGTTTCAAATTGAGCTCAACAGAAAAAGAGAGACCCTAAGTTGATCATAATCTAGAATGTAAATCAATTTTGCATTTTCTACAAAACTAGATCAATAGCTAAATTGCTTGGGTGGAAAAAAAAGAGTACCTTTCTTCTCAGGTATCAGATCGCAGGAGATGTACTTGGGCGGTTCATGATAAAAATAGCAGACTTTAGCTCGGAATTCTCTTGGCTGATCATAGGAAGGATCCTTACCTTCAAAGGTAATGAAGTACATTACGGCAGTAGTAGCAGTGGTGTAAAGATTGGCTTTGATAACCTTGACAAACTCATATCTTGTATTCTGTTATTTAATAAGAAAAAAAAAACCATGCATGAATTAGCAAAACACATATATAATGCGAAATTAAAAGGCAAAAGTACAAGAATAGTTCCGACCCGTTCATCATTGTATCCTGCAAGGGCTCCAAGAGACAGCCTATCCATTAACTCTCTGGGGGTTTCTGGTTCCATGACGAAATCGTTGTCATTGAAATCAAGGGGTAGGTAATTAAAAATGCAGCGGAACTGCTTAAAATCCATGTCAAAACCCTACAAACACACAAGATGATACCCAAGAATCCACAAAATCAACACATAAACAAAATTTTCAAACAGGGAAAAAAAACAATAAAAGAAGAAGAATATTAAAATCTCTCCCTATAACAACACTAGCTTATCAAAGAAGGGACAAATGAACATCAAAGTTTTTAATTTCTCAAGAGACCTGGGTCTCCGCGACTTGTTTTGTCATGAGGCGCAACTCTTCGTCGGGCGTGAGATGAGGCTCTTCATCCACACCGCGTCTTATACACGGAATAAACGCATACTCAGGCACAGATCCAGCCTCGTACTTCATATATGGAGATACATCCTCAATTGTCCAATCTGAGACCACCAGAATTCGAAATTAGGGGATTTTTTTATCATCGGTCGACATATCTTAAATCTACAGCTCGTACCTGGAAAATCATCCGCCATCTCTCCTCTCAGATCAGTTGCACAAATTAAGAACCTAAATCCAATCTTAGATCCACAAATAGCTCCTCTCGGATTTTTTTTTTTTTTTTTTTTAAGATTTTAGTTTTTAAGGAAAGTGACTTTAGTAATTAATATCGGTTCCAGGCCTTCTAGAAACCTCTATAAAAAAATCCAGCTATTCCGCCATTGGCCTTTAATTGTACTGCAGTAGTCCCTCCAACTTTTTTACTTTTCGCATTCGGCCTAGCAATTTGGTTTGTATCTGGTACGCCTGGGTATATATATATATATATATGTAATATGTAAGATAGTCGTTACCCTAAGGGCATCTCTAACCCACCTCTATATTTGTTTTTAACTCTATTTTAGAGTAAAATCTACTCCAACCCATCTTTATTTCTACCTCTATAATAGAGATCTCTATTTTTTCTTCTATATATAGAGGAACTCTATTTTTTCCTCTATAATAGAATTGAACTTTTTTATTTATAAAATAGACCTTAAACTTTTAACACTTTTATATTTATTATCAAAATAAATAAATTATATATTTAATTGTCCTTAAACTTTTAACACTTTTATTATTTTATATGATGCAATGTATTTTAATAAATGTGATATTTAAATAATATTTATGAATGTTAAAAATTTAAATAATATCATAATTTTATGAAAGTTTCACAAATACTAAAATAAATGGGTTAGTTTGCAACTTTTATAAGTAAAATGTATTAATAATAAAATAAAAAAAGAATCTCTACGGAATATTCCTTTTTAGAGGAAAAAATAAAGGTATCCATTGGAGCAAAAGTCACCTCTATTATAGAGTTCCTCTATTTTAGAGGTAAAAATAGGGAAAATCATTGGAGATGGTCTTAGTGTTACTCATCAGGCAAAGAAAACTTCGATGCCATTTAACAAAATAGTAGGATCCGTGCTCGTACTAGAACACAAGTTGAATTTTATTTTTATTGATATTGTAATTTCTATCTAAAACAGCATATATATGATTATTTAAAAAAAAAAATTAGACGAAACAGTATACAGTAAAACTATAAATCGGTTATTCGGTAAATGATCCAATTATTAGTTCTATGTTTTGTATAATTGAATAGTCTAGATTTTTAAATTAAGAATCGACAAATGAACATTAAAAAATTTATTTTTTTTTAGAGATCGATCATCTGTGTCTCTGTGACTTATTTTGTCATGAGGTGCAACTCTTCGTCTGACGTGAGATGATTAGCTCCTTCATCCTAACTACGTCTTATATACGGAATAAATGCATAGTTAAGCACAGATCCAGCCTCGTGTTTCATATATGGAGATACATCCTTAGTAGTCCAATCCGAGACCAGACATCAAAATTAGGGATTTGATTCGTCAATGTATCCTTAAATCTAGACTTAGATTCGTACTTGGAAAATTAAATCATCCGTCATCGCTCTTATGTTGATACCATAAATGAAACCCTAACTTTTAAGTAAAGAAAGTTGCGTTAATTGCATTTGAGTTCTTCTATGTTTTTATTCTTTGTATTTTTTTCTTCTTAGTTTTTAATTCAACACTCACACCCCATTAAATTTGTCTATTGTAGATAACAATTTAACTCTACGAATTGGTTAAATTATTGTATAACTGCCAGGTCAATAGGCACAAGAAAATAGTTACAATGCAAATTTGATTGAGAAGAAAAATCTAATCATTTGGTAACGGGAATATTATCAGAGTTAGCCCTTTAATTATATATTTCGTCATCATTTAGATGATCAGTCTAATTGTCTACCTAGCTCTCGTTATATAACTAGACACGGTCAACTATATTATCACATGAGTGCTTGCATCCCATACCACCAGACCAATTTTATACCCTAGATAGCTCCTCTGTTAATCTGAGGATATCAAAAAAAGACAAGAAACATTCACCAAGAGGAAAAAAAGACTTTCGAAACAAGAATCGTCGATCTAAAATAAAAAATAAAATAAAACAAAAGATTCATGGAAGTAAAAAAGATGTATATTTCATATACCTTGGAGTGACCTACCAAAACAATCGAAACAAGTATAGCACAATATAAATTACAACCAGTAACCAGTTTCAAATTGAGCTCAATAGAAAAAAGAGAACCACACAAATCATAATCTAGAATGTAAATCAATTGTTCATTTGCTACAAACCTACTATTGACCCAAAAACTAAATTACTTGGGGTGAAAAGAAAAGAGTACCTCGCAAAAGATGTACTTGGGCGATTCATGATAAAAATAGCAGACTTTAGCTTGGAATTCTCTTGTCTTATCATAGGAAGGATCCTTACCTTTAATATAAAGAGAACTTAGAAGAAAAAACATATATAAGACTATAGTTTTGACCTCTCTTTCATTGTAACCCTCAAGGGCTCCAAGAGACAGCCTGTCCATTAACTCTTTGGAGGTTTCTGGTTCCATGACAAAATCATTTCTATCAAAATCAAGAGGCAGGTAATTAAAAATGCAGCAGAACTGCTTAAAATCCATGTCGAAACCATACAAAACACAAGATGATTCGATACCCAAGAATAAACACTAGATTACTAAATTAAGAATAGACAAATGAACATCAAAAATTTTAATTTCTCAAGAGATCGATCACATGTGTCTCCGTGACTTGTTGTAACGCCCCGACCGCCACTCCTTAGTGGACTCCATATCCAATTCCAGTCCATGAGCCCACTTTCCTTAATGGGCCTCACGTCCTCTCACTAGGCTCGTGAGCCCATCAATATCCAATGGTCGGTTTGCTACGTCCGGAAGATTTTAAAGACTTGTTACCGTCCCTACAAATCACCACATGATCTTTCCCTGTGTTTTGTCCTCACTCGCACAGTTCCGACATTCGCTTCCCGAAAGGTCACCCATCCTGAGACTACTCCAGCTCAAGCACGCTTAACTCTAGAGTTCTCTCAGGACCCTTGACCGAAAAGATAAGTGCACTTTGGTGACATAGGTGGCCAAATCAATTATTTTAAACCTCTCTGCATGTCCCTGAAACCGGGGTGTCACAATTCACCCCCACTAACAGATTGCAACGTCCTCGTTGCGCACCAACACCGTCATCCCCGATGGTGTGAGCCCACTTGACTCCACACTCGTCTGGGTTTGGCTCTGATACCACTTGTAATGCCCCGACTGCCACTCCTTAGTGGATCCCATGTCCAATCCCAGTCCATGAGCCCACTTTCCTTAATGGGCCTCACGTCCTCTCACTAGGCCCGTGAGCCGTCAATATCCGACGGTCGGTTTGCTACGTCAGGGAGATTTTAAAGACTTGTTACCGTCCCTACAAATCACCACATGATTTTTCCCTGTGTTTTGTCCTCACTCGCACAGTTCCGACAGTCGCTTCCTGAAAGGTCACCCATCCTGAGACTACTCCAGCTCAAGCACGCTTAACTCTGGAGTTCTCTTAGGACCCTTGACCGAAAAGATAAGTGCACTTTGGTGACATAGGTGGTCAAATACACTTGTTTGTCATGAGATGCAACTCTTCGTCTGGTGTGAGATGATCAGCCCCTTCATCCAAACTGCGTCTTATACACGGAATAAACGCATAGTTAGGCACAGACCCAACCTCGTATTTCATATATGGAGATACATCTTAAGTAGTCCAATCTGAGACCAGACATCGAAATTAGGGATTTGATCCATCGATGTATCCTTAAATCTAGACTTGGATTCGTACCTAGAAAATTAAATCATCCGCCATCGCTCTTATGTAAATACCATAAACGAAACCCTAATTTTTAAGTAAAGAAAGTCGTGTTAATTGCATTTGAGTTCCTCTATGTTTCTATTCTTTGTATATTTTTCCTCTTAGTTTGTAATTCAACACTCACACTCCACTAAATTGGTCAATGGAGCATACCGATGATTAAATTTTTTGATTGTAGATAACAACTTAACTCTACGAATTGGTTAAATTATTGTATACTGCCAGGTCAATAGGCACAAGAAAATAGTTACAATGCGAATTTGATTGAGAAGAAAAATCTAATCATTTGATAACGGGAATATCATCAGAGCTAGCCCTTTAATTATACATTTCGTCATCGTTTAGATGATCAGTCTAATTGTCTACCTAGTTCTCGTTATATAACTAGACATGGTCAACTATATTATCATATGAGTGCTTGCGTCCCACACCACCGGACCAATTTTATACACTAGATAGCTCCTTTGTTAATATGAGGATATCAATAAAATAAGACAAGAAACATTCACCAAGATGAAAAAAAACTTTCGAAACAAGAATCGTCGATCTAAAATAATTAAAAAAAAAGATTCAAAGAAATAAAAAAGATGTATATTTCATAACCTTGGAGTGACCTACCAAAAATATCCAAACAAGTATAGCACAATATAAATTACAGCCAGTAACCAGTTTCAAATTGATCTCAATAGAAAATAGAGAACCACAAAAATCATAATCTAGAAGGTAAATCAATTGTGCATCTGCTACAAACCTACTATTGACCCAAAAGCTAAATTACTTGGGGTGAAAAGAAAAGAGTAACTCGCAAGAGATGTACTTGGGCGATTCATGATAAAAATAGCAGACTTTGGCTCGGAATTCTCTTGGCTGATCATAGGAAGGATCCTTACCTTCAAAGGTAATGAAGTACATTTACGGCAGTAGTAGTAGTGGTGTAAAGATTGGCTTTGATAACCTTGACAAATCCATATCTTGTATTCTGTAGTATAGACAAATGTGAAAAAAACCAACCACAAATAAGTTCAACATAATAAGAACTTAGAAGAAGAAACATATATAAGACTATAGTTTTGACCTCTCTTTCATTGTAACCTTCAAGGGCTCCACGAGACAGCCTGTCCATTAACTCTCTGGAGGTTTATGGTTTCATGACGAAATCGTTTTCATCAAAATCAAGAGGCAGGTAAATAAAAATGCAGCAGAACTGCTTGAAATCCATGTTGAAACCCTACAAAACACAAGATGATTCGATACCCAATAATAAACACTAGATTACCAAATTAAGAAAGGACAAATGAACATCAAAAATTTTAATTTCTCAAGAGATCGATCGTCTGTGTCTCCGTGACTTGTTTTGTCATGAGGCGCAACTCTTCGTCTGGCGTGAGATGATCAGCCCCTTCATCACTGCGTCTTATACACGGAATGAACGCATAGTTAGGCATAGATCCAGCCTCGTATTTCATATATGGAGATACATCCTCAGTAGTTCAATCTGAGACCTGACATCGAGATTAGAGATATGATCCGTCGATATATCATTTAAGACTTGGATTTGTACCTGGAAAATCAAATTATCTATCATCGCTTTTATATTGATACCATAAACGAAACCCTAACTTTTAAATAAAGAAACTCGCGTTAATTATATTTGAGTTCCTCTATATTTCTATTCTATGTATTTTTTTCTTCTTAGTTTTTAATTTAACACTCACACCCCACTAAATTGGTCAATGGAGCATACCGATGATTAAATTTTTTTATTGTAAATTACAAGTTAACTTTACAAATTGATTAAATTATTGTAAAACTGCCAGGTCAATAGGTATAAAAAAAATAGTTTTTTTTTGTTAAAAAATATTCAATAAAAAAATAGTTACAATGCAAATTTGATTGAGAAAATAAGCATTGACAACCTTAACAAAAGCAAAATTCGTAACCTCTTCAAAACAAAGGAAAAAAGAAGAGGATTTTCATCAAGTTAACTATTATAGCGTTTTTTGGGTTCAACAAACATAAATATAGAAGAAAACATCCACAAAAAAGAGAGATTTCCATAGCATATTATCTTCATTACGCGAATTTGAACAAGGAACGACAAAGAGAAGTTGAAAGCAGACACATTCATTGTTGCTTCTGGAACCCTCGACTAGATAAAACAATACATTATCTTAATTTGCTTGTATTTGACATTTGTTGGACTTGTATCCCATTAATTGTACACAAGTCCCTTTATTTTCTCTTTCGTATATAATTTGGCCTCATAGTTGTAGTTGTACACTATAAAACCCCATCGGAATCCACTGTAGACTGTGTAGTTTAATCACTAATTTATTTGGGTGGGCCTCTCTCAACATACTCACATCAGCTGTTTTTTTACTAATTTACTTACTCAAGGTTATAATAAATCATAAGGCTATGTCGATTAATCAACTCTGAATAGTTTTTGTATGATTATAATCACACTCTTGAGGATGTTTTGATTTAAAGTTTTTATTTTTTGAATTTATTTACTTGAGTTGATAGCTTCGTTTACATCACCGAGCGGATGAGATGTGGAGGTAATGAGTACTATTTGATCAAAGCCCAAAAAACCTCAGTCCCGTTTTAAAAAACTCATATAATGTGTGTGACAGTAAACGCGTAGACAACATCACGTGTCTAGTCTACTCAGTATGTGATTCCTTTACATTGCAGTATTGCACCAACGGAGATAGAGAGGGGGAGAGAGACGCTGTTTCATGTAGGCTGTTTCGTATAAATCAGATCTGATGGTATGTAGAAAATATAAACAAGTTTGACTAGGTGTATGATAAATTTGACTAGATGTAGTATAAGTATAAACTACAACGTACATGATATATAGAAAATGTAAATAAATTATCTCTATATTAGTAAAAAAGAAGTACAAAATCTTTTCCGAATCAGGTCATTAAAAGAAAATAACCTGAAATTAAATATGTTGGATACGAGTTGATTATATCTGAAGTTTACAAATGGATGATCCAAAATTTAAACATATCATCCCACAAAAAATAATAATAAAAAAATTCCAATAAAACAAAGGTTGGTGTATATTTACGGTTCCTATAATTTAGGAAACAACTCAAATTTATGGGATATTAATCAAAATTACAATAAGAAGAAATTGATTATATCATTATGAACTGGATATCATATCTTTAACAAATATATTTTCGGTAAAATTATCCTTATTTTTAGTATACTAATTGATTTCGAAATAAGGAATCTCATAATCGTTTTCCTAAGATATCATATCTTTAACAAATATATTTCTCTAATTTTTAGTCTACTAATTATTATTCCTCTAATTGATTTCGGAAAAAGAAACCGAAAAATCAGTTTCCTAAACTTTCGAAATCTTAATTACCGAATCAATCAACAAATCAATATCAGAATATATTAAGAGAATATACTCTAACTATAAATACTCCTTAGTCATACACTTTCATTCCATACTTTCCATCTAATCTTTTCTGCACATCTCGATTAAGCTTAAAAAATGGCTGCCTACCTACTAATAACTGAACTAGCATCGATCAAGCCTTTCAAATCTGTTTGGAAGATCCAAGTAAAAATCATCCACAACTGACAACAGTATATGACTTAAGCTTAATAATCATTCTTTCAACTAATTTACGTTTATGTTTTGAATATTTCACATAAATGGTTAACTTACTATAAATATGTTTTTCATTTGTGTTTAGGGTACTCTGATCCATGTGACCATCAAGAAACAACAGCTACACAAGTTTCAGCGAATGATCCTCCCTGGTCAGAGGAGAATCATTAAGAAATTTTTCATGATATCTGATATATATTACAGATGTTTAGTACAGACCATTAATATGATGTAAAAATTTAAGATACTCCTAATTATATAATTGTGGAGTAAATATGAACTTACAGTGTTGTCTATCCCTTTGTCCTTCTGTTTGATTAGATCTTCACATATGTTCTGAAAAATCTTATTATATAAAGTTTGATGTCAAAATTACTAATTAACAAGATCTTAACACATGTCAATTATATCATTCAGATGTTGACACATGTCAATTCTAAAATTATTAAATTTTTAGAAAATAAAAATGTAAAAATTCAAAACCTACCATAAAAAAAAGATCATTATAAAGAAATTATATATATATATATATATATATCAAAAAAATTGAAATTGTAATATTGTTTACTTATTTTAATTTTAAGTTGTTAATTTTACAAAAAATGATTACTTTTTATATAAGATAAAAAATATGATTGTGAAAATTATACAACTAACTACTGTTTCTAGAAAAATGTAAATACTTACCTTTACATAAAGAAATAGATTTTTGAAGTAAAAGATTTAAAATAAAAATATATTGTTTCATATTTTTTTCACCAATCAAATAATTTATTAAAATGACTGCTATTGTAACATATAAGATAGGAGTATGTAAGATTAACGTATGCGTTTTTGTAACTGTAAAAATGTTAAAGTGAAGAGACATATAATAGATTATTTAATATGTTCATAAAGACAATTTGTTGGTAGTAGTAAAGAATAATGAGTATAGTTTAACAGTAAAATATATTTGTGTGTACAAATACACTTCAATTGGTAATGTAGGTTTTGTAAATGGATATACATTAGTGTATTATAGCAAAAAGAAACAACTATTTTCAATAACTAAAAGTTTTTCACTTTACTTTTATACATTGTTTCTACTTACAAAAATAATTAAATAAATATATATTCTTTGTTAAATTTAATTTAATTTTAATAAATTTGAACTCATCTACAACTATTTTCTTAACTAAAAGTGTATATATGTTTACTTTTAATAATTTTAATAAATTACTAATTAACAAGATCTTGACACATGTCAATTATATCATTCAGATGTTGACACATGTCAATTCTAAAATTATTAAATTTTTAGAAAATGAAAATGTAAAAATTCAAAACATACCATAAAAAAAATATCATAAGGAAATTATATATTTATATATATATATATATCAAAAATTCAAAATTGTAATATTGTTTACTTATTTTAATTTTAAGTTGTTAATTTTACAAAAAAAAAATGATTAATTTTTATATAAGATAAAAAAATATGATTGTGAAAATTATATAACTAACTACTGTTTCTAGAAAAATGTAAATACTTACCTTTACATATAGAAAGAGATTTTTGAAGTAAAAGAT
This sequence comes from Camelina sativa, assembly GCF_030686135.1. Taxonomy (NCBI): domain Eukaryota; kingdom Viridiplantae; phylum Streptophyta; class Magnoliopsida; order Brassicales; family Brassicaceae; genus Camelina; species Camelina sativa. The sequence goes on from NC_141883.1 coordinate 1,626,079, forward strand.
TTAAAATAAAAATAGATCGTTTCATATTTTTTCACCAATCAAATAATTTATTTAAAACGACTGCTATTGTAATATATAAGATAGGAGTATGTAAGATTAACGTATGCATTTTTGTAACTATAAAAATGTTAAAGTGAAGAGAAATATAATAGATTATTTAATATGTTCATAAAGACAATTTGTTGGTAATAGTAAAGAATAATGAGTATATTTTAACAGTAAAATATATTTGTGTGTACAAATTACTTCAAGTGGTAATGTAGGTTTTGTAAATGGATATACATTAGTGTATTATAGCAAAAAGAAACAACTATTTTCAATAACTAAAAGTTTTTCACTTTACTTTTATACATTGTTTCTACTTACAAAAATAATTAAATAAATATATATTCTTTGTTAAATTTAATTTAATTTTAATAAATTTGAACTCATCTACAACTATTTTCTTAACTAAAAGTGTATATATGTTTACTTTTAATAATTTTAATAAATTACTAATTAACAAGATCTTGACACATGTCAATTATATCATTCAGATGTTGACACATGTCAATTCTAAAATTATTAAATTTTTAGAAAATGAAAATGTAAAAATTCAAAACATACCATAAAAAAAATATCATAAGGAAATTATATATTTATATATATATATATCAAAAATTCAAAATTGTAATATTGTTTACTTATTTTAATTTTAAGTTGTTAATTTTACAAAAAAAAAATGATTAATTTTTATATAAGATAAAAAAAATATGATTGTGAAAATTATATAACTAACTACTGTTTCTAGAAAAATGTAAATACTTACCTTTACATATAGAAAGAGATTTTTGAAGTAAAAGATTTAAAATAAAAATAGATCGTTTCATATTTTTTCACCAATCAAATAATTTATTTAAAACGACTGCTATTGTAATATATAAGATAGGAGTATGTAAGATTAACGTATGCATTTTTGTAACTATAAAAATGTTAAAGTGAAGAGAAATATAATAGATTATTTAATATGTTCATAAAGACAATTTGTTGGTAATAGTAAAGAATAATGAGTATATTTTAACAGTAAAATATATTTGTGTGTACAAATTACTTCAAGTGGTAATGTAGGTTTTGTAAATGGATATACATTAGTGTATTATAGCAAAAAGAAACAACTATTTTCAATAACTAAAAGTTTTTCACTTTACTTTTATACATTGTTTCTACTTACAAAAATAATTAAATAAATATATATTCTTTGTTAAATTTAATTTAATTTTAATAAATTTGAACTCATCTACAACTATTTTCTTAACTAAAAGTGTATATATGTTTACTTTTAATAATTTTAATAAATTACTAATTAACAAGATCTTGACACATGTCAATTATATCATTCAGATGTTGACACATGTCAATTCTAAAATTATTAAATTTTTAGAAAATGAAAATGTAAAAATTCAAAACATACCATAAAAAAAATATCATAAGGAAATTATATATTTATATATATATATATATATATATATCAAAAATCCAAAATTGTAATATTGTTTACTTATTTTAATTTTAAGTTGTTAATTTTACAAAAAAAAATGATTAATTTTTATATAAGATAAAAAAATATGATTGTGAAAATTATATAACTAACTACTGTTTCTAGAAAAATGTAAATACTTACCTTTACATATAGAAAGAGATTTTTGAAGTAAAAGATTTAAAATAAAAATAGATCGTTTCATATTTTTTCACCAATCAAATAATTTATTTAAAACGACTGTTATTGTAATATATAAGATAGGAGTATGTAAGATTAACGTATGCATTTTTGTAACTATAAAAATGTTAAAGTGAAGAGAAATATAATAGATTATTTAATATGTTCATAAAGACAATTTGTTGGTAATAGTAAAGAATAATGAGTATATTTTAACAGTAAAATATATTTGTGTGTACAAATTACTTCAAGTGGTAATGTAGGTTTTGTAATTGGATATACATTAGTGTATTATAGCAAAAAGAAACAACAATTTTCTATAACTAAAAGTTTATCTCTTTACTTTTATACATTGTTTCTACTTACGAAAATAATTAAATAAATATATATTCTTTATTAAATTTAATTTAATTTTAATAAATTTGAACAAATCTACAACTATTTTCTTAACTAAAAGTGTATATATGTTTACTTTTTTCATGCAAACAATAAATTAAAAGAAAATTTATTGGTTAGTTGCCCAAGCCGGAGGGAAGGGGTTTACAAAATAAACTTCAGAGATAAGAGAACGCGAAACACGGACAAGACAATTCACCTTCGTATTTGACGCACGCGGGAACCAAGAGATGGAGAATAGTTGGAAGGATTCCAACGAGTTGAACACATCGAGTACGTTGGAGAAGGACAGCCAATCTTTAGGGGACTGAACCATAGTGAGTAACTCAGCACAATCAGTCTCGAAATATTGGCAAGCGATCCCTGTAGCACGTATCCGCTCCATGGCCCAGTACAACGCTTCTAACTCTGAATGCAAGGGGAGGGGCTCTCCGTCTTAGAAACTTGGCCCCCAACAACAAGGTTCGCTCTTCACCAACGCGACACCACCAGTCCAATCCTGAATGCAAATTGGTTGCTTTCAAAGAACCATCAATCTGACAACGAGGTGAAGAAATTTGGACATCCGAAGATAGAGATGGAGTTGACATGACCGCCATAAAAGAGAGCGCCTCTTCCCAGGCTAACTTATCGCTCCAAAAAACAAAATTCAAATTCGAGTACACCGACTCATATGGAAAACCCTCTGACGAGACAGGAGTCGGAGATAAATCCCAAACTTCACAAGATCGAGGGCATTCAAAGAAAACATGATTAATAGTCTCAACCACAAAATCACACTGCTTACACCAAGTACCACATTGGACACTTCGGTGTATCTATTAACTTTTATAGATAGTTTTTACTTACTAAAAATATTTATTTTAAATTCTTTGTAAAATTTAATTTCATTTTAAAAACTCTAAACCCGCACATCGAGTGTATCCTAATCTAGTTAATATATATTAATCACTAATCAATACATACGAAACTAAAGCGAAGTATATGTATGATTTTAGAACAACACGGAACACAACATAATTGCAATATTTCGGTTCATTGTTTTTTTTTTTTGAAAAAACAATATTTTTGTCCATTACTTTATATATTATAAAAAATAATAGTCTTATACATAAACATTTCTAATAATGTTCTATGGACTATGTTTAACGTAGGAAAATTTTTTAAGAGAAAACATTCTCTCTAATGTATTTTAATAAAATCGCACAATACAACCAAACAACCACACAATACAACCAAACAACAGCACGCATTGTATCAAAAAATATTATGTACACTAAAAACGTATGTTACACTCTATTAGATTCATTAATTGTGTATTGTATTTTTTCTCCCCCAATATTTTCTTATAAATTTGTACAGTATCATATTTAATTAATTCAGAAATTTTATTAATATAGAAATACAACCTTATTGTATTACGTTTATTTAAAATAGAAATATCTAAAAACTTTCCCCCGCGTTGTAGCGTGGATCAGATTCTAATTGTCTATTAAATAATCTGATGTATGAATTGTGTTCAAAATCACAACTAAATAGACTACAAAGTTTTCGCGAACAAGCACAAAATAAGTTTTCCAAAAAAAAAAGAGATAAACTCATCTGACCAAACACTAACATTGTATTTGCAATGGGCCTTACTAAATATACAAATTTAACTCTTTGTGCCTCATGACGATTTAACTTGTAGTATAACATTTATATTGGTCAGATGAATTTATTGGCCGAAAAAACTAAAACTAATTAATAAACGAAGCCATGTCACAATAATGAGTTTGGTTCAAGTAATGCTCAATTTTGGTTGTGGCATAGCACCCATTAATAATGTATGGTTGATTTACACGCTCCCATTAATGTATGGTTGATTACACGCGCTCCAAATTTTAACTCCTTGTGTTTGACTGTTACAGTAAATTTGTACAACGTTAATTAGTTGCTCAGATGAATATATCGACCGAAGCTAGGTAACATAAATGAATTTGAATATGCTTGTGATCATTGTCGTGCTTAAGTTCATATAGGCTTAGAACGAATAAAAAGAATATGGCTTTTGTTATTAAAAAAAATGTAAAAAATAATATATATACTAAATGGTTACCATGCAATATATAGGTGATATGTATTTTTAATTATTTATATATTTATATTATTATATGACTATGATAAAATCATCTATATATATAAATTATTTGATATAATGAATATAGCTTACATTAAATTCTATATAAATATAATTTGTAGGTGTGATTGTTTATATAGGATAGCAAATTAGTCATTTTTTTTTTGTTTTTTGAAATGTTGAATAGATATTAATAAAAAATAAACAAAATATATGTAAAAAATGAACAAAACATAAATAAAATATTTTTACGTAACACATAAAATAAACTCTCATATATCATACCATCTATTTTTTATTGGCATGAAAATTCTATTTCAGTTTGTACATAAAATTTAAAATATGATGACAATTGGATAATATCTATATGACAAAACTGATCATATGTGGTCCAATTTTATTGATAATGAATTAGGCGGGTTCATCTCGCTCTGAGTATATTGAGGTACAAAAATGTGTGTTTTATGTGCACTTCTTAATGTGTATATATATATATATATATATATCTATTTGTTAATGGGTAAGAGCTTTTATAGACATCGAAATTAGGGATATGATCCGTCGATGTATCCTTAAATCTAGATTTGGATTCGTACCTGGAAAATCAAATCATCTGCCATCGCTCTTATATTGATACCATAAATGAAACTCTAACTTTTGTTTGTAAATGATTCAGAGATAAAATATTTTCAATACAAAATAGAAGACGTGGTTAAATATATCATAGTTTATGTTTCCATATTGATTCTGTTGTATTTTTTTAGTTTGAATGGTATGTAAAATATTTAGGAAACAAAATCTAAAGTAATGCTATTTTTCGAAATTTTTTAGGAATTAACTTTGTAAATATGTACAAATAAAAGGGTAAAACCCAAAATGTAATTCAAAAATGGATATATAGATGGAACCAAGTTTAAAATATGTAATAAATTGTTTTAATTATAAATTAGCAGTGTGATCTGGAGTTTTTAAATTTTTGAAATTTGATGGTTGTCAACAGTAGTATTATTTTCTGATATTGATTTATAATGAAGTTTGATAACTTTTTCTACTACTAGGTTATTAATCCGCGCTACTCGCGGATATATTTTTATTGATTGTTTTTAAATAGGTATATAATGTCATATAATATGCAACAATACTATAATGCTTTATTTTATATTCTTTCTAAGACAAATATTATTTAATATATATAAGTACCATTTATGCTTATTCAGAAAGAACAAAAAAAATCACTAAGAAAAAAGTAAATATCATATATGGATAAAATAATCATAAAAATATTATTTCTACATATTGATGTTGATAATAATATACTTTTAACACATGACAAAAATAGTAGTTTTAGTCTCTGAATTATTATTAATTCAACTATTTTATTTCAAACACATTACTCAGACACTATAATGTAAATAAAAAAAATATATATATATATATATATTATTAATAAAATATATAAACTTCTATTTATTCAAATAAACATCACAACTATATATCAATATTCAATATGCACTTTTCACATATCAACTACAATTCAAGTAATTAAGGAGAAGATTACAATATTGTTCCATGACATAATAATACTTCAAATTTTAAAGCAGTCCACTTAATACAATTGCGTTACACATAGATGGTCTAGAAGTGTGGAGAACGTCACTGCTGGATTTGAGAGGCAGGTTGCATAAAACTACAGCAACTATTTTGAAGATAAATTGTTCTGCTTAAACATTGATTTATTTAACATTGTGGATGGTCTTTTGTACTTTATAGTGCCTTAATATATATATACATAATTCATGCTATTAATATGTGAGTTCCACACATGGCCTTTAAGACATTTGATTTTCCACGTCTCAATATTTCCAGTCACCGTTTACGAAAATAGAACCAGTCACTTGAAGCTCGTTGTGGTTGTCTTTGTCTTTTTGCCAAAACCATTTTGGGAAAACCTCTTCAAGATACTCACAACGGTCTTTTTGGTGTTCAATCCATACACACAACTGTGCCCACAAATGTCTTATTGCTTCTCTTTAATTTATGTTCTCTTACATGAACTTCAAGCTTCTTCTCCACCTCTTCCTTCTCCTTCTTCATCTCTACCACACACTTCTTCGCCATCAAAAGAATCTTCATTGCATCAATCACCCTTTCCACATAACTTTTCTGCTTGTCTTCAATTTTTTCAGACAGGAATTGTAATCGGTTTAGTATTGTTGAATTCACTATCTTTGATATCTCTTTGATCATACTCATACTTCGATACGTTATATGTGTTACTGAGATCTTCTCTTTGAGTAAGGCTTGTTTCTCTAAATTCTTAGCTTCTATTCTCTTCAACTCTCCTTCTTTCTCCGTAAACACTTGTTCTGTTACTCTCAGTTTCTGGTTAGACAACGGAGTTTAACCTTGATGTTACTCATCTTCTCCATCAAGCTCTCTATCTCCTCTCCTTTCATCTCTACTTCATTACGTAGTCTCTCTACCGTCTTTTCCAGATTTACAATCGCAGATTACTTCGATGCAACATCTTTAGCGCTCTCTTGCATTCTCTTCTCTGTCCCTCCGTACGTCTTGTACGCTTCCAAAATCTCTCGGGCTTAGTTTTAGTCATCTATTAGCTTCTTGATTATTGCTTCTCGTTCTTGGAACAAACCGTTGATCAGTTTATGCTCTTGGGTCATGCAGATAAATCTTCTCGACATCGGTGGTTGACACGACATTTTAATTTCGTGCATCGCTTCACAACGGTGCTTCCACACAACCTATAATTAAATACTATTAACGAATTAGTATGTATATTTAAACAAAAAAGTTGGCACGAACCAAAAAGAAACGATAGGTAGTTATAATCTTATTGTGAATAAAACACTAAGAGGCGTTCATGTTTTGGGGTTTTACATTTTTTACAATTTCCATCAACACATGAAAGAAGAAATTTATATTTTTGAAAGATACGACGGGCCATTATCACAACCAATATTAATAAATTTACCTTTATTTTTGCGTAAGAAATTATACGTTTATCTTATATATATATATATGGTATTTTTTTTCTTTTGTACAATTTTTTAATAATTTCAAAAATGTTAATTAATTAGATGTCTATTTATAATTTACTTATATAATCTAATAACCATATTAACATATAATCATAGGAAATTAGGCATTCTAAAATTGGGAACATTTACAAAAATATTTATGGCTTTTCTTTTTAAAATTACATTAGATTTTATCCCGCGGTACACCGCGGAGCTATATTTTATTTTAGAAAAGAAAATAATAATTTGATTAGTAGATTAACTATATATATATATATATGAGTATATGACTAATATTTTGCATATTTTAAATCTGTATCGCTTATATTTATTCATTAATTAAAATTTAACCATGTTCTAGCATTTGATTAATAATATGTAAAATTTATGCTAATGTTGCTATAACCTGTTTTGAAATAAATCATGTTTTATGAGATTTTTAACATTTATAAATCTAAAGATTCATAATATTTTAATTTTTATTAAGTTTAACATAGAAATAATCATTTTTTTGAAATGGTGTTAAAATATAAAAAGGTATCTTTATTTTATTTAATAATTTAGGTAGAACTAATTAGTTTCTATAAATACATTTCGAATTTATTTATAACAATTAAACCAAAATTTATGGCATATGCTCCTCTAACAATTACTATGTATAACAATTAGTTTTTATTAAAAAATGAATTTAATTAAATATTTAATATCAGTGGTATTCCCTGTAAATAGTACTGAACTTCATGATTTATTTTATAATTGTCTCCAAAAATGTATATATAGATATATTAAGGAAAGAGTTTAATTAAGTAAATTTAAGTTTTACCAAAATTCTAACGCTGACATGGAAGTTGACATGTCGAATCCTGATTGGTTGTTTTAAATCTTAGGTGGACAGCTTTAGGAGCTTATAGCTTCTACTTTTATTTAGTATAGATTTAAGTTAGATATTTTATACCTTTCCAATAAATGTTGAATTGCGGAATTGGTAGTTTGTCTTAATTTTATTTTATAAATTTAGGATTAAAACGACCTGATCCGTTATTTTTATATAATAAATACAATACATAATTAAGCATCCCATACTACTTAATTAACCAACCCAAACCACAACTCATCATTAAACCAGCAATAACCATCAAGCACAGCGGAAACATACCAATAATACAAAACTATACATCATCAATACAATAACACTCCTAACCATCATTTCCAACAACCTAGCATAACTCTATCCAAGGTTCCAACATAAACAATATAACCAACAACATACACACGAGACCCTAGATCATCCTTCTCTTCATCGCCATGATTCCAACGTCACATTCCTGCAAACCACAAACAACAATTGAGATGCGTAAGTATTATCACAAATACTTAGTGAGACAATCTTCCCATCTACTAGGCTATACACACAAGCAACTGAGATACCAATGTTTAACAAATAACAACCAGGAAAAACGCAGCAGACAAGACACTGACCCCAACTTGGTGTCGATCGACACCGACTCCGCAGACGCGTTCTGCTCGAAGCCGATCATCGAATCTCCGTTTCCAATCACCTCCAATCTGTTCCAAACTCACCCAAAAGCTTCAGGAACCTATAATAACCATAACACAACCACCACAAGCAAGAACAACACCACAAACACAACAAATCAAGCAAACAAAGGATTCTCAGGCTTAGATAAGTCATGGTCATGCACTCACCTATTTTGCAGGAAGATTCTCACTCAACAACGATAAGCCTTCTCCTTTGTTCCTAGCACAAGATCTCCACTCCACATGAACAAATCTCACCAAAACAGCTTAGAATCTCCAAATCCCCTCAAGAACACTCTCCCTTCTCTCTTTTCTCTTTAGAACGGCCAAGAGAACTCTTTTCCATGACCTAGGTCGAGTTTTCCCTTATATACATCGGTTAGGAACTTCAATTGAACCAAACCAAGCCAAAACGACAATTCAAATAAACATGGTCGAACCAAAAATAGATGGTGTCGATTGACACTCCCCTTGATGTCGATCGACACTCTTTCCCAATATCCAAAAATTGGTTCGCGGATGTCAAGCTTTTTTCCATAATATTATTAACTAATTATCTCTATATTTCATTTTTCTCTACAAGTGTACTTATTATTTAAGTTTCTGTTACTAATTAACTCATTTGATATTAAACTAAAAAGTTTTATGTATTTTAGTAGACTAAACCATAAAAACTGTATAATCATATTTATGTCATCTTTAACCCGTTCTATAACATGATCCGCAAAAATTTAATTTTTTCTGTAAGTTAAAAGTATATAAAATATTTCCTGTCCAATATATCAACTATACTATGTGCTATTTAATTTCCCGTGCATACTGATTTCTTTCTTTTAACACTGCATTTTTATTGACCAAAATATTACAACAGGTAGCCCAAATACGAAAATCAAAGACAGTCCAATAGAAGCCCAAGTAGAAGATAAACTCAAGGGACGATTCATACGACAGTGATGAGCGAGTGGACACGTGTTGGATACTGGTTTCATATTTTAATAAAAAGAAAACATATTGAAATATGAAAATAAAGAATTATTGTTTCTGTGTACTGCAGGTTCAAACCTACAAGGGAGTGAGAACCGAGAGATGCTCTGTTGTTATTATATCTAATTCCCCTATATGTGACTTGAATTGTTGTATTGCGACTACAAATGAATAACTTATTATTGTATGAGAGATGTTCTGCTGCTTTCTTTAAGCTTGTGTCGTTTGTTTACTATTATCTAATTCAATAGTGTGTTTTAAAAATGACACGATTTAGAATTAGATAATCAGATTAATAACAATGTATGAAACAGAAACAATTACTACAAACAAAATGGACAATTTGAGCTCTTTGAGAGTGTCCACATTAGCAAAATTTAGGAGTTCACACACAATGCTATGTGGCTTTCTTCAAACAAAGGTTTAAAGTAAGAAAAAACAATTTTTCTAACATCCTCTTTTTCCTAAACAATGTAAATGCAGCTTCTGGAACAACTCGCTGTGAGGAACAAGTCGTTGTGCCGAACAGAGCGTTGTGTCAATCAGGAAGTTTCATCAGATCACAGACGCCCGAGTTGCTGACATGGATGTGTGAGCTGATGTGGCAAGACGTGAGTGGATGTGATGATGTGTCGAGGAAAGGTGATGACTTGGCATTGAAGATAGAGACAAGATTATTCTTGGAGATATGGAGAATATTCTCCACAACAAATTAAGGAAATGATAACTTGAGCAGTAAGCAGTTTTCTTATCCTTGGAGATATGAAGAATATTCTCTACAGCAAATAAGGAAAAGATAAGCTTAAGAGCAAACAGTTTCTTTATGCCGTGATACTTGGAGATTCGCCTTCTAGGGGTTCTCAAGTCTTGTATATATATTTTAGGAGTAGGCCATGAGCCAATTTGAGCACTCTAGAATATTGATACAGTTGTAAACTTCGAAGCCACAAAGATAATGTTTAGAAGGTGTGTTCCCAGTTCTCTGTGACGTTAATCAGGAAGGTGATTAAGTGCACAGAGAATTGTTTTTCTTTCTCTTAGATCTGCACTGGTGAGAGTCTAGATAGAAAAGAGAGAGGGTGAGTTTTAATCTCTTAGCTAAAAAAGAGAGAGGGTGAGTTTATTCTCTTAGATCTACACAGGTGTGTGTTTAGATAGAAAAGAGAAGAGGGGTCAGATTTATTCTTGTAACCATAAAAGAGTTTGATAAGAATAAATAGAAAAGTGTTGGCCTGGCGCGTTCCAAGTGTAAATCAGTGTGTTGTGCATCTCTGTACCCTTACATTGGTATCAGAGCGAACGCCTGATAAAAGAATTGTTTATCTTTTCAACAGGTGAGATCTTGAGACGAGGTATGGAGAATCCACAACAGTTCGTTGATGAGAACAATCCGCTGATGCTTGACGCTGAGCATTATGATGATTGGAAAGCACAAATGAGACAGATGATTCAGAGTCGTGATATGGAAGCCTGGTTCGCTGTTGAAGATGGATGGTCACTTCCAACACTTACGAACATGAGAGGAGAAACTATAATAAAGCCCTGTAAGTTGTGGACAGCTGAGGAGAAGTTAAAGGGAAAACAGAACGCTGAAGCGTTATCTACTATTTTCAGCTGCTTGCCGATGGATCTGTCGCGATGGTACAAGAGTGTATGTCGGCGAAAGAAGTTTGGGATATTTTGAAAGCCTTCTTTGAGGAAACCAGAAGAGTGAAGAAGGAAAAATCTGATGTATCACTATCCTGTCATTTCAACAGTCAACTAAGCTCCCCGTGTCATGAAGTTGTAGTGCTGAAGAAGGTATATAAGGATAAGACGTTTGTCAAGGAATTTCTCAGAAGCTTATCACATGGATATCTTTCTCACAAATCTGATGGTAAAGGTGATTTAAGTTCTGATGAACAAAAGGTTGATCAGTGTGTGAAATTAGTTCAGACAGATGAACTGCAGATGAGAAAGAACGATCAGAAGGCTGAGGAATCATTCACTCTGAAGACTGTAGAAACTCATACGTCTGTTCAAGGTAATGAGGGAGTACTGATTAAGAAGCAGTTCAGAAGTCTGAAGGGTGTACAACGTCAGCATCAATCTTCATCATCCAGATCTGATGCAGAGAAAGAATCTCAGAGTTCTAAATATCAAAGTTATGGACACTTCCAATCAGAATGTTCTAGACTTAAAAAGAAGAAGCATGTTGAAGTGTTACAACCGTCAAGGCTGTGTTCATACGAAATCTTGTTTGACATGGAGTGATATTGATTCAGCCAAAGAAGATGATAAGAATCAGAAGTCTGTTTTGAAGCCTAAGGATGATGTGGTTGGCTTATCTGTTGAGAAACAAGTCATCGCTCTGTCTAAGGATCTTATTCTGTAGAAGAAGGAGAATTAGAATCTGGTGTCTGAGAAGAAAGAGCTGCTCTATAGAGTCTTCACTCTTGAGAAACTGTTGTCTGAGGAGAAAGTTATTACGTCTCTGTTGAGACAACGTCTTGAGGATCAGCTAAAGATTAACAAGAGGCTGAGTAAAGGAGCAAAAGATCTGGACAAGCGGATGGTCACTCACAATGGTACTATGATTGCAAACTGTGGTGTGAAGAACCATGGAAGAAACTCAAGTGGTGACACAAGTGCAGTGAATGGGTCAATAGTGCTGCAAAACAGAGGTGGTACTGTCAAACGAGCGTCTGACTTCAACCTGCAGAAGACTAAACAGATGATTGTTGTGAACAACCTGAGAGGGAAACTACGTCGTTGTTAGTATTGTGGTGTGATTGGTCATATTAAGGTTGATTGCTACAGATTTAAGAACCGTGTAAGTCAACTATTAAGCCAGAAGAAGTTCCACAATGTTGGAAAAAGAGGCTTTCAAGTCTTCAGTAAGAAGAATGATATGTATTGTTATAGTGGATCTTCAAGTACCACAATTAACAATGGTTTACACCTTAAATCCATGAAAGAAAAGACAAGATCAGGAGTTGAGACAAGAATGTGGAGTGTCGGAGTTCTAAACAAAAGAACATGTCGCTGTTATTATGCAAGTCAGAGCCTCCACAAAGCTGCATGTTTCAAGTGTCTGGATTGTACTATACATCTCACGCATCTGAAGGAGTGTCACAAAATGTTCGAAGATACAGGCGAGTAAACATCAAGAAGCGTAACATGAATTGTTATGTTTTGCACACTGTTGATGGTCAACAGACTGTTGTATTGAAGAACTATGGTTGTTCAAGGTACATGACTATGAATCACGAAAGGCTATACAACTTCGAAGAAGGCTCAGCTGACAAGGTCACTTTTGGGGGATGAAGTTGTAGGTACAATCAGAGGCAAAGGTGCATCTCGAGGTAAAGACCAGCCCACTATGGAATCTGTCTACCTTGTCGATGGTCTAAAAGTTAATATGATTAGCATCAGTCAGTTTTGTGACGAGGGTTTAGATGTTACCTTCACCAAGGAAAGATGTCAGGTGGTTGATGAGCGCGACAATATTTGAGTCCAAGGTCAGCGCTTGATAATAGCTGTTATATATCAAAGTCGTCCAATCCACAAACAAAAGAGTTCAATCAGCAGTGTTCTATGATGTCTAGAGACATGATCTGAGAAGAAGTATATTTACTAGCTGTTGTCAAGTGTAAGCTGTAGCACTCAGAAAACTGTGAGAATCACTTCCATCAAGAAGCTGCTGGAAGGATTCAGAAGGGCATAGTTGTTGTTTCTACTGCTACTACACAGAGTTTTTTGGATGCAGTTAGTGGCGTTGCATGTCAGAGCTTTGCAAATGGAGGTAAGTTGAAACATGGGCGAAGCTACAGAGGTGGCTACTAGGTCTATAGATGTTATTGCAGGTCAGTGCTTGGCTGAGGAGTTCATTGTGCTGAAGGAAATCTGTTGTCTGTGGGTGACGATTGTGGAAAACAGAAGTTGAACAAGTTGGAAAAGTTATGGAGAACAAGGCACGATTGGTCGTACAAAGCTCTAAGGAGAGTTCGCTAGACACAACACATTCACTTCAACACGAGATGATGAAGTATTCATATACTGATGTAAGTATGCCAAAGGTTTGATCAGTGCATATGAGTTACAGAGGAGTGGAGATGAAGCCACACCCATGATCGTAAAGTATCACACATGCGAGCTGCTGAAAGGAGTGTCAAGTATTTTAAAGGCACATCCAACATAGGGTTGGTGTTGACGAAATGAGCTAGCAGAAACTTGAAGAGATCTCGCTCTCTGAATCATCGTGAAGGATCTGGTGGAGGTTGCCTTCTGAGAACAAATCTGATCTTCTGCTACGCTCAGAATCTTGTAAAGGTACCTCGTTCAATTTTTAAATGTGAGGTTAATGCCTTGGGAACCCGTTTTCATCACCTGTTGAGAATCAAACAATTGAGAACAGAGTACGGTACATTCTTAGACCTTGCATCAATGTTGTGTGATAATCGTTTGTTTGTTAATATTGTTGTAGATCATGTTTCACTTACTAAAATTACAATTATATGATCCTGAATATTAGTTTATTCATAGATTAGTTGTGGAGAAACTGGTAGTAATAGAACATCAGAGTACTGATTTGCGAATTGCTGATTTGTTTACAAAACCATTGGACTTAGAGCAACATGATTCTGAGAAAAGTCATTGGTGTTTGTGGGATCTAATATGTTATGTGAGTTGTGTTGATCAGATACAGGGACATGCATCAGAACATGCCATGTAATTTCTAGAATGTATAAAAGAGCAACACTCTGTCTAAACGAAGTGTCAGTGGAAAACAGCTGCCTGTCATGCCAATTCATATGGGGGATCTCGTAAAACGTTGTCGTGAAGGAGGAGGTCAAAGAGCTGAGGAGTGGCATTATTATGCATTCCATTCTGAAAGAAGTACCAGTTGTTTGTAATTTAAAAAAAAACAAAGTAATGTGGCTGGTACGTCTGCAACAGAGCCCTGAAGAATAATAACAAGGGAATGCACAAATATCCGCAGTTGAGAAGTCAAGTGATATCGCTGATAAAAATCAGGAGATTCAGCAGAAGATCATTCATATCATCAAACTGTGAAGATCATTCATGCCTGTTGGATCTAAGCTCTAAGGTAGTGTATCATGAAAAGTCAAAAAAAAAAAAAAAAAAGACTTGATACGCTCCTGTCAATGCACTCTCCAAAGGAAATTCCAGCTGCCTACTTCACGTTAATGGTGAACCATGAGAATCAAAGGCATGCTAGAGCGAAAGACTAGCCACTGATCATAGAGCTGTTCTTTGAAGATTCACAAAAGGTTATGGTAGTTTCTAGTGAAGTCCTAAACAAGTGGTTGGCACACATCACATAACAGATCTCAAGGTATGAAAGCCTCTTACTTTAAGAAGTAAAAATTAATATAAAAGTGCTCTTGATGGTCTATTGCTTTTCTGGTTCCCTCACTTCCTGTGATTAACGAAGTTTGGATGTCTGAGGTTGTGTATAAAAGGCTGAAACAAAAAAAGTGTTGTAAAATCAATGTTTTGTAACTAAATTTATACGATTGATTGTTGAAACACTAGGCTGATTGTAAATATAGTTTATGAGAAATGTTTGTATGTTTTCAACAAGTGTGCACTGATGTGTGTGTTAAGTGTTTCAGGTTAAAGCTCATTTGTTTTAGCTCATAGGAATGATCATGACTCTCTAAGAGGTAAACTCGAGAGAGCAACAACGGATCAAGGGTCTGACATCTTGAGTGATGGATTGATCATGGAAGTAGGATCAAAGAGCTGCGTGTTCATCTAATTATTTGGGTGAAAATAAGTGTCCCATGAGTATTGAAGGGTTGGAAGTAGCTGTTACTGAAACTCACAACCTGGTTCAAGTTGTGAAAGTGCTTCAGAGGATTGTTGTTGAGTCATCATGCGTCTGAGGACGATTCGAAAGACTGATACTCAGTTTGTATCGATAAATGAGTATAGTATCAGTTCCATGATACGAAGGGATGGAGCTACCTTTTCTAGAGGCTGATGAGTGTTCCTAGACAGAAGATTGTGTTCGCAAGTTGTTATGTGGCTTTCATGTCAGTACAACAGATGGTCGTTCCTTTGAGTTCCATCTTTGATCAAAGTATTTGATGCAAGGGACTGTTACCAGAAGATGGTTTGTGCTACGAAGCAAGTGTCTATGTCCCACCAGCTGTTTGACGTGTGCATTATCGTCTGTATCACCGGTATATATGCTCCAAATTCTGTTTCACCATGGGTCACTACGTCCAAACCTGGTTCAAATACTGTTTCACCATGGCTGTTTGACATGCTCTTTTCAAAGAACATGGATTTTATGAAGTCTCAGTGATGGTGAATTCGGGAAGTAGAAGAACATGCCTTGCTTATCTGTATGTAAGGGCAACACGGCTCTGTGTAGAATCGATCGAAGAAACTGGTGTAGATGCAAGGATGAAGGAGATCTTCAGTGAAGCAGAGGTTTGAAATAATGTAGAACAGAATACAGAAAAGGCTGCTTTTTCCTGCAAAGCTTGTGTATGGTCACATCCACACTGTGATTCGATCAAAGAGCTACCTCTTGTTTGAATTCTCAACTATCAGCGTCCTATTTCCCAACATCCAGCTGTGGTTGCAAGGATAATTGAAATGCCTACATACATGAAGCTGTTTCAATAGGCGACGAGACTGATCATCAAAGTACTTAAGGATGCGAAGCACTGTTAGCAGGTAAGTGATTCCCAAAACTCAGTACATTGATGTGATACACATGTCTGTTTTTGACTTAGTTGATCACTCAAGCTGGGGGAGAATGATTCTGGTTCTGGTTTTTTGTTCAACACCTAATGATAAGAAGTTCTGTACTTATGGGGGAGAATTCCTGTAGCTACTTGGTTTAGGGGGAGAATCATTGTTTATGGGAGAGACTTAATTGACTAAGTGGTTGATCTTAGGTTGTTAATAATTGAGGATATGCCAATTATTTAAGTCTGATTAGAGAGCTATTAAGAACATGGTTTCTGCTGCAGCCCGCTGGGGTTTCTAATTATTAGGTTCTTAATCATAGTTCTGTTTTGAACAAGCTGTTTATTGATTTTGCTTGATAATGATTGTTGTTCTGTCTAGTTGTTGCTTGTTCTGTTTTTTGGCTTGTGTTTGTTGGAGTGTCTTTTCAGGATGAACCAGAGAGATACTTGAGTATCAAACTCAGTCAAAAAGGGGGAGATTGTAAATGCAGCTTCTAGAACAACTCGCTTTGAGGAACAAGTCGTTGTGCCGAACAGAGCGTTGTGTCAATCAGGAAGTTTTATCAGATCACAGACGCCCGAGTTGCTGACATGGATGTGTGAGCTGATGTGGCAAGACGTGAGTGGATGTGATGATGTGTCGAGGAAAAGTGATGACTTGGCATTGAAGATAGAGACAAGATTGTTCTTGGAGATATGGAGAATATTCTCCATAACAAATTAAGGAAAGGATAAACTTGATCAGTAAGCAGTTTCCTTATCCTTGGAGATATGAAGAATATTCTCTACAACAAATAAGGAAAAGATAAGCTTGAGCGCAAACAATTTTCTTATCCCGTGATACTTGGAGATTCGCCTTCTAGGGGTTCTCAAGTCGTGTATATATATTTTAGGAGTAGGCCACGAGCCAATTTGAGCACTCTAGAATATTGATACAGTTGTAAACTTCAAAGCCACAAAGAGAAGGCTTAGAAGGTGTGTTCCCAATTCTCTGTGACGTTAATCAGGAAATTGATTAAGTGCACCGAGAATTTTTTTTCTTTCTCTTAGATCTACACTGGTGAGAGTCTAGATAGAAAAGAGAGAGGGTGAGTTTTAATCTCTTAGCTAAAAAGAGAGAGGGTGAGTTTATTCTCTTAGATCTACACATGTGTGTGTTTAGATAGAAAAGAGAAGAGGGGTCAGATTTATTCTTGTAACCATAAAAGAGTTTGATAATAATAAATAGAAAAGCGTTGGCTTGGCGCGTTCAAAGTGTAAATCAGTGTGTTGTGCATCTATATACCCTTACAAATAATTCGTGAGTGGTAACGATGTCAATCCTTCTTCCTCATATAGTCATATGTCGCCTTAATCTAATTACTAATAATAACTAAGCCATACCCTTTGATCTCTCCTCCTCCAATTTGTTGTCGAAACGTTGTTTTCATCCCTTCTCCTTTTCCTGCACCCTCTCATGAGATTGAGATCTCATTCGGTCGCAACCTAAAACCCTAGCCATATTTCAGATCGAGGTTATAACGAAACAAAGCTCTACCGTCCTACCTTTCTGCTTACAAGGTTGCCTATTTCATGTTTCCCTACGCCTTCTTGCTAGAGAGATATTCTCTTCTTCTATTGGCTAATAATTCCAACGCCGTTGTTACTCAATCAAGGTATGGCAAGGGAAGTAAATATTTTATATGATTGCCTCTTTACGTTTCTATTTTCAAAAATATAACAATGATTCTTCTTTGTCTTATGCCAGAAATATAGTTCCATAAAGAGCCACGATTCAAGGAGGAACGAGATATAATCAAGCAAAAATAGGACTGAAGACGTAGTCAATAGAGAAAAATGAAAAAGTCAACAATTTAATCCTCATCTATCTACACACACAAGACCATGGAAGATGCTGTATATATGTGGGCTTATCAAAATTGATACGACTATATGAGCCAACATCAGTATGCTAAATCAGGTCATTCCCACATTTAAATTTCCTTTTTTTTTTCGATTGCAACGATTCAGGTTTATATATAGTCTCCTTATTATGAACATTAAAACATTAGTATAAGAGATACACTTCAAATAACAAGTAACTAAAACTGACTCTATATATATATATATAACTAATACAAGTCGTAACTGAAAGTTTTAATATATTTTCAGTTTACAAATTTTAGCTCTTGAAAAGTGGTAGCAATACACATATTTCTTGGTATTTGATAGAATTTCAAGCTCAGATAACTGTCTTTTGATGATCTTCAATTTTCCAAAAGATATTTTCACTATAAGCCAATAAGCTCTTGTTATGTACACTATCTAAGTAGGCAAGTTATTTTTGTATAACAAGCCTCCAGCATGAAACAATTCCCAGTTCTATCTTCTTTGATCAATCGATCCTCTTGCCCCAACTTCTTTTCTTAACGCATTTCACTATTTTTTTTATCAGTCATCTGGCATCATTATTTATTATCTTTCTTCGTTTTGCACATTTCATCTCCTCGCTACAATATACACCCAAATAGAAATTTGAAATGATCCCACATCCAAAATCTCCTTCAAATCTGTTCTGCTATAGTCTCGATTGCCATCGTTGCCATTACCAATCCATTACGCATCTCAACAAATCACGTTGGGCATTCAAAGACGATCGAATCATATTCAAGTAAGTTTATAGTTGAAATTGAGTCTGATTAGTATGTTTTGAGAGTCTCAAGGCAAGAATGCTTTCCAATGATGTGGACAAACTTGGATTATTGCAGATTAAGGCTTAGAACTTCAAGTTTTTGTTGCCTTGATCACATCATAGAGCATGTAAACAATACGATCCTAGACAAAAGCCCTTTACCATCGCAAGCCGATGATCAACAATTTATAGATCAACATGGTAAAGGCTGAGATCTCTTTGTTTTTCTTTCAATGTTTTAGTCTCTGCTTTCAATATGATTGAAATTGATGTAGAGATGCAGACTTTGTTTCTTGCTTTAAGTGTTCAGCACATAATTTCCAATTTGGATGATAGCCCTTAAAATATGAGACATAGCTAACTTGGTATTTCATAACTTTTGTGGGTTTATATAAAATTCTCTATTATTTAATTAAACATAAACCTAATGTTTGTAACCCTGAATCAAGAAGAGCTCAAATTGAATAAGAAGAATCTATGAATTCTCTGTTGTACTTAATATTCATTTTCTATCTTATGCTTTATGACTAGCATGCCTCATCCTATTTCTAAAATTATGTTGGTTTATGTGTTGTCTGAGAATATAAAACTTAACTATGAACACTCCAATTCTCTTCATTGATGCATGTACATATCGGAATATATGAGACCTTAAAACTGTACCATAGGTAGTAGACATAATTATTGGCTCTGGAACTTTATGGTAATTCATTAGGCGAAAGTGTAAATGCGGATGAGGCAATAATAAAGTGCATAAAGTAAATAACACAAGAACTTTGTTAACAAGATTCAGTTTTTCCTACTCCCCGGGACCACATCCAGATTTCGATTCCACTAGAACAAAGCAAATACGACCTATTCGAAAACGTGTAAATCAAGCACAACCCTCTTAATTCACCGCTCTGTTCTATAACATGAAATCTTAAGGATAAATCACTACCCTTAACTAAACTTACACCGAGCTTAGATTCAAACCAAGATAACCTAACCTTGGGCTAAATTCCCCTTGAGCCTAGACTTCAGATCTCCAATTCTCTGGAGCAACCTTCACACAAACGCCACACCGACGAACAAAGAAGCTTGAACAACACAAGCACCAAACTGCGAAACTAAGTCGCACACCAACAGAAAGCTCTCTAGGGTTCTAACTTTTATGCCTCAGCTTTATTGCTTCTCTAGGACGTGCCCAACACCTCCTTATAAATCCATCAAGAATTCGTAATCACCATAGGAAAATATTTCCAAATTCCATAAGAAAAAGACTTTTTCCTTTTTGCTATTTTTCTTTTCCTTGTAAACCTCCAATTTAATCAACCAAAGAAATAGTAGTTTTCCTCTTCAATTCATCCTCAAACCATCCTTCAATATTGCCTTCTCAAACCTTCTAGAAACTTATCACACATACACTACTTCAGATAAACCAATACATCTTCATTCTCCCCCTTTTTGACTATGTTTGTGAAACTCCTAAACAACATCACCAGACACATCTTCATTCTCTCCCTGAATGAGTCACAACATGGTCAAAAACTAAATGAAATATTCTCCCCGCTTTGCAATACGCAGTTGATAGTCTAGTACACCTCCACCATAGAACACATCTTTTCTAACCCAAATCTTGTTGCGCCTAAGACCTCCATGGTTAACCTCTTGAATGAACCTGAAACAATTCCTCTTAAGATGTCCTTGAACTCCACAATGATAACATGTAGGACCACAAAACCTTACATCAAAAGCATTCTCCATGCAGCTCCTCTCTCTCAACAATCTGAAACATCTTGGCCTAATATGCCCAATAACAACACAATGATGGCAAACAGGTCGAAAAACTTGTCTAGGTGCACTCTGAAATTCAGAGATTTTTGTATCACATCCTTTCACAAATACAGTCTCTGAAGCAACCTCTGTAGCAGTCTCTGAAGTAATCTTTGAAGCAGACGTGATTTTTCCACTTGAAATAAACATCGAATCCGATTTTGAAACTTTTCCTTCATATCCAAGGCCACACTTATCTGTCTTGCCAATATTCAGAATATGTTCCAACTTCTTTGTACCATTATTAAGCATCCTCAAATTCTTTTGAGTTTCTTGAAGTTATACTTTAGCTTGTAATGCTTCTTCCTATTTTATTGTTGCATGTCTCTCTGCTTCAATGATTTTAGCCTATAACTTGAGCTTCTCCTTAATCAGAACTGAATTATAATCAACTACCTTAAGCCAATGTGCATACAACTTCTCATAACTTTTACCAAATTCTTCATAACTCATATCCTCTGCATCACTATCACTATCAGATTCATGTTCAGAAGCAGTTGCAGGTTTTGCTGCAGATTGCAGACGCTGATGCAGAACTAACACCACAAAATTCTTCAGATCTTCTTCTTCATCTGAATCAGTTTCAGAATCACTATTAACAACATTCATAGCCTTCTTCTTATGCTTTTGTAGATTGGCACAATAAGACCGTACATGACCATATTCTTTGCATTCAAAATATTGAACATTCTTTGATGAAGTCCTCATCTCTTCATCCATTCTATTCTTCTTCTCTTTTCCCCTAAGCTTCAGATATTTAGCAAATCATTTTGATAACATAGCCATTGAATATCATATGATGATACCTTAAGAGCAACTCCAATGTCAACTTCCTTCTTTATTGCTTCCTTAACTTCATCATCGTTCTTCTTTACCCCTTCAGCTTCATATGCTTTGCTTAATTCAAAAGCTTTAAGAATCCCAACTAACTCATCAAAAGCCATCTCATCTAAATTATGAGCTTCTTAAACTGCAGAAATTTTTGACTCAAATTTTGCAGGCAATGATCGCTTCAGCTTTTTCACAAGCTTTTTGTCTTTGTACTGCTTTGCTTAATTCAAAAGCTTTAAGAATCCCAACAAACTCATCAAAAGCCATCTCATCTAAATTATGAGCTTCTTAAACTGCAGAAATGTTTGACTCAAATTTTGCAGGCAATGATCGCTTCAGCTTTTTCACAAGCTTTTTGTCTTTGTACTGCTTTCCAAGAGCAAAAGTCTCATTAGATATATCATATAACTTAGCAATGAACTCAGCCACAATTTATTTTTCTTCCATCCTTAGATTCTCAAATTGTGATGCCAACATATCCAGCTTTGTTCTCTTAACACTTGTAGTACCCGCAGACATATTCTCCAATGACTTCCACGCTTTCTGAGCTGATACACATTGAGAGATTCACTTAAAGTGGCTTGAATCAATAGCATTGTAAATCGTTGTCTTGGTCGTCGAACTGCAACTTGATAGCTTTTTCTCTACAACAGTCTACTTATCTCTAGGCTTAAGACTCTCAACCCGTTTATCATCCACAACTTTAGGAGGCTCCCAACCAAGCTCAATCGAATTCCAAAAATCTTCATCAAGGTTACTAATAAACGCTTGCATACGCACCTTCCAATATTCATAATTCGATGAATCAAGCAATGGTGGTCTTGTCATAGACGTGCCTTCTCCGTATGAATTCAACACAACTGATTCAAAGCTCTGCCTTACTTCCTAAATTACCCTCACCCTTGATCTACCCAAAACTAGACTGAATCTCTATCGAGAACCCGCTCTGATACCACTTGTTAATGCGGATGAGGCAATAATAAAGTGCAGAAAATAGATAACATAAGAGTTTTTTTAACGAGGTTCGGTTTTTCCTACTCCCTGGGACAACGTCCAGATTTCGATTCCACTAGAACAAGAAAGCAAATACAACCTATTCACAAACGCGTAAATCAAGCACAATCTCTACCCTTAACTAAACTCACACCGAGCCTAGATTCAAACCAAGATAACCTAACCTTGGGCTAAACTCCCCCTGAGCCTAGACTTCAGATCTCCAATTCTCTGGAGCAACCTTCACACAAACGCCACACTGAAGAACAAAGAAGCTTGAACAACACAAGCACCAAACCGCGAAACTAAGTCGCACACCACCAGAAAGCTCTCTAGGGTTCTAACCTTTATGCCTCAGCTTTCTTGCTTCTCTAGGACATGTCCAACACCTCATTATATATCCATCAAGACTTCCTAATCACCATAGGAGAATATTTCCAAATTCTATAAGAAAAATACTTTTTCCTTTTTGTTATTTTCCTTTTCCTTGTAAACCTCTAATTTAATCAACCAAAGAAATAGTAGTTTTCATCTTCAAACCATTCTTTAATATTGTCTTTTCAAACCTTCTAGAAACTTATCACACAGACACTACTTTAGATAAACCAATACATCTTTAGAAAAGTCAAACCAGTTGAAATCACTGTTCACTACATGTTAACGGTGTTAAAAAATTTTTGGTCAAATCAGGTAGGTCTGAGCATATAAGAAAATATAAGCGTCCAAATATTGTTAAACCATCGGGAAGAATTTAAGAGATCAAATTATGATATGCAGTCATTGAAGGAAGATAAGTACATCACCATACTGACCGCTAGAAGACACATGATGCAACAAAAGACCACACCTGTTGTTTACAAACAATTGAAGTCCCAAATATTCCACAACAAAACAAGTAATTTTGTTAAGATAAAGCGTTAGCTATAAATGATCACATGAAAACAAGTGATTTTTGTTCACTTTTATAGTATTATGTAGGTCATTTATATGAAAATGTTAAATACAATAAGTCAATAACATCTGATTTTTATTGTAATGTAAACTAAAACTAAATTGAATTTTTCATTCAAAAGAAAAAAAAAACTAAATTGAATTTAAACCTGAATTAACTAACTAAAAAATGTTAGTTGTCAAATATATTACCGGCGTAGCTCAGATTTTCTTTAGCTACTACTATTAAAAGAGACAATTTGAACCCCATAAGAGTTTTCACCTCTCCCAAATTGAAATTTAGTAAGAGCATGCCGGAAAAAGGGCCATTTCCGACCTGTACAATAACAAAAGTGTCAATTTATACCTATACAAACGATCGGTGTCAATTTCTACCTATACTCTATAAAATTCAAATTTCATACCCAATTTTTTAAAATAGTGCCAATTTCAAAGTCAACATCAACAAATATTAGTCAAGAGCTGACTCAGATGACACATATTTGGGGAATGGCATCAAACATCCAAAACGACGTCGTTTTGGAATGCTTTAGTTTCGTTTTAAAAAGGAAAGGTAACTACCTAGAGTCGAACCCTGGTCTATCATTCCTTTCATCAATGCCTAAACCATCTGATCCCACAAAGTTATTCGAAATATTGGGGAACTTTTATGTTTATAACTATATCTACGTGCGATAATCTCTACATCTTCATCTTCCTTTTTTTCTTGGCATCGTCAATGGCTGCTGCGTTCTCCATCTAGATCCGCCTCTATTGGCCCAGTCGCTGATTGTTTCCGTTTATTGTGGTTTTCCAAGATTTGATTTTTTACTTTTTGATTCTTTTGAACTTTGGAGATTCTCTGTTCCTCTCTGATTATCATCATCATCATCATCATCACTAGGGTTTCTGTTTTCCAGTCAATTTTGAATGAAGATGCCAAAATTATCAAAACTTGAGAAGTGAGAAAATTTGATATGTTCGTCTCTCTTAGCAAGCAGAGATCGGTTCAAATACTATGGAGAAGGAAATCAAAGAACCATGGCGGAGCAGCTATCGACAATGCCAACAAAGAAAGGAAGAGGAGGAAGGAGGAGATCGGTCGATATAGTTATAAACATAATTTTTCCCTAATATTTCGAATAAGGTTGTGGGATCAATTGCTTAAAGGTTTGTTTAAAACTCTGAAAGACGCGAGTTCGATTCTTGGTAGTCTCCTTTTTTTTTTTTTAAACGAAACTAAAACATCAAAACGACGTGATTCTTGGTAGTTTCCTTTTTTTTTTTTAAACGAAACTAAAACATCAAAACGACGTCGTTTTTGATGGTCGATGCCACCTCCTCAAACGCGTGTCATCTGAGTCAGCTCTTGACTAATATTTGTTGATGTTGACTTTGAAATTGGCACTATTTTAGAAAATTGGGTATGAAATTTGAATTTTGTAGAGTATAGGTAGAAATTGACACCGATCATTTGTATAGGTATAAATTGATAGTTTTAAAAAACTATATTATTTTAACAGGTTAATGATAATCTTGAATCAAAAACACAAACACAATTGTAATATATATAATAAACCTCTCCCAAAAACATCAACAACCTTAACCAAATGTCAATGTTTTCAAAACCGGACCGGACAAGCGGTCGAACCACGTTAACCCACGAACCGGCATCATGTCCAGGTTGGGTTAATATCAAAACCCAAAAGCAATTGAACCGGTAAAAACCATATCAACCCGCCAAAAAACCAAAAACCGGTGAACCATTAAACCGGATAAAACCGGGTTCTACTTTTTTTTGTAAAATTGAGTGCAATTAATTTAATTAATTATCTTTTCTAGTTTTCTTCTTAGCAAATTAGCAATAGTAGGGTTTCTTAGAGAATGAAGATTGAATGTTCTACACTCTTATTATCTTATTGCTTTGAGATTTGAATTTCTAAAATATTTTACTAGCTAGTACTGGTTATACTTTGAGTTTGTTACAGTTTGAGTTTATTACTTTTTAATGTTTTTTAAAAACATTATGATTATTGAAGTATTTTATTTGGTATATCAAATTATATCATAGTTATAATCATTGAAAAAAATAACATATCCATACCTATTATTTATAATAATATCATCAAAATCAATTGAACCCGGTTGACCCCGGTCGAACCATATTGACTCATGACCCAAAAGCTTTCCCGGTTCAGTTACCGGTCCGGTTTTAAAAACATTGCCAAATGTATAAGGTTTTGGTTGTATACAAACAATATTTGTCAAATATGTAGGGGAACAAATCTTTAAAATTCAAAACAATCACCTATAAATAAATATAATCTTCTAATTTTGATGCAACTAATAGTAAAATATACCGCGCGTAGCGCGGTGTAATCCCTAGTAATTAAAACAGTAACAAATGTCTAAACAAAAAGAAACAATAACTAAAACAGTAAGAGTGTCTTAATAATAAAATTAAAAAGGCATATTAGCAAGTAAAAAGGAGGATTACTAGCTCCCTCCAGCATCTTTGAACCACTTTCTCAGGCGTCTTCCTCTGAATCACTTTCTCAAGCGTCTTCCCTTTCCCCTTCATAATGATCCAAAAGCTGTATGAAAAATGATTTTGTTAGAGTATGTATGTTACATTAGTGTATAGCTAATAATTCCATAAATTTTATTACCACATGGTAAACAAATGCAGGTAATTAGAGATGGTTCTCCTGCATGACGACTTATTTTTCGAATGATTTTTCCAAACCCATTATTTCCCCCATTCAAGACCTGCTCAATTTTGTACTCTCCAGAATGAATCCCTTCGGGCATTTTTGTTCCGTAGCCGGTCACTAACAACATATGTTGGTCAAGCTTGCGGCTACCTTTTTTAGGTCCTTCATATATTCCATCCTGTTAAACATATAAAAATGCATAACAAGAATTAAAAACAAACAATGTACCGGCCAAAAACTGAATGAAACTCAAGTAAACTAAAGGGACATGATTCCATACATGCCATAGGTTTTCATTTACTTGTGACAAAAAAAATGTTTTCATTTACTTACATAATTTATTTCGTAATTTCAATTGTAGTATATTATTTATTGAGGAATTTCACTCAATAACCAAAAAAAACTACTCTAACCAGTAACTACTCTAACCATTAAAGTTTATATTTTCTATATTTTCTATAAAAATTACATAATTAACCTTTACAACCACCACCACCATCCCCTACCATCACAACCACCATCACCCTACCACCACAATCACCACCCCTACAACCATAATTACCATCATCTCCGGCAGTTACCACTGACCGACCACTGCCGGACCGCCGACCGACCACCACCGGACCTCCGGCCGACCACCGCCGAACCTCCGACCAACCACCACTGGACAACTCTGACCTACCACCGCCGGATTTCCGGCCTACCACCGCCGGACCTCCGGCCGACCACCTCCGGCGGCCCCTATCACCCAAACACCTAACACCAAAATGTTAAATTTCCTCTACCCTTATCCTAATCTTCTAATTTTTTCAAATTATATGCTATATTCTTAATTTGTTTTATGATTTTGGTTAGTAGGCAATTTGACCTTTATTTATTTGTAGTCAACACATAGGGAAAAAAAAAATTTGGTCTTATAGATGACTCAACACCAAACCTAATTTTTTTAATAACAAATCCAGTTTTATTTGTTTCATGTTCCACAGACACCAAAATCAAGATAGAGGTATAGTCCGTATTATTAAACCAAAACCAACTAAGACGTTGATTGCTTTAACAATTCTTCTAGTCATAACGCAACATTTAGAATATATCTTAGACATAAAAGATTATGCTAACCCCTCGGAAGGACAAGAATTCTTGGTGAACATCTATAGAAACAGCCACAGGGCCCTTGCTGGCCAGTTGTATAAGTTTTGTTTCATCTACTTTGTCCAGAATGATGAAATCTTCGACTTTAAATATGCTATTATGCTGCAAAATATATAAATTAATTAACATATAATAACCAAATGTCACCTCACATAAAAGAAAACAACACTAACCAAGAAAGAAACTCAACCCAAAAAAAAATATATTCAAAAGTTTGGTTACCTTGGCTTTTCTGGGTACACAAAACCAATGCTAATTGAGGGCATTCACAGTCTGCTTCTGAAACAGTACCATGTTCGACCAAGAATTTTCGCAAATGTTCCAAATTATCGAGTCCACCTGTAGAGTCTACTTTCTCAATGAGACCGGAGGTAGAAATCTCTTGTCGATTACAAGGCGTGCAGACAAACTTCTAGTTGGCGCAATAGTCCAACAAACACCTTCACATACATATTATATATTAAGTTAAAATTTATATACAGCCACAAAAATTATTGCATAACAATTAAATTAGAAAAAATTAATCAAATGTTATCCACAAGTTGGTTTATTCTTCGTATCTAACAATTTTCTAAAAATTGTTCAAATGTTTAGTACTCTGGGTGTAATTACAATTCCCTCCTTTTCTAAAAATTGTTCAAATGTTTAGTACTCTGGGTGTAATTACAATTCCCCCCTTGGGTTTATTTTTTCGATTTTGATTAAAAATAAATAAAAATATACACATCAGCAAATTAAAATACACATCATTTTCGATTTTCAACGTCACAACCGAGAAAAATCTTAACGTCTGAGTTATAGTATTTACGGGAATACGAAAGATCTCGTCGATTCATATGACAGCTGAGTTATAATGTTTTGTGTCTGAGTTATCACAAGAAATAATCTGAAAGCAAACAGTTGATTTATATTACTTGACGACTGAGTTATAGTATTTACGGGAAAACGAAAGGTCTCGTACATTCATATGACGGCTGAGTTATAATGCTTTGTGGTATCACAAGGAATAATCTGAAAGCGGAAAAACGAAAGGTCTCCTCGATTAATATGACGGCTGAGTTATAATGCTTGACGCCTAAGTTATTGCACAAAATAAAACAAATGTATTACAGTAATACTGCATTGGACAAGTTTTCGCATTGTGCCCAACTTGTTTACATCGAGAGCATGCGTTTAGCTCATGGCTAAACGTGTCCAATCCGTAGTCTTCAAGAACAAGCTCCACAAGCTTGTCGTGTGTTGTGCCTCCATCTATCTGCACAACTATACATCCTCTATCGTTGGTGTTAAATACATATCTCTATTTCTTTACCCAAATACCGGAAACAACTAGTACCGGAACTGGATCCATGAAAGAAAATGAAGAACAAGGTGAAGAAGAAGAAGAAGAACAAGGTGAAGACGAAGGTGAAGAAGAAAGTGAAGAAGAAGTAGAAGAACAAGGTGAAGAAGAAGGTAAAAACCATGTAAGAACAAGAGTCGAAGGAACGAAGTTTCGTATTTCCGGAGAAGAAAGATGATGACATGGAATGCTGACGTGGATGATGCGTCTGACGTGGCAAATCAGCCATCAAACAAATTATAACTCAACCTAAATAAAACTCAGCCATCAAACAAATTATAACTCAGTCACAACATGAATAACATTACAGTAATTAAAATATGTAACTCAGCTGAAAATATGTAACTCAGCCGTATCATTGAATAAGTCAGCCGTAACTGAATAATATTCTAGTAATTAATCTTTTGTTACTAAGTCAGCCGTGAAATGGCCGAGTTGTACGATAAGTCAGCCTATCACGGCTGAGTTATAGTTTTTAACCATAACTCAGCCAAAACTACATCTCATAAGTCAACTGTTTTCATAACTCAGCCACCCGGAAAAAATTAATTCAGCCGTGTCGTAGTGATAACTCAGCCAAAATTTTGACAATTCAACCATCGGGTGAAAACTCAGCCGTAAGGACGGCTGAGTTTGAGCATAACTCAGCTAGATTTTAATAAGTCAGCCGTAACGCTTGGCTGAGTTATGCTCTAAGTCAGCCGTTTGCTCTTACGCAAATGTTTTTTCCATAAATCAGCCGCAACATACCTATAACTCAGCCGTCATTACCTCTATAACGCATTACGGCTGAGTTATTTGATACATGTCAGCGATTTCTGATGTGGCGTATGACATGGCAATGACATTTTTGTAATTACGTTTTTCCGGTAAACAAAGGCACGCTGGTTATTTTGAAAATATCCAAAATATTTTAGTAATAAAATCTTTTTCTGTAGATTCTGGTAATATTACCTAAAATGTATAACATTTAAGTAAATCTCCCAACAAACCATGACAAAGTTTTTGTGTATACAGTAAAATCTCTATAAATTAATAATGTTGGGATTGCAAAAATTTATTAATTTATAGAGCTTTTATTTTATCGATAAATTAATAATTATTAATTTATAGAGAGATTGTCTATTTTTGGTAATTTAAAAAAAAATTAAAATTAAGTTTTAATTGTTATAAATAATATTTTTATATAATCAATTATAAGGAAAATAACAATTCTCTTGTTTTGAAAAGAAAACTAAAAGTTTTTGATATACTAAAAATATTAGAAATGAGGTCTAACAAAAACTAATGTTCATATATATACATATATTTGATAATTTATATAATTATTAATTTATACTATTGTTGGGACCATATATTTAAAAGGATTTTCAAAAAAATATATATTTTATTTTATTATATTATCGAATTATGTTCAAAATTACACTGGTCCCCAATTTGGGACCAGAGAAATTTATTAATTTAGAGAAGATATTAATTTATCGAGTATTAATTTATAGAGGTTTGACTGTATATTGCCATAGGTTTTCATTTACTTTCATAATTTATTTAGTGATACTATTAAGTTCAACAGATTAGTCAACACAACAAATTTAATGGGGATGCATGCATGTTAAGAGTGAAAACTAAACATAACTTTTTTTTTTTGGCAAACACACAAAAACCAAAGAAAGAGGCAAAATCCATACTATAAGCCAAATTCAATTACGACATTAGTTGCTTTAACAGGTCTTCTGGTTAACCTCAATATTACTAAAACCCAAAACCTGAACCAGATAAAAGAAACCAAACAAAACCATTTCAAATTGAAGAGAACGAATTGTATAATAGATAAATATAATATGTTCATAACTCAAAAAACCCAAAATCAAAAATCAGATTTGACACTTCACTAAATTATCCAACCTTAAATTACTTCCTACTTGTACCAGTGAAATACTATATAGTATTTATGTAATAAAAAGTATACTAAAAATTTGAAACCATACTTTGTATTCATTTGGAATCAAAAAATTAACTTACGTCGGTTTCCTTGGTTGATCACGCCTCTTATAACGCCCACCTCGTCGCACTAATCCAAATCTATTTTCTTTTACATTTGGCGGGATATCTTATTATATAAAGTTCAATGTCAAATTTACTAATTAATAAGATTGTGACAAGTGTCAATTGTATCATTCAGATGTTGACATATGTCAAAATTACTAATCAACAAGATCGTGACACGTGTTAATTGTATCATTCAGATGTTGACACATGTCAATTCTAAGATTATGACAAGTGTCAATTGTATCATTCAGATGTTGACACATATCAAAATTACTCATCAACAAAATCGTGACACGTGTCAATTCTAAATTTATTAAAACTTTAAAAAATAAAAAGTGTCAATTGTATCATTCAGATGTTGACACATGTTAAAATTACTCATCAACAAAAACGTGACCCATGTCAATTCTAAATTTATTAAAACTTTAAAAAATAAAAAGTGTCAATTGTATCATTCAGATGTTGACACATGTCAAAATTACTAATCAACAAGATCGTGACACGTGTTAATTGTATCATTCAGATGTTGACACATGTCAATTCTAAGATCGTGACAAGTGTCAATTGTATCATTCAGATGTTGACACAAGTAAAATGGAGAAAATAAAACCTAATTTTATTTAAAATCTTTTAAAGAATTTTTTTTTTTTTGTAAACTTCCAAATGTAAAACAAAAGTTTTGTTTTTAACAGTTTTAAAAATATTAAAAGGCATTTATAAGAAAATTATAAAAATTAGACAGTTTTAAAATTTAGAAAAGATCGTTATAATGAAATTATATATATATATTTTTGTAACTAGATATATGTTAAATTATAGGTTATTTAATGTGTTCATAAAGACAATTTGTTGGTAGTAGTAAAGACTAAAGATTATATTTTAACAGTAAAATATATTTCTGTGTACAAATACACTTTTAGTGGTAAGGTAGATAGTAGATTTGTAAATGGATATACATTAGTATATTATAGCAAAAAAAACTATTTTCTATAACTAAAAGTTTATCTCTTTACTTTTATACATTGTTTTTACTTACAAAAAGAATTAAATATATATTCTTTGTTAAATTAAATTTTATTTTAATAACTTGGACTCATCTACAACTATTCTCTTTAACTAAAGGTGTATCTATTTACTTTTTTTTTAACCAAACAATAAATTAAAATAAAATTATTCGGTTAGTTACCCAAGCTGGAGGAAAGGAGTTTACAAAGGAAACTTCAGAGATAAGAGAATGCGAAGCACAAACAAGACAATCTGCCTTCGTATTTGACGCACGCGGGATCCAAGAGATGGAGAATAGTGGGAAGGACTCCAGCGGGTTAAACTCATCGAGCAGGTTGGAGAAAGACGACAAATCTTTTAGGAGACTACACCATAGTGAATAACTCAGCACAATCAATCTCGAAATGTTGACAAGCGATCCTGCAGCACGTATCCACTCCATGGTCCACAACAACGCTTTTAACTCCGAATGTAGGGGGAGGGGCTCTGTCTTAGACACTTAACCCCAAACAAGGTTCGCTCCTCATCAACGCAACACCACCAGCCCAATCCTGAATGAACATTGGTTGTTTTCCAAGAACCATCAATCTGACAACAAGGTAAATAAACCTCGACATCTGAAAACAGAGATGGAGCTGACATGACCACCGTAAAAGAGAGTGCATCTTCCCATGCTAACTTATCTCCCAAATCCTGAGCAATTATATCATTCGCCTCGATCTCTAAACTTTAAAAAACTTTTTTTTATTTATGACCTTTCAAATTGCCCATAAAATTTATGGTAACTGAAGAAGTTGATCAGGATCACCCTATTGAGAGACACCCTTCCAGAAAACAAAATCCAAATTCGAGTACACCGACTCATGTGGAAAACTCTCTGACAAGACCGGAATCGGAGATAAATCCCAAACTTCACAAGAGCGAGGGCTTTCAAAGAAAACATGATTAATAGTCCCAACCGCAGAGTCACACCTTTTACACCAAATATCACATTGGGCATCTCGGTGTATCTATTTACTTTTATAGATAGTTTTTACTTACTAAAAATATTTAATTTATATTTTTTGTTAAATTTAATTTTATTTTAAAAACTCTAAATCCGCACATTGGGCGGTCCTAATCTAGTCATGTATACAAACACATAATAACAGAAAACATATTAATTATATAGTTTTGACAAAAATAAAATAAAAATCCCCTTTTTAATAAAAGAGAAGTACACAACATAGTTTTTTGTAGATTTTATATTTTTAATAAATGGTTACAAATGGTTACAAATAGTTTATAGATATGTTATAGATTAATCCATATATTAATATGAATGGTTACACCTAAATATTAGGGAAATTCCTGAAAGAAGTATTTTCTTAATGGTGGTGAATGATGAAAGTATGCAATGGTTAGATATGAATGGAATGATGGATGGGTGTTTCAATTCCCCTTATGCTGTTGCAGTATAAGAGGTATCAATCCTAAATGAGTGTTTGTGAACAATTAAGATATGCATATGAATCTAAGTTAAGACAAATGTGAAGATTGTTTGTCACTAACAATCCTAAGATGGAAATGTAAAATGCAGAAAATAAACTACAAGAACTAAGAACTAGATGCAAATGAAACTGAATGATTGTAACAGTAATGAAGCAAGAACAAAAGTAGGAACTACTACTAATGAACTAATGCAAGACAGGTAATGAACTGAAAACTAAATGAATGCAACTAAAATGAAACAGGAATGAAACAGGACAATCACAAATCATAAACAAGAATTCTGGGGATGAACTCGAGCAAGCACTCGACCGAGTGTAGGTCGAGTACAGGGTCGAGCTAGAATAATCCGGAAAACAGAGCAATGCTAGAAAAACAGAGCAACACAAGAACGAATCAAACAACAAGCAAGCAACAGGATTAAGACTAAGATATCAATAAACAAAGAAGGCCTTGAGGAGGGATTCATGGGCTAGACTAATGAATGAGGCTATCACACTTTGGCCAACAAATCTCAAGCAAAGCTTTGAGCTAATCTCTAGACACATTAATCTAAGACAAGCTTCTTCCACTCTCATGGCAAGAATCAATCAAACCTATGCATCTCTAGACTTGTTCTCACAAAGTAAAGAATCTACACAAGCAGGCATTAAGCAATATGTCTCATACCAAGCAAAACCTCTAATCTCTTAGCAAGCAAGATGGTAAGCTCTAGATCTAGCCTTATCTATGCCTCTTAAACATTGGTGTGATGCTAAGAAGCTTAAGATCAGATCCTACCCTCTCAGATATAGGATCAGCATTAAGAACATCTACCCTAGAAGAGATCTACAACAATCAAGCTTGACCAAAACAAACAAACCTCAAACAAAGCCTAGCCTAACCCATCCTCAAGATCCTAAGGAAACTACTCACAACAATACATGATGAACAAAGTCAAAAACCCAGAAAATATTGAAACTTGCATTATCAGAAAGATGAAACAAATATCTTCAATATTAATGAAAGGATCAAACTCAAATTCTCAATATTAAAAAAGTTATGAAACCAACAATATTGAGGAATTTAGTCTTTTTCAAGTACAAAATCTAAGAAAAATAAAAGTGCAAAAGGAATAATTCCCAAAAAGGGTAAAACTAGGTTTTGAGAATATCTAAAAAGCTGGATCCCTTGGTAGCTGCAGGTACAAGGCTTTATATAGGAGATGAGGTGGAAGCCCTAAAAATACAAAAAGTCAAAGTAGTCAACGGCTCGGTCAACTCGACCAGTGCTCGGTCGAGTGGCTTGGTCGAGCTGGCTTCTCTCGTGCAATCTCCACTCGGTCGAGTCCTCCTCAGCACACGGTCGAGTCCTCCTCAGCACACGGTCGAGTGTCTGGTCGAGTGTGCGGTCGAGTTGGACTCTGGACCTTGGTTCTTCAGCCTTAACTCCCTTGTTTCCTCCTCATGATTGCTTCACATCTCTTCTCCATTGCTTTCATGCTCCTTAAGCTCCAAAATCACCTGTTTATGCATGAAAAGATGCAAATGCAATGCAACTAAACTCTAATGCATGATTGGTCCTAAAGCTATGCAATAATGGTTAAAATGGATAGCAAAAGATGCAAAAGATGTGAATAAACTAAGGGAAAACAAGGTAAAATATATGAACATCAATTCCAAATTGATAATTGATATATTAATGGTAACAAATAAAATCATGGATATTCCAAACTGTATTTTTGGAAGATTTTAGTCTTATGTCACGTTGTTTCCAAAGATCTCTAAACACAATATTACAAATTTATTTTCCACAGATTTTATCGATAGACCATAAAGTTAACCAAAGATAGATTACGAAATTGATAGATTGATTGGTTACAAGTTGAATAGTGGGTTACAAGATAGATAACGAAATAAAATTTAATCAATGCTATAGCACGGGTAATTATCTAGAATCATTAACAATATAAAACTTACATAATAGGTATTTTTTTCAAGCCTTCATATTTAGCATATGATTTTA
Source organism: Camelina sativa (assembly GCF_030686135.1). NCBI lineage: Eukaryota > Viridiplantae > Streptophyta > Magnoliopsida > Brassicales > Brassicaceae > Camelina > Camelina sativa. Next base: position 1,661,555 of record NC_141883.1, read on the forward strand.
TTGGATAATGTTTTATCCAAAAAAAACTTTTAAAAGCAATGACATAAATTATATTTTACGTAGCGTAGCGTCAATCAAGAGGGAATTTTCATTATTCCCCAGCTAGGTTTTAGACCAAAATGAATTAAATTTAAATTTAAATTTAAAATAGCCCAACACCTTAGCTTTGACCATAACATAATTATTGTTACTATTTTTTTTTTCTTTTTTTTCAACCATTGGACCACAACTAGCCGCCTTATTAGCCAAATTTCTATATTCGTAGGAACCGAGACTCGATCCCGGGTATGATGGTGCCTTATATAATTAGACTTAACTCCTGCCACTGCATTAAGGTCACTTCACAAATAATGTTACTATTTTTTTTTCTCATTTTTGCTTTTTTATTTTATTTTGTAGGGTTTCGTGTTAAACTTTCTGATTTCAATAAATCAACAATGGTTTTAAGAAAAAGTTTAGTGGTCGATTAGACAATGGGACAGAATACTAATGGAAAAAATGCCACAAAAATCCGAATTTATTTTTATTTGGACGTTTAATATCCAATGATTTTGAATTGGAAAAAAATACATCAAATCATAATAATGTGTCATTTAAAATCCAAAATAATAAGTGTTGTTATTTTCATACCTACGATTTTTCAACAAAATAAAAATTCCAATTTTACCCGATTAGGCGATTATCTAATTAATTATTAATTTTTAATATAAAATTCTCGGTTTTCTGTTGACCATATCAAACTGGGAATTAATCCCGGTTATCACTTCTCTCTTCTTCCTCCTCCTCTTTCTCTCTTCTTCCCCCTCGTCTTGTTTCTCGAAATTTTCTATTTTTTTAAACAAGAAGGTATCAGAGAGGTGATAACGTTTGCAGTGACAACAATTATAATATTCAAAGGTATCAATCAGATTTTGCTCTGAATTTTTTTTTTTTTTTATAACATCTCTCTCTTTTTCTTTTTTAATTTCGTTTTTGTGTTCTTTGTAGCAGCAGCCTAGAAACTTAAAAAAAAATGAATTGACCGTGTGCATGTTTCTGTGTTCGTGCTTGGTCTGAATCTGACGAAACCAAAAAGAAAAAAATCTGGAATTCAGACAATATCAAAACAGAAAAGAAATCGAATTTGTCATAGGATGTTTGAGATCCAAAGCAGACGTTATTTGACAATGGAACTCCAATCTCAAATTCTGATTCTCCGTCCGAACAACGACGCTAAACGAGCCAACATCGTCGTAAGTTTTAGGATTTGTACGGCTTCACCGTCGAAGGAGATGAAACGACGCCGATTAGAGAGAAGAGAAGAAGAACGAGAAGTTGAGAACCGGGTTTAATCTCGGTTTGATATGGTTAACACAAAACCAAGATTTTTTATATTAAAAATTAATAACTAATTAGATAACCAGGGTAAAATTGGAATTTTGATTTTGTTGGAAATTCGTAGATATGAAAATAACAACACTTATTATTTTAGGTTTTAAATGACACATTTTTATAATTTGATGTATTTTTTTTCCAATCTAAAACCATTAGATATTAAACGTCTAAATAAAAATAACTTCGGGTTTTTTTTGGTATTTTTTCCGAATCATATATATAAAAGTAGAGTTCTGATCTCTCCTTATTGGTCAATTTGATATTTAATGTTTTAAAATATAATATTTATTTTTAATTAAACTTAAAATTCAACACATTTAATCATATATATAAATTCATACTTTAATTTCACTAATTACTACTAATTTGTAACTGAAATTCATACTTTAATTTCACTAATTACTACTAATTTGTAACTGAAATTAAATAAATTATGAATTGACTATTGTTTTACTCAATTCATTTTTAATTAAACACACTATCAATTAAAATTATAACTCCTCTAATTAAATTATTTTAGAAATAACTTCTATCACTACAAATACTATAAATAACCATTCCCACATCCTCCTCCACCATATCTCAAATTCTAAATACTTTTTTTTTTTGTTTTTTTTTGTTTTTATGTTTTTGCATGGGTAGAAAACTCATTGTAAGTGTTTTTTTTTTTACAACTCATTGTAAGTGTTTAATTATATATTTTGTTGGATATCCCCTATATATTATTAATAGAGAAACATTTTGGCAAAAAAGCTGATATGTCAGCATTATAGAGCTCAGTGCAGAATATATAAATTAACCCTCAAACATCAACTTATTTACAAATGTTTGCCACTGTAATTATTTAAAACAAAATTAATAAGAAAATAATGACACCTACACAAGCCTATTGAACGCATAATCTCTACTACCCCTATAAATACATTCGTCTCATAAATAAGGTATACATCGTCACCCACGATCATCACCAAACAACTCCAAAAAATATGCCTTCTAATTTCAATTAAGAAGTTATTATTTTTTATTAATGATTATAGATAGATATTTTCGGTTCCATGTTTCCTTGATTATAGATGTAAATCAACCCGCATATCATGTTGAAAAATTAGCAAAACCAAATTTAAAATCATACTAACCTTAGATATAGCAAACTTAATCCTTGAATAACTTGGCAAATTTGTTCAAAAAAAAAAAAAAAAGAATAACTTGGCAAATAAATATATGACATAAATAATAACCGAAACAAATATACTCCACACAGATAATTCAGTTATATAGAGAAAACATAATCTTTGATTCGCATAAAAAAATGAATAATATAATAACAGAAACAAAATTTTTTGATTTGCTGACTAACACTTTGCCCAAAAAAACAGACGACTAATATTTCATCTAAGATTGAAAGTAGTACCCCTATATAAACGTATACATCCATTCCTATCATTTCCAACAGTTAACCAACCAAACTTATTGAAAGTTAATAACCACTCAAACTTTTAGTGTCTCATGGCTACTTTCAACAATGTGTCCAATTTAAAACCATTCAAAAACATGTGGAAAAACAAGGTTAAGATAATACTCAGCTACCATGGGTGAAACCATTGAAATGATCTCCATTAAGCTAAAGTTAGTTTCGTTTTCTCTACTTAACTTACGTTTTCATTTATAGTCGTAAATCATATACTTTTATAATATACCTGCTTTTCTTAAGAATCGTTGTCTCTTAAATTTCCAGTGTAAAAATTAATATTTTTTGGTCAAGATAAATATATTACTTTATACTAATTGTTTTGTTGTTTTCCCAAACTTTCTCAGGGGGACAAAATTCAAGCTACCATAAAAAATGCTCTCACCGGAACTTTTAGGTACCAACTTACAGAAGGGGATTAAGTTTAACAGTGGATCATTCATATCTTTTGTTTTAATACTCAATTATAAATCAATTCTACATTTAATATCTATACAGATTCAAGAGTCTGATTTAATCCCTACTGAGGTGGCAAATGTCGTGGGCAAAACTTATCTATTTAAGATGGCAATTGAGAAGGAGCATATTGTCTACAAACATTACACTTATAAAGTGTTGAAGATAATCACCAATGGTGAACTGATCAATGAGTTTTCTGACAAAGACTCACAACAGGTTGGTGTTAAGTACTCTTTAAATTTGTTTGAACAAACTAATATGACCCGTATAGAATATAAGAAGCTAATAACATTCTGTAATGTTTTTCTAAACGTAGGAAACCATTGACACAATTGGGCGTTTGGCTGGTAACAAACCTATCCATTACTATTTAGTTTTCATTTATGTGATAAATTCCAATCGAAAAAACCCAAACTACAAATACAATAACCCTATACATATTTTTTATTAACAACTAAATATGAAAGAATAATAATATGAATATTATTATTTAAAGAAATAACAAAGATAAAAAACAAGATTTGCAGTTCACACCCGCGCGAGACGCGGGTCCACTACCTAGTATCTTATATTGTGTTTTCAATTTTATTTTATTTTTTTATGTATTGTTTCCTTTCTTATTATTTTTAATTTTAAATTACATATGATAATAAAAAAAAATTACATTACATATGTATAATAAAAATTTGATGGCTATACAAAAAAATATCATGCAGATTCTAAAAATTATTAATTTTGATCATTTCACAATAAGATAATCAAACTAAAGAAATCATCTTTATTCTTTATCTAGATATTTGATTATTTCTTACATATTTATTTTATTTGTAAAAGTATGCAATATTTTAAGAAAATAAACTATTGTAATACAATAATGAAATTAATTTTCTTTAATTCTCTCTAAGCTCTAAAAAAATGTAATACATATATTTAGTTCTTGTGATCCAACATATAATTATATGAAGCTCTTGATTGTACTTCATATGATTTCATAGGGAATACATTTAATTTGTTACATACAAAATAATTTGGATTTTAATTATTTTACTCTTTAGTTTTTTTTCAGCATTAGCTCTTTAGTTTATGTATTAGTTTATATCATAGTAAATAATCATTTTTACACACACATATATATATACATAAAAATATATAATTTGTTCAATTTTCTCTTTATTGGTCAATGTGCTCTTTAATGTTTTAAAATATAATATTTCTTTTTAATTAAACTTAAAATTCAACTCATGTAATTATATACATAAATTCATACTTTAAATTTACTACTTACTACTAAAATGTAACTGAAATTACATAAATTGTGAATTGACTATTGTTTTCCTACATTTATTTTCAATTAAACACACTATCAATTATAATTGTAACTCCTCTAATTAAATTATTTTAGAAATATAACTTCTATCACTTCAAATCCTATAAATAATGATTCTCACATCCTCCTCCACTATATGTCAAATTCTAAATATTTTCTTTCTTTTGTTTATGTTTTTGCATGGGTTGAAAACTCATTGTAAGTGTTTAGTTATATACTTAGTTGGATATATCTTATATTGAGTTTTCAAATTTTTTTTGTTTGTTTTATGTATTGCTTCATTCTTTCTTTGTTTTCTTATTATTTTAATTTTAAACTACATATGTATAATAAAATTTGATGGCTATACAAAAAAAACTTATCATGTATATTCAAAAATAATATTAATTTTGATCATTGCACAGTAAGATAATCAAGCTAAAGAAATCATCTATATAGGGAATGTACTTAATCTATATAAACAACTTAAACTGATTTGGATTTTAATTATTTAACTCTTTAGTTTATGTAGCAATTCATATGATTTTATAGGGAATGTATTTAATTTATATTAAAAAATTAAACTGATTTGGATTTTAATTATTCAACTCTTTAGTTTATGTATTAGAACATAAACTAAATTATTGAATATCATAGTATATACTCATTTTTATTATGTACAATATACAGTATTTGTTTTACCTTGAATAGTCGAAAATATCAAACAAAACTAGGGGCATTTGCATAAATACCCTTTTTACTATACCTTTTTGCGAAATACAATTTTTGTTCTTCATTTTCAATAATACTTTTTTTAATACTCTCTCTGTTACATAAAGAGTGTCATTTTGACATAATGCACACAAATTAAGAAAATTATCTAAATTTCTGTTTTACCCTTAATAAATGCACTTAAATTTTTGCTCTTTCTAATTAATTACCTCAAATTATAAGGATAAAAGAGAATTTAATCTTTAAAACTGCATTAAAAACATAAAATGACACTCTTTTTGTAACAAAAAAGATGTGTCAAAATGACACTCTTTGTGAAACGGAGGGAGTATATAACATAACTAAATTTTAACCCTAAACTCTAAATACTAAACTCTACCCCCTCAAAACTATATCCTACATCTAAAATAGAAAATCCAAATCAAAATAAAAAAATTTTAGAAGTTAATTTAACACATTATAATTGTGTGAAAGAGAACAAAAATGAAAATAACCAAAAAATTGGTAGTTTTGAAAAAGGGTATCAACAAAATGGTATTTCTAACATTATTATCTCATAAAGAGGTCTATTATGCAGGCTGAACAATAAAAAATAATTTTTTTTTTGATAAATATGTATATATAGTTATATTGAAATACTTTATATAATTTGATATTGTAATGATTTGAATAAATAAAAGTTGATTATTGAATTTAGGAAATTTATTTGTTATATATATATATAGAATTTCAAACCTCTTTTCTAATACCACTTTTGAAAACTACGCCTTTTAAAAAAACTTTATTAAAAATGCTACAAAAAACTGAAATACGTGTAATCTTAGAAAAATATACATAAACTATCTATAGATATATGTGTGTGTAAAATTTTATATATATTTTATAAATACCTTTTAAAAACCTTTCAAAACCTTATAAATTTGACAAAAAAAAACCTTATAAATATTTGGATCCAGTCTCTAAGTAGTATGTACTATCTAGAAATATCTTATAAATCTTATAAAACTTTATAATTTTACATATTTAAAAATGGATAGATGAGAGAGATATTTCTAAAAATATTGGCAAACTTTATAATTATTAAATTAATTAATATAATTAATACAGCATTCCGCGCATATTTTACCTGTATAAAATAAAGAGAAACTATAAAAAAAAAAATCGGGCTTAGTAAATCAAATGGGCTTTTCAGATTAATAAGCCCATTTAAAATGACCCGGAACTAAAGAATCTGACTAACTCCTGGTCAAATCAAATCGGAGAAAGTGAAAAAAAAAAAAAATCAGAGTATTGTTGTTTGTTGAGGTTTGGGGATCGAGAAAAAAAATGGAGGTTCCAGGTTCATCGAAGAAGATGATCGCAACGCAGGAAGAGATGTCTGCAGCTAAAATACCGCTGGGTTCAAGAGATCAGTGCGCTCATCTGTTGATTCCTCTCAACAAGTGTCGTCAGGCTGAGTTTTTCCTCCCGTGGAAATGCGAAGACGAGCGTCACGTTTACGAGAAGTGCGAGTACGAGCTTGTCATGGAGAGGATGCTCGCGATGAAGAAGATCCGTGAGGAAGAAGCTTTGGCTAAAAAGAATAAAGTACAAGGGAGCGGGAGCGGTGTCCCTCTTATCCCTAAAACTGCTAATGCTTAGCCCCTCGATTTGATTCGATTCCTTCTCCGATTTGCCGATTCCAGATTTCAGGTGAGTCTATATAGCTCTTGCTGGCTTTTGCTTTAATCGGAAACTTGTGTGTATGTTTTTGTATGCTCGATTCGATTGGTTTGTGTCCTCTGCAACATGTTCGATTTAGGGTTTCCATTGGGGATAAATGAGATTGGTAATGCATTATCTTGGTTTTGAATTGTAATTTCTCCATTTTCCTACTGTGATTGCTCCAGTTTTGCCTCTCGTGTGAACAACATTGACCACATTTGGATTCTATATCTTGAACAATCGTGCTGTATCAATCATGTTATAGGGAAATGTCTGGACTTTTACTTGTTTTTGGAAACCATCTCTATGATATCTGAAGTTTGGATAAGGATAATTCCATCATTGACTAAGATTGTCTGCAGATTTTGTTTCATTAGTCTTGAAAGAGTTCCTGTTGTTTCCTTCTCATTCAAAGCTTAATAAATTAGTCTTATAAGTACTCAGTATAGCACTAGTTTCCTGAAACCTCTAGCTACTTGTTTATTAATAAGAGGATTTAAGTGTGTTTCACACTGGTTAACAGGACATAGTTCAATTCGTTAGACTATATAATCTTTTTCAGTTTACAACTTGTTTTGCTTGGTGTATGTTCTATGAACTTGTAAATAGTGTCTCAGCAATCATGTTTAGCGTTTTTTATAGTTGTCACTTTGTGTTACAAACCCTTAAAAGGATACAACAGTGTTTCACTGATTAACTAGACATAACTCAATTCGTTAGACTATGTCTTTTTTGTTCGATTTATGTTCTCTCACTTCTAGGCTTTGAACTTCTTATGCTTGATCTATATCTTTAGTGAACTTGTAAATTGTGTCTCAGATATTCATGGGCTAAGAATAGGTACAGTCACTTTGTGTTACTTATAAATCCTTAAGAAGCATTGCAAAATGACATCACCAACTACTAACTTACCTGTGCCTGAAGATCTTCTGCTTTATTGATTCTGCAAGAGATACACTTGTTGATCTGGTGGATATTTATATACAGATATTTATGTCACAACAGCTACAGAAAAGATTCCCTTGGACCTTCTAGTTCTCACTTGCCATTGAGTATTCTTGCATGCTTGTGTGATTCTTTCCTTTTTCATATCGTTCTTATGTGCTCACTACTTGTTCATTGTATATTGCCAATATGATTTGACACCAATGAGTGTCTCTCTGTTCTAAAGACAGACCGCTAAATGTATTTTTGTCTAAGATTCTCAACATTTCAATGATTTTGTTTCTTCTGATTTGATTCTTTATTCTCATTCTTCTGAGTCCTAATTCACACTCTGAAATATATTTGGACAGGGATTCTCTGGAACTGTGAAGAAGTTGGGGCTCTGCTTTTTCAATCTTTTTCTTCTTGTTAGTGATGAAAAAAAATTGTTGCTACATTTTCAGATGTGAATGTTCAAAGATTCTCTTATCTTGTTTTTGTTTTTTCTCTTGTTAACTCTGATGAGGGGTTTGGTTTCCCCACAAAAAAAAAAATAAGATGCAAAACTCATCTTTTTGTTTGGTTTCCCAATCTTTAATCTTTGATATGAAGAAGACTTATGAGATCGAAAGGATTCTTTTGCCAAATGAAAAAGCTCAATAAATTGCTTACAGAACCAAATCATATATACTACAATGGAAGACCCATCTACGTGGATAAGAAAAGAATGCAAGAGGTTATGTTAAGAAGAAAACATATCAAATCTAATTCCAATCGTTAAGGATGAAAAGTCAAAGAGTTGTTTGGTCCTACTTCCAATAATTATGCACTCACCAATCTAAACCTTTTCACATAACCATGCATGTCTATTTCTATCCATTACGTTTATTACTTGTGTTATTGTGGCCCAACCATTCCCAAATCACACACTTTTAAACAACTCTCTTTCACTTTTGTTTTGTGTTATTCTATAGGTGTGAAAAGCTAATTCTTCTATGTTCTCTCTAGGTGTTTCATGTGGATTACACCTTTTTATATTACTTTTTTTAATCATCGTAAAGAATTTGCCTTGTTCTATGATTGAATTCAATCAATGTGTGAGAAAAATTGACCCAATAAAAAAATAATAATAATAATTAACAATAGTCAAATCTATACTAGTATTGTATATGGTTTGGTAAGATTTCCAAATTTTTTCCACTCACAAGAAAAAAAAAGAGAATGTTATGGTTTTATAGTCCAGAAGCCAGTTGGGTTACATTATCTTACATATATCTATATATACATTTTGCAAGTACATTTAGCAAATAAATCATGAACTTGCCACCTATTTACAAGACTGTCATTGTATTTAATAATTTTAATTTATAATTTATTATTTGTTAAATTATGATTAGGTTTCAAACAAAATTAGTGTAATATACGATTCTCTTCCAAAATTTTCGCTCTCTTTAATTACGAATTTCTTTCTATATATGATTTATATATATGGCAATCAATCTTTATTACTCTTCTTATTTCTTCTAATTAGATCTTTCCATATATTGCTAAGACTCGGTGTGAAACAAACAATCGACATTAATTTACTTTCGAAATATCTGCAAAAAAGGAAACCAATATTAGATCTTTCCATATATTGCTAAGAGTCGGTTTCAAATTCTGTTTTATTCTTTTTTTGGAAATTGTAATATATTGTCAAAATAAACGTTACTAGCATATTCTATTATATATGTTTAAACCAATTAATTTTGTTTCAAAAATTTTATTTGGTGAAGATTTTTTTCAACTTCGTCATCAAGATTTTCGTTCCCTCTCAAAATACTATAAATAAGACTCAACATCTAAACTCACTAAACACGATAAACACTTCCTCTATAGCAAAAGCAAGCAAAATTTAATTACTCTAATGGCAATATTTTATCATCTTCGTTTGAAGTATATTTTATCGTCTATAATATTGTTTTGTTAATCTATGTTAATTTATGATAATTTTTGTTTTTAGTTCTAATTTTTATGTTTGAGTAGCAATCGAGTTATAAAGATCATGTATCCACCTAATTATGCTTTCTTAATCCTAAAGTTTGTTACTATCAGGGATAAATGAGGTACTAACCATTTTCATGTGTCCTATATGAAATCGAACGTTGCTTCTTCATTTAACGCTCCAATCTGAATTATTAATTTAGAAGTTATCACTTGTGATAATGTTTTGCTCCCGCTTGAGAACATATTATTAATCTCTTCTTGAACTAACTTTCAAACTCTGTAATTATATTAATCATTGATGGTAGTAATTGTCCATCTTCATAACAAGATTATATATTAAAGCAAGTGGTAATATTATTTATAACAAGATTATATATTATAACAAAAACGTAAAGTAAGACTCTATGTAAAGTAATGTACACCAACGTAAACATATAATTAGATGGTTCATTTGTTTTACCAGATCCTATAGTGTATAATTTCATGTTTCAAATGCATTTACTAAATTAAATTGTTTATCATCCAAAAAAAACGACTTACTTTCTCAAATTTAGACTTTAGTTAAAATATTTACGCAAACAGTCATTATTATTAACTAACCATTCTAACTATAGCATGCTGAGGATGATGATTGGCTGCGTCTACTTAGTTTGTTGTTAAGGGTCACCTACACAACGACAACATTTTATTAACATAGTTACTAGCCATGTCTCCTTAGCTTGGAAATATGTGGTGCACTTTATTTTGTTGTGATTTAACGGGTCACCTACGAATAAAAATCATTTATTTACATAGATATGAGTCATTATCATGTTTATTTATTTACAAATCAGCCCCAATTTTAAAAATGTGTGTTTTTTAAAAATGCAATCTTTGTTCCCAAAATTCGTCTATTACAGAGTATATGAGACAAATAAAAATTTCTAATACGAATATACTCATATTTTTGGCAACAAAGGTGTCGGAAAAGGAGTCGCCCAGAGTAGAAACCGAAACTCGCCGGGGCTTCGTCGGATTTTACCAAAACTAACAACTCTTCGTCTAATATTTTTTTTTACTGACAGAACATAACCATCATCGTATTTACTTAAACAAATCAGAAATATGACTTCTTCATTACAATGATGCTCTTTATTTGCTAATTAAAACTTATTCTGACGTTTAAATCATTTTCAAAATATTAAAATTTTAAAATAATAAGTTACAAATTACTTATATATCAATTTATGGATTAAATCTTTAAAAATACAATAAATTAAATTATTTAACTTTAAAAATAAATCAGGTATTCGTAAAAATGTAACATGTAAAAGTAAAATTTATCTCGTGGGTTACTAAAGTAATTTAAGTAAATACTAAATTAAATGCTTATGCCAAAAAATTGTTTTAAATAAATTTTAATTCTAAATATCATTTGACGGATTATATAGCAGGACAAATTTGGGTTGATATAAATATAAATTAAAATATTATTAATTCGGTGTTCATCATATCATTATTTTATTAATATCATCTATATTAGAATATTAAATTTTTTAATTAAATTACGATTATGTAAAAAACAAATATCATGCAATATATCACGAATTAACCCTGAAATTAACAATCTAAATACAATTATACAATCTCAAACACTAAACAAAATCAACAAACAATTATAACTTAAAATTTTAAATTTTTATTTTAAGAAAAAATTGCCCCGCGGTGTACCGCGGGTGAAAATCTAGTGTATGTACAAAGTTTTATAATAATATTTTTTTATTTAAACAAAGAGAATTATTGAATGTGGTAAAAGCCATGAATCATGGACCTTCTCCACAGTCAATTACTCATTCAATTTCTCTTGGAGCTATTTGTCTCTGCCAGGCTCATTTAATGTATTATTTATCATTTCCTCCCATTTCTTTTTCTTCTCATTTATTTATCGTATAGTATATAGTACTAACAGTTTTGGCACTTGAACATTCGACTAGACTTTTATTCCATCCATGGAATTTTGTTTTAAGGCAGTTTTTACAATTGATCCCCAATTTGAATATATCAAACTAACAGGTTATAGTATGATTATATCACAGTATTTAGAGAAAAAAATAGTGTTTGATGAAAAGTTATAACTCTACTTGATTATAACATTGTTTCACAAATAAACGCCCATGTGATTACTTTGATCAATGATATGACCTAGGTAGCTTTTTTGTATCATTCGTCTAGTCAATATTATAGATAACATACGCAACTCGTGTGTGTTTGACAAAGCTGATGATTAAATAATTATATTTTAGTTACCGTCTAATCGACCACTAAACTTTTTCTCAAAACCATTGTTTAAAATTCTCTTAAATCATTAAAGCTAATTTTGGCATATACGCAGATAATTCGACGCTTTTATAATAATATAGAGAACGCATCCGTGCTAGAGCACGGGTTGAAATTCTTTTTATTTGTATTGTAATTTTTATATACAATCTAATTTATATGATTTATTTTAAAAATTGTTGTGAATAAAACATTATGCAATAAAATCATCTACTAAAACTGATGGATCCGTGCTAGAGCACAAATTTTTGTAATTTTTACTTAAAGCACTATAAATGTGATTGTTTTATTTGTTTTAAAATTTATTATTTTTAGGGAACACTATGCCATTAAATCATATGTTGAATATGACTTATGGAAATAACGTATATTTTGTATAGATTTTGATCTGCGGTACACCGCGAATTAAGTTATTTGATAAAAAATAATAATTTGTTTGTTAACAGTATATTTGTTTGTTACAGTATTAATTTAATCAACTTAATTAGATATGTCTATTAATTTAATATTAATATCATTAACAAAATAATGAAATGATATTTTACCCGTGTAGCACCGAATTAACAAAAATTTAAATTTATATTAGTATCTACTCAAACACGTCGTGTCATATAACCCCGTCGTGTAATATTTTAACTCGTAGTACACCATGAATTGTAATGTACTAATGTGTATAAACATAATAAGCATCATTATAAGTATGATAAAATTAAAAGACATGAACGGAAAGATGATACCTTATCAAAAGGTAACGATAGATTATTGATCGGTTTATTTTATAGTATAATCGGAAATTAGTCTCAATCCGTGGAAAAGTGATTATTTTTTGAGATTTGTTTGCCTATATATGGTTAACTAAATATTTTTTAGAGATTTTATTTTATTCTTTCAAATAACTTGTTTTAGAAGATCTTAAATCAAGATTAAATCTTTGAAGGATATATTTTTGTGTAAAAGAGAATTAAGATTATTCTCCTAAAATCTTACGAAAATGAAGAGTTACAGATTAAGACTTTCAACGTGATGTAACATATATCTAATACAAATTAATATTAATTGTTTTATAACCTATTTGTAATCTACTATTAAAATTATATAGTCTATAAATTTGAAATTGTGTACTTCTGTTTTATTAAATAGGGGAGGTGCATGAATGAGATGAACGAGAAGAAAGGCAAAGCATAGTAGTTAAAGGTCTTAATATAATTTTTGATTACGTCTGATTTTAAAATCTGTCCACAATAAAATAATATAATTTCATTTATATTGAAGTATTGAACCCATGGTTAGAAAAATTGGAGAAATCAGTAATTATTGTCGGCTACCATATAGGGGATATGATGGTTTTGATTCGTCTTCGATGTATTCCAAAGCAACGATGAAAAAAAAATAAGAAGAAAAGGTGTTAGACACATAGAGCCAGAGAATGGGGACAAAAGATATATACTTTGGGTAAAATAAATAATTCTTATTAGTATTATTACTTAATAGGGAAGAGAAAAAAAAAAATGGGAAATCAAATTGGAGAAAAAAATGAGTAAGGGAATTAGCTAGGGGGAATGAAGTCAAAACGGTGGTCCAAAAGACATAACGAAGGACCATTGTAAAATTTGTTGATTTATTGAAATCAGAAAGTTTAACACGAAACCCTACAAAATAAAAAACAGAAATGAGAAAAAAAAAATAGAAACAATAATTATGCTATGGTCAAAGCTAAGCAGTTGGGCTATTTTTAATTTTAATTTAAATTTAATTCATTTTGGCCTTAAGTAAAACCTAGCTGTGGTGAAAAAGAGAGAAAGTTAAAAATTAGAGGAAACTTCTTCATTTGGGTAAATCCCATATCCCTATAATGTAATTTATTGTGTTATAAATTAAAGAAAATTTGTTTTCTTTCAATCAAACAACGGTGTTTAATTGTTTTACATGCAAGTTGTGTGAATATATATATATAGCCTTGTGTAGATCTCTGGTACGTTGTTGATATGCAATGATTATCTTATATTTAAAGAAAAATATTTAAGATAAATAATAATTGAATGGGGGGGGGGGGGGGGGGGTCAAGAGTCAAGACTAATGCAACCAAAGTCAAATGGGATTTTTCGTATGATTACCACTTTTGTTGATTAATATATATCATTTGTTTGCATACATATAGGTCAAAAACACATGTCACACCTCCTTCTCTCTCTTGTTGATCTTTAATTCTTTTTTTATTTGCTACTCTAAATTGTCTAGATAAGTGACGACCCAACCATAAACCATAATCAGATTATGAATTTTTTTGACTTTATGATATACTAATTCACGTATCATCAACCCGTCACGTATGTCATGGAATTAATTTCATAAACAAAACAATATAATAATTGTCTCTTCTATTGGAGATTTGGAGATTTGGAGAATTTACATCATTAACACAATTTGGTAATAAAACCAAAACCGTACGTAAACTATTAACATATCTTTAATTAGCTTAGCTAGTTACACTTTGTAGCTCTAAAACCAAACTAACAAAATCAATATAAATCCGAAATTAAACACAACTAACTACAACGTGAATATCCGGGGAAAAAAATGAATGAAAACTTTTTTCTAAAGTGATAATAATTAATAAAAAAAATTTGGAATTATGCAATGTATAGAGAGAGGTTTTATAGTATGAGTGAATCCAAAAGAGACAAAGAGAATAGATGGAAAAAGAGACAGTCATGTTTTAGAAACCTCCAACAAAAAAACAAAATCACAAACACACAAAATAAAAAAAAAGGGACTTGCTCTTCTTTTATAATCCCAAAACCTCACACCTCTTACCTCAAATCCTCTCTTCTCTTACTCTTCTCTCCACAGAACCAACAAAAAAAAAAAAAAAGCTTTTGTTTTTTTTTTCTTCTTGGGGTTTTTAGCTTTGGGTCTGAAAAATGGGTAGATGTGGTGGGAGAAACGGTAACGGAAACGTTACTGGCGTTGGATTTAAGGGTAACGGTGGCGGTGGCGGTGGTGTAAGGCCTTACGTACGGTCTCCGGTTCCTCGGCTTAGATGGACGCCTGATCTTCACCGTTGTTTCGTTAACGCCGTCGAGATGCTCGGTGGTCAATACCGTAAGTTTTCGAAAAAAAAAATCAAAACTTTCGTTACTTTTGTTTGATTCATATATCTTAAAGTTACGATTTTTATATCATAAACTGTCTCATCATCATATCATCGTCTTCATAATCATAAAGAATCAGTTTTTTTTTGAAGCAAGTCTTTACATTTTTGTTTCAGTCTTATCCTAAAGTTTGGATTTTTCTCTAGATTGATTGTTCTATAGAAAGTTTGGAAAATTTCTCATTGTTTATTATGGTCGTCAAGTTATTGAATCCAAAACACGCTTTTGCTATTTTGTTTCATTCAGATTATACATATTATAAAGTTTGGATTTTTTTGGTTTGTTTGTTTTTTTTCATGAAAAAAGTATTCCATAAAGAAGAATCATCATAGTCACTTTTTTGATTTATTTTGTTTTTCGTTTGGTTGGGTATGATGAAACAGGAGCAACGCCAAAACTTGTTCTTAAGATGATGGACGTGAAGGGACTCACCATTTCACATGTCAAAAGCCATCTTCAGGTTTTTTTAACTTTACCAAACATCATCAAGTTTCTTTTTTTTCTTAACTTATTCATAATATTAAATCACTTTTATATGATTGTTTTGATCATAATATTAACCAGATGTATAGAGGATCTAGACTCACTTTGGGGAAACCAGGTAATAATTTTTTTACAAAATTCTTTCTTTTCTGTAAATTTATCACAAGGGAAAAAAGAAGTAGTGAAATGATGAATTTGGGAAAAGAATGGGACCGTTGAATATTAATTTGAACTGTTAACATCAAAACAAAACAATAATAATAATGGGATGGAATTTAATTATTTTACTGTATCTGTTTGTAGTATGTACTATTGGTCTAGTGTCATGATTCATAAGACAATTGTCATAAATACATATATTTTTTTTTTTTAAAAAGAGAGAGAGATAGAGAGTAGAAGAACAGGAGAAGAAGAGAATATTCATTAATATGATGGTGTCTCATTTATTATTTATTTTTGGGGTTGGCAGAAGAAGAAAGCTCATCATCATCTTCAATAAGAAGAAGAAGAAGAAGACAAGACAGTGAAGAAGATCACTTGTCTTTACACTCAAGGAATGATTGTCTTTTGGGTTTTCACTCTTTTACTCTTTCTTCACATTCTCCTTCTCTTCTTCTTAGGTATTTTTATTCATTTATTTATTTATTGTTTTCTGACAAGTTCTTTTTTTCTTTTAATTTCATTTCAGTATCATAATATACTTTTTGTTTGTCTTTATTTGAATTGTCCTTTACTGGTGGTGCAGCAGCAGAGGAGGAGGAGGACGACGAAGAGCAGAGCAGACGACTTCAGACTCTGGTTATCATGATGTTGATGATCATGACTTTCTTCCCATCTTCAACAAGACGATAGATACGACGACGTTTCCATCACATCACCTCCTCCCCAAGGTTCATTATTTCTTTCTCTTTCTTTTTTTTGTCAACAGAGTTTTTGTAAAAAAATATTTAATTTTTATAGGGTCAATGCCAAACCAAAATCTAATCCGGTTTACAGTCTTAACCGGTCTGATTTATACTCTGTTCAAATCCAAACCGATTTTTCCGGTTTAAGTATCATTATGATCTCATCGGTTTGGATTTAAGGCTTGGTTTTTGAGTATCTATTAAACCGGTATGATTCAAACCGAGGTAAAATCCAAACCGATTCTAATCAGGTTTAGTAACTAATCTCGTCTTGTGGTTCTTTTAGGAAACAGAGGAGTGGCGGGAACAAGAACAAGAACATGAAGAAGGAGAAGAAGAAGAAGAAGATTTGTCGTTGTCTCTGTCGTTGAATCATCATCATCACTGGAGAAGCAACGGATCAACGGTGAGCGAAACGAGTGAAGCAGCAGTCTCAACTTGTTCTGCACCATTCGTCTCCAAAGATTGCTTCGGTTCTTCTAAGATTGATCTTAATCTTAATCTCTCGATTTCTCTCCTCGGTAGTTAATTTAAAAGTAAGCGTAAATCTTTGTTCTTATTAGATTCGTAGGTTCAGTGAAAACTATTCCGATGTGTTCTTTTGAAACTAGGATTTTTATGTTTTTCGAGAGATTCAAAGTTTATTAGAAATCTTGAAAAATATAATTTATGAATCCAACCGACAATGAAACAAACAGATCCAAACGCTGCATTTTTTTTATCTATAAAGCATAATATCATTAAAACGCCGCGTTTTATTATCAAGATCCTACGGTATAGAAGGTTTCTTGTTTTTTCAAAACATAAGATCCTACGGTAGAAAAAAATAATTTCCAATAAACGCAGCGTTTTGATATTTGGAAAATAAAGTCATTAAAACGCAGCGATTTAATTTCAAGATCTGACGGTAGATAATATTTTGACTCATCAATCCTACGGCAGAGATAATTTAGAAGAGTTTATCATTATTATTATTTTTGAATTAGAGTTCTAACCGTTTCTCTCTTCACAAAATTGTAAAAACGAATTAAAAAAAAAAAATCAAAAAAGAAAAAAAAAAAAATTGAAACAACCTTTATAACCGCCTCGACGATGACCAACGTCGTCAACGTCGACGAAGATGATGAATCTATCGAACCGTTTCAGCTCCAAGTCCAAGACGGAGAGCGCCAACGATTCTTCTTTCTCCAACGGCGACGATGAGAATCGTTCTTCCTCCGCAGCTCCCGTCGTAATGCCACCGTGCTCCTCCGCCAATGTACTCCGAGCCGTTCTTTTACTTTCCGTCGTCTTCTTTTGCTTCGTCCTCTACAGAACCTCTGTTTCACTCAACAACGTCGCCCATGGCTCTTCCTCTTCGATGCTCTCTCGCATTTCTCCCTCTCTCAATGATTCTTCTTCTTCGGCTCCGCCTCCGGTGAGTGTTCTTTCCACTTCGTTTCTATATTTGGTGTTCGATCTTTGACTTAACTAGAGTTCGATTCTAGGGATTCGATTTGGTTCTTCCATGAAATTGGATTCGATTTTGGTTTCAAGTTCTGTATTCTGAATCTTGGTTTTTGATTACTTAAGGAGGAAGTTAAGGAACCTAAGCTAGAAGATGTTTTGCGTAGAGCTGCAACGAAAGATCGTACAGTGATATTGACAACTTTGAATGAAGCATGGGCAGCTCCAGGATCTGTGATAGATCTCTTCTTTGAGAGTTTCAGAATCGGTAAAGGAACAAAGAAGCTTTTGAAACACTTGGTGATCATTGCATTGGATGCTAAAGCGTATTCACGTTGCAAAGAGTTCCATAAGCATTGTTTCAGACTTGAAACAGAAGGTGTTGATTTCTCTGGTGGCGAGGCTTACTTCATGACTCGCTCTTACTTGAGAATGATGTGGAGAAGAATCGATTTCCTTCGTACTGTTCTTGAGATGGGTTACAACTTTGTTTTCACGGTATGTTTAATTTCTTGGCAACTGAAAACAAGAACTTTGTTTTTGTTGTTCTGTTGAGTGATTTTATGAGTTTTGTGTGTTTACAGGATGCTGATGTGATGTGGTTCAGGAACCCTTTTCCACGGTTTTACAAAGATGCTGATTTCCAGATTGCTTGTGACCATTACATAGGAAAGGCGAACGATCTAAGGAATAGACCAAATGGAGGATTTAACTTTGTGAGATCAAGTAACCGAACGATACGATTCTACAAGTACTGGTATGATTCAAGGATCAAGTACCCTAAATACCACGACCAGAATGTTCTGAACTTCATCAAGGCAGATTCTTTCATCTGGAAAATCAGGCTTAGGATTAGGTTCTTGAACACAGCTTATTTTGGTGGATTCTGTGAACCAAGCAAAGATTTGAATCTTGTTTGTACAATGCATGCGAATTGCTGCTTTGGCTTGGAGAGTAAGCTTCATGATCTTAGAATCATGCTTCAGGACTGGAGAGATTACATGTCTTTACCACTTCATCTTAACCAATCCTCTGGTTTCACCTGGAACGTCCCACAGAATTGCAGGTTCTTTTAATCTATCTTCTTTTGTCATTTTTTTTTGCTATCTTTGAGACTGTTATAGTGGATCAATAGAACCTTTTGTTTCTTGTTTTTTGCAGTCTTGATTCACTTCGTTTGATTGATTCTAAGGATGAAGAAGAGAGCAGATCACCAAAAGAATCTAAACAGTGAAGTGTGTGTGTCTTACAATGTATATAGAGAAACTGTTTTGAGATTTTATTTTGCTTTCACACGAATGAAAATAGAAATATAGAAGATAAGGTCTGTAAAATGACCAATCATTCTTAAAGACAAAATACATAACACAATTGGTTTGCCCATTGTCCCAAAGAACTCTTTCTCCTCTCTAATTTTGGCGGCAAAAATAGTTTCTTGAATTTACAAAGATTTTTTTTTTTTTTTTAAAGAAAAAAGACATAGGAGTATTTTTAAATATATATAGCAATATTTTCTAGCAAGAGGTATGTGTTCAAATTGTAATCTCTAATTGCAAGAGTCCAATAGCCGTTTGTTAATTGTATGGTGTTGTGAATTCAGATGAACACAAACGAAAGACTTTGAAAAGATAAAACAGAGTGTTCTTTTGAGGCAAATAACCCTTTGTCTAGGGTTTATATTATTAATCTGATGAACAACCTTATAAACCCCTAGTTTCTTTATATAGGCTCAAAAACCCGATACAATAGGAAATAAAAGATCTTGTGAATCTTCTAGAATCTATTACACCGTAGCCGTCTACACCCCCAAAACCCTAACCCTAAGTTGCCTTGAGTCGGTCTCTACAAAAGCCTAGTAAAAGCCCAGTAAAAGCCTTGTACGTCTTACACAGTCTTTTACATCTTTGTAGACGTCTTCAGAGATTTCAAGTCACTTTAACAACAAACTCCACCTTGACGACAAAATCTCATTGACTTCAACTTCAACTCCTTGTTAGCTTTTGGGGGAACCTTTTGTCTTCATCTAGCAATGAAAGACCTGGAGCAAATCCAAGCAGTGCTTGAACTTCTCCATGGTGACTGGCTTGGTCAACATATCAGCTGCATTCTCAGACGTGTGCACTTTCTGCAGTAAAATCACACCAGAAACTGATAACTCTCTGATCTTGTGATATCTTACCTCAATGTGCTTTGTCCTACCATGATACACTTGATTCTTTGCCAGATATAAAGCACTCTGACTATCACAATGTAGCTGAACTCCACCTTTCTCAACACCCAATTCCATTACAAGTCCTCTAACCCATAATGCCTCCTTAGCTGTCTCTCCCATTGCCATGTACTCGGCTTCAGTGGTTGACATTGCAACAACAGACTGCAACACAGACCTCCAACTTATAGGTGCTCCAGCAAGAGTAAATACATATCCTGTTGTAGACCTCCTGTTATCATGATCACCTGCATAATCTGAATCAACGAAATCCACGACTTTTGCCTTGCACTCATGTCCTCCAAACATGAGACCACGATCTGTAGTACCCTTCAAATACCTGAGAATCCATTTCATTGCATTCCAGTGCTCCCTCCCAGGTTTAGACATGTACTTACTGATTTGACTAACAGCTTGAGCCAAATCTGGTCTTGTGCAAACCATCGCATACATCAGACAACCAACTGCACTAGCATAAGGAACTTGTGCCATGTTTCTGATCTCCTCATCAGAAATAGGGCACTGACGTGCTGAGAGCTTGAAGTGATTCGCCAGAGGAGTAGACACATGTTTTGCATTCTTCATGTCAAACCTTTCAAGTATCTTCTCTATGTAGCTTCTTTGAGATAACCACAATCTCTGAGAACTCCTATCACTGCGAATCTCCATCCCAAGAATCTTCTTTGCAGCACCAAGATCCTTCATCTCAAACTCTTCTCCCACTAGCCCTTTCAACTCAACAATATCATCCATATTGCTTCCAGCAATGAGCATATCATCAACATACAACAGCAAAAATATGGGAGAATTATTACCAACGTTCTTCACATAAACACAACAATCATACTCACATCTCTGGTACTTTATCTACAACATGTAAGTATCAAAACGTTTGTACCACTGTCTAGGAGCCTGCTTCAGCCCGTATAAAGATCTTTTCAGTCTGCATACAAGCTTCTCCTCTCCAGACTTGACAAACCCTTCAGGTTGCTCCATATAGATCTCTTCCTCCAAATTCCCATGGAGAAACGCTGTCTTCACATCCATCTGCTCAAGATGCAAATCCCAGCAAGCTACCAGTCCCAACACAACACGGATGGACGTGTGTCGAACTACAGGGGAGAAAATCTCGTCATAATCAACCCCTGCCCTCTGTGAGTACCCTTTCGCTACTAGTCTTGCCTTGAAAATCACAACTTCCTTCTCAGAGACTCTTGTTTTCCTCTTGAAGACCCACTTGCAACCAAATGCTTTCTTCCCCTTTGGAAGTGTTGTAAGCTCCCATGTCTGATTCTTGTTCAGACTAACTGTCTCCTCTGTCATAGCATCAATACATTCTTCCTTTTCAGGACTGTTAATAGCTTCACGAAAACTTGATGGATCATCTGTACCAATCATCAGAGCATAGCTAGCCATATCTTCATACCCATATCTGACAGGTGCCTTCACTACATGCTTTTCCTTGGTTGCAGCCAAACTCCCCTCTGTACGTATTTGATTATCCTTCTTCCCCACCTTAGGAGACTGCTCCACCTCAGGAGAATGCTCATCTGCTTCCGCTGCTGGTCTAGCTTCACTAGAATCCTCTTCATCCTCCGCTATCTCTGAACCAGTATTAGCCTCAATGGTCACAGGAACTCGTTCTGAACTCGCCTGCAGCAGCATGTACTGCGCATCAAACACCACATCTCGGCTGATCACTATTTTCTTAGCCTCAGGATCCCATAACTTGAAACCTTTCACGCCTTTCTCAAAACCCAGAAAAACGCACTTCTTGGACTTCGAATCCAACTTTGACCTTTCGTTGTTGGGAACTAACACATAAGCTAGACATCCAAAGATTCTCAAGTTTGATAGATCAATGTCTACCCCAGTCCATACCTATTCAACAACCTTTCCTTCTAAAGAAACCCTTGGCAATCTATTGATGAGGTAGACCGCCATGTATACGGCTTCAGTCCAGAAGATCTTCGGGAGTCCTGCATTCAACTGCAAACACCTTGCTTTCTCTGCAATAGAACGATTCATCCTTTCACTTACACCGTTTTGTTGTGGTGTTTTCCGCACTGTAAAGTGCCTCTGAATACCCTGCTCCTCACACAACTTCTGAAACTCTCCATTTGTATACTCTGTACCATTATCAGACCTTAGATACTTCATCTTCCTCCCTGTTTGGTTTTCCACTTCAGCCTTCCAAATCTTAAATTTCTCAAAAACTTCAGATTTCTGCCTCATGAAGTAAACCCAAACCTTCTTAGAAAAATCATCTATAAAGATGACATAGTATCTGCTTCCTCCTAATGAATGTTCTTGTGTAGGCCCCCACACATCAAAATGCACATAGTCTAAAAGACTCTTTATGGTGTGTAGACCTATCTTGAAAGATGCCTTGCACTGCTTCCCCATCACGCAGTACCTAAAAAACTCCCATCTTACAATTTTTCAAACCATCCAGAAGACCTCTCTTGTGAAGTTCAGACAAACCATGCTCTCCAATATGCCCCAACCGCATATGCCATAGAGCTGTGTTATATGATTCAGTTACCACGGCTGCAGCTCCACCTACAGCCACGTTTCCAAGTAAACGATAAACACTCCCTGCTGTGAGCTGACCCTTCATCAACACCATATCTCCTTTGCGTACTTTCACACAGTTATCATCATCAGTTACGAACCTGAATCCGTCCCTGTGAAGTGTACCAAGAGATATCAGATTCTTCTTCACTGCTGGAAGATGCCTCACTTCAGTCAAAATCCTGAAAGTGCCATCATGCATCCAAAATTTGATCTGTCCAATACCAACAACGCTGCAGCTTCTATCATCAGCCATTTGAACAGTTCCAAAATTTCCAGCCTGATACGTGTCAAACCAATGCTTGTTTGAAGTCATGTGGAATGAACAGCCTGTATCCAATATCCAAGAATCTGTGTGATTGCTTGTAGTCACTGCAAGCAACTCGAACTCGACCTTCACTGCGTCCACATTCACAGAATTAGATGAACCTTCTGTCTTGTTCTGCTCCTTGTTCAGGGGACAATCTCTCTTATATAGTGTCCTTATTTCTGACACTTATAACAGATTATCTTCTTCATCTTGCCACCTCCCTGCTTTCCCTTGTTCTTCTGTACTCCGGTACCCAGAGTTATACTCACATATAGTCCATCACCTTGAGGGTTGTCACTGCTACCACCACCATGCTGTTGGCGTCGGTTATGATGTCCAAGCAGCGAGTCTGTAGCCGACTGCAGACTTATCGTCTCTTTGTCAGCCAATAGTGCAGTCACCAACGTCTCATATACAGGAGTCAAAGAACACAACAGCAGCATGGCCTTATCCTCGTCCTCGACTATAACACCCACACGCCCTAGATCTCCAGCGATCTGGTTGAATTGGTTAATATGCTGGACCAGATTTGCTCCTTCAGCCATCTTAAACCAATACAGCCTCTGCTTCAGGTATAGATTGCTAGATGGGGACTTCGACATGTACATCTTTTCTAGCTTATCCCAGATCTCTTTTGAATATCTGAGATCTAGAACCTGATGCACGACTTCATCTCCAAGACATGTTCGTATCATTGAACCCGCCTTCTCCCTCATCTCATCCCAGTCATCCTGCGAGCTCGCTACTGGCTTTGTGTCTAACAAAGCTTTCTTCATCCCTTGCTGATTCAGCATGTCCTTCACCCGGGTCTGCCAGATACAGAAGTTTCCTGTTCCATTGAAACGTGGAACCTCAAACTTCACGGAACTCGTCATTGAACCTGGCGCTCTGATACCAGTTGTTGTGAATTCGGATGAACACAAACAGAATAAGAAAGACTTTGAAAAGATAAAACAGAGTATTCTTTGAAGCAAATACCCTTTGTCTAGGGTTTATATTATTAATCTGATGAACAACCTTACAAACCTCTAGTCTCTTTATATAGGCCTCAAAAACCCGATACAATAGGAAATGAAAGATCTTGTGAATCTTCTAGAATCTATTACACCGTACAGGCGGCTGCGCCGCCTACACCCCCAAACCCTAACCCTAAGTTGCCTTGAGTCGGTCTCTACAAAAGCCCAGTAAAAATCTTGTACGCCTTACACAGTCTTTTACATTTTTGCAGACGTCTTTAGAGATTTCAAGTCACTTTAACAACATATGGTTACTGTCAAATTGTAATCTGTAAATGCAAATAAACCAGGACATCCTAAGTAGTGCATGTAAAGAGATTTTATCAAGCATTGTGAACGTAAACAGATTTATGAAATAAGAAATTCTAGAATTAAGCAATATACCCAATGACCAGAAAAACAATTTATTGGAAATTGTTATATGAGAAAAATGATCTATCGGATCTTGTTTCAAAGTACGCGCGTGGTGGCAAATTATATATATATGAACTAATTTTGCTATCGAAAAAAAAACAAATTAACTAATTTTGATTTGTTAAAATGTACTCCTTCTGTTTCACAAAGAGTGTCATTTTGGAGTATTTTCTTTGTTTCACAAAGACTGTCACTTTATATTTCCAATGTGATTTTTAATATCAAATTTTGTAATTTACCTTTAACCCAAAACTTTTTCTATTAGATATAATTCAAGTTTTTCTTAATTTGTGTGTAATTGGTTAAAATGATATTCTTTGTGAAAACAGAGGGAATATAATCAACTATATACTGTATTTATAGAATGAAACATATCGTACATAGAAGCTCCCTTAACATGAGTCAAAAAAGATTAACGCTAAATGTTACTGTCAAATTATATACTTTTTAGTGTTGAGCCAATTACTATGCATTTCACTAATACGTTAACAATTAACATTTGATTAGCATATCTATTATAGAATTGAATTCCAATATCATTTGGCCAATCGAATTCTTGTTGTTATACTTTCGTGTAGAGATATGCTTGGCCAATCCAATCAAAGCATATACAAACAGTAGAAATACTTTCGTGTAGAGATATGCTTGGCCAATCGATAAAAATTCTGAGCTTTGTACCAATCATAAGAAAATTTGTGGTCTTGCCTGCCAAGAGTGGATATTAGGAGAGGGATCCATATTAACTTATTAAGGTATTTTTTCAGCGAATCACATATTACGGGTTAATCGGGTTAAATGAGTTGGGTATTTTGGTTAATTGGGTTTTTGGATTGGTGGTTAGCATTGAGTCGCGTCGGTTCTCGGTTTTTGAATCGCAAAAAAAATCTGCCAAATTGAACTGAAATCGAATTCTTGCAAGATCTAGCATGAAACATTTTCTTGGGCTTGCGACAACAAATGATGGTGTTAAGCAATGAATCAAATTGTTTTATTATGATTTTTATTTTTTGACAAAAAATATCTAATAGAATTAGTTAGTATTATTGTTCATATATTTTAAAATGTTGGTATAATATAAGCAATTTAAACCATTATATAATAATAATAATAAGTTTAGTTATATTTTTTAACCAGAAAATGATGAAGGAGCATCAATTTCAGTAGAACATCTGTTCCATACTTTATTAATTTTGAAAAAACTTTTATAATTATAACGTTTGAATTCATAGCTTTGAAAAATGAATTTCATAAATTCCATTAGATATTGCTTTCCAGCTTTCACTACCCCCACACAACAATCCCTTGAAGCACGTTTGTTCACAAGAATTTCAGCTACCACTTTTTCAAAACATAGAAAGGCAGAATTTGGAGTTTTGTATCTCGTATTTTTACCGCAGTTCATATAATATAATTTGTATGCTCTTTTGACATCTTTCCATAAATATTGGTATTCTATTCAATTGAACTCGGTGAAGTTGCATATAATGCCGCATCAAACTCGTCATTTGACATGAGTGGTGGCTCGTCATTATCCTCTTCAACAGCCAAAGTTGGATGAGAAAGCAATACCAAAACCATGATTACAGAAAATATCATGAAAATAATTTTATTCTCCCCATTTCAAAATATCTTGACTAATTCTTAATTGGGATTTCTTTGTTTTTATGCCACCAATTGAGGATTTTGTATGTATTATAGTGTCGAATGTTCATCAATGTTATTATTAGTTACCTTTCATCAAATAATGATAATAACATATTTATTTCTCTCCCAATGATATATTATCAGTTATCAACATAATTTATATCTTTTGACGTTTTACATCATTCAGAATATGGCTCGTTTAATGCATTTCAGTTTATGAAAATATGTAATAAGTTGCATAAAATTCATAATTGTATATCATAGATAGAAAACTGGTCTTTAATTCTTTATATATTTTTTTTTTATTTTAATCTTCATTAGTAAATATTGAAATGTTTGTATTCGAATGAAGTTTGCAAAGATATTGATGAAGAAAAATAATTAAAGAAGTAAATAAATAACTAAAATAACATATCTATTTTAGATTTCAAAAGATAAGAATATTCGAATAAACACAACTCTACAATGAACAATTGCAATTTTACAAAAAAGAATTGTTACAATAATAATCGAAACTTTTAAAACACACATTTAGAATTTTTATGTATTTTTTAGAAAATTATCTAAAAGGTATGATTGAAGAAACACAACTTTTGATGGTATATATCCAGATTGCTATTATATATAGATTAGTTAGTAGTACTGTTCAAATATTTTAAATTGTTGGTATAATACAAGCAATTTAAATTATATAATAATAATAATAATAATAATAATAATAATAATAATAATAATAATAATATTAATAATAATAATAATAATAATTTGTTACATTTTTTAACACGAATATGATGAAAGAGCACCAATTTCAGTAGAACATCTGTTCCATACTTTATTAGTTCTAGAAACCCTTTTATAATTATAATGTTTTAATGAATAGCTTTGAAAAAATAATTTCATATATTCCATTAAACATTGCTTTCCAGCTTTCACTACCCCCACACAACAATCCCTTGAAGCATGTCTGTTCACAAGAATTTCAGCTATCATTTCTTCAAAACATAAAAATGCGGAATTTCGAGTTTTGTATCCCGTATTTTTACTGCACTTCATAAGATAATATATATCCTCTTTTGAAGTTTTTCCATAGATATTGGTATTATATTCGATCGAACTTGGTGAAGTTGCATATAACGCTGTATCAAACTCGTCATTTGACATGAGTGGTGGCTCATCATTATTCTCTTCAATAGCTAAATTTGGATGAGAAAGCAATACCAAAACCATGATTACAGAAAATATCATGAAAATAGTTTTATTCTCCATTTTAAAATAGATTGACTACTTCTTAATTGGGTTTTCTTTGTTTTTTATGCCACTAAACGAGAATTTTGTATGTATTTATAGTGTCGAATGTTCATTAATGTTATTATTAGTTACATTTTATCAAATAATGATAATAACATATTTGTTTATTTATCTCTCCCCAACAATATGTTATCAGTTATCAACATAATTCACATCTTTTGACGTTTTACATCATTCACAAATATGGCTCGTTTAATGCATTTCAGTTTATGAAAATATTTATAATTTAATACTTCTATAAATTAATAAACACTATAAATTAATAAATTTTGCTTGTCCCAAGTCGGGTCAGTGTAAAAAATAACAAAATTCGATAAGATAATAAGATAATAATTTTTTTGAAATTCTCATGTAAAATATAGTTCCAATAAAACAAAACATCGTACCACCAAACATCGTACCACAAAACCACAACAATAAAACCAAGGAGCTGCGTAGACAAATCATATATATTACTTAGAAACGTGGGGTTAAAATTTAACGATGTTACATGATTCTGTCACGCTTATACACGTCCGTTAATCCGTAAGTATGAATCTACTAACACTTCTATAAACGAGTATTTTTTATGGCAAATTTAAATAAACGAGGTATTTTTCTTCCAATAAAATAACACGAGGTATTAAACGTCCAAATAAAAAATAGATGACGGTTTTTTCGGGTATTTTCCCGTTCTATAGACTATTAAAATACAATGATTTATATTATTATTCATAATTTTTTAGTTATGTATGTTATGTGTATAAGATAATATGTATAGTATTTGTAATTTTTTGTCAATAATGTTTTCTAAACATTAAAAATTCAATTTTTTAAAAATAAAATTTATAACATTTGAAAGTCTAATCTTATTTAACTAAAATTGTCTCAATTTATATTTTTTTTTTTTAAATTAAACAATTCAAACATATATCTATAAATTAATAATTATTAATTTCCATTATAAATTAATATTTATTAATTTATAGATAAATTAATATCACTATAAATTAATAAAATGTGATGGTCCTAACATTATTAATTTATAGAGGTTTATGGTATATTAACAGACCAAAAATGAATTGGATAACGAGAAATCCAAATACCATTAAATAGTTGATCGAGATGTTATGCCAAATTATTTCCACATAATGGTATACTATAAATTCTTGGCAAAAGTATCACGGATTGCCATTACAAAAAGAAAAAACAATTGCTACGAATTGAAGAATGTGTCATTTTCAAAAATTTATTTAAAACTTATGATTTTTGAAGTAAATTTCAAACTATGTATAAAACATTATTTCAAAATTATTAAAATTTAGAAAATGTATAAACCATACGTAAAAGTAAATAAATCCGTTTAATTATCTAGATTCTCGAATGTTGTCTGGGTGAGTCTCGGAGGTTGGTCAGGTGTGTGTGTTGCACTGAGCGGTGCTGGATGTAGATTCCTCGAACTGTGTGGTAAAAGGCACGGTATACATTAACATTGAGTTGGAAGCAACATGATCTATGCATGCCGTAAATCATAGCATGTTTGTGGTTCGTTTCAGACCGGTCATGGTGTTGGTCATCCTCATATCTTGTTTGAATTGATGCTTTGGAATTGGATCAATTGGAGACAATGTACATGCTTCTTACCATAACTATCCAAAAATAAAATATGGGGCATGCTATAAGCTTATAATGAATGTAAGGCTTAAAACAAGCTGATGCATTTGCTAAGATTACATCAATTAAGTGACAAGGTAACCTTAGCAAATGCATCAGCTTGTTTTCTGCTAGTACGAACTGTGTTAGGCTTCAAAACGAAATTTTTACACGATTAGGATTAGATATTTTATTATAGGCTTATAGCATGCCACTAATTAACATAAAATACAATTGGGATATCCTAGCAGCATACTCCTCGTCAAGAAGTCCATTTGCCGCTTATATATAATGCTTAGAAAATGCAATCATGGCATATATATTTGTATATTGGTATGGAGTTAATTTTGAGTACTATTGTATTGGTGGCATTATCGAAACAATGTACATATTCATATGTAACATGATATGGATTGAACGATACTTGAATATTAGATATTATCATCCCAATGACTTGCAATATTTCATCATTGTCACAGAAATTAGTTTGCTTCATGATGCATCTAAACATAATAATTTACCGTAAACTCTTTCAGGTATAGGAGATAACTGAAAAAAAGAAATTAAAGCCTAACTTATATTTAGACGTTGAATGTCGAGTTATGGATTATGTTATGTACTATTAGACTGATGCGTGTGATTTTTCGCTTCAAAATCTTTTACCTTAAAAGACCACACGATGGCTGCAAGTGCACAACTAATCAATAGTAGTATTTAAGGATCGATCCCACAGAGGAATTGTTGTTTAGAGAATCCGTCGGAAGAGATGTAAGGCTAGAACTCAATAAAAATGGGTTTTGGTTGTCACGGTCGTAGTAAGCAATAAAAGTAAATAAAAAGCAAGTAAAATAAATAAAACAAGCGTTGGGCATCAAGGGGAATTGCAGGAGATCAATGATCTATCTATCTATAAAAGTTTAGGATTAGTTTGTTTATTTAAAACTCGGGCTACGAAACACGAATGAACCGTTAACTTATAGGTCACAAGCTAACCGTCTAAGATCCCTATACTCCGAGACTCAACTTTCGCAGGCAACAACGCATAGATCAAACCATTTAAAACATGTTTGATTCTAATCC
Organism: Camelina sativa; assembly: GCF_030686135.1. Classification (NCBI taxonomy): domain Eukaryota; kingdom Viridiplantae; phylum Streptophyta; class Magnoliopsida; order Brassicales; family Brassicaceae; genus Camelina; species Camelina sativa. Next base: position 1,691,997 of record NC_141883.1, read on the forward strand.
ATAAAGTTCCATAGGTAAGTGGTATGTGCTTCCTATGACACGACACACATCTAAGCTAGGTCAAGCACACATGCAAGTTTTTGGCGATGCACACACACTTTAGATCATAGTTAGTTCATGAGGCTAACTTAAAGCATTAAGCAAAGACTTAGAATTAAAGTATAGAATAAGCATAATATAAATCTAACAAACCCTAAAAATTGCCACCTAAACTAAGATCATCTCCTCCCTTTGATTATCTCTTTAAACCTAACTAGAGAACTACTCTAGCATGTTTAAGGGAATCATCAAAGCTAGGATGAATAAACTCATAAACATAAAAAAATAAATAGAGAAAAAGAGTTTAGATACTACTTCAATGATTGTCAAACAAAGTGTAGGATTTTCTTCCATTAGAGACAAAGAACAAAGCAAATAGAATAGAAAGAGTTTGTGAACTTCAAAACTTCGAGAGAGGGACGAGAGAGGGCTTATGGTCGTCAGCTGCTCCTCTGGTCGTGTCTCGTGGCTGCTCCAAATTGTGCACACTAAACCCTAGGTTTAGATGAGTATTATAGGGCTTTGAAGGCTTAGAGTTTTGTAAGGGTAGAAACGTCTTTTATTCTTGAGTGCAGGACAAGGGGCGGCTGAGAAAGGTTCTGGACCGTCGTGACTCCTCCAGACCGGGCCGCCGTGATAGTTGCTAATCGGGCCGTCATTAAAGTCCATTTGGCTTCAAACTTATCTTCTCGTCGGTTTATGACATGTTTCTGTAAATTGGGCATATCTTCCTGGTGAGTGAACAGATTAACTTGATTCTACTTTGAGGAGAAAGATGACTCTTCCAGCTTTCCAGAGACACCAAGAACGTCAAAATGTAAGTTCTGAAAGTTCTTCAAAAGTGGTCCGTACTGTAAAGCTCTGAATCTGTCCTGAAACGTATTTTCTTTGTCCTTTGGTCTTTTTTGCTATAAAACATGTAAAGCCTTCTTGAAACCTAAAATACTTGATAATAGACATTAAAGTCTTGAAATCATATCAAAATCTTCCTAAATGCATACTAAAATTATAGCTAAAATGGGTAAAATAATGATGTTATCATAGACTATTTGGTTGAAATTAAAGCTTTACTTGTAAACTATGTTCGCTTATGTTTAATTTGGTACAACAGAGGCTGTGATAACAAAGTTGTAACCCATTTCAAAAACATACATAAGAAAATTGATTCCTCTCCACATCATTTTCAAGTAAGAACGAGTCATCATGAAATAAGCCTTTCCACCGGAGAATTCAACATCTTCTTTTTCAAGTAATGCTTATTGTAGAATTGGTTATCAAACTGCCTTGCTTTATTGATCTGCTATGAAATAGCTTATATACACGACACTACTAGGGTTTACACAACCGTTTTAGATGTGACTCAAACGTAACAAACCCAACAATATAAAGCCCAACTATACATATGATCTATCCCTCAATACTCTCCCTCACGTTGGAGCGTGAAGATTCTGAACGCTCGCCCAACTTGGACATGATATATCCGCATATTTCTTGTTAGTACATACGTGATGAGTAAATATATCCGCCAATTTCTTGTTAGTACGTACGTGATGAGTAGAAAGCATACCATTGAGAACGACATCCTAAAAAAACATGACAATCATTTTCAATATGCTTGGTTCCTTCACGGAAAACCGGATTAGAAGCAATGTGGAGAGCAGCTTTATTATCACAATAGAGATGAGCTGGAGAAGACTGTTTGACACCTAATCCTGTCAACAACTTGCACAACCACATAATTTCTTTTAAAGCGAAAGCCATTGACCTATATTCAACTTCGGCCGAAGAATGAGAGACAACATCTTGTTTTTCGTTTTCCAAGCAATAGGTGAACCACCAAGCAACACAACAAAAGCACTCAGGGACCAACATGTTAAAGGACAAGATGACCAATCATAATCACAGTACACGAGAAGAGACAAGTCTTGATCAGCTTTGAGAATAATTCCTTGACCCGGGGACCCTTTGAGAAAACAAACAACACGCAATGCAGCATTCCAATGAGCTTCTCTTGGATTTTTCATGAACTGAGCCAAAACATGAACAGAGTAACTTAGCTCCGGACGAGCTTTTAAAGGATAGAGTAAACGACCAACCAGTCATCGATACAGTTGAGGATCAGTGAGAAGTGGTCCATCATCAAGAGGAAGCTTGTGATTTTGTTCAAGAGGGGTAATAGCCGGACAAGCAGCAATAGTACCACTATTAGCAAGAATATCCAACGTGTACTTTCATTCGGATTAGAAAATCCCCTCCATACCATGACTGACTTTAATACCAAGAAAATATTTAAGCGTGCCCAAATCTTTCATAGAGAAACATCTTCCGAGACACTCTTTGAATTTTTTAATCATGTGTCCATTGTTACCCGTAATGATAAGATCATCGACGTATACGAGAACACGTAATTGAAATGTCTTTATGGGAATATTTGAATAAGGAGTAGTTATCATAGGATTCCACAAAACCAAACTGAAGAAGAGAGTTAGATAACTTCTTGAACCACCAACGAAGAGCGGAGACAACATGTTGAGAATGACGGAAACCCAGAGGAAGCTTCATATACACTTCTTCATCCAAATCACCATGAAGAAACGCGTAGTGAACGTCCATTTGGTAAACATCCCTTCTATTTGCGCATAACCAGAGAAAATGTCTCATTGTAATCCTCCCCTTTAACCTGATTATTACTGTAACACCCGTGAACCAAGGAAGAATTTTGGGGGTGGGTGTCGAGCGACACCAGAGGGGTGTCGGTCTACACCAACAATCTCCCAGGTTCAGCGGTTTAGTTTTAATCGTTGGTTTGATGCGGTTTTGTTTAAATAACCCTAGGGCTCGAGTATATAAGTTATATTTCGACTCCCTTGTTAAAGGGAGGATTGGTGGTTCTAGAGGAAAGAAGGCGAGAGAGTTGTTGTGCTCTCACTTGGAAGGGAGGATAAAGGAGATCCATCCTCGTCATGTATAAGGAGAAGGATGTGAGCTTGGTGGTGGATTGAGAGAGACAAGGGCCTCCTTGTCTCTCTCATGGTTGCTATCGAGGTAACTTGTGTTCTTTGGTGCTTAATTGATTAGGAAATCAATAGTTGTGAAGGATTAGGGTTTTGTGGCGAAAAGGAAGTTGAAGGAAGGCTCTGGTCGTGGTTTCTGGGTTGGTGTCGTTCAACACTATGGTCTGTGATGGCTACTTTGGGACAACATTGGAGGATGAAATGGAGTCTGTTTTAGCTGAAATTTTGGTGGGGAGATTCGTGGTGCTACAAGATCCATATCCAACGGTGGGTTTGGTGAATGAACGGTTGGTTTGTGTTATGGCATAGGCGGTTTTGTGGTAAGGTTGGGGTGTCATGCGACACTAAAGTGGTTTCGGTCGACACCAACATGTTGTTATGTGTTTGGATCGTAGGAGAACGGCTGGAGTTAAGTCTGGATGAGGAGAGATCGACGGAAGTGATGTGGTGGGTGTCAGTGTCTACCGACACTAGGAGAGTATCGATCGATACCATGTGTGTTGGATCGCAAGTGGTGTGTTGGGTGATGATTGACACCAGGTGGAGGTGTCAATCGACCTTGGAGGAGTTGATGGTGAATTGGAGTATTTGTGGGGAAGTGTTATCCGTGGCTGGACTGAGTCAAATATTCCAGCCCACCTCGCTTGTTACTCGGTCGCTAGGGATGGTTGGCTGTGCTACTTAGTAGGTGGGCATTTAAACCAAACCGAACCAAACCAAACTGAACCAACCGAACTCAAACCGACCTAAACCAAACCCAATACTACACTCCAACTGATATATCATGGTTTTTAGGTGTTCTTAACCATGATATAAGGAGTCTTTTGATGTGTTTTTAGGTTCTTTGTGAGTCTTTACATATTTTATAGGATTTAGCGTGGATGGGAGCATAATAGAGCAAAATAGGAGGATTTGGAGCACATTCAAGCATTGAGGCTAAATTGTGAAGTTGGGAGACGAATTTAGAAAGATGCATCGACCAATGCAACTTATGGAATCGATCGATGCAGAGCCAAAGAAGAAATCAGAAGTTTTCCCAAAAGTTTTGAAGATTTACAAAGCTGCCCCAAAGTTTTCCATATTTGCATCATTAGTCCCTACACGTATTTTAGGAATATAAATAGATTTTCTAGGTCATTGTTTTAGACCTAAGCTTTATTTTTCCCTGCAGCTTTTGAGAGAGAATCCTGAGAGATTTTGAGAGAGTTTTTGGAGAGAAGAATCAAGACTCCTTCAGAGAAGATTCAGAACTCCTTTACTTCTTCTTTTAATTTCTTAATGATATCTATTTTATTCATGGTTTTTGTTTCATTGATCATGTCTGAGTAAATCTGTTTGTTAGGTTTATGGTTTCTCATTAGGGATTTCATGGATTGTTAGATTGATTAATTGTTTGGATTCATTATCTTTCTTGTTCTTCACCATAGGTTGTTCTTAATGCTAGATCTTTGATTAGTCATCTGGATTTAGAACTTATGATTATTAATTGATATGAGAATATAATTAATTTTCTTGATAAAAATCTTTCGTGAGCAATATTACTTTTTACAAAGATATTTGAATTAGTGATTTTGTGAACTTATCTAAACTTGATTTTATTGCTGGTTTTAACTTGAATTTTGCAAAGAGATTTGGATTTTCGTGTTTTCAAACTTAGATAATATTTGCTGTGAAAACTAATTTATTTATATTTGTGTTTAGAGTTCAATAACGGTGCTTAATTGTTGAATCATGCTTTCTTAATTAATTCATCTAATTTTCCATGATTTCCTGAAAATTTCCCTAGGCCTAGCGTTTGTTCCTATTGATTTACAACTCTTTTATTTTCTGTTTTTGCATTACTATTTAAATTACAATTTTGGTTTAGCATAATTAAAAGATTATTAAATATATTGTGTGAATCTAGAGTCCTTGTGGATTTGATCCCTAAATACTACAATGATCTCTTAATTTGAGAGAGTAGCTCTAGGGTAAATTTGAGCATATCACCAACCATTCGGTTATGTTTATTCTCAACCCAAATGGTTTGGTTTGGTTTTAAACCGAATCGAACCGATAACCCAATGTATTTTTTAAATTAATTAATAAGATTATTAAAATTATAAATATGTGATCTTAACTATGACCACTTGCATCTGGTTTCTATTTTACTTTTTTTTTTAACTTTTCTAATAAAATTAACTAAATATAAATAGAGATTTAATTATGTTTAATATTAGGTATTTAATTTTAATTTCCTACTTTTTCTAATTTTTTTGATTAATTAACTATTATAAAACCATAATCAATTTTATTTTGTTACATTAATTGATTTTTAAACCGAACTAAAACCGAACCAAACTAAACCAAACCAAACCGAATCGAACCAAACATAAACCGACCCGAACAGAAACCAAACCAAACTAAACTAACTTCGGTTGAGTTTGGTTAGAGTTTTACCAAAACCGAATAAACCAAACTGAACCGAACCCGAACCGAATCCAAACTTAAACCGAAATGCCCACCCCATACTCAGTAACTTGATGAGGTGGGGTTTGGTGTATTTCTGAAAAATTTTGTAAGCAGTGATTTCCATGCCGGTTGTCTCGTCGGAATTATGGGGTTTCAGTGAGATTTTTCCCGTGGATTGGAAATCCGGGTGCGGTTGTTTCAATTACCAAGAGCGACAAGATGAGCTTTGTAACGTTCGATCGAACCATCAGAATTGTACTTGGTCTTGTAAACCCACTGAATACCAAAAGCAATTTTACCTGGGGGCAAAACATCCCAAGTCCTTTTAACTTCAAGATCATCAACCTCTTTTGTCATAGCAGTATTCCACACTTTTAAGCTTGACAACTTCTTTAAAATGCTTAGGCTCGACGTTAGTTGTGATAGCAGCCTAGAAAGCCCTGTGACCTGGAGAAAAATGTTCATCGGAGATAAAATCTATCAAAGGATAAAGCAGAGTACCTGTAACAACCCGTCCCGTGGACCCCACTAGCCTCACTGCTAGCCCGCTAGCCTCACTGCTAGCCACCCAAATGGACCCCAAGCTGGCCCTGCAGGGCATCGATCCTAACCCATCACTGCGGAAATCCACATCCACCAGTAGGTTATTGGTGCGCCAGACGTTCCTCGAACCCTGGTCCCTACCCTTTAACAACCTTCCCACAGGACAAGCTGTCACCAATTGACCTGCAGATCAATTGGTGGCAACTTGTCCTGTGGGAAGGTTGTTAAAGGGTGAGGACCAGGGTTCGAGGAACGCCTGGCGCACCAATAACCTACTGTGGATTTGGATGAATAGTTCCATTCCACGGTGATGGGTTAGGATCGATGCCCTGTAGGGCCAGCTTGGGGTCTGTTGGGACGGCTAGCGGGGGGCTAGCAGGGTCCACGGACGGTCCGTTGGGGCAGCTAGCGGGGGGCTAGTGGGGTCCACGGGACGGGTTGTTACAATAAAAATCGATTTTTATGTGACAACCCGTCCCGTTGACCCCACTAGCCCCTCCCCCCCGCTAGCTTGCCCCCATAGGCCCGAAGCTGGCCCTGCAGGGCATCGATCCTAACCCCTCACTGGGCAAATGGAACTATTCATCCAAATCCACAGTAGGTTATTGGTGTACCAGGCGTTCCTCGAACCCTGGTCCCCACCCTTTAACAACCTTCCCACATGACAAGCTGTCACCAATTGATTGCCTATGCTTCGCGGCAGTTGCGGGTGCATGAAGGCAACTATCCTACTCATGATTTGGAGATGGGTGCTGTAGTTTTTGCCCTGAAGATTTGGAGATCTTATCTTTATGGTGCAAAGGTACATGTGTTCACAGATCATAAGAGCCTGAAGTATATATTCACTCAGCCTGAGTTGAATTTGAGACAGAGGCGGTGGATGGAGCTTGTGGCGGATTATGATTTGGAGATAGCCTATCATCCTGGTAAGGCTAACACGGTTGCAGATGCTCTGAGTCGGAAGAGGGTAGCTTCGGCTCAGGAGCAGGAGATGGAGTCTCTGGTAGGGGAGATCAGTGCTTTGAGCTTGTATGCTGTTTCACAGGAACCGTTGGGTTTGGAAGCAGTAGATAGAGCAGATCTTCTGAGTAGGGTGCGGTTGGCTCAGGAGAAGGATTTGGGGCTGGTGAATGCCTCTAAGGATGTGGATTCAGAGTATCAGGTTTCAGAAAATGGTACTATCTTGGTGCACGGTCGGGTTTGTGTGCCCAAGGATGAGGAGTTGAGGCAGGAGATTCTAAGAGAGGCTCATGCGAGCAAGTTATCTATTCATCCAGGAGCGACTAAGATGTACCGTGATCTCAAGAGGTACTATCATTGGGTCGGGATGAAGAAGGATGTAGCTAGTTGGGTTTCGAGGTGTGATGTGTGTCAGCTAGTGAAGGCTGAGCATCAGGTTCCTGGCGGGTTACTGAAGAGTTTACCCATTCCTGAGTGGAAATGGGATATGATCACCATGGATTTTGTGGTAGGATTTCCAGTGTCACGGACCTTTGACGCTATTTGGGTCATTGTGGACCGGTTGACTAAGTCAGCACATTTTCTGGCCATTAAGAAGACTGATGGAGCAGCGGTCTTGGCCAAGAAGTATGTGAGAGAGATAGTCAGATTGCATGGGGTGCCAGCGAGCATTGTGTCTGATAGGGATTCTAAGTTCACTTCGGTGTTCTGGAAGACATTTCAGGCAGAGATGGGCACTAAGGTGCATATGAGTACAGGTTATCATCCCCAGACAGATGGACAGTCTGAGAGGACGATCCAGACGCTGGAGGATTTGCTGAGGATGTGTGTGTTGGATTGGGGTGGCCATTGGGCAGATCACCTGAACCTGGTAGAGTTTGCTTACAACAACAGTTATCAGGCGGGTATTAAGATGGCTCCTTGTGAGGCTTTGTATGGGAGGCCATGTCGTACACCATTATGCTGGACTCAGGTGGGGGAGAGGAGCATGTTTGGTGCTAGTTTTGTTCAGGAGACCTCAGAGAAGATTCGGGTTCTCAAGCTGAACATGAAGGAGGCTCAAGATAGGCAGAGGAGTTATGCGGATAGGAGGAGGAGAGATCTTGAGTTTCAGGTAGGAGACAGAGTGTACCTCAAGATGGCCATGTTGCAGGGTCCGAACAGGTCATTGTCAGAGATTAAGTTGAGTCCGAGGTATATGGGTCCATTCAGAGTGATTGAGCGGGTTGGACCGGTGGCATATAGATTGGAGTTACCTGAGGTGATGCGTGCATTCCATAAGGTTTTCCATGTGTCTATGTTGCGGAAGTGTCTCCGTGAGGGAGAGGAGGTGTTGGCTAAGATTCCTGAGGATCTTCAGCCTAACATGACATTGGAGGCGAGATCAGTGAGGGTTCTCGAGAGGAGGATCAAGGAACTTCGGAAGAAGAAGATTCCTTTGATGAGAGTCCTGTGGGACTGTGATGGTGTTGAGGAGCAGACTTGGGAGCCTGAGGCAAAGATGAAGGCAAGGTTCAAGAAGTGGTATGAGAAGCAAGCCGCGACTTGAGCTTGTTTAGCCGGGTCCCATCTGTAATCCGTGGCTGGAGCGGGAATGGAGTATTCCAGCCCATCTCTCTTGTTACTCGGTCATTTGGGGTGGTTGGTTGTGCGACTCAGTAACAAGATGAGGTGGTGTTTGGGGTACAAAGTTTCCGTGAGGCGGGGTTTTGGAAGAAAGTTCCTGGATTAGAAGTTTCCAAAAGTGGGAAGTTTCCAAAAGTGGAAAGTGCTAAACATGGAAAGTTTTATGTGAGTTAGAATTTGTCCATTTTAGCGGTGGAGAGCCTTAAAGGGGGCTCGTGTGTGGCCTTAGTGGCGGACTTTTGAGTCAGTGTGCCGTGTGTGGCGGTCTTTTTGGACAATGTGTGGTCTTTGTGACGGGCTTTTTAGCCAGAGTGTCTTTGTGACGGTCCTCTTTAGGATATTTGTGTGGCCTTGGTGGCGGTCCTTTTTAGGACATTTGTTTGGTCTTTGTGACGGGCTGTTTAGCCAGGGTGTCTTTGTGATGGTGCTTCGGGACAGATGGTCTTTGTGACGGTCCTTCGGGACAGATGGTCTTTGTGGCGGGCTTTTTAGCCAGAGTGTCTTTGTGACGGTCCTTCGGGACAGATGGTCTTTGTGACGGTCCTTCGGGACAGATGGCCTTTGTGGCGGGCTTTTTAGCCAGAGTCTTTGTGACGGTCCTTCGGGACAGATGGTCTTTGTGACGGTCCTTCGGGACAGATGGCCTTTGTGGCGGGCTGTTTAGCCAGAGTGTCTTTGTGACGGTCCTCTTTAGGACATTTGTTTGGCCTTGGTGGCGGTCCTCTTTAGGACATTTGTTTGGCCTTGGTGGCGGTCCTCTTTAGGACATTTTGTTTGGCCTTTGTGGCGGCCCTTGTGGCAGGTATATGATCCTTGTGTGGTCATGAGGTATTCCAGTGAGGGGATATGTGGTTGGTAGGACATTGAGATGTTTTACGCGAGCCACGGGAAGGAAACCTGGATAGGGATAGGACTCAGACGTGTTCAGAATCGTTTGCTCGCGACTCTTGGGGGACTTAGGTTCTCCTAGTACTGCCATATTCAGAGACTTTGTGGCTTGAGAGTATGGTTGGTATATCAACTTCGGATGACGATCCGGGGGCGCGCTATAGGGTGGCAACCCGAAAGACGAGTTGGATTTTTCCTTATATGTTATGGCATGCGGGTCTAGGCCCGATGAGGAGCCAACATTTGGCATGCAGACTTAGGTCTGATGAGGAGCCAATAAGAACTCAAGGTTTAGGCCTATGAGTAAGGAAAGTCCAAAAGTCAAGAGCAAATGACGCCTGGAGCGTGAGTCTATCGCCTAGAGGTGACCTTCTGTAGATCAGTCGGAGGAGTGCGGGCCGTGGAGACGGTGGCACGGGAGTCCTTGGCTGATGGTTGTTTTCGGATTCGAGGACGAATCCAGTTTGGTGGGGGAGAATTGTAACATCCGTGAACCAGAATCCCGGTTTGGGGTGTGCATCGATCGATGCAGTAGGAGCATCGGTCGATGCTGGCTCAATTCTCTGCGTTTTGACTTAAGTCAAACGCTGCGTTTTGGGCAAAAAGAGAAAAGAAAACCCTTAGGGTCGTTTCTTTTGTCTCATTAGACGTGTGTGGCCGTTTTTTTGAGATAAAAGAGAAGAGAGAAAGAGTTCTTGAAGGTTCTTGGTGATTTCTGGAGATTTGAGGCGTTTCTTGGTGAGATCTGTAGCTGGGATCGTTGTAGGAGCTTCCTAGAGGCTTGTTCTTGTTTGTTTAAGGCTTAGATTCTTCTGTGGCAAAGGTAAGTGCATGACCATAGCTTATCTAAGCTAGAGAACTCATTAATCTTCCTGTTGTGTGTTGTTAGACGTATTAGGATGTTGCTATGGACGTTAGGAAGCTTTCTTGTGGCTTGGGATCGAGTTTTGTGGTTGTAGGAACGAAGATCCGGCGAGAAGCTTCGGGGAAATCACGGTGCTCGACGTTGCGTCGATCGATGCATATCTTGCATCGGTCGATGCAAGTGCGAGGACGGTGCGTGAAACTCTAGGGTTTTCACGTTATGTCGAGCATGCGTCGGTCGATGTAGACTGGGTATCGGTCGATGCAAGTCACACTTGCATCGGTCGATGCAGCTTCTGTGTCGATCGATGCTTCCCCATTTGGCATCGGTCGATGCATGTGTGGTGTCGGTCGATGCTAAGTCCTGGTTTGTTATTGTCGTTTGTTGATTGTTGTGTGTTGGTTATTGATACTCTATTGCTTGTGTGTATAGCCCAGTAGATGGGAAGATTGCCTTACTGAGTGTTTATAAAATACTCATGCATTGCAATATGTGTTTGTGGTGCAGGTAAAGGCAAAGTGTGATCGTGGAATCCAGGCAATGAAGAGGAGAATGTTCTAGGGACTCGGATTTCATGTTGTCTGGCATTGCTAGGTTGCTAGAAGTTGGGTCATTAGAACATTGCTAGGTTGCTGGTTCTATGATTTCTGTTGTTTGGATAATGATTATGTTGGAATTTGGTTATATTTTATTATTGGAGTATTATTGAATATTGGTTGGTTATTTCCGCTGTTGAATGTGTTTGTGGTTAGGTGGCTAGTGGGTATGGGACCTGCAGATCAATTGGTGGCAACTTGTCCTGTGGGAAAGTTGTTAAAGGGTGAGGACCAGGGTTCGAGGAACGCCTGGCGCACCAATAACCTACTGTGGATTTGGATGAATAGTTCCATTCCACGGTGATGGATTAGGATCGATGCCCTGCAGGGCCAACTTGGGGTCTGTTGGGACGGCTAGCGGGGGGCTAGCAGGGTCCACGGACGGTCCGTTGGGGCAGCTAGCGGGGGGCTAGTGGGGTCCACGGGACGGGTTGTTACAGTACCTGGAACCGATGTCGAGGACTGAGACGAAGGGCCGGAAGGAACATGAAGTGAATCGGGTGTACATATCGTGGAGTTAGTGACATAGTCTTTTAACAAAACCGGTGCATTCTTTGTTCTTGCGCTTTGTCAAGATGCCACTGGCTCAACATAAAATCCGAACCTACTGAAATTCACAAAGTTTGGGTACCAGAAATTATACCTGTGATTGCCCCGGCACTAGTTTCACCAGTCTCCACAGTCGTGTACACCTGTGGCGCATGCTCAATCTGTGCCACCTACTACACTCCCAGCTGCACTACATGCTGCGCCGCTGCCACTGATATGTGCCCAGGCTCTCTTAAATGATTGCATACACAAACCGCTGCCGTCGGAGCACTCCTCCGGGGATAACTAGCCACCTTGTGATCCATGCTCCCACACCCAAAGTACCCTGCACCACTCGGCCTCTGCGTAGCCTCCTACTTCCACTTGGTTCCCTGCGCAGGCTTGCCGCCCTTGCCAGAACCTTCATGTTGCTGAGCCTTCCTAGGCTGAACTGCTGGACTAACCGTCACTAACTGTGCATGTATGTCCTCCTTAATCTCTGTTGTCGTCTCAACCAGCTCCGCACGCGTAGCATAGCACCGTCCTCTATAGTGAACCCTCAAATCCTCACGAAGGGTCCTCCTGATCTGAGCCTCCTCAGACTCCATCACCTGACCCCCATACATCAGAAGTCGACTGAACTCCAAGTCCAGCTCCCTCACTGACCGAGTCCCCTGAGATAACTGTAGGAACTGCACCTCCAACCGGTCTAATGCCTCCCTAGGAAGATACTTGCGGTTGAACTCCTCGACGAAGTCAACCCAAGACATCTCCCTCTACACTCTCCTAGCAGCCACTGATCTTCACCACAACTGAGCATCACCAATCAGGTTGTGGACCCCTATCTCCACCCAAAACTCCTCAGGACATCTGAGAGACTGGAAGTTACGTTTCACTCTCGTCCTCCACTCATCAGCAACTGTAGGATCAATACCACCCAAAAACCACTCATTACCAATGTAGTTAATCTCCCTCAGCATACTGACATAACGAGAATAAACTCCTACATCTGCAGCCACTGGCTGCTGCACCCCCGTCACCACTGGCGGTACTACCTGTGCCTAAGCCGGTACCGCTCCCAATATCCGCTCTAACAAATGTGTCAACAAGCCTACAAGATCAACGCCTCCTCCAGGGGCTCCACCTGCTGGGACTCCCGCACCCAGAATCCTAGCATCACCAGCCAACCCGGCACTGACACCGCCCACACCGACTCCCTCAGCGCCTACGGTCCTATCGGTACCCCCACCGACCACACTCGTGGACCCCTCCTGGAAGCCCTGCGACACGCCAACACCCTCAACTGACACACTATGGTCCATAGTATCACTAACCGTTGGGCCTCTGCCCCTACCACGACCACGTACGCGTCCACGACCAGCAACAGCTCCACCTTTAACCATCTGCACTACCATGAACAGAAGGCTAAGCAAGCAGTCTCAACAGAACTTAAAAACATAAACTCATCGTGGAATCACACTATAGCCTCGAAGAGGATGTTCTAGGACTCCATGCCACACACAATTGACTAACTCACATAATCAATCAAAGTATGCAATCCCAACATCAACAACAGAAACCTAGTACCGTAACCTAGATCCGTAAGGGCTCTGATACTAAAACTGAAATGACCTGACCCGTTTTTTTTAATAATAAATAATTAATAATAATAATAATAATAATAATAATAATAATAATAATAATAATAATAATAATAATAATAATAATAATAATAATAATAATAATAATAATAATAATAATAATATTCTAAACTAGTGGTCTCATACCCATTAGCCACCTAACCATAATCACACAACATCGGATAACATAAAACCAATAACCAATAACCAATAATTCAATCCAACAGAGTCATAAATGATATGCTCAAATTAATCCCTAGAGCTACTCTCTCAAATTAAGAGATCACTGTAATACTTAGGGATCGAATTCCACAAGGACTCAAGACTACACAATGGATTATAGAGTTTTATAATTATGCTAAACAAATTGAATTAAAATAAAAGCAATGCAAAATATTAAACAAAAGCTGTTGTAAATTCAATGGATCAAAAAGCTAGACCTAGGGAATTTCTCAGGAAATTATGAAATATTAAATCAATAAATTAGGATTCAAGCAATTAAGAACAGATCTAAAACTCTAAACACTTTTGTAAATTAAATCAGTTCTCACCGCAAATAATATCTAAATTTAAAACCAGAAAATCCAAATCTCTTTATAAAATTCTAGGTTAAAAATCAGCAATAAAATCAGGTTTAGATTGTTCACAAAATTATTAAATCAAATCTCTTTGCAAGAAATAATTTTGCTCATCAAAATGTTTTATCAGGAAAATCAATTATATTCTCATATCAATTTATTTTCCTAGATTATTAATTCTAGATGGCCAATCAAAGATTAATATGAAGAACAACCTAAGATGAAGATCTAGAAAGATAAAGAATCCTTAATAAACAGATCTAATAATTCATAAAATCCCTGTGAAAAACCCTAAACCTAACAAGCAAACTACTCAGACATAATCAATGAAGAACAAGACATGTTTTCTGAATAATAAGCAATTGAAATTAAAAAGAGTAAGAAGGAGTTTAAGAAATTCTTCTCTCAAAGCAGATCTCTATCTCTCCAAAGCTCTCAAAATCTCACAGGGTTGCAGGAAAAATAAAACTTGATAGAATACAACTTAAGGGTTTTTAAAAACCTAAAAACTATATATATATGTCCTAAAACACGTCAGGGACTTGTGTTGCAATTTTGGTTGACTTTGGGGCAGAATTGTAAAACTTCCAATTTTGTGATTCTTCATCGGCTGAACCATGGTGTCGATCGATGCTCCCAATCTGGGTGTCGATCGATGCTACCTCTCTGTTCGCCTCCAAGTTGATTTCCTTCGGTTAAATGCTCCAGAATCATCCAAATTGCTCCATTTTGCTCCTTTCATGCTAAAAACCTGTAAAGACTCAAACACAATCTAGAAACAAATGAAAAGACTCTAAAAGACTCTAAAAGACTCCTTATATCATGGTTAAAAACCACAAAAACCATGATATATCAATAAACATAAAGCCATCAACCTAGCAAAGTTCTAATGACCCAACTCTAACAACCTAACAGAAGTCAGACCCCAAACAATGAGCCACTAGAGCATCCTCCTCTTCATCGCCTTGATTCCACGATCACACTTTGCCTTTACCTGCACCAGAACACATATGAAATGCGTGAGTATATTATAAACACTCACTGAGACAATCCTCTCATCTACTGGGCTATATACACAAGCAATCAAGATATCTCTAACTATCAAACAACAATCAACAAGCAAACAACAAACCATGACAACTGCATCGACCGACACCCACCCATGCATTGACTGACACCAATTGGGGTCGCATCGACCGACACATGCTTGCATTGACCGATACAAGGTTCACCTGCATCGACCGACACCAACGCTGCATCAACCGACACCAACGCTGCATCGACATTTCATGAAATCCCTAATTGCATCGACCGACGCCTCCACATGGCATCGACCGATGCGACTAGGTTAAATCGCGTCGTCCTCGCATTGCATCGACCGACACACAAAGTGAATCGATCGACGCACATGCCGAGCATCATCTTTCTCCAAAAATCCTCGCCGGATCTCCGTCCCCAAACCACCAAAAACACAATCCAATGCCACAAAGAAGCTTCCCAAAGCCTCTTGCGACTCAACAACATTCTAACAAGCCAAATATCACATAAAACAAGCAAATCAGAGAAATCTCAAGCTTAGATAAGCCATGGTCATGCACTCACCTTTGCCAAGAAGATTATGACCCTCAAACACGCAGATCTACACTCCTAGCAAGCTCCTACAACGATCCCAGCTACAGATCTCTACAGGAACAGCCACAAAACAACAAGAACGCTCAAGAACTTCCTTCTCTCTTTCTTTTTCTCCAGAAACGGCCAAACTCGGCCAAACTCGGCCAAACCCTCGAGTTTCTGCTTTTATAAGTGATTTCAGGGCTTCCCTAACCCAAAAATGCAATGTTTTAACTTAAACTCGTTCGTGAAAACCGACCTTGCATCAACCGATGCATCTCCTAAACCGGGATTCCGGTTCGCTGATGTTACAAAGACAAGTGCAAAGTTTTGCAAATAATTTGTCTCTGGTTCATTCACTTCAAGTAACAAGGTTCTTCATAAGAGCTGGTACTAGCAACTGAGTAAAGATCCAAGAAAGGATTAAATGCAGAGTGTAACTGCATTGAGAAAGATGAACTAGTTAAGTTCAGGCTCACCTATTTGCTTCATAAGAAGTAAAAAGAAGGTACAAGGGGAAGAAGCTCCTGAGGATAAAGATAAAGGAAACAAAAAATTCAGATTGTTCTTTGGTGTATTAAGATGCAAGTGTCAATTTGGGTGAAGACTGCAAACATGGAGACGTTTTGCAGAGTTATTTTTTGCAGCAAAGAAATTACTTCAAGAGTTCTAGAGTGAAGTTTTAAAGGCTGTAATGAGGAGTCTTAGGCATTCTAAGATACTGTGGAAGTGAAAGAAGTCACTGTAAGTACATTCTTAATAAAATACTTTTATTACTAATGTGGTTTTTTGGTTTAGAGTGTTTTGCAGGGTGAATTAAAAGACTTTTTCAGAATAAAGCACAAGGGATACAAGTTTTTGCATATGATTCAAGGAAGAATTTGATTCAAAGTTCAGTGCACATGAAGTGAATAAAAAAAAAAAGGCTATAGCAAGGGAATCAATTTGCAGAGGTTAAGAGTATTTAGGTGTAAAGGAAAAATGATGATCAAAGGAGAATTGTTTGTTGCCACAAGGCTGTGTTGAAGCTGTTTTGACAATTCAAGTTGTGATACTGAAGTGTTGATGGTTCGGGAATGGCGGTGTGATTCACATCACAGCTAGGGATCATCAATTATTTGGTTCACTAATGGTTGGTTTAAGTGTGAAGATTGGAGTTGTCAAGTTGGGAGCTGAGTTTTAAAGGTTCTAAGGGGCAGCTGCAAGGAAGTCTTCAAGTAGAAACAAGACATATTGATCAAGATGCTTTGAGGAAACAAGTTTTCAAGGAAGCACTGAAGTGGAGCTGTAAAAATTCGAGCAGACTCCCAAGCAAGCTGAGGGTTTATTCAGAAGACATGAAGCTGGGTGGGTTTACTCAGGAGACATAAGGCTGGGTGAGTTTACTCAGAAGATAAGAAGCTGATCGAGTTTGATCAGGCCTGGAGGTGGAGTCCAAGTACAAGCTAGATCGAAGCATTAGGGTCAAGATGGAGAATTGTGAATAAGTGACCCAAATGCAGAGTATGAGAAAGACTCTAAACGAAGTAGAAGGTTCTACACAAGCTCTCTCTCTTCATTAGCACGTGAGAAGCACATGTCATGGACATTGGTAAGTAGTCACAACTTAAGGGGTAAAAGAGTCTTCAGCTATTGAGCTCTGTATCTTCTTCTTCCTCGTTACTCTCTTGTTATGATGGTCAAGAGTTCATTAGAACAGAAGAAGAGAAGTATCGCTGTGACGACAAGAGAGAGTTAGAGCGAGAGAGAGGTTGATTGGGGTTGGTGAGTGAGAAAGCTTGACAGTGATTGTAATCCGGTGAGAGATTGTAACAGTCACTTGTATGAGCTCAAGTTTGAGCTAAGATATAGTGGATTCAGGAATCAATCTCCTGCGAGATGTAGGGTTCCACATCGGAACCTGAACTCGTAAAATCTCGGTGTTCTTATGTTGTTCTTTCTTGCTTTCACATTCTGTTCTTTTTTCTTTCACGTAATCGAAGTCGGCAAGTTCTAATCGGTTCAAATACATATTAGGATTTCAACACATATATATTTAGCATAAAAGTCAAAATATGGTGCTAAAATCTCAAACTGTTATTGTAACGTTCGTGAAATTAATGTGTTGAAGATAATTAGTATGAAGCATCGATAGCCTCCTCATGGTTTACACACGGACAAACAAATTATTATTGTATTCATGATAGATATGAAAATTTAGGCTTCACCATGACTTACATGCCGAAACATATGCTCTATTACTTACACGCAGATTTTTTTTTAATTTTTTTTTAATTGTATTGAAGATGTATTTGAACATTTATGATTTTGATGTCATGATTAACACGCGGACACAAATACTCTTAATCCCCTTTTATAATAAAACGGAAGTACACAATATTGTTTTGTAAACTATATAATTTTAATAAGTTGGTTACAAATAGGTTATAGATTAATTGGTTACAAGTTAAATAATAGGTGCAACTTTAATTTATTTCCGAAAATTTTAAAGAGAATATTCTAAATAATTAGTTGATATCATCTAACTTACCATATTAATTTTTTTATTAAATTATTAATTCATATTAAAATCTTTTGATATCTAATTTAACATATTAATTTGTTAATTATCATTATACTTCACCTCTCATTTTTATATAAGAGTCTATTTTGTGAAAAAAATAAATTATAATATTACTTATTATAATTAAAAATAGTTTTATTTCCGGATATACCATAAGTTGAATTTTTGAAAACAAATATAAATTGTTAAATCTATAAAATATTCAAGCTTTAGTAATATTATTCTTCAAAAATAATATCTATTGAATTAAAAATTTAACTGAGTAACAGGTCAAAATTTGAATATTTAAATTTAGTTTCATATTTTCTTGAATTTTATAATTTTATAGTATAATATAATAAATTTAAATAATTTATTTTGAAATCATATATATGAAAGTTGGCTAACTCTCTCCATATGAGTACCACATCATTATTCCAGCATCTGCCACATGTCCATAATTAATGTTTACTTTATAACATATAGCCTCTTTTCATATTCCACTCCAAAAGTTAATGATTCCTTCATCATTGTTCAATATTTAATTGTAAAAATCATTTTTAATTAAGTGCCACATCATCATTCCAGCATCTGCCTCATGTCCATAATTAATGTTAACTTTAAACCATATAGTCTCTTTTTATATTCCACTCCAAAAGTTAATGATTCATTCATCATTGTTATATATTTAATTGTAAAAATTATTATTAACTAAAGTTGAACTTTTCCATCTTATATAGAGATATTGTGATGAAGAGGAAGGGTTGGGCTCTAAAGGAGAGGATCACTCACTCAAGATTGATGCAGACATTAAAAAAAAAAAAAAAAAAATCAACATTGCTAAGTAAGCTAATCATATATATGAAAGTCGGCTAACTCTCTCCATATGAGTGCCACATCATTATTCCAGCATCTGCCACATGTCCATAATTAAAGTTAACTTTAAAACATATAGCCTATTTTCATATTCCACTCCAAAAGTTAATGATTCATTTATCATTGTTCTATATTTAATTGTAAAAATCATTATTAACTAAAGTTGAACTTTTTCATTTTATATAAAGATGTTGTGATGAAGAGGAAGGGTTGGGCTCTAAAGGAGAAGATCACTCACTCAAGATTGATGCAGACATTTAAAAAAATTCAAATAAAATCAACATTGCTAAGTAAGCTAATTGTATGGCAAATTCCTTTGTTAGTAAGTTTTGTATTATTAAAGGTTTCTGTCTCTATAAGATCTAACAAAGTTTCTCTCTTTTTCAGTGAAACAAGATTATAAACAAATCTTATGATGTACCTTTTGTGTGAGTGATATTGTTGAAAAGGTTACTAGCTAGAAAAATACTTCAATGTAAAGAGTAGTTTTTCATACGTTGATTTCAATTGCATTAGTGAATGATAAGAAAACTAGAAATTACAATGATCAAATCATCAAAACATGATATTTAAAATGATAAAAAGAACAGAAATAAAAGAAAAGAAAACCCGCGGCGTAGCGCGGATAATCACCTAATATATTTAAATATTAAAACTTGATATAAAAGTTAGAAACTATAAATACTCTAAATTGATTTGTTATAGCAATGTCAATAATATGTCACTATAATATGAAAGAATTTCAAGAAACCAAGTATATTAAAACAAAAAGTATAACAATATATTAAATTACTCATAATATAATAACTCGCTTTTTAAAAACTAAATTTACAAAATTATGTCTTATAATTACATTCAAGTCATGGTGTAGAATATACATTGTTGAAATAACTTCACATACATAAACTAATACAATATATTAAAATTTTATTTTAAAATATAAAATATACAAAATTTGGTATAAAATATCAGTGTTATAGCACAGTACTTATCTAGAATCATTAACAATATAAAACATAAAAAATTAGTGTCTTTTTTCAAGCCATCATATTTAGCATATGATTTTATTGCATAATGTTTTATCCAAAAAAACTTTTAAAAACAATCACATAAATTATATTTTATATAAAAATTACAATATAAATAAAATGAATTTCAACCTGTGCTCTAGCACGGTTTTAATCTAGTTGTATTTAAAGTATATATCAAAGATTTATAACTTTTCTGTTTAGCCAAAAAAAAAAGATTTATAATTTTTCTATGATTTTACACGACAACAAATGTTATCTTAATTGTATTTAGTATATATATAAACATAAGATTTATAACTTTTCTGTGATTTAAAAGACAAAAAATATTCTCTGAATTGTATTTAGTATATATAAAGATTTATAGTTTCATCATGACTTACATGCGGACACAAATTTTCTTAATTGTATTTAAAATACATATCAGATTTATAGCCTCTTCATGATTTACATATGGAAAAATATTGTCTTAATCTTATTATATAAAGTTTGATGTCAAAATTACTAATTAACGAGATCGTGACACGTGTCAAATATATTAATTAGATGTTGACACATATCAAAAAAAATTATTTTGTTGTAAACGTAGTAGGACAGCTAATTATATTTACAGAATTTTACATGTTTTTATTTTAAAAATATATTTTTCTAAATCAAAAAGGAAAACTAACAAAATCAATATATTTTCCATTGTATGCTAATTATTTTATACATGTGTTCCCACTAAAATTTGACATGTGTAAGCAAAAACGAAATTAATAAAGCATGTATATTAATCAATAAATAATGAATAACAAAGTTAGAAAGAATACCATAAGTTATTTAACATAATTTAAGTCAGATATAAATTGTATTAACCATTGTAATATAAATTTTTATTGTAAGTAAGCACACAAAACCTTGAAAAAGTAATGAACTTAAAAAAAAAATTTCAATACATGATGTGTATTAGTATAGTTTTACATATTTTATTTTAAAGATTTTACTGCATGTAGTAATATGAGAAGCCTGAAAAAAAACTGAGTTTAGGAATGAATTTTTGGTTAATTGATGAAAATTGACAAAAGTATTACTTATGAAATTATGACATATAAAAGAATAATATTTAGGATATTTTTGGATTTCCAAATTTTTTATGGATGTTAACTGATTTTTTTACTGATTTTTTTTATCATTAAAGTTAAATACTAACCAATATACATATAATCTCATATGATGCTCATGTTATTTTTTTTTATTAAAATTTTAACTCTAATCCATGAAGAAGTGAATTATGGTTTTACGATGAAATAGATAGTTAAATGTGATTACTAAACTGAATGTCTAACGATGGAATTTATTCCAGTTTTAACAATTTTCAAATATTAATATGTATCATTTAAAAAAACATTTAAGAATATTAGTAATACTTTTTATGTTTGATTTTATAATCTCAACACATGTATTTTTGTAATGCATATGTTAAAACATAAGATAATTCGAAATAGATTATAATTTATAGAAATGAATCTTCAGTTATTTGATGAGAATGTCTCTATGTCTTTATATATGTTTTTATTTTATAAATTTTACTCATTTAAAATTGATTATGACATGAGGTAAAATTAGTACTTATGAGATAACAACATAACAAATAAGTCTTAAATAATGTTGATTCAGTTTTTGTGCGAATTATATTTTTTAAATTTTTATTTGTATTTTCAATTCTTACTAAGGTATAGGTTTGATATGATGTATTAATTCTGTTTGATATAAAATATTTAGTTGTATGTATAAGATGAAATGTATAATTAAACTTAAAATATGGTTAATTATGATGATATAGATATTTAAATGGCACTCCCTGTCCTATAAGAGTTTTTGGGTAAAAATACAAAGATTAATAAACAATAAATATTATGTCATTTATCAAACTTCAACCAATAGAAAAATATACTGCATAGTTTAAATAGTCATAAATTGTTATATTAATAAAAATTATACATAGAAATTTGAGAAATTATTATAAAATAGAACAAAAAAAGTATTAAAACTCTTATATAATGGAACTGAGGGAGTATTAAAATGAAATATGAAAGGTTCATATTCAATATTAAAATGTTACAAGATAAAATCTAAAAACATGTATATTACTACTTAATTATTCTCAATATTTCTTTTTTAATTTTTACCCGTATAATAACGCGGGCCTTATCTAGTTGTATATAAGATAGCTGTGAAAGATTTCTGGTCTTGCTATGAAATACATGCGGAAAAGTATTTTACTTAATAGTCAATAAAAACTTTCAAAAGTCATTACACATAAAAAATCCAAAAAATAACTTAAAACTGACAAAAATGTCCATAGAATTTTTTTAAAAATGTATCATAATGTCCTTTGCTTTAATTTGAGTCATTTTACAATCCTTTATTTTTTTATTTAAACCCTATTAACATTTTGTATATATATGTAATGTAATTAACATCAACACAATTGTAAAATTATATTTAAATTATTGTTTTAAGTGGTAAACAGAAATTTTGATAACTTATGGCTATATGATTATCTAGTCGTTAGACGACTTGATACATGAGAGGGTGATTTTGTTAAGAAGACAAAATTAAAAGTTTTTTTTTTCTCATCGAAATACAAAATTAAGAGTTATATTTAAAATTTAAAATAATTGATTGTATCAAAATTAAAGGACTTATTTTGTGATTATTTCATTTTTTTTTGTCCTCACAGGTGAGGTTACAATGGTAAATAGTGAAATAACGAATACTTAGTTTTTTTTAAGTAATTTTAAAAATAACTCTATCAACTTTAGTCTCACCTGCAATTTAGTCAATAATTTGAAAACTTTTGAAAGACATTAATTAAAGTAGTTAATGATTTTGCAAACTGCATTAACTCTCCTTGAATTTACACTTAACCCATTTATGTATACATTACTATGTGTTTTTATATATTTTTATGTATATAGATGGCCCTCTATTGCATATTGAGAAAGAAGAAACTGAAAGGAACACTTCAAAAATTGACCTCAAACTCGACGAGCTAAAAGAGGTGAAGTTTTTCCTATCTTAAAATATATATAGCTCTGGTTATATATCTATATTTAATTATTTATATACTATTACAGTGTTACTTACTGTTGATTTGATAGAAATTTCTATTCGAATTGTATGTGAGAGGAAAGGATATGGTTCAAGTGTCATTGTTATTGGGAATGGCAATTATATTCCTTTTCCTCAAAATTCTTAGCACAACAAAACTAATAATATGCATATAAAAACAATCACATCGTATTTGTCTTGTATTATATTTTGGTGATTTACTAAACAAGTTTAATATATAACTCATGCTCACGTTAACAAAGACCCATACAGAAATGGGTTGATTTTATTGATCTCGTTCATTGGAGATCATGACTGAATACATAGATATATAAACTAGTTGTTTTTGATACTTCAGTTGAATGAATAAAAGATGGAGGGATCTATCATTTTGGGGAATTATAATAGATTTATTTTATTTTATTTATAACTAATTGCTTGAATATGGGAAGCGACGACGAAATATAGTTAAAAAAATTGGAGTATCCTTTTTGGTTTTTACTTTACCACATACATGAAAAATATATACAATCATTCTTCTTTTTGTCTTCTTTTATCTTTGGAATATTATTACTTTCCACATTCAATCTTCCATGACACACAGACAGACATGAGACATACATACACATATATTCATATTTTATGTATGATATGATAGGAACTTTATAAAACCAAAAAAAAAGAGACCCATATGAGATGATGATGACGATTGTGACAAATAATTGTATTTTGTTAACAATTTAAGAAAAACATTTGATGCTTTGTGGATTATCTTTTGACAATTCAGGAAATATGTCTCCATATATACATACAAATATATATATATATATATAACATACATTTTCAAAAGAAAAATTCATGAGATAATTATCGAATCAAAAAATCACATCAGTGTTAGTTTTATAATTTAAAATTTATATTTCTGTGCTTTTATTTTATTTTCTGGAAACATAAGGCAGACCTTTTTAGAAGTTAGTAAATTTTTTCTAGTATAGTCACTTAGTTTTATTACCCCTAATTTATTTGAAACTCAAATAGATTTTTATTCCTTACAATATTTGGATATTTGTCTTATGACATATCATATGGTCGAACGTTTTAAATTAGTTAACTCTCATGTAGGCACCAATTCCAACATTTCACATATCTCTTTAACAAAAAGAACATTTTCAGTTCCTTAAGATATACATATAAAGCCAAATTATATTTATATAGGTGACATCGCGATGCTAAACTTTTCTTATGAGAGCAATTATCGTATACAAATTTTATGTTATATCAAAAATCTTATTCTACATCATTTTAATGTCATATTACACTATGGTAATCGTTTCCTAAAACCTTTTAGATCCAAAGAAAACTTGGAAATATATTATTCGCATATGTTAGCGAGAGAGAGGAGCTGTTGAGGGTTGTCTCACGCACCATCCACTGTCGTTTTGTGGCAAATGGATTGGGTCCACCGACCTCTGTAGCTCTCATTTTTTTTTTCTTTCTCTAAAGACTAATAAACATATTTAGAAAATATATGATATAGAAATAATTAATTGCTCTGTATATGTGTTAGTGTCTACAGGCAACACCCAAATTGTATATAATAATTTATTCAAATGCGTAACAAACCAAAATATTTCATATAATAAATACACGAAATAGAGTTTTTTAGTATCCTATGTATCACATATTAAATTATAACTATACCAAACTAATCAAGGTAGATTTAAATTCAGTGTGGTTATTTTTTAAAAACTGAATATGAACTTTTAACATTCTAGGCTATAAAATTGGGTAGATGAGTTACTTTTTTTTTTACTTACTAGCCTAGCAATCTTTTTCACCTGTCACTTTCAACTTCTCTCTTCTATTACCTCACAAGAATTTCAATGTTTTTTCATTTTTATAAAAGTATAAAAAATTAATTAAAAATCTGGAATATCCCATTTTTAGGGCTTTATTGAGATAAGATATCAGTGGAAGTCAAAAAAGAATTTAATGTTAAAGAGTTTCATCTCTCTAATTTCATTTTATTTCTCTTTTTTTTTCTTCTTTCTCTCTCACCATCACATAGAACACAGAAGAATCCATGGCTGCTTCTTCATCCTCCGCTGCTTCCTTCTTTGGAGTCCGACAAGATGATCAATCTCACCTTCTTCCTCCTAATTCCTCCGCCGCAGCTCCACCTCCTCCTCCTCCTCACCACCAGCCACCACAGCCACCGCTTGAAGCTCCACCGCAGAAAAAGAAGAGAAACCAACCAAGAACTCCAAGTAAGTTAATCACCTCTTAATTGCCATCTTTTAATCTTGATTTTATAAAATCATATGATCATTTTTTTAAAAAAGCTTATTGATTGGTGCAAAAGAGAAATCCCTTTTTCATGTCCTTTTTTTTTATTCTCCCTTTTTCCAATTTTTCAAATCTTGAAGTACGCAAATTAGCAAACCCTAGTACTTGATTTTTTAAATTTCAGATTTCAATCAATTTAACTTCCATGCAATATAAAATTTAATCAATAATTTTTCTCTTGATTAGATTCCGATGCGGAAGTGATAGCTTTATCTCCAAAGACACTAATGGCTACAAACAGATTCATATGTGAAGTATGCAACAAAGGTTTTCAAAGAGAACAGAATCTACAACTTCACAGAAGAGGACACAATCTTCCATGGAAACTCAAACAGAAATCGACCAAAGAAGTGAAGAGGAAAGTGTATCTTTGTCCGGAGCCCTCGTGCGTTCACCATGACCCGTCACGTGCTCTCGGAGACCTCACCGGAATCAAGAAACATTACTACCGTAAACACGGTGAAAAGAAGTGGAAATGCGATAAATGCTCTAAGCGTTACGCTGTTCAGTCTGATTGGAAAGCTCACTCCAAGACTTGTGGTACCAAAGAGTATCGTTGTGACTGTGGTACACTCTTCTCTCGGTAAGTATTCCAAATCTTTAAAACTCTTTAAATTATAATTTAATCTTTTCGAGTGATATGTGTGTGAATATGTGTCCGTGAGTCATTCTTCATGGATTAGGGTTTTTTTAAGTTCACTTTCTGTTTCGCCTCGAAGTCTTCGATGCTCTTATCGCTTTCTTTCGTGCAGTAAATGCAACTTTATTTTTCCTTTATATTCAAAAATAATTTATTTAAAAAAAAAATGATACACGAACACACGTGAATGTGAATGTGTATGTGTATATAGCCATATCTATATATGACACTGAAACTGCCATATTTCAAATAGATGCTTTCTAGCAGAAACTCAAAACCAAAGAGGACCAATTTTGATTTCAGTTTTTTTTTTAATATTCTTTTGCCTTGGAAACACCGCCCTATTTTATGTCATAAAAATAAATTTATATTATTTTTTTTTTTACTTAGATATGAAATTATACTTATACTATATGGGCAATTCACGTGCTGCTAAACTATATAATATCTAGAGAGGTTGTTGTTACAGTGTTTGTTCTCTTATGTGCAAAATTTTACGAAAACATATAATTATTTCATATGATTCGTTTGTACTCTGCGCCATAGCCTTACACACCACATATTATTTTGGTTCACTACTCTACACATTTTGCATAAATTTGCATAGCAGTGATAACTAATGTACTAAATAATTATTTCGAATAGAGTTTGTTTTTTCAGTCTTGGCTGGCATTGCTGTGTTTGTGTGTGTGCGTGCATTTAGAGGGCGTTCTATAAATGGAATGAGGAAATAAAAATATGGTGGCGTAGATACATATATTAGTAGTTCTTTCAGCATTTATATAATAATACAAGTAGTTCATTGAATACATGCTCAACTTGCATTTATTGAACTTACATTACAGGATCTTGAATTAGACAAAGTCAGATATTCATTTGACAATCATTCTCTATACATTAGTGTGAAAACTTAACTTTTCCCACCTACCTTTGAAATTAGTTGAATACCCTTTTTTTATTATAGATACATCAGGTACAAACATACATAAATTGTACTAGTTCGAAATGAAAAGAGTATCTTATATGTATAATAGTTTTGCGGAGTTTATTAATAATGTTTATGTTTATTAATTATTGCAAATAATTGATAGAACTATAGATTTGGTCGTACCCATTGTTGTCATATAGACAAATACATCATCAAGTTGAAATGTGACACAACATTGTACTCCTATTTGTGTATATGCGTGCAAATTCATTATATGCATATCATACATGTGAATGTGTAAGCTGTTAAGAGAGTTTACATAGGTGGAAAATAATAGGGTGTATAATAGAGTAGTAGAGTGACTTTTTAGCTATCTATCTACTTTTCAAGATCCCATAATTACACGCGAATCTATTTGTAGCTACGTGACATGATGAGTCTCTCTCTCTGCTTACAAGTATTTTTTTTTTCACTTTTCCCAAAATATGTCTTTTATTTCATCATTTAATATGTAGAGAATAGAGATATATCTGACGATCCAATAGATTCCATTGTGATTTTTTTTTTTTTTTAATTTTAATTTTGTGTCACAGGCGAGACAGTTTCATCACGCATAGAGCTTTCTGTGACGCGTTGGCTCAAGAGAGTGCGAGACACCCAACTTCTTTGACTTCTTTGCCAAGTCATCACTTCCCGTACGGACAAAACACCAACAACTCCAACAACAACACGTCAAGCATGATCCTTGGTCTGTCTCACATGGGGGCCCCACAGAATCTTGATCACCAGTCCGGCGACGTTCTCCGTCTTGGAAGCGGCGGAGGAGGAGCCGCATCACGCTCTTCCTCTGATCTCATTGCTGCAAATGCTTCAGGCTACTTCATGCAAGAGCAAAACCCTAGCTTTCATGATCAACAAGACCACCATCATCATCATCACCAACAAGGGTTCTTGGCTGCGAACAATAACATCAAGCCATCACCGATGAGTTTTCAACAGAATCTGATGCAGTTCTCACATGATAACCATAACCCTGCTTCCTCCAATCTCTTCAATCTCAGCTTCCTCTCTGGAAACAACGGAGTTACTTCTGCAACAAGCAACCCTAATGCTCCCGCCGCTGCTGCTGTTTCTTCGGGTAATCTTATGATGTCAAACCATTATGATGGAGAAAATGCAGTTGGAGGAGGAGGAGAAGGAAGCACTGGTCTCTTCCCTAACAATCTGATGAGTTCTGCGGATAGAATCAGCTCAGGATCAGTCCCTTCACTCTTTAGTTCATCAATGCAAAATCCAAATTCAACACCTCACATGTCAGCAACTGCCCTTCTTCAGAAAGCTGCTCAAATGGGTTCAACCTCAAGCAACAACAACAACAACGGAAGCAACAACAACAACAACAATAACAATGCCTCATCGATCCTAAGAAGCTTTGGGAGTGGCATGTATGGAGAAAACGAGAGTAATCTTCAGGATTTGATGAACTCTTTCTCTAACCCCGGCGCGACAGGAAGCGTTAACGGAGTAGACTCTCCTTTTGGTTCATACGGAGGAGGAAACAAAGGGTTAAGCACTGATAAACAGAGCATGACTAGAGACTTTCTTGGAGTTGGACAGATCGTAAGAAGCATGAGTGGAAGCGGAGGGTTTCAACAGCAGCAGCAACAACAACAACAACAACAGCAGCAACAACAACAACATGGAAATAGTAGAGAAAGAGTTGGCTCGTCGTCGGATTCCGCCGATAGAAGCAGCATGAATGTGAATACCGGTGGTGGTCCGGCAAGTACTTCACCACCTTATGGAATCCATCATGCGAGTTTCTAAGGGAAAATTTTATAAAGGTTTTTTAATTCATCAAAGTACATGCTATATCTTTCAGGTATGCATGTCGTCATCAAAACCCCATTTGAAGTAATTAAATTTTAGTTGCAATTTATCTAAACTCTCAGTTCTTTTTTTTTTCTTTTTTGTAAAAGATTTTGTCTTTCATAGTTTATATAAGTGAATTCCCTCCTGAAAAAAAATATTTTCAGAGTTATAATTTATGCTTTCAGAATGAAGAAAAATTTATATTATTACATCCGTGGTGTTCATAATATTTGGTTTCTTGTGACAAGTTAGATACTTTTCGTAATTCAATATATTTCTGGCTTATAGATTTAAAGTAAATAAGCAATTGATCTAGTTATTTGTAGAGTCAATGCTAAGTCTTCTTTTGTATCTATTATTTCTTATAGGGTCAAAGACTAAAACAACACTAGACCAACGGTTTAACTATATATAAAAAAACTTGGGTGTGAATAATTTTGTTTTCGGTAGAAAAATGTTTTTGATTTTTGTATTTGGCTGACACATTTATCGTCTTATCATTGCATGGGGCAGTCAATGAGTTGGAGAGTACAAGCAGCCTTTGCTAAGTTTCTTTGTCTTTTTGTTTTTATTTTCTTTTATATGCCTTTTTATTCTTTAATTTCTTTTCATTTGTCATCTTCACTAGCTGGCAATGTCACGAGTGTTTGTCCTGTGATCCCCTTTCTAAATATCTCGATACATATATACATATACATGTCACATGTGCATATATATATATGCATTTGTATATATAGTTTCTGTATGTAACATGTTCCTACCATATCCTCAAAGGATTGTCCCCATCATATTTTAGTTTAACGGTCCAAAATAAACAACTCTGTTTCATTCACGCGTCTTCATTATTGATGTAATTTACGGTTAAAAAAACAGCTTCAACAAAAAATTAACTCTAAGGTACAACTTCGATTTTGGTTTGGAAACATGTTTTTATTAGAATATATCTTTGATACTTTTGTTTAAAATTAAAATCTTAGTTTCTAATATTTTTCAATATATATATTCGTTTAGATTGGATTTTTTTTTGGCTCTTTCATATTCTAATGATTCTAATGGAACTTGGATTTGATATTTCAGTTCGGTGTATGTTGGTTGATATTTTCATGGATTCTTAGCTAGTTTTGGATATTTTTTCGCGAAAAGATTTAGTGTATAGGTGTGCGAATGTGAACATCCCATTACATTATTGTGACAACATCTATACAATTGTTGAAATAACAATATTAATAATAGTAATTTAATGTCTTTGTCGTAATAATTTATATGGGGGAATAACAATAATAGCTAATATGATATATATAATGTAGGGACATATATGCAAGTGATGGAAGTAAGGAGGCCCATCGACATGAAACGAGAGGGAGAGATGATATCGTTGTCTCACCAAAAACAGACAGCTCTTCTCTCATCTTCTTATTTATATATTTTCCCCTGCTTTTCATTTTACTGTTCTTAAATTGTTTTCCTTATAACCTTATTTTAAATAAGAGTATAATTACTTGTTAAGTAATCCATGTAGATAATTCTCTTGTTTCTTAATTACTTGATTCTTACCCCAATC
Source organism: Camelina sativa (assembly GCF_030686135.1). NCBI lineage: Eukaryota > Viridiplantae > Streptophyta > Magnoliopsida > Brassicales > Brassicaceae > Camelina > Camelina sativa. The sequence goes on from NC_141883.1 coordinate 1,722,225, forward strand.
CAAGTTGAACACACTTAGAGAAAAATGTAGCCAAGAATAAAAAATTTGGTGGGTGGTGGCATATAGTGATAGTGTAAATTTGTTATAATTCATTGTGACTATGCACATTTACTATTTAGTAGCTGAATCTTCAATCCGGATGTCTTATTTGTAGTGTGTTTACGGAACACTCTTTACCAGATGTTACAATGTTGAATTTAATCGAATGTTTCGGCAGAATCCGAATATGTTTTACTAATATATCTTTGGCAAAAGCTTGCTCACCACCAAAATTACTTGGAGGCAAAATTCATATATCTTGCGTTAAAGCGTTTTATGAAATGACCAATATTAAGACATACTGTATGTAACTGTAAACCCATCAAAAGAAGTTTTATATTGAAAAGTGCTGTTGTCTGGAGCGAGTAACAATCATATATTGAACTTATCTTATCAAAGTCTTTAAAATAAAATTATATTCAGTTTATATTTACTTAACTAATTAAATCACCTTCAAATTCTTAAATTTATGCCTTTACAGATTGAATTTACACAAACAAAAAAAGAATTTACTAGTCTTACAGTCTTTACTTATATCTTCTTTTTGGTAGATGTTAAGTTATAAGCCAATGAATCCAAATGTGTGATTGATCAAATAGAATATATAAGCATCAATGTATCTATTAATTAATTGATGTTGTATGGCCCAATTAAAGATTTTACCATAATGAAGTGGACCAAGAACAAGCAGAAGAAATCTCAAGCATTTTTTGTAGTATTCACAAACTTTTCTCGACAATCTCTTCACGGGCCATTTTTTTTCAATCTTTCACATGAACGACAACTCTGTCATTCACATGCTTTACTCTTTTATTTTTTTCTTATCCATTTCAATTAATATAAATCCACATATCAACTTTATATATATAATTCCTCCGATTCGCAAACTAGATAGATCTTTTCACTGTTGAAGAACTTCCCGGAGAAACATAATCGATGTATTCTTTTTTTCTTTAATGGTTGTAATTCATATATACCCCACTAGAGACGTTTTGAAAAAAAAATAATGAAGATCTATCATATCGATTTGGACTTGTTTCCTTTTTTTCCTTTAGGTTAAGCTAGAATGTATGTATTCATCAAAATGCTCACTGAAATTCTAAAAACTCATAGTCAACAATAAAAAAACTTGTATACCATTGTTAAACAGTTTTTGTGTTTTTTAATAACATGATGTTGCCACATGTCGATGAATGTTTTTAGATGCATACTTTATAAATTTTGAAGCATAGTCTTTAAATCCTTGAATTCTTTAGACATATTTCGAAATATATATAATGGATCAGAAATACTTCAATGCTGGTTCCATTGCAAAAACCCAAACTGATTTTGCATCATCCTCTTGTCGGTGCTTACCACTTCGTGAACCTGATTCAATTGGTTTTTTAAATTTGTATGTGCATTGTGCATGTAAACAACTTTTTATCGAAACAAATTTTGTTTAATTTATAAAAGAAAACCGTTTAACATTTTTTTTATGATCCGTAACATGTCATCTTTACATGTTTAATTTATGTATTATTGGTCTTTTTAGAACAAAAAAAATTATATATATATCATTGTTACTTGTTTTATATTAGTATTCCAAAAAAGAAAGCTAGATTTAAAAAAAAAAAACTTTTTATGAAAACCCTAGATTATATCATTAAGAAATGGTGATCTTGTGGTAGATTGGTAGACTTCTGTTTGTACAGATCAAATCCTCGTATGTACTGATCCACACTATTAATATTTTCGTTGTCACTCTAAACATACTAAAACATGATAAAAAAATTAAATTCCAATTTTTACAGACTCCAAAAGTTCATATGATTTTGAGTCGTATAGATAGTCAACGTTGGGAAAGTAACGATAAGGACGAAACGAAACGACTGAAGGTTTGTATGTCTTTGGATTGTCAACAACATTCTGCCTTTAACTTTAGTGTTAAGTTCTTTTAAGAAAAAACTAATTACATGTAATGAAACATATATATATATATATATATATATATAATTAATAACTTTGACTTGATTTATCAAATGATTAATATTAGGTAATATATATTTGTTTGTTTTTTGTATTTCTCCCATATACTGAAATAGGTGGCCGACTATTTTTTTATAGTCTACTATAAATTAATTATAGCACTATCTTAATTAATTAGAGATGCACATGCACAAGCTATATTCTGATAAAAAGATGTATGAATCTTGGCTATGCACACACATTTCATCAAAAGGTATCTTTGGTTTATTTATTTTACATCGAATATATTTAATAGCCCTGTAAGAGTAATAGTAAGTTACATGTTTCGAGTCCTGATCATAGACTAAAAATCATTAGTACGGGTGAGTTTGACTTCTTGGAGCCATCTACCATGCATTATACCAGCCTACCAGGTAACGTGGCCAATTTACGTAGCATTTGGAGAGCATGAGTAGAAGATGACCTTATCCAAGATGTTTAGACATTTTTAGGATCTGTCCCAAATACCTTATAGACCGTTGTAAAGAACGAACTATAAAACCAAGACATGATGCTACAAGATTCACTTAAGCTAAATTATTACATGTGGTGCTATAAGTGATTTTTTTCTAAGATAAGTGGAGACATCTATTATAAAAAAATGAGCAACTCGAATTCATGCTTTGGTTATATGAGACTGTCCCCCGCAAACGTGATACCCAACGAAAAAGGGTTGAACACGGTTAGTGAACTCACAACCTCATCATCGAACGATAGAGGTCCCAAAGAGCACCAAAATATTTCGATAATGAAAAGAATATAACTTCGACTGTCGATATCCTTCCTGCCTCCTTGGTTAGACATTTTGCAACGAAGACCGCTAAATCAAACCATAGAGAGGTATATAACGAGACCAAGTGAAACTCACTAATGTACGCAAGAACGTGGCATGAATTCCAACAAAGAACATTAAATAGTAACAAAAAGATTAGCTGAGTTACATGGAAAGGATGTTGACTTACGTGATGATTTCACCTATCAACATGGCTACTAGATACTCACAAACATGTTGATTTTATACGACAAGATATACATGGATAACCAAATTAAATGATGACGATCGACACAATGACCACATCAACACCTTTGCATATTTTGAGAGGTTTGTATGTATATGTGAAAAGAGTCCATATCAAGTATGTAATATTAGCTCTATATTAGTTCATTAACCATATTTTCTTTTAGTTGTACATCTATCTTGTAGAAAACTTTGCCAGTATCCAAAATTTGGATGGAACTATTAGATGACTTATGCTATATAAACTGTCTCGAAGCAGGAGGAACCCTCCAAAAATAAGTGGGACAATTCAACCATAAGAAAGTTTCTATAAAAAAAAACCAACGCTGAATCACATTGTTTGTTTTCCGAAAAATATTGCGTGTCCACTTAATATAGACGAAAAAACAAAGTAATTGGATCCCGTAAAGCACGGTGGAGGCTCTGAGGGTACATATAGACTGAAATCAAAATGGAAAAGAGGATATATATGTCAACCACGCATCGAGCATCGAAGCTACAGGAATCAAACATAAAAAGGAGAAAAATGGAATCGGTATAGACCACCCTAAAATCCTAGGTATCATCACGGTTTTTAACTACGCACACGTTTATTTACTTTGCGAAGTCACCTGTCCACAAACCACAAGTGGTAGCTGATACGAATAACTTATTAAAGTTGGTTTAGGAGGATATATGGAACTCCGTTGAAAATCATATGAATCCAAATACATTGAAGTATACCAATTGCTTTGAAAATTAGTTCTTCTTTTCCTTATGATACTCTATAAATTATATTAACATATGATGTATTATATTTAATTAAATATTTAATAAATAAAGGGGTTCTATCTACTAAAATGCAATATAAGCCACAAAATTATGTAGGAGGATATCAGTAGGGATGATCTAGTCAACACATTAAAATATCAATAAGGAAAAATAAATTCTTTTATACAGTATAACCTCTATAAATTAATACTCGATAAATTAATAATTTTTGTAAATTAATAAATTTTTTCAGTCCCAAGTTGGAACTAGTGTAATTTTGGACACAATTCGATAATATAATAAGATAATAACTTTTTTGAAAATCCTTTGTAAATATATGGTCTCGTCAATAGTATAAATTAATAATTATATAAAAATATCTAAATATATGTATATATATGCACATTAATTTTTTTTAGAGTTCTTTAAATTTTTTTACTATATAACCATTTTTAAGCGTTATCTTCAAAACATAATAATTGTTATTTTTTTTGTAATTGATTTTATAAAAATATTATTTATAATAATTAAATCTTATTTTAAATTATATTTTTACTAGATTAGGAAAGTCTTTCTATAAATTATTAATTATTAATTTATCAATAATTAAAACCTCTATAAATTAATAGATTTTCATGGTCTCAATATTATTAATTTATAGAGGTTTTACTGTATTTAATTTGCTTCACCTTGTTAATATGCAAACATAAATATTTCTTTGATTTTGACATTCGCTGTATAGCTTAAATAACAATCTGTTAATATTTGTGAATCTAATATATAGAATATATAATTATTTAGTTATTATATAGTATATAGTTTGGATATTTAATTGCGATATGATATTGAATAATATGAAGGCGTTGGATGCTTCTGTTTGGACTATGCTTCGTATTGGAATATACCCGATACGATTGGCTTATTATTGTCTTCAAATATGCTCATGTATATTCGCATGTGCAACGTGGGATGTGTAATTTAGTTTATGAATTAAATTTAGTATCAACATGGTACCTATGCATTTATATACTTTTCAATTAAGATAATTTTGTGTCCCCCGAATAAAAATATATATTCAAGTGGGTGTTTTAATTTCCTTTATGTAGGCAGAAAAATGTACATTTAAAAAAGAAAAAAAAGAATTCAGACCGGACATCATGTATGGTATGTACCAGCCGGTTGAGCGGAGATCTCTTTTGTCTCGTTTGGGGCAGAGCGGGTGACGATTAATCACGGTTGATCTCCTGATTGATTCTCACGATGTTATATTAAATTTTATTTTTGACCCATATACAAAAATTTTCTAGTTTCGTCACTGTATGAGGACATGGATTTCATATTATGGTGTCAAGTGTTAACCGAAGCACGACGGATCAGAACAAGAGGCAGAGACATTCCTTAAGATTTTATAGTATTTGGAAAGTTCAAAACGAGAAAATATTTCAGGTAGTTATAGGAACCACAATAGACGTATTGAAGTTATGATTTTAGTGAAACTAGCAAAACATGGATTGAAGCTCAAATCATTTTGTAACATCCCGTATACGAGTAGGTCTTTTGAAAACACGGCATATATTGTCTTTTTGAAGTTTTCGTGAAGATTTTGCTTTCACTAAATTGTGATGTATACGGTCAGATTGGTGTGGAATTTTTTTCTAAACCGAGAAGTGTGATCCCAAGTTTCTACCATTTTCTATTCATGAATTCAACCGCATTTCATTCTTTAATCATTTCGTCTAATCCGTTCTCTCCATTCAGATTATGTTCAACACCCCATAAATTCATAGTGGACTCTGTAGTAAGTTAATAAAATAGCAAACTTACATTAATTCTTTTTATTATATAAAAGACAGACTCTAAAACCAAACCCAAACCTAAAAAGCTCACAAAAGATATACTGTATCATATATTGATTATGAAGACAACAACAAAGATACCAAAATTATCACCTAATTAAGTTATACGATATAATAAGATATTATCAACCTCTTCCAAATGGATGATTTTGCTCGGGAAATTTCGCTTCACCATCCAAAGAAACTCCGCCACGACTACTGCCACCACCACCGCCGCCGCGATTCACATTTCTCACCATTCCTCCAACTCCAAGAAAATCTAACGTTAACTTATCTGAGCCGCTCATATTTCCATTGTTTCCAAAATGGACGTCGAAGATATTGCCTCCGGATCCACTGCTGCCGCCATTAACGGCCGCTAATGAGTTCATAAGACCTTGAAGGTTTCCGTTATCATTCTCCAGAATTTGTCCTCCACCAAAGTGATTACCGATTACACTTGATGGATTAGACGAAGATGCTAAGCCTCTGAACAAAGCAGAATCGTTGCTTGTGACTGAACCCATTTGTGTGGCTTTCTGAAGAAGTGCCGTGGCTGACACGTTAGAACCCGCGTTCAAGTTTTCTTCACGGTGTTGAACAAGAACGTCGGTGCTATAGAGAGAAGGAAGACTAGTCTCCGAGTTCTTGGTGTTTTCTTGAAAGAATCCGAGGTTGAAGAAGCTGTTGTTGGTACTGCTACTCTTGAGGTTGATGTTGTCGACCGGATCAAACTGTATCAGACCGTGCTGGTTCATGAAACTCTGATCATTGTTGTTTGGTGTCGTAGTTAACATTCCTTGGCTCGAAGAGCATTGGAGTAGGAAGTTAGGGTTTGATGATTGCGGAACAAAGTCTCTCCTATTTTCAGAAGATGCAATGTTCAGATTGTAACCTGCGAGAGGGGAAAATCCAGAACTTGGATGACCACTCATATGATGGTGCGAGAGAGCGCTGGCACCACCAAGTCTCCCGTAAATTCCACCAGAGCCAGCACCGCTACTAGCAGCTGCCATTGACGTAAAGCTCACGGCAGGATTTCTTGCAGTCTCTTGTATCAATGCATCACAGAAAGCCCTATGCGTGATGTAACTATCACGTCTACAAGAAAGAAAGAAAATGTAAATAAGACAACGGTTGATATTAAAGTTATTATATAATTCATATACTTTATGAAAACTATAATTCCGTGAGTCATAAATAATAAATGCTATAGTTATTGTGGCTACCATATATAGGAGAGAATGATAGAAGAATATAGAGGTCGAGTCAATTGCTAATTTAGTGAAAGACCTTCTTCATTTAATGCAAAACCCAGGAATGTTAATACAAGTCAGTCACATTCTGCAACAACGTATGTTACTCAAACCATGAAAATAAAGAAAGAAACCCTAGAAGAGCAATTAAGTCATGTCACCAGAACACTGTAATAAATTTAAGTAACGCACTCTTACCAAATTTTTTTGTGTGTATCTATATGATGTATGCATGCATATGTATGTCTAGAGAGAGAAAGAGATAAGAAAGGGTCCACAAATTGGAGAGGAGTTTCGTAAAAAGGGGAACCTGCAAAGTGAAGAAGAAGAAAACAAAAGTGGAAAATAGAAAAACAAAATCCAACTCATACATGTGACCAAATTTAGCATCTTTTAAAATTTTCTTACTTTCTATTCACTGTCTTTCTCTATTCACTACTCATCAACAACCAAACAAATACATTGATAGATCCTATGTACATAGAGATCACTATATACATTTTTATAGGCGGTGTACTCGAGGTTCAAATATCGTGGCCAAATATACAAACTTTCAGTCACAGATGATTATATATATTTGGTATTCTTCATGTAAATTAGTAAATAAGCTAAGTTTTACATGCAGTGTTGAATTCAGATTTTACTTAAAATAGTTTTTTAATATAATACAAAATATAGATGGTCCATTTTTATACTTTACCAAGATAAGAGGGTACGTATATCTAGATACCACACATACTGACACATTTATTATACGTTTCATTACTTAAACCAAATACGAACAAATTAATTTAATGAAATGGATAGAGATTAGTTACCTAGAGAAGATGGTACCACAGTCACATCGATACTCTTTAGTACCACAAGTCTTAGAGTGAGCCTTCCAATCAGATTGAACAGCGTAACGCTTAGAACATTTCTCGCATTTCCACTTCTTTTCGCCATGTTTACGGTAATAATGCTTCTTGATTCCGGTGAGGTCTCCGAGAGCACGTGACGGGTCATGGTGAACGCACGTGGGCTCCGGACAAAGATATACTTTCCTCTTCACTTCTTTGGTTGACTTCTGTTTCAGCTTCCATGGGAGATTGTGTCCTCTTCGGTGAAGCTGTAGATTTTGTTCTCTTTGAAACCCTTTGTTGCATACATCGCATATGAATCTGTTTGTAGCCATTAGTGTCTTCGGAGATAATGCTACCACTTCCGCATCAGGATCTGTTTCAATTATTAAAACTTAAATGAATAAAATTTATTCACCAATCAGACGACCCAAAATGTTAATCGGTGATGCCTAAATCGAAAAAAGATTATACACACGATTACAATTACATGTACATATAGAAAGAAAGAAAAAGATCACATATATACGTATATATATGATCTAATGGCCTGTCGCTGTAAATAAAATCTTGATACTATATTTACAAAGAAAATAGCATTAGATTAGGGTTCTTGTTTTGTTTTGTTATGTTTTATCTTAAAGCTTATAGTGTGATTCTTAGTGATAAATATATATAAAGAATTATATGTAAGAGGTACTTGCTTGGGTTTCCGGGTTGGTTTCTTCGTTTCTTGGGTGGTGGAGCTGAGGAGTTAGGTTGTTGAATCATTGACGACATAAAAGTATCTTTCCGGTTGAAGTCGTTATCTCCGGCGCCTGAGCTGGTGATGAAGAACGGCTGAGCAGAGGATGATGATGAAGGAATAACGCTAGTGTTATATGATGATGACGACATCTTTAGATCTTCTTCTTTGCGTGGAAAAGAATAATCTACAAATAATCCATAAGACAAAAAGAGTTATTAAAAAAAAAGAGAGATAGTGAAAGAAATCAAATTATAATTTCAGAAGAAAACGAAGGGAGGAATTATAAGAACAGGAAGAATCCATAGCGATTGACGACATGAAGAAATTTTTTTATAAAAACAATTCACTAGAAGACATATATAAACAAAGAAAAACAAATTAAGAGTTTATACTTTTGTTTTTTGTTTGTAAAGAAGAAGAGTTTGATTTAACTTTGTTTGTGTGTACCTGAGATCAAGAGAAAGAAACCAAGAAGAAGAAAAAAAAAAAGAGTAGTCAAATTAAAAAGCTATAAATTGAAGCTAGAGAAAAGAACCAAGAAGAAGATGATGCATGATGATGATGAAGAAGAAGACACTATTCCTATATACATATGTAGTATAATACAAACACAAACCTCAAAGCCCTATCTCTCTCTCTCTCTCGCTCTTTCTCTCTCTACTGTTTTGTGTTCTTCTTCCTTTTTTAAATAAGCCATATATGATCTTGAAAAGTATGTCTATAAGGTCCCCTCTTTCTCTCTGTGTCTGTCATTTTATTTTATCTTTTATATAATTAAAAAGCTACTTTTCGTATAAAATTAAAAATTTTACACAACAATTAAGAAGGATGGTTACGGTTTGGGTGTCACTGTTAAAACGGTGAAATGTGTCCACATGCGGGGGTGTGCTGTGGGTACCACCTTTTTCTCATTCGTATCTTTCTGGTGAGCTTTAAGACAAAACCCTCGTTTTCTCTTCATTTAACTTTGATTAGGTTTTGTTGTACTAACTTTTTTATTTTATTTATCTAATAAAATCGTTAATTATATAACATATCATATAATAATACACATGATACATCTATCATATAGACCTTTTTAAAAAATTGTTAGATTCTTGTATGAAAAACATTTGAATTTGTTTAATTTTGGTTCAATATCTTTCAATTGTTTAACCTTAGAAAAATCCAATGTAAAACATTTGAACCAAACCTTTAAAAAAGTTGCTAGCTGCTTGCCAAATACCAAAGAGATTCAAACCATTAATTCCAATCTCTCTTTAAGAGCTTTTCAATCTCTCTGGGCCAGCCCACTAGAAAATTAAACCAACAAGAAATCGAGCTAGATGAACCAAATAAATTTAGAATCGTCACACCAAGATCAAGAGACTCAATAACAACTCTGTTTCTGCCACTCCGAGAATTGGTAATTTTATTAATTGATACACATCGTTATCGGATTAGTCCAACAAATGAAGAACTACTTACGTCTCTTTTTCAATAGAATGAAGAGATAAACTTGGAAAATAAGGAATAGCTAAGCCATTGTAACAAGACAAATATAAATGATAACCTGTAGAGTGAGGATTAAGATCGAGAGCAACGAGGTTATCTTCACCGCGAAGTGAGAGGATGACCTTATTGGTGTCCCTACAAATGGCCAGAGGTGTGAGAAGTTTCCCAAAATTAATACCAAACAAAGTGTAAGTGGAAGGCAAGTGAACGGAGAATATCTTCTCCCATGTGTTATCTTTAACCCTCCACCAAAAGTCTTGCTTCTCATCAACCGTCCACCAAAATTCTTGCTTCTCATCATACTTACCACTCTTCAACTCAGAGATGCAGAGACGACCATGGAGATTGCATAAACCAATGTAGTCACCACGAGCGTTATCGGTAATAAAACGTGGGGTTGGGATAACTTGAAACATCTCTGTGTGAATATCAAAAACAATGAGTTTAGTATTTTGTGTTGGATGCCCATCTTGATCTCCCGTGAACCAGTAGAGTGATCCGTTTGCAAAAACTGGCCCCTGATCATTGGACAGATTATTATTCATGATATTATGATGATCAAGACTAATAGTATCCACGAACCTCCATTTTCTTACTTCTAAATCCAAAACCTCACACGTAGTAGTAAAAAACGGGAAAGTATTATATAGCCATACTAGTTTATATCTTCCCGTAGAGTTGTCTTTCCCAAACCCAAACTGAGAAAATGACAGTCCCGGATATTTAACATGATGTGGATCTTGAACTGATGAATCCGGATCATGTTTGTTCATAAAAATCTGTTGAATTCTCGATAAGGGGAGTTCTATATACATTTTTGTGGCCGGATTCACCACTTTTACTGCTATGTTTTTGTCGTATAAACAGACAAGGCCATCGCAGCTCTGGGATATAAGAGTTTCCGTGTACCTATTTCAAATTTCAAAGCCGTTTCATCTACCGCAGAAGCTGGCGTCGTCCCCAAGGCAACTGTTTTTAAAGAGAAATTGGCTTCCCGTGCCGCATAATCTTCAACATAATCAGAGACAATAAGAAGTTTGCACTCTTTGCTTTGCCCTAGATCCATGTATCTTTCTCTGAAATCTTTGGACGTGATCAGAGATCTCCAGTGTTTTGACACAGCTTGGAATCTCATGAGCGATTTCACCGGAAGCCTTATCATGATATCTTCGACGATATCGTTAGGTATATGAATTTTCTCAAGCTCTCTTCTTCTTCGTCTCATTCCTTTTCTTGTGGACGAAGCAACTTGATTGATCGTAGGGAGTTTTTGAGTCTCCTCCATCGATTTCATGTTTGATTGTTCTTACTTTCGTGAATTGAATTGAATGGCCGCCGAATTCATAAACAATATATGTCTTGCGTTCTCCTTCTAAAACACTTCCTTATTTCAGCGATTAGGTCAACATATAATTCTGTTTAATTGTCTGGTCAACCAATCAATCTATTTGTTTTCTTAATTTATTTTGTTTTTTTTTTTAATTTTTGATTTATTTTTTAAATATGATATGACAGGCATATTGCTGTATTTCGATTGGTTAATTAAAAAAGATAAATAAGAGAATCCAATATTTTTTCACATAATAATAACCTTACACTTTCTTTATATTTAGTTTTGTTTAAGTCATCTATCAGTTGGGCGGCCTAAACGAGTCGAAAGGGAACTAAATGACTATACTTTTTGGTACTAACTTTTTTTTTATATATACTAGATAAGAACCCGTCCAATATGCGGGTTAAAAATATTATAAATAAAGTTATTTATAAGTTTTATTTTTGCTATAATATACGGATTTATATTCATTTACAAATCTTTTTTTTATGTTACTATTAAAAGCGTATTTTTTTACAACTAAATATACAGTATATTACAAATATATTCTTTACCACAATCTAAAAAATGTCTGTATGAACACATTAAGTCAACTATTACATATTTTTTTTTACTTTCACTTTTGCATAGTTTTTTAATTATTAAAATTATTGGCTCAAAAAATATTTCGAATAAAAAATATATTACATAGTATACTAATCAATGATGTAACATCACAATAGTGTATGACCAATCATGGAGAGAACTTCGGCTTCGCCCTCCTTCCTTATGGAGAGAACATAGCGTCCAACCTCCTCCACTATGGAGAGGGCCTTGGCTCCACCTTCCTCCCTTGGGGAGATAACCTTGCATCCAACCTCCTCCATCTTCCTCTCTTGGGAAGATAACCTTGCGTCCAACCTCCTCCACCATAGAGAGAACCTCGGCTCTGCCCTCCTCATGTGTAGAGAGAATATGTTCACGTCTTTTAACTATCTCAAAATGGCTTGCTCCAACAACCAATGAAACTAAAGACCCTTTTCTAACGTCATAAAATCTTTTAATAGTAACTAATGTTAAATTTTTCAATATATTCGTGGAAGTATCTTTGACACACCATGATGTAGTCTTTGTGTCTGGAATGCCAGGACTGCCACCTTGCCCCATGTCCACTCCCACTCCATGGGCCCACCTTCCTCAGTGGGCCCCACGTCTAGTTCTAGCCCACATATATCCGATGGTCGGTTTGTTACGTCCGGGAGGCTTTAAATACTTACCCCTATAAATCATCATATAATATTTTCCTATGTTTTGTCCTCACTCGCACAGTTCCGACAATCATTTTTCGAAAGGTAACCCATCCTGAAATTACTCCAGCTCAAGCACGCTTAACTCTTAGAGTTCTCTCAGGACCATTGATCGAAAAGATAAGTGCACTTTGCTGACATAGGTGGTCAAATCAATTCTTTTAAACCTATCCGCAAAGCAGGGTGTCACAGTGTCCGAACTCCAATGGATCTATCAACAACAATTTATGTTTTCTAATCTATTGATCTATGTTTGTTGTAAGCTTGTGTTTGATTAGCCTTTTTTATCTAACCATTAGGTTGATGAGCTTCTACTCTTTATCTCCCTTTGGGATTGAATGGTTGCACAAAAAAAGTCTATGTCCAACCAATCATTGTTGAAAAAATAGAAGAAAATTAATTTGACATAAATTAAAAAATAATAGAAAATTATAAGCACGATAATATATGAATTCCAAATAATTCAAAAGTGAAAAGATAAATTAAATATAACAATCTAAAAATACTACATTAATTTTTTTTGGTCAATACATAATTCCAAATCATCTTTTTTTTTGTCAATATATTAATCTTAACAATTACGAACTGAAAAAGAAGAAAGTAGGAGAAAAATTTGGTTTAAAAAATAAGAAAAAAATTACATTTCTATTTTAAAAGTTTTACCAATAGAGCAAAGTTAAAAGCAATATTTTTGAATAAATTATTTTGTTAGATGAAAAGTGTGAGACAATCTATGTTTATATAGAAGTGAGTATTTACAAAAATTAGAATAAATAATTAACTGTATATTTTCCTTAATCCAATTTCTATTTTTTTGTAAAATTAATAACTTAAAATTAAATGTTGTAATTTCGAATTTTATGAAATATATATATATATATATATTATATATATAATCTCTTTACAATTTTTTAAGAAAAAACTTTTAATTTTTGTAAACTGAAAAAGAAGAAAGTAGGAGAAAATTTTAGTTTAAAAAATAAGAAAAATTTACATTTCTATTTAAAAAGTTTTACCAATAGAACAAAGTTAAAAGCAATATTTTTGAATAAATTATTTTGTTAGATCAAAAGTGTGAGACAATCTATGTTTATATAGAAGTGAGTATTTACAAAATTTAGAATAAATAATTAACTGTATATTTTCCTTAATCCAATTTCTATTTTTTTTGTAAAATTAATAACTTAAAATTAAAAATAAGTAAATAATGTTGTAATTTCGAATATATGAAATATATATATATATTATATATATAATCTCCTTATAATTATTTAAGAAAAAACTTTTAATTTTTGTAATTTTTTTGATAATTATCTTTTTATATTAAATATTAATTTGACACATGTCAAAATCTCAGATTGATATAAACTTGACACATGTCAAAATCTTGTTAATGACTAACTTTCAAAACCCAACTTTATATAATAAGATATTTCTAATTAACTCGTTAATAATATAACATATCATATATTAATACACATGATACACCTATCATATAGATCATTTTTAAGTTTTGTTAGATTCTTGTATGAAAATAAATATATTGCTATTTTTATTCTGGTTCAATATCTTCAATTGTTTAACCTTTTAAGAAAAATCCAGTGCAAAACATTTGAACCAAACCTTATAATAAGTTGCTAGCTGCTTGCGAGATACCAAAGAGATACAAACCATTAATTCCGATACGTATCTCTTTAAAAGCTTTTTAAACTGATACTGAAATACAGAAATTATTTATTCGACCATATTGTTTGATTTATCTTTTTACCTCGTTTTTTCTAAGTATAAGTTTATTTTATTTTATTTTTACTGCTGTTTACAAACCATAACATACGTATCAGGTGACTTCTCATCCGCTCTTAAATAGCATCGGTGCTTATAATTGAGATCGTACCAACTGCAATGGGTCTTTGGACAGGGCCATTCAACTAAGCTGAGATAGCTAAGCCTTTCCCTGATTTGGGTTGTAATATGTTTTCCAAATGGTAATATGCAATAGCGCACACAGACACACACACACACAAAAGAGCTAATATTAATATAGTAGCTAATCCTCTTCTCTAATTGATTTTTTTTTCCAGAATTCTCAAAACTATTAGCTTCAAGATGCATTCATTCCCAAACAGTTATTTTGGTTAATAAATTTTACATTCATACAAAAAAAATTAATCTTTTTACAATTCTTTTCATTTTGTTGCAAAGGAACAAATTGAAGATATTATAACAACAAACAGACCAAGATCCAGTTGTTTCCGGGGCAGCCCACTAGCTAGAAAATAAACCAACAAGATATCTAAATGAACCGAATAAAAATTTAGAATCGTCAGACCAAGATCACGAGACTCAATAACCAACTATGTTTTCTGCCATTCCGAGAACTGGTAATTTTATTAATTGATACACATCATTATCGGATTATTCCAACCAATGAAGATAATTACGTCTCTTTTTCAATAGAATGAAGAGATAAACTTGGAAAATAAGGAATAGCTAAGCCCTTGTAACAAGACAAATATAATTGATATCCTGTAGATTGAGGATCAAGATCGAGAGCAACGAGGTTATCATTACCGCTAACTGCGAGGATGACCTTGTTGGTGTCCCTACAAATGGCCAAAGGTGTGACAAGGTGCACATAGTCAGAACCAAACAAAGTGTAAGTGGAAGGCAAGTGAACCGAGAAGATCTTCTCCCATGTGTTATCTTTAACCCTCCACCAAAAGTGTTGCTTATTACGCTTCCATGTGTAAAAGTCTTGCTTCCCCCACTCAACCTCAGAGATGCAGAGACGACCATGGAGATTGCATAACGCAATATAGTGACCACAAGCGTCATCGGTAATAAAAGGTGGCATTGGGATGACTTGAAACATCTCTGTGTGTATATTAAAAACTATGATTTTGGTATTTTGCATTGGATCTCCATCTTCATCTGCCGTGAGCCAATAGAGTGATCAGTTTGCAAACACTGGCCCCTGATCATTGAAGTGATTATGATTCATGATATTATGATGATCAAGACTAATAGTATCCACGAACCTCCATTTTTTAACTTCTAAATCCAAAACCTCACACGTAGTAGTAAAAAATGGGAAAGTATTATATAGCCATACTAGTTTATATCTTCCCGTAAAGTTGTCTTTCCCAAACCCAAACTGAGAAAATGACAGTCCTGGATATTCAACATGATGTGGATCTTCAACTGATAAATCCGGATCATGTTTGTTCATACAAATCTGTTGAATTCTCGATAAGGGCAGTTCTATGTACTTTTTTGTGGCCGGATTCACCACTTTTACTGCTATGTTTATATCGTACAAGCAGACAAGGCCATCGCAGCTCTGGGATATATAGAGTTGCCAGGTACCTATTTCAAATTTCAAAGCCGTTTCATCTACCGCAGAAGCTGGCGTCGTCCCCAAGGCAACTGTTTTTAAAGAGAAATTGGTTTCCCGTGCCGCATAATCTTTAACATAATCAGAGACAATAAGCAGGTTGCACTCTTTGCTTTGCCCTAGATCCATGTATCTTTCTCCGAAATCTTTGGACGTGATCAGAGATCTCCAGTGTTTTGACACAGCTTGGAATCTCATGAGCGATTTCACCGGAAGTATCATCATGATTTCTTCGACGATATCGTTAGGTATATGAATTTTCTCAAACTCTCTTCTTCTTCGTTTGATTCCTTTTCTTGCGGACGAAGCAACTTGATTGATCGTAGGGAGTTTCTGAGTCTTCTCCATCGATTTCATGTTTGGTTCTTCTTACTCTGGTGAATTGAATTGAATGGACGCCGAATTCATAAACAATACTCTTATGTCTTGCCTTCTCCTTCCAAAACAAATTAATTTCCTTATTTCAGCAATTAGGTCAACCAATTAACCGACAAAACATTAACCTTACACTTTCTTATGTTTAGTTTCGTTTACGTCATTAGATGGGCCTAAACGAGCCGAAAGGAAACTAAATCACTATGCTTTTTCGTATGTTAATTTTTCTTAGTTGCATTAATTTCAAGAGACCTCTCTCCATTCTACCAAGCTTTCTTCTCCATTCTATGTGTAGTTGGATTTTGGAAAAAGGGGTTTGTGATTAACTCTCTCCCATGAAGCCCTGTGGATAATTACAACACTATACCATGGGCATATAACTAGCTTAAACCTCATAATCACACTGTCTACATGAGCATGACACAACTTGTGCAGATTCCATATTAATTAAAACCCATTGTGAACCCATTAACTGTATCTTTTGCAATAGACTCAGGGGTCTATCACGTTTGTAATACTCTCATACACAATCCAACTGAATATTTTGAACCAGTAATCTACCAGGATCCCACACTGACACACACTTAGTGAAATCTGCAGATCCCTAAAAACTTTTCTGCGCTTTGCAGACCATAGCTTTTGGAAGCCTCTGAATTAACTGCTTTGAAACGCCATTATTCAACTATGCTCCCAGACTCTGAATCCAATGCCTTTATACCAGAATCTAGCTACACACATCTAAAGTGTCTCTGCAAATATTCAGTTTATTCTGAATTTGTTCGGTCGCCCGTTTGATGTCTCCACTGGAACTGGTCAAAACTGATATTTCGAAAGAACTGATTCCGGAGCAGATTGAAAACGCTTGAATAAAAAGCAGATTAACCGGCAAAACTTCAATCCCACCGTCGAATCTCAAGTCTGTGATATCACAAAGCTCCCCATAAAATTTCAGCATGATCAGACTACTCGTTGCCTTGAAAAGTCATCTAGAAACTGATTTCTGCATTATTTATTTTCAAGTTGTGAAAATTACTAATCCGGTAATCCCTCCTGTGATTACCTTAACTTCACTGAATTTTTCCAAGCACATTCTGCAGCTCCATCACTTGCACTCTGATGTTAACCAAGGATCTGATGATATTCTCTGAATTAATTTGATGTTTTCCTTTCTTTGACCCACAAACTTCACAGCCACGTTTCATGTATCGCTCTGACAAAATGACCACAACTCATACCTTCCTCAACTTTGAAGTAATCATACCTTAGAGAGCTTCCACCAATTTAGCATAATCCAAAATCTCTCCATAGACAGAACATGGGAAAACAATTGCTCAGGAACCAACTCAGCTGAATCATCTTATACTCAAACCACAAAATCTTCTGGCTCAGCTTGACAGAAACCTGAAATCTTGACCAAAACTTCTCCAAAGCCTTTTTTCAGTTAAACCTTCGGAGCAACACAAGCCGGAGAACCATTTCGAGCAGCAACCTTGGGATATAAAATTCCCATCAAACCACATACGACCAGCAAACAATCTTTACATCACTAGAAAGATCTCGCTTTCAAGTTTCTAAAACATCTTTCAACTCTCAAATCCAAGTTCTGTAGACAAAGATAACAAAGAAGAAAGTATCAAACCGGAGTCAGAACAATATCTTTCAAGTCTGAACCCTTAACATGAAGTCACAGCGAATGCAGACAAAAATTCCAAATTTCATGATGGTGACTTCAAACAAAACAAAACAAATTTCTTGATCATATATGCGTCTGAGTAAGGAGCTTCTCCAAACAAAAATTTCTCAACTGGAACCAACAATGATGTCAATCTATAGAATTTTCTTCTACAAGCTTCCTCCACTCTAAGATTGAAACACGTTTGTTGTTCATTGTGTTTTCTCTCTTGATCTAAATCAAACTTTCCACTTGGATCTATTTAAGCATGCATAAAATTATCTTCTCCAACATTCTTTGATTTCCTCTCTTAAGAACCACCAACGAAACACAACCCAAGAAGAACATAGACTTTTAACACTCTCTGAACCACAACAAATTTGATAAAGATCAATTATCAAATATTCTCTTCTTCTCTCTTCCTCCTAGGACACATACAACAACACATATCCAAGAATGCCAAATCGATTCTGGTGGTGAGAACCATCCATTTGTCACACAAGGCATCCATATAAGCATCACCAAAAGACCATGGGTTCAAGGACAAATAATATGGCCAAAACAATTATATATCTCCTGATTCACTTTCAATTGAGACAAGACTTCAAACGTCTGAAAATATCATGATGCAATTAGACACCAATCGGAGATCAGTTTCAACTTGCTCCCTTTAAACGTCTCAGACACCATCTGAATTGTTAAATCCCAATTGAAACACAATTTCAGCAGCACTAGAAGTCAAACAATTCTATATAAGGCCACCAAAAACATCAACACCACAAAGGCAAAAACACAAGCCTCTGTTTAATTCATACATAGCCGTGCTTTGCTTCAAGATTCAGATATCTTACCCACAAATTAAGATTAACGAATCTTTTTTTTTTTTTTTACCATCGAGACTTTCCGAACTCGACAACATCGACATCTGAAAAAAAACCAACACGATTCTCAGTCAGGTTCTCTCTTTCCTAACCGATCTGTTACAAACCCAACTCAATTAAGAAGACCAGATAAGATTCACTGCTATCTGTACCGCACGATTGGATCATCTCTGGTGACATGAAAATTTGTACTCTTCATCTTCGAAAAAATCCAATGGGCTTTAGTATTTGGACTAAAACTTCTATGGGCTTTATGGGCCTAACTGCTGATTAGTGAAAAAACAACCTTAATTATACTAAATTGTCAAAATACACACTTTTACCCCTTTAACTAGTTTATACTAAATTATAAACAACTTTAACTTAATTATACTAAGTTTCTCTTTCTTGCGTAACTCTCGATACAAAGATAATTGTGTTTAAACTTTTTTTAGTTTCAATTAAATGGACTTTTGTAGGGGATCGATGAAGTCAGATGATGTCCATGTAGTTTAGGTTTCCATTGTTTGAATAGTATAGTAGGTTTCTGTTTGGTGATGATATCGATGCATGGAGTGAGATGATAATGATGGTGATGATATCGATGCATGTAGTTTTAGGTTTTGATTGTTACTTCGTACACTATAGGGTTTTTTTTTCATGCATGTTTCGCCTTTGTTTTGTGGTTGACTTTGAGTTACTGTGTTAATTGTTAAAGATTCTTTTATCTTTTCTTTTATTTGTTTTAATCGGTGGTATCTTTTTTATATTTTAATTTGTAGTTCTGGAGTCTCCAGGAAGACAGGAAACTACATGATCTAGTGCAAAAACTGATCAGAATACATGTGGTGTACCATTAGTTCAATGAGAAAATGGTGAGATTTCTCAAATTATTAACTTTTTTTTTATAACCATTTAGTTTCTGTTATATGTTTAAATTTGTTTTGGTTTATAATTTTAGGTGGCAAATCCATTATCAGATTTCAAAATAAAAAGGTATGTTTTTATTAAATAGTTTACATTTTTAGTTTATTTATCTTGTTTCGTTTCTTTAATTAATTTCCAAAAAAAAAATACATCTTAAGAATTTAATTATTACATTTTCTTAATTTAAATTTAAATTCTTGTATTTTTTTAAACAAAATTCAACCAGAATTTGACTGCTAATCAAGCTGAAGCTTTCCACCCAAAAATTATTACCCAAGACAAGAAAAGAAAGGTAGTATTTAATAACTTCTCAATATATTAAATTATTGTTTAATATGTTTTCTTAGCATTAAAAATCGTCTTTTTTATATAGCGGCCGAAGAAGTCAAAATAATACCTTTTTGATTCGTCCCGAAAGCCAAGAAAAGGCCAAAACATGAAATGTGTAATTCGTTAATAAATTATGAATTTATTATTATTGTATATTAACTAGGTGCTTCTCCACGCAACGCGTGGGTTGTAGTGTAGTAGGCACTTTTTTGTTTTTTTTGGTCTTTTTCGTTTTCTCTTTTGTATTATTTCGTTTTAATTAGGCATATATGGGCTTCGCAGTCAATTGTATTTATACACTATATGTTTATACCATTTCGTTTAGATGTGTACAATTGTGGCGTTTATTTTTTATGAATTATGAGGATATTGTTTCTTGCTTTTGAGGATCCAATCTTATCATTGACTGATATTGTTCCCAATACATTTATTGTATTTTAGATTTTCTAATTGACTGCTTATGTAAACCTTTCATATGTTGATGTTGCAATAATAAGTTATTTTTAAAATAATTATCTTCCGTGTAAGTGATTATGTTTGTATGCCCATGTTTTGGTCTAATATCAATAAGATCATTTCTGTTTTTTTTAAGTTGGCTTTGAAACCAATTTTGAGTTAATCAAATAACGGGTCGAATTATGATGTTAATAAGTAATATGAATTCTTATGTATATATATTGTATATATGTGACTATAAGTTTAGCTAACTAAAAAATTCTGTAATATTTAAATATAATCTTGAACATATATATATATATATTATTTGTGGGAGGAATGTATGGAATTATTAGATAGAAGTTATTTTGAGTTAAATGACCTTTTATGCCTTTAAAGTGAGTTAAATATTAATAAATTTTTATATGTGTCTTGACCTTTTTAAAAAGGAATACTAAGTGTTTCCTTCCAAATTTGAAGTGACATAGTATTTTAGTTTTCTTATATGATTTTATGAACTTCAATGTAATGGTTTTTCAAAGTAATAAGTACACTCACACTGATTGAATTATAAAATTTAGAGAAATGTTTATTTCGATTAATCATCTGCTCTTTTAAATATATTAAATAAGTATGTTGTTGTTCCTACAAATAGAATAACATATATTATAGTTTAACCATGTAGTTAAGCAATGGAAATGGAACTTGTGATCGCAAGACAAAATGCTTATATATATTATGTTACACATTGATCGTTTAAAAATGAATAGGAACATCTAATTCTCAAATAAAGTTGATTTTTTTGTTAAAACCAACATATGTGAATTTAAATTTAACTATGCAAATTTAAAAAATAAATATGAATAGATTAGAAAGGCAAGAAATATAAAAGAAATATTTTGTTTTTATATAAATAAAATAAAATTTGAAAACAATGTTAAATATATATAATACTTTCTAAATTAAAATATAGAATCAAACTCTTACAAGTTACAACACATATGAGATATAACAACATTTGATATTGGTGGGAGAGGAGGAGAGAATGATTACTATAAGATGGTAATCCAAATTTGATAATGGAGATGAATCTTCAAAAAATAGAACAATGTAATATATATATATATATATAATACTTTCTAAATTAAAATATAGAATCAAACTCTTACAACACATATGAGATATAACAACATTTGATATTGGTGGGGGAGGATGAGAGAATGATTACTTATAAGATAATAATCCAAATTAGATAATAGAGATGAATCTTTTAAAATAAGAACAATGTAAAATATATATCATGTAGTCTCTAAAATTAAAATTTAGCATTAAAAATTTACAATGATATTTCATTTGTTTTTTACAACCCATACAACAAAAATAAGAAATCAAAAATAAAATAAAAAACGAAAAATGATTTGAGGTATTGTAGAAGAGAATGAGAGAATGTGAAAATGAGATAGTAAAAGAATGTCAATATGAGAGAATAAGAGATTGAGAGAATGCTTATTTATATGATAAGAAATGATGGAAGTTATATTTAGAATTATGGAGTTACAATAGTAATTATTGTGTTTGAATAAAATTGAGTGGTAAAATATGATTAATGCATAATTTATTTTATTTTCAGTTATAATTTTATTTTAATGTGTGAGTTAAATGTATTGTGTTTATTGGGTCTTAAATATTGTATAAAGCAATTAGAAAGCAAATAAAAAAATAAAAAAAATTTGAAAACATTAAATGAAAATCAACCAATAAGGAGAGACCAAAACCTTACTTTTATATATATGATATATTGCTTTAAACTTTGAAATGAGAAATATATTATGAACAATAATTTTACATGAGAAATAAATTAATTTAGCAACCAAAATATGAATATAAATTTAGCCAACCAAAATAATTAAAAAATATTAAAATTTAGCCAAAAATATTTTCTCTTGAAAGATAAATAAGTTAGTAGGAGGAATGAATTAATGTATAATTATTGGATAGGAGTTACATTTGATTTAAATGGAGTTACATGCCTTTAATTACAAATAAATATTTTCATTTTTTATAACCTAAAATAAAAGGAATACCAAGCGACCGAATCAAAATTTACATGATTGGTTGTTTGTTGATATAAACTCAACACTTACACATAATATTTCAAAATATAAAAATATTACTTTTGAAGTGACAAACTAAATTAGTTTTCTTATAAAATTATATGAATTCTTCAATCTCAATAATTTTTAAAACCCCAAGGATAACTTATATTTTTTTGGTTTTTTTTTCACTCATCAATTTAATTTATAGTGCTAGATTTCATACTAATGATTTCATCTTTAGAGAATTTAGTTAAATGGTATTTTTTAAATTATATTTTATTTTTATATTTAAGTTTCAGTTGAATATGATTTCTTTTTTTGGATCATGTTTTATTTTGATTAAACACACAAAACCAATTGTTTAATTATGTTCTTTTTGTTTTCAAAAACCTCAAATCATAAAAAATATATATATTTATATTATATTGATTTTTGCAGATTTATCAATTGGATCACAGAACAAAATAGTCTTTATAAATGGATAATTATATTGATCTTTAAATATTATATTGATCTATATAAATTATTAAAAATGATACATGAATATTTAAGATAACCAGAGACATAATAGATAATTAGATATGGATCATTTCAACTTCATGATCTTAGTGTGTGGTGAATATTGTAAGAAAGTATGAAAATAATGACTTACAAGATGTTAATATAAAATAGAAAATGGAGATAAACCTTTTAAAAGATTAAAAATATATATATATAAGATATACATATCATACAAACTGTAAACTAAGCTTTTACAATGATATTTGATTTGATTTTTTATAACCCATACAACAACAATAACAAAAAAAAAACAAAACAAAAAAAAAGATTTGAAAGTAGTGGAAGAAGATGAGAGAATGAAAGAGTGATAGACTAAGAGAATAAGATAATGAGTAATTATAGGAAGAGAAATGATGAAAAATTACATTTAGAAAAATGAGAGTTACAATTCTAATTTATTGTTTTGTTTTTAATACAATTGATTAATACAACTTAGTGGAGAAATAAAGTTAATGCATAATTTATAGGGGGAATTCATATGATTTCAGTTTTATATTATGTGAGTTAAATGTGAAAATTAATTGTTTTTAAATTTGTGTTTTAATATAAATATTTTTTTTGTTAAAATTGCATTGCCATGGACCAATAAGGAGAGAGTGAAACCTTACTTTTATATATATGATTCGTTATTAATAAGTTTTCAATTTATTATTGTACAGAGTGTGAGGAAGTTGAGGGTGGACCTTGAATGAGCAACTAACATTTGTTCATCTTTCATAAATGTCACTTTAAAAAAAGTTTAGTTTCAAAGTTTTTAAAAAGTTTTATGAAATGCCATATTGTTTACATATTATAAAATGTAATAATTAAATTTTTATGAAATACCATATTATAAACTTTTATGAAACGCCATATTATAAACTTTTATGAAATGCCATATTGTATACATTATGAAATGCCATTTCATATTATGGCATGTCGGCAACTTGAGGGTGGACCTTGAATGGATTTTTGCCATAGGATATACAATATGGCATTTCATAAAAGTTTATAATATGGCATTTCATAAAAATTTCATAAAAGTTTATAAAATGGCATTTCATAAAAGTTTATAATATGGCATTTCATAAAGATTTAATTATTACATTTTATAACATGTATACAATATGGCATTTCATAAAAAAATTTAAATACTTTGAAACTAAACTTTTTTGAAAGTGACATTTATGAAAGATGAACAAATGTCAGTTGCTCATTCAAGGTCCACCCTCAACTTCTCTGTTTATAATATGGCATTTCATATTATAAAGTGAACTATGCTGTCCAATCATTGTTCATGCAAACTTTTTATCATAGTGGCATATAGTTACATTGTTACACACCATCATAATAGAAACATATCAATATCTTAAATGATGATGGAATAAATAAACAAAGTAACAAATTAAATTGACAAATTGTAAAGAGTTTAAGGTATTATTAAGGTTATTTATTTACGAGAAACTTAACCGAACTAGATTGAATTGAAGAGGAATTTTTGCAAAACCAAATCAAATTAAATATTTCTGAATATATATGAACTCTAAAATCGGAACAAAATATTTATGCTTTTTAAAATATGGAATCAAAAAAAATATGAATTTTAATATTATACAAAATAGAATTAGATTTTAAAACTATTGGTGATTTTAAATCGAATATCTAAAATATAAAAACTACATGAAAAATTCAAAAACACCTGAACTAGAATTGTTGGTCTTGTATGGATCATAAACTCTTGGAACCGTAAAAAAACAAAATCTAATGAAACCGAACGACCAGACCTATTTTTTGGTCAACTGAATTATATTGATGGATTATATATCAACAGATTACAAAAGATGTTACGGGGGTTCCAAATACTATAAGAACTCCCACAGTTAGACTATTGCCTAATCTAAAAGATGCCATTTATGTGAACATAGCCCAACCCAAAAAATTCCTACACAGCTACCCAATAGTCAATCTATCAGAAACTAAGCAGAGGATATAACTCTCTCATGTTCGAAAATACTATGCAACCAAGATGGAGGACCCGCTGTTACATAGGATTGAAGTCCACACTCACTTGTGACACCTTGAGCGATAAGAAAAGCTCCTCTTAGTTCTTGATCCCTCCACTTCCACATTCCACCTATTTACGAAACCTAATAACTTCAAAAGTTCACTTGATTCATAATTGAAGGATGGCCAAGCTTTTGGTCTCAAGACGCAACGAACCAGAGATGCAACTTCCATGGCTATGGTGACTTTGACACGTCGATGGCTTATTAGACAGTCAATTGCCCATTTGGTGACCAAAAAGTTTGCCTTGTCTTTGCTTTCCACATTGGTAAAAACTTTTCGACTGTGTAAGAGAACTTTCCCCCTTTCATCCCTCAAAACCCACACTCCTCCTGCAAGTTGGTTCCTTCTCGACCACGACACACCAACATTACATTTAACCCAAGATACGGGAGGTGGACTCCAAACTTCATTCCTTCTCGGCATTACCTCTAGTTCACATGTTCCATGTGTGATGTGTTGAGCCGCTACCGTTGTTATCTCCGGTAAAATCTCTCCATTTATATCCAACCTCTGAGCAATAAACCATTCCTCCACATCTTCATGAATTTTGTTCACCGAATCAGGAGCTGAGAAGGACTTTTCTTCAAAGAGGAAGATGTTTCTATTCTTCCAGATTCTCCATATGATCCAGGGAAAACTTTTCCTCAGCTGAGATGGCCAATGTTTGTTATCTCTGTTAATCAGTAAATGGTGAAGGTTCGAGTAAACAGATCCCTTGTCAAAGCCGAACTCAGGAGATGGGTAATATGAAAGAGCCCATACCTGTCTAGCACCAAAACACTGAAAGAGAACATGGTTTATTGATTCTTCTTGCTGACCACACAATTGACATCTATCTTCAAGCTGAATACCTCTGTTTTTAAGTTTGGAGATAACTGGTAGAGCTCCACTCAAGACTTTCCAAAGAAACACTTTAAGCTTGGGATCAGTATGTAGTTTCCAAACCTGTGCTTTCAGCTCATTTATCGAAGGCTGGAGATTTGCGTCATGGTGAAGTTCCTGATTGAATTGAGTATCAGCCACCCAATACGCAGATTTGACCGAGAAGTCTCCACTTTTATTGTGTTTCCACACAAAAAAATCCTCTTTGTCCACCACAGGTTTACTTTTCAGGATCCTCATAATGTCTAACGGAAGAAAGTGAAATTCCAGCTTTTGAACATCCCAATCCCTTCTCCCAAAGTCGATGAGTTCCTTTACATTTAGGTTAATGTCGATGATGGAGTTTTTTTATCCAAGGTGGTCTCATCTCTCCATCATCAACCCAAGGATCCATCCAAACCTTGAGAGAAGCCCCATTCCCTACTATGCGTTGCAGACCTTTTAGTAATAGCTCTCTACCAAAAAGGATACTTCTCCAGCCGAAGGAAGGTCGAGAACCTAACCTTGCTTCAAGAAAACCAGAGTTTGGAAAGTATCTAGATTTCAGAAGTTTGGAGAAAAGACAGTTTGGCTCCTGAAGTAATCTCCACGCTTGTTTGGCTAAAAGAGCCTGATTAAATAATCCAAGATCTCTGAAACCCATTCCTCCCCAGTCTTTTGGTAGACACATTTTCTTCCAACTAATCCAATGAATCTTGCGTTGATGGTCATTTGCAGTCCACCAATAGTTTGCGATTGCACTAGACAGGTTTGCACAAGTTGTCTTCGGCAGCTTGAAACAGGACATCGCAAAAATCGGTATAGCCAGAGCCACATATTTTATCATGATTTCTTTACCTCCCATCGAAAGAGTTTTGGCATGCCTACCCGAAACCTTTGCATTCAACCTATCTTTTATGTAGCTCAACATTTCAACTTTTGAGCCACTAAAATACTCAGGTAGCCCCAAATATTTAGCTGCTCCTTCTTCGTTGAAAATCCCCAGCACATTTTGAATGACCCCTTTTGTATTTTCCGGCACCTTGGATCCAAAAGAGATGGAGGATTTGGCTTGATTTATTTCATGACCAGTAGCCTTCCCATAGGTAGTTAAGATCGACTGCAACTCCAAAGCTTGAGCCGAGGTGGCTTTACACATAAAGAGGTTGTCATCAGCGAATAGCAAATGGTGAAGAACCGGTCCATCTTCATGTAGACTTATACCAGATAGTCTACCTTCAACTTGAGCCTTATTGAGCAAATGGGATAACCCCTCAGAGCACAAGACAAAGAGGAAAGGTGACAGGGGGTCACCCTGTCTCAGGCCCCTTTGTGGTTTAATGAGACCATGCGGCTGATCATTAATAAGAACTGAGAAAGTTACCGTGGATACAAAGAACATTATCCAATCAACCCATTTGACTTGGAACCCAAGAGCGAGTAACATGGATCTGAGACAAGACCATTCCACTCGGTCAAAAGCTTTGGACATGTCTGACTTGACGGTCATGAATTCAGAAGAGACCCCCGGTATAGTATGTAAACTGTGAACTATCCCGTGGGCAACGAGGATATTGTCAGAAATAAACATATCCGTGACAAAGGCAGTCTGATTCTCAGATACTATAAGAGGAAGCAGAGGTTGAAGTCTTTTAGCCAGGATCTTCGAGATCACTTTGTAAAGAACCGAGCAAAGACTGATAGGTCTCAGATCTTTCATCAATGTAGGGTTAGGAATCTTGGGGATTAAACAGAGGTGAGTGTAATTCCATTCTTCTGGAAAAATTCCTTCTTCAAAGAACAGATTTACTTCTTTAGTTACTTGATCACCTATAATGTCCCAGTAATGCTGGAAAAAAGTTGCCGACATGCCATCAGGGCCAGGAGCACTCGACGGTTTGATGGAGAACATTGCCTCTTTGATTTCCTCTTTGGTAACCTCTTTGACCAAATCGTCGTTCATGGTTTGAGAAACCCGCGATAGAAAGTCAGAGAACCAGGAAGAAAAGGGAGTCGGGTTGGAAGAGGTGAATAAGGTCTGAAAATAATCAATGGCCACTGCTCCTTTTGCTGCTTCAGACTTTTGTTCAACTCCATACTTGTCCACCAGGAACTTAACTCTCCGTCTAGACCTGTTTTCTTTTACCGAGGCATGGAAGAATCTTGAGTTTCGGTTCCCACTTCTTAACAACTGATACATGCTTCGTTGTCTCTAAAAATTTTCATCTTCCTGATAGGCTGCTGCTAGCTCTCGTTTTAAATTACTGACTACCATCGCTCGAGGAAATGAAGATGAGATATTTCTAGTTCCGATTCCAACTGCGTGATGTTCTCTTTTGCATTCGGATTATTATTCCTTTTCCAGGCACTGAGGGTTTTTCTGCACAATCTTAATCTTTGAGAGACACTACTTGCAGCTCCTATAGAAATATTCCCCCAATCTTGAGCGATTGCTTCTTCCACATTTGGTTTGTAAAGCAAGCGACTGTCAAACCTAAAATGTCCTCGATACTCCTCTTGAGAGTCCATCAGTTTCAATAGATCCTCTCATATCCATGAAACGTTGGTTAGAAGCCGAGAAAAGAGAGAACCATTCTTTATTACCAAAAACTCTATCCAAACGACTTTGGATCCATAAATCATACCGCTTCCCTGCCCAAGTAAACCAATTACCTTTGCTAGCAAGTTCCACCATGTCACAAGTTTAAAGCATTTCTGAGAAGGGTTTGAAATTTGAGTCACATCTTCTGGGGCCTCCAAGTTTTTCTCCATTGTGGAGGATATCATTGAAATCACCAGGGATACACCACTGATCCTTACGACCAACTCTAATTCTGCTCAATCTCTCCCAATTTCTGTTCGTTTTTAAAGACTGGATCACCATATATACACGATACAAAAAACGAAACTGCTCCAAATTGAACTTGAAAATCCATCAGGTTTTTATCTACAAACTTAAAATCCACCTGAACTCCGCTTTTAATAAAGAAGGCTAAACCACCACTTTTTCCAACTGGTTCAACCGTGAAGACCCTCTCATAACCAAGCCAAACTTGAAGATCTACTAACACATTCCTACTGTGCATAGTTTCCATTAGGAATAAAATCTCAGGCTAATGGTTTTTACGCATTTCTTTGAGATGATGAATTGTCAAGTCTTGAGACCGTCCCAAGTCTTGACGATTCCAACTTATTAAGTTCATTGCGCTTTGGGCAATCTCTCCTGTGGGATTACCTCTAAGGGGTTTAGCTTAGAAGATTTCGCAGAGCTTGATCCCTCATCAACTGCTTTTTCATTTTTCTTTTACCAGTCGCTAACCCGAGCTTAAGATTTTGGAGACTACCAGCTCTCGAGGTCTCCAGTGGTTTGGCCTTTCTAGTGCTTTTTGAAGGTCTTTTTCTTGGTGCAGGCTTTTTGGGCTTAATCCCGGAAGAACCAGCTCCTAAAGAACCAGTTCTGAAAACCGTTGGATTAACCTGAAAAGGCTGGGATAGAGCAAAGAAGGTCACCGGTTCTTGGAGGGAAAGGGGAGAGAAAGGCTCCAGGTTCCAAGATTGACTGTCTTCAAGTGCAGGGTGCATCATCGACTGAGTTGCACTACATACTCTTTCCGAGTTCTCCAGATTAATCGCTACATTCTCGTAACTAAAAACCATTCCTTTGTCCTTATTCACATCCGAGTGAACTATTGGTGGTGGCTCAAGGCGTAGGACAGATTTCTGAAGAATGGGGTCCTTTTCTACTTCACTTACTGATTTAATAAATTTATCTCTTCGAAGTAGCCTTTTTGTTGCATCTGAGACCAATAGATATTGTCTCATGCCTTCTAATACATCCGCTGCTATCTTTGGTCTTCCAGTAGCAGCATCGATACCGACTTGGTCTTCCTTCAAAACACCAAAGAGTGGGTCAGATTCTTTGGTAAGTAAGGGCTTTTTCTTTTTTTCCACAGGTAGATCCATACGTCTAGCATCCGCAGTATCCTGTCTTTCCTTTATAAGCAGAGGACATTAGTCTCGTTCATGTGTTAGCCTCTGACAATTATAGCACCACTTTTGAATGCGCTCATACTGAAACCTAACTTCGGCTGATCCTCCTTTTGGTAGATTGATGATTTTGGATCTTCGTAGGGGTCTGGCCACATCAAAAAGAACTTTAACTCGCACAAACTCTTGTAGATGCGGTTGTTCCGGGTCGAAAGCAACTTCAAGAACTTGACCAATCAACTCTCTGAGCGCTGTGATAGCTTTTTTGGTGTAATAGTTGATGGGTAGATTCCAGATCTGCACCCAAATCGAGATGAACTGGAGGTAATTTACCGGCGGGAACTCTTACCATTTATCCACAACTAATGACCACTCATTGAAGGTGTGGGCATATTTGTTCAACACATCTTGTAAATCATATTCTGAATTGAAGATGAACTGAAACTTTTCCTTAGTGAGAGCAATACCTTTGACTCGACCTTCTTTTTGCCATTTCATAGGCATGTTGCAAAGAAGTTTGTTCATTGGCTGACTTTCAGGGTTCAGAACCCTTCCGACGAGGCTAAGCTCATTCCTCACTATTGAGGAGAATTCAGGCAGATCAGGTATATCAAAAGGCTTTTCCTTTTCTTCTTCAAAGACAGCCATGAGGACTTTATCCATTGCCGACGACATCTTTTAGACTTTTAAGATAAGAACACCGAAGAGCAAGACATAAACCCTAATTCGCAGAATAGATCTAAGAAAATAAAGTAACTTTGGAAGCTGAAATGGAGAAATCTTGGAATAAAAACGTGTAATAAACCACAAAGCTCTCTTCACAAATTAGTCAAAGACACTAATTGAGAAAGAGGGTCTTAAGTCCAAAAAAAGAAACTTGAGGTCAGTTATATTATATAACTATCGGTTTGATATTTATGTTTTACCGCGAGATTTCTTTTATATTATATAATCACAACTCATTTGGCCAATAATATTATGGCCTCCCTTGGTACATGACTTTTAAGATTTTTTAAATAGAATAAATTAGAAATAAAAGATATATAATTTTCTTTTATAAATAATAAAAGCATTGGCATCTAGTTGAGGAGGTGTTGGGATGATTTGTAACATCTCTGTGTGAATATCAAAAACTATGAGTTTAGTTTTCGTTGATGGATCTCCTTCTCCATCTCCTGTGAGCCAGTAGAGTGATCCGTTTCCAAACACTGGCCTTTGATTATACAAGATGTGATGATGATCAAGAGGAGTAGTATTCACGAATCTCCATTTTTTTCCTCTAAATCTAAAACCTCACATCTTACCTTCTTCTTGCTAAGTGTAGTGGAAGCAGGAAACTTATTATACAGCCAAACTAGTTTATATCTCCTGGTAACGCAGTCTTTCCCAAATCCAAACCGAGTAAAGAATATGAATGGAACTGGCTCCTTCTCCGTATACTCTATAAGAAGTTTCTGAATTTTCGCTAGAGGGAGTGTTGAAAACATTGTTGTGGCCGGATTATCACTTCCACTGTTATCGTCATGTCGTAAATGCAGACAAGGCCATCGCAGCTCTCGGAAATCTCGAGAAACCCCCTGAACTCTCTGAATTCCAAACTCTCTTTATCTTCCACAGAAGCAGACGTTGTCCCCAAAGCCAATGACTGTAAAAGAGAGCTTTGGCTGCACGATCTACCAAATCATCACAGACAAAAAGGAGTTTAGGATCTTGTGTTTGCTGATGAGACATGTGTCTTTCCTCGAAACCCTTCGACCTGATCAGAGTTCTCCAGTGTTTTGACACAAATTGGAATCTGAGGAGCGATGTCACCGGGAGCTTTACTAGGATTTCTTCGACGATATCGTTAGGTATATGAATCTCCTCAGACTCTCTTCTTGTTTTTCTTCTTCGTTTGACTTGTCTTCCTAAGAGCAACAAAGCAGCTTGTTTGATTGTAAAGAGTTTCTGATTCTTCTCAACCGAAGCCATCTCTCTTCTTCTTATTCTCTGATATAGCATTTGGGAGTTGGCATTTGGCACGTGTGGAGAGGATAAAAAAATTGAGTCACGTGCAAATAATGGTGAGTTGTACTGATGAGCTGTGAAGTCGAGAAGGTCGGTTGCAGAAATGTCAACGTCACGGCGGTTAATAAACATTAACAGTGTTAACGATATTAGTAGTATAAAGAGCAAGTGTTAGCTCTCCTTCTTATCTACGAAATAATCTGGGTTTGTAAAACTTTTTAACAATTTGTTTCTCATCGTTTAGCCGGTTTCTCTCTCGAGATTCTTGCTGGTGAGATGACGTTGTTGCGTTTTCTATGAACGTTGTATCGTTTATCATTTCTATCTTTGGTTATTTGTTGCGTTATTGATTATCGTTATCATTGGTATCAGAGCTAAGCGAATCCATGGAAACGATGGCGGTGGAAACGAGATCTCAGCTTACTCGAGCTGACGAGGTGTTGGAAACGGGTGGATCGGTGGTTCCAGTGACGGAAACTACACTGAGTTCTGAGATCGCTCATGTACTTGATCGAACTTCAGCTTTAGAAGTTGCAATTGCTGAACAAAATAAAAAAAATTGATGCAAACATCGCCGATATTTTTGAAATGGTGAAGATGAGGCCTGGACAACAACCCTCATCCAGTGGAAAACAAATCAGTGATGGTGGAGCACCGGTAATATCGACAACGCCGGAGCACTTGGTGGAGAGTTCTGATCGTAGCAGAGGAGATGGATCGGGATATCAAAGCAGAGGTAATGGGTCGGGTTATCAACACAGAGGAGATGGTTCGGGTAATCAAAACAGAGGTGATGGATCAGGTTATCAGAATCACTACTCGGGGTTAACTCGGGTCGGGAAGGTCGATTTTCCCAGATTCAATGGAGAACGCATATCAGAGTGGTTTTTCAAGGTGGAGGATGTTTTCTCTCTTGATTTCACCCCTGAAGATTTCAAGATGAAGATGGCAGCAATGCATTTCGATGGTCATGCAGCGGCTTGGCACCAATCTTTGGTCCAAAACCCCATTGGGAAGAAACGTTTTGCAAGATTGGACGTCTTATAAGTTGTTGTTACAGGAGCGTTTTGAAGATGTGCTGGATGATCCGATCGCTGAACTTAAACAGCTACAAGAGACGTATGGTATTGTAGACTATCATCAGCGGTTTGAGTTGATTCGGAACATGGTGACTCTATCTGAAGATTATCTGATGAGAGCTTACTTGGCGGGACTCAGGTTGGACACACAAATGCATATCTACATGTTTCAACCCCAATCAGTTCGTCAATGCTTGTTGTTGGGACGATTGTATGAGAAGGCTCACCCTCAACAGAAAAGTAGTGGGTGGTCATCACCAAAGTCAAATGCTGGAAGTTCTTTGGTAAAAAACCATGTCACAGTGAAGCAAATAAGTCATGCTAATTCGGAGGAAACTAGTCTTCAGGCACCAAAGAATATGAGGTTTCTGTCTCAAGAAGAAATGAGTGAGAGGCGAGCCAAGGGGTTATGTTACATCTATGACGAGAAGTACACTCCCGATCACTATTTGAAGCACAAGAAATCTGAAGTTTTTATGATTGAAGTGGAGGATGAAAATGGTGAATGGAAAAACTCGAAGGTCATTAATGGAAGAAGAGAAGGATACACCCATGGTATCGATCAGTGCTGTTTCAGGTGTTCAAGATTATCGAACACTGAAGGTGAGAGGGGTTCATGGGAAGAAGGTTATGTTTATTCTGTTGGATACTGGTTCAACTCATAACTTCATGGATCCACATACGGCTAAAACTCTAGGTGTGGCATTGCAATCTGCAGGAATAACTCGAGTGACCGTTGCTGATGGGAGTAGACTCGGAGTACAGGGGAGGGTGTCACAGTTTAACTGGTCATTCCAAAGCACTCCTTTCAAGGATGATTTCATGATAATACCATTAGGAGGATGTGATATGGTTCTAGGTGTCCAGTGGTTGGTTCCCTTAGGCGATATGACGTGGAATTTGCAGAAGTTAGAGATGGGATTCTGGTGGAAGAATCAGAGAATTTTACTTCATGGAATAAAACCAGGTGCAGTACGAATGGTGAAAGCCTCAAAATTCAATAAAACTCAGGAGATATAAGTGGTTCAAATTTCTATGATTAGCGCTCAAAAGGTCGCATGACAAGAAGATATGATGTTATTTGCTATAGAGACGAGTCATAATGAGAATGCTACCAATGTTGCGGTTTTACAGCTGAAGCAGACTTACTCTGATATATTTGAGGAACCAACAAGTCTTCCTCCATTCAGAGACAGCTTTAATCACAAAACTGTTATGAAGGAAGGGTCTGATCCAGTTAATCAGCGACCTTATCGTTATGCCATTTATCAAAAGGATGAAATTAATAGGATTGTTCAGGATCTGCTGAAGGCTGGTACCATTCGAGTAAACTCTAGTCCCTTTTCTTCTTTGGTGGTGTTACTAAAGAAAAAAGATGGAACATGGAGGTTGTGTGTGGATTATAGGGGACTGAATGGGTTGACTATCAAGAATAGATTTCCTATTCCGCTGATTTAGGACTTATTGGATGAGTTGGGAGGTTCTGCAGTGTTTTCTAAAATCGATTTAAGGGCTGGTTATCATCAGGTTAGGATGGAACATGTGGACGTGCATAAGACGGCTTTCAAAACGCACAATGGCCATTTCGAATATCTGGTTATGTCCTTCGGTTTAAAAAATGCACCTACAACATTTCAAGGTCTGATGAATTCGGTTTTCAAGAAGTTTCTGCGCAACTTTGTTTTAGTCTTCTTCAATGACATATTGGTTTATAGTTATACTATGACGAACCATGTTAGTCATAGTATAAACAAGTTATTTGCCAAGGAGAGTAAATGTGCATTCGCAACAGTAAAAGTTGAGTATTTGGGAAACTTTATTGCTGCTGGTGGTGTGTCTACGGACCCTGCCAAAGTCAACGCTGTTGCTGAATGGCCAACACCTGCTAATGTCAAACAATTAAGAGGATTTTTGGGATTAGCTGGTTACTACATACGTTTTGTCAAGAATTTTGGGACAATTGCACGACCATTAACTTTTTTAACAAAAAAAAATTCATTTGGGTGGACAAAAGAAGCTACTGAAGCGTTTACTAGCTTGAAGAGTGCTTTGTACAATGCACCGGTCTTAGCTCTTCCTGAGTTCGACAAACCGTTTCTTGTTGAAACTGATGCTAGTACCAAGGGGATTGGAGCGGTACTGATACAAGAAGGACATCCCTTGGCGTTTATAAGTCGACACTTGAAGGGTAAGCAGCTTAACTTGTCTATCTATGAGAAAGAGCTATTAGTTGTGGTCTTTGCAGTACAGAAATGGCGTCACTACTTGTTGCCTAATCACTTTGTTATTAAAACAGATCAAAAAAGTCTCAAATATCTTCTCGAGCAACGGTTGAATACACCAATACAGCAGTAGTGGCTTCCCAAATTGCTGGAATTTGATTATGAGATTCAGTATAGGCAAGGGAAAGATAACGTAGCTGCAGATGCGCTTTCTCAAGTGGATGGTGCAGAGGTACTTCACATGGCTATGTCAGTACTAGAATGTGATCTGCTTAAGGATATTCAGAGTCATTATGAAACTGATACGGAGTTAAAACAACTCATTACTGAGCTCTCTTCGAATCCAAACGCCAAGAAGCATTTTTCGTGGGTATAGTCTGTGTTAAGGAGGAAAAGCAAGATTGTCGTCCCTAACGATCAGCAACTCCATGATTTCATCTTACAATGGATGCATTGCTCGGGTTCTGGGGGACATTCAGGCAGGGACGCTACATATCAGAAGGTTAAGGGGTTGTTCTATTGGCGTGGAATGGCAGTTGATATTCAAAATTATATAATAAGTTACACTATATGCCAACAATGTAAGTACGATACAGCGACTTATCCTGGTCTACTTCAACCTCTGGAGATTCTTGAAGCAATTTGGACCGATCTTTCTATGGATTTCATTGATGGGTTGCCTGAATCTTCTGGTAAGACTGTCATATTTGTTGTGGTGGACAGGTTAACAAAGGCAGCTCACTTTATGGCTTTGGCACATCCATATACTGCAATGTCGGTTGCTCACGCATTGCTTGATACAGTTTATATACTCCATAGATGTCCGCGTACCATTGTCAGTGATCGTGAGACGGTTTTCCTTAGCACATTTTGGCGGGAGTTGTTTGCACTACAAGGGGTGGAGTTGAATTTCTCCAGTGCGTATCACCCACAGAGTGACGGGCAGACCGAAGTGTTGAACCGTTGTCTAGAGACATACCTCCGTTGTATGTGCAGTGATCGTCCCCATCTTTGGTGTCAATGGTTACCTCTCGCTGAGCTTTGGTACAATACTAATTTCCACACTGCAACTCAAATAAGTCCTTTTGAAGCGGTTTATGGTCAAGCTCTTCCAATACATCTTTCATACTTGCCTGGTGAATCGAAGGTGGCTGTTGTAGCACGAAGTTTGGAGGAGAGGGAACGTATGTTGTTGATCTTGAAGTTCCATTTATTGAGAGCTCAACACAGGATGAAGCAGTTTGCTGATTCTAATCGTTCTGAACGGGAATTTGCTATTGGTGACTCTGTTTTTGTGAAGTTGCAGCCATATCGTCAAGGTTCAGTGGTAGTCCGTAAGAGTCAGAAGTTGTCTCCTAAGTACTTCGGACCTTATAAGGTGGTTGATCGTTGTGGTAAGGTCGCGTACAAACTGATGTTGCCTGAAGGTTCCATGGTGCACCCTGTGTTCCATGTTTCCCAATTAAAAGCGGTAGTAGGTAATGTGCTCACTTCGACTCAACTACCGTATGTGGTTGTTGATGTTCTTCTCAAGGAACCTGTGATTATCTTGGACCGGAAGATGGTTAAGAGGCAAGGACGAGCTGCAACAATGGTATTGGTACAGTGGACAAACGAGATTGAAGATGAGGTAACGTGGGTACCTATTTGACTTGCAGAAGAAGTTTCCAGCTTTTGAACCTTTTGGTCAAGGTTCTTCGAACAGGAGAGCTTTGATATAACATTTGGGAGCTGGCATTTGGCACTTGTGAAGAGGATAAGAAGAATAGAGTCACGTGCGAATAATGGTGAGCTGTACTAATGAGCTGTGAAGTCGAGAAGGTCAGTTGCAGAAATGTCAACGTCACGGCGGTTAATAAACGTTAACAATGTTAACGATATTAGTTATATAAAGAACAAGTGCTTGCTCTCCTTCTTATCTACAAAATAATCTGGGTTTGTAAAACTTTTTAACAACTTGTTCCTCATCGTTTAGCCGGTTTCTCTCTCGAGATTCTTGCTGGTGAGATGATGTTGCTGCGTTTTCTATGAACGTTGTATCGTTTATCATTTCTATCTTTAGTTATTTGTTGCGTTATTGATTATCGTTATCACCCTCATGAATTCATTGTGCTCTCAATTTATAACCCCGTGTCTTGCCTTCTCCTGCCCAAATTCGATTTCCCAATTTCAGGAGGAACTGGTTAAAATCAGTTTCGAGGAATTGGGGAATATAAAAACCGACAAAACATAACCTTAACACTTATGTTTTTTTGACACATCTTGTACGAATCCTAAAGAATTGGGCCTAACTAAACGAACCCACATATCCCTTTTCCTTTCCTCGACAAAACTTTTATTTTTTTCTTTCTTTATATTTCTTTCATGTTTGCACATTATTTAAAGCAATAAGACAATTTAAAGAAATAAGTATTTCTCCCGTGAGTATAGTTTAAGAAAAAATATATATATTAGAAGACAATTTAATTATACTAACATAATATTTTAAATAAATTATATCTTTACTACTAAACAAATGTTATTTTGAGGGTTATTATTTATAAAAACATGAAAGAAATTTAAAAAATATTTTTTAAAAAATAAATTTCTAAATAAATGTTGTAATCCATCGAAGAAGCCACACATTAATTGTTAAATCCATCGAAGAAAAACAAAAGCAAGGTGTATGTTGATCCCAAAATAAACAGAGATACTATAACTACAATTTCATGAACATAAAAAAAATGGAAGACTAACCTGAACCTTGGTTTCGATCTAGAGATGAGTCTTTCTCGTTTTCTCCATGGCCAGAGTTTCTTAAACAATAAATGAATGGTGTTGACTAAAATTTACGGCAAAATCCAAGCTTGATTTGCAGTTGCAGAGATGTTTGCACTCATAAAAATATAAATTGTGTGACTGTAGAAAACTAAGTATGAAATGTTTCTTGTTTATAGTGAATACAAATACATATAAAAAGGTTAATATATAAAAAGTGTGCATGAAAAAACATATAGAATAGGTTTTAGTTTGTTTTGGAATTAAAAAAAAATACCACAATAATATCAGACTGTTATAATGATTATGAATATAAAGTTTATAAATTATTTTATACCATCATTAATGATGATGATAAAAATACAAATTATTGTTATTATTGAAATGGATCTTAAAAGAGAAGGAAAAAATAAATATAATTAATTTATAAAAATAAATATGTAAAATATGTATATAAAAACTTGAGAAATTGTTAGAAATATTCTATAAATGGATATTTCTAACAATTTCTATAAACAAACATTATGCAATTGAACAAGCTAAACATGTTTTATAACTATCGAATAGTAAGATTAAACAACAAAATCGATCCGGAAAGGCAAAGGAAAATGGCGGCTAGGGTTTTGCTAAGGTGCTCAGGCGGCGATCTCATCTTCTTACACTAGCAACCTTAGATCTCTTTCGGCAGTTTGGTTTTGCCTTTTTTTGCTGTTCATTAGGCCTTTGTGGCTTCGTTTACTCCGTTGTAAAATACAGATCTGGACAGTCAGCTACACTTAGTTTTCAGATCTGTTTTGTGGTTGAGAGTTGCGTCTGGTCCTAAAAGCTTGCAGTCATGAATCGACCAAGGAAAAAAAAGGAGCTGTCTCTTATGGACGAACTAAGGGAACGAAATCTGCTCAACGAAGGCGAAGAGGCAGAAATCCCAGATCTCCAAAATAACGATTTGATAGAGGAGAACTCGATGAGCGTGGTTGTTTGCTGTCTGAACCCTACAACTCATAAGGTTGGGGGATTAGTTAAAGCTCTACCTGCTATCTGGGGTCTTGATGATAGGGTTCGTGGAAGAGGAGTGGGAGATAACCGGGTCCAGTTTATCTTTGAAACGGAAGGTGACCTTTATCATGTCTTGTTTAGAGGTCTGTGGTTTGTTAATGGGTGGATAGTCTTGCTTGATCAATGGAAACCCAATCCAGGACCAGATTTTCTCAACAAAATCCTCTTCTGGGTTCGCATAAGGAACATACCTATTCATTTCTTAAAGAAGAAGGCAATGGAGAGTATTATTGAGCCTCGGGGCAAAGGTGAAGTGATTGAGCTACATGCAAAAAATTCAAACTCGTTGGAATATGTGAGAGCTAGGGCTTGGTATAAGGCGGATGAACCGCTTGAGTTTGTCAAGAATGCAAGATTCTCTACGGGAGAAGTGTTCAAAGTGGAACTTGAATATGAAAAGCTCCTGAAGGTATGCTTCTTGTGTATGAGGCTCACACATGATCAATCAAACTGTCCTATGTTGGTACAGAAATCAGCTTCAAAACGAGGAAATAGGAAAGATTATCCGAATGTTGCTAGAAGTATAAAAGGAAGGATGTCCAGCTGATGGATAACAAGGTTGCACCTGTGAATTCTGAACCCCCTATTCCTAGTAAGAAAGCAAAGGATAGGTTGCAATGGCCTGGAGGTCATGAGCATAGGCAATAGACTATAGCTGTCCAGGAGTGGAGACCAAAGGGGTTAGTAATCCAGCAGGACATGGTAGAGGAAGGTATAGCGGAAGGTATAACGAGGGGAGATGGACCGAAGAGTTCAGGAGAATCCATTTGCTCTCCTTCAAAGAAGAGACGTCTCAGTAATAGTGGGGAAAGAAAGTCGAAGAAAGCAAAAACTGGTGACACATCTTCTGTTTTTGAAAGATTGGGAAGTGGTGGAGATTCAGGAGGAAAGAAGAAGAATTCTCCCACTGTCTTTGATAGATTGGGTTTACATGCGGCTAGTTTGAGTCCTAAATCAGGAGCGTCTGCTTCGATATATTCTCATTCTGCTCATGTAGCAGCTTATCCGACGAATCATTCTGCTCAAGTAGCAGCTCAATCTTCAATTCTTTTCGGGGAATCTGGAGCTAATTTGAAAGAAGGGTTGATGTTTAATTC
This sequence comes from Camelina sativa, assembly GCF_030686135.1. Classification (NCBI taxonomy): domain Eukaryota; kingdom Viridiplantae; phylum Streptophyta; class Magnoliopsida; order Brassicales; family Brassicaceae; genus Camelina; species Camelina sativa. The sequence continues at coordinate 1,762,592 of NC_141883.1, forward strand.
CAACCCTTCGAAATCAATATGAGAATATTGAGATGGAATTGTTATGGGTGGGAAATATCCCTACAGTTCGACACCTGAGAGAAGTACGAGGTCGGTACTTCCCGGAGGTAACATTCCTCTGTGAGACCAAGAATAAAAGAGGTTCTTTGGAGAATGTTCTAAATCATTTGGGTTATTTTGATTTATTCACGGTGGAGCCAGTTGTAAGAGTGGGGGTTTGGCATTGATGTGGAGAGAATCTGTTTCGATTAAGGTCTTGCAGGCAGATAAGCGGATGATAGATACCTTGGTCAACTAGCAGGGTAAGGAATTTTACTTAACTTTGTATCTATGGTGAGCCAGTTCAAAGTGAGAGAGGTTTCTTATGGGAAAGGCTTTCTCGCATTGGGGTGACTAGAAGAGGCCCTTGGCTGCTAACGCGAGACTTCAATGAATTAGTTGACCCTTCAGAGAAGATTGGTGGTCCATTAAAGAAGGGATGCGACTTGTGTTGAATTTAGACAGATGCTCTCTATGTGAGGTTTGTGGGAAATAAAACACACTGGTTATCAATTTTCCTGGTATGGAAACATAAATGATGAGTTGGTGCAATGCCGGTTAGACAGGACAGTAGCTAACCAGCTTTGGATGGAATAATTCCCTCAAGCTCAGGCAGAGTATCTCCAAAAAGTGAGTTCGGATCATAGTCCACTTATTACGAGCTTGATGGGGGAAAAAGAAAGCAGTGGGCTGGCTTTAAGTACGATCAAAGATGAATATGTAGGGAAGGGTTTAAGGAGGTTATTTCTAACTTCTGGAATAGAAGGGGCTCGGTCTCTCATGAATCAATGATGCACAGGATTGCTGAATGCCGGAAGGAAATATCCAAATGGAAGAGAGAGAATCAGCCTAGGTCTGCAAGAAGGATTCATGCTCTTCACCATCAAATTGATCTGACTACTCGACAGCATCCTTTTAACAAACAAGAGTTAATCCGGCTCAAGAATGATCTGAATGTTGAGTATCATCATGAAGAGACGTATTGGAAGGATAAAAGTCGGCTCACGTGGCTCAACAATGGGGACAAGAACACAAAGAACTGCTGCAACAAAGAACAAAATGGCTCAAAATAGGATTCAAAGGCTTTTAGACGATGATGGCAAGGCATGGTTTGCAGACATTGACTTGGGTCGGTTGGCAGAGAGATATTTTAGACTCTTATTCACCTCTGAGGACGTAGGGCATAAAGTTACGGATAAACTGTGGAGGGGTAATGACCAATTATTAAAGGAGGTAACCTCGACAGAAGTCAAACGTGTTGTTTTTGATATTAATCCGAGTAAAAGTCCTGGACCTGATGGCATGACAGGACACTTTTATCAACAGCACTAGGACGTATTGGGAGAACATTTGTTAATGCTGATTCAAGGTTTCTTCCATTCAGGCAGTATGGATAGAAAGATGAATAAGACCAATATCTGTTTGATTCCAAAGAAGCTGAAAGCAGAGAGACTGACTGAGTTTTGGCCAATTAGTCTTAGTAATGTAGTGTACAATCGGCTCAAGAAGGTGTTGCCTGGAGTGGTGTCAGAAACTCTAGCTGCTTTCATTAAAGGGAGACTAATCACGGATAACATTCTTGTAGCACATGAGCTTCTCCATGCATTGGATTCACCAAACAAATGTTCAGAGGAGTTCATAGCCATATAAACCGATATATCTAAAGCGTTTGATAGAGTAGAATGGTCATTTCTACAAGATGCTTTGAAGCTGCTGGGCTTCTCAGAGAAATGGATTGGACTAATCATGGCTTGTGTGGGAACAGTAAATTATCAGGTGTTAATCAATGGAACACCTCATGGAGAAATCAATCCGACTAGAGGCTTGCGTCAAGGAGACCCTTTGTCTCCTTACTTATTCGTCCTGTGCTCAGAAATACTGGTACGTATGCTGCAAGAGGCGGAGAGTGAAGGTAAGATCACAGGGCTCAAAGTCGCTAGAGGTGCTCCTCCAGTCTCTCATCTCCTATTTGCGGATGATAGCATTTTTTATTCCAAAGAGAATGATGAAGAACTTCAACATTTGATCAGTATTTTGGACGAATATAGCTTAGCATCAGGTCAGCGCTTTAACTACCAAAAGTTCAGTATCTATTTCGGGAAGCGAATACCTCAGGAGAGATGCGACCTTATAAAAACCTTATCAAGCATCACTGAGGAGGGGGGAGAAGGCTTCTATTTGGGTTTACCCGAGACTTTTGGTGGTTCCAAGATTACTAACTTAAGCTTCCTCAAGGAGAGATACAACAAAAAGTCTCAAGTTGGCAGACAAATTTCCTTTCTTTTGGTGGTAAAGAGATTCTCCTAAAGGCGGTAGCAATGGCATTGCCTACTCACACAATGTCATGTTTTAAGCTACCAAAGAAATTTTGTCAGTAGTTAGTATCAATTATGGTTGATTTTTGGTGGAGCAATAATCAGGAGTCAAGAGGCATGCATTGGAAAGCCTGGGAAGACCTTAGCAAGCCAAAAAACGAAGGAGGACTGGGATTTAAGGATGTTGAAGCTTATAATGTTGCTCTCCTAGGTAAACAACTTTGGCGAATGTTGACTTGTCCTGACTCGCTTTTGGCAAGGGTATTTAAGAGTCGTTACTTTCGTAACTCGAACCCTCTATTGGCAAAGCTTGGCTCCCGACCTTCTTTTGCTTGGAGTAGTATCCATGCATCACAAGAACTGCTGAAACAAGGTGCAAGAGCCATAATTGACAATGGAGAATCTGTGGACTTATGGCATGACCAATGGCTTCACTCCAAACCTGCTCGGAGTATCCAACAGGTTAACATTGTTCACCCAGATTTGCACTCTTCAGTCTCAAACTTGGTGAAGGTTAAAGATATAATGGAGGAAGATAGATGGACTTGGAGACGGGATCTTTTGGACATGCTCTTTGACGGGGAAGATAGGAATTTAATTGAGAACATACAGCTTGTTGGAGGTAATAGGGCAGATGGTTATACTTGGGATTATGCAAGAACAGGACAATACTCAGTAAAGTCTGGATATTGGGTTCTCACCCAGATTATTAAAGTACAGAAAAGTCCTCAGGAAATGTCCCAACCTAGTCTAAATCCTCTCATCAGCCAGGTATAGAAAACAAAAGCAAGTCCAAAGTTACAACATTTTCTCTGGAGATGTCTTTCTAATTGTCTCTCAGTGGCAAAAAATTTGTCATACCGTCACCTATCTCGAGATGCATACTGTGCAAGGTGCCCTCATGAAGAAGAAACGACGAATCATCTTTTGTTTCAATGCACTTATGCCAGGTAGTTTTGGGCATTATCCCTTGTTCCAGCACCTCCAAGAGGAAGTTGGTCTGACTCTCTTTATGCAAATATGCACTATGTCCTGAATGTTGCCTTGTTTTATCCGCAAAGAGATGATCTGGATAAGATTGTACCCTGGATGCTATGGAGACTTTGGAAATCTCGTAATGAGTTCACCTTTAAAGGCAAAGATTTTAACGCCCAACATACAATGGTGAAGGCATTGGAGGATGCTGATGAATGGTATCAGCGAAATGGGAATAATGAAGCACCTAATGGACATCCTGCACCGAGAAGGAATGAAGTTGTTAAGTGGGAACCTCCCCCAAGAGAGTGGGTCAAATGTAATACCAATGGAGCTTGGAGTAGAGAAGATACAATAGGTGGCACGGGATGGGTCCTTCGTAGTGAAAGTGGAGATGTTTTTTGGATGGGAGCATAGGCAATTCGATGTGCAAGATCAGCGATGGAAGTAGAGTTGGAAGCAATGCGAGGGGCAATACACTAAATGAACCGTTTGAATTTTACAAGGATTATCTTTGAATCGGATTCTTTGGGCTTGGTTAATTTGTTAAACAGTGAGGAGATCTGGCCAATATTTGCACTCTACGATATAAAAAGTCTGCTCTCTTCCCAGCAGGACTTCAAAATTGTGTATGTCTCAAGAGTTTGTAATCGTGTAGCTGATCGGGTAGCAAGGGAATCTCTCTTTTGGGAGTTATGATCCTAAGTTATACTCAACAATGCCTTTATGGATTAGGCATTTTGTATTGGTGGATAAACAGAGTGTAACTTGTTAGGTGAATGAAAGTTGATGTTTTGAAAAAAAAAAAAAAAAAAACATGTTTTATAACTTTTCATGAATTCATTCGGTTGTAGTAACACCCAAAAGCCAAAACCATTCGGTGACATTTGTCCACTACTAAAATCCGAAAACCTAAAAAAACCAAGAGCCAGAAAACCCGAATAAACCGATTGTTTTTATGAATTGTTAAAAGCCCATTAGTTCCATTGGGCCTAGTAAACGAATCGGTTCGGCCCATAAAAACAATGCGCCCGCGCGCTTAGCTTTTAGAGGATGCCGCTCTTTTGTAAAGAGAGAGCAACACCTACGTTCGTGTTTGGTTATCGAGTCTCCCTCTCTCTCTCTCTCTCTGACCTTTCCCCTTTCTCCGCGAAACTCGAAGTAATAACAACACAAATGGCGTAATTAATTAAATATCTCTCTTCCTCTTCTTCGTCGTCTTCTCCAATTCGATGCAATAGTCACTTCAATCAATCTAGTTTTTTCGATTTTTCTTCATGTGAATTTTTTTTTTCTCTTTCAATTTTTTTCGATCCAGTAAGATAGATATTCGCAATTCTCCGAGGATGAAGCGCGATTTCGACGAAATCTCCGAGGAAGAGTGGTCGCAGCACTCTTTTAACGCTTCGCGAGTTCTCAAACGACCACGGACTCCGAAGAGGACTCGTCCTCCGTCGAACCCTTCGCCTTCGATTGAGTCTTTTGCGTTTAGGGGACCTTCAGCGACGGCGACGAATGAGAGCAACAGCAGCGAAAGTGATTGTGTTGAGATTGAGGATTTAGGTGATTCGGATTCGGAGGTTAAGATTGTGAATGGTGAGGATTTGTTGTTGGAGGATGAAGAGGAAGAGGAAGTGGAAGAGACTAAGGTTGTGATGAGAGCTGCCAGAGTTGGTAGGAGATTTGTCATTGAAGATGAAGAAGCAAGTGATGATGGGTTTGGTGATGAGGCTGAGAGTAGTGCTAGTGAGGAAGAATTTGGAAGAGGAGGAGGAGGAGGAGGAGGAGGAGGAGGAGGGAGGAGAGGTGAAGATGAAGATGTTGTTGGGAAGGCACTACAAAAGTGTGCTAAAATCTCAGCGGATCTTAGGAAGGAGCTTTATGGTACATCTTCTGGAGGTACTACTTGTGAGAGATACTCTGAAGTTGAAACTTCTACTGTCAGGATTGTCACACAGGTACTTAAGTTTCTATATCTTTAAGTGTTTGCTTGAATTTGGTGAAGTTGAAGTTTCTGTTAACTGGGTTTTGAAGATTTTTTTGCTGTTCTATTCATGCATACAACTTTGCTGGATTTTTTGTTGGCTGCATGACTTAGCTAGAAAGTAGTTTGCTTTGAGATGACTTAGAATGTGTTCCTTAGCCAATTGGTAAAATAGAGTTTGATTAGTATATTGTGGTAATCGTTGATGGGTTGGTTTAGGGTTTACCGTCTTGTTAACTTAACTCATATACTTTTGGGGTTGATTATGTGATGATCACAGAATGATATTGATGAAGCCTGCAAAGCAGAGGATTCTGATTTTCAGCCTATACTCAAGCCGTACCAGTTGGTTGGTGTTAACTTTCTTCTCCTGTTGTATAAGAAAGGAATTGAAGGAGGTAAATGTTTACTTGTTTCGACCTGTCAAACTCTTTAGCGTAAATGTCACTTTGCAACTGACATTTGTGTTTATTGTAGCCATTCTAGCCGATGAGATGGGTCTTGGAAAGACCATTCAGGTGCATTGTACTATGTTATTACTGGTGAAGTTGTCTTAGTTCTTTATCTTATCAATACTAATGTTGCTCTCATTTTCAGGGAATCACTTATTTAACCCTCTTAAACCACTTACACAATGACCCTGGTCCTCATTTGGTTGTATGCCCTGCCTCTGTTTTGGAAAACTGGGAGAGAGAACTTAGAAAATGGTGTCCATCATTTACTGTACTTCAATACCATGGGGCTGCGAGAGCTGCCTATTCAAGAGAATTGAATTCTTTGTCAAAAGCTGGGAAGCCACCACCATTCAATGTGCTTCTTGTCTGTTACTCTCTTTTTGAACGGCATAGGTGAAACTTTGCACTACTCTTGATTACTCGCTTGCTTTTTGGCTTCTTCTGTTACTCACAGATGTTGGAATTTTACAGTGAACAACAGAAAGATGACCGAAAAGTACTAAAACGATGGCGTTGGAGCTGTGTTTTGATGGATGAGGCCCATGCTTTAAAGGATAAGAATAGTTATAGGTGGAAAAACTTGATGTCTGTGGCCAGAAACGCAAACCAGCGTCTTATGCTTACAGGAACGCCTCTGCAAAATGATTTGCATGTATGGTTTGCTTTCTTTTATCTGCTCAACATCTAATTACCTAGTATTGAGGACATAGAATAATTATCCTTTGCATGTGTCTATGCAGGAACTATGGTCGCTTCTGGAATTCATGTTGCCCGATATATTTACTACAGAGAACGTTGACTTGAAGAAGTTGTTGAATGCAGAAGATACTGAGTTGATTACTCGAATGAAATCTATTCTAGGTCCTTTCATCTTGAGGCGTTTAAAATCCGATGTCATGCAGCAACTTGTTCCGAAGATACAACGGGTATGAGTCTACGGACGATTAAGTACAATATATTATTAATCTATAAGCTGCAAATCTCAATCAATTTCTCATCAATCCAATGCAGGTCGAGTATGTATTAATGGAGAAAAAGCAGGAAGATACATATAAAGAAGCCATAGAGGAATATCGTGCTGCTTCTCAAGCAAGGCTTGTGAAGCTTTCATCAAAATCCTTGACTTCTTTAGCCAAGGCCCTTCCAAAGCGTCAAATTTCAAACTATTTTACGCAATTCCGGAAGGTAGTCATTTTCAGCTACTACCAATACAGTCGCCTTTGTGCCAAATGAGTGTATTCTTAATGTCTTACTAAATTTTGGTTGTCCAGATTGCAAATCATCCATTGTTAATCAGGCGAATATACAGCGATGAGGACGTCATTCGCATCTCCAGGAAATTGCACCCAATTGGTGCATTTGGATTTGAATGTTCCTTGGAAAGAGTCATCGAAGAAGTTAAGGGTTACAACGATTTCCGTATCCACCAGGTAAATTTTCTCTCTCCCAAAAGTTATTTAAAATCCATAAACAAACATCTTATGCTATCTAACAACAGGCTAACTTGTTTCTTTCCGTAGCTTTTGTTCCAATTTGGAGTTAACGATACCAAAGGAACTCTCTCAGACAAACATGTGATGCTCTCAGCAAAATGTCGGGTACGTATATTCTTCTTCATTCTTATAAGTCTTCTTTGTAAAAAACCGAATAAGTATAATTAACCTTGTTAGCGATCTAACTGTCCCTTTTATTTATCAGACATTAGCTGAGCTTCTCCCTACAATGAAGAAATCCGGCCATCGGGTTCTAATTTTTAGTCAATGGACATCGATGCTTGATATCTTAGAATGGACGCTAGATGTAATTGGCGTTACATATCGAAGACTTGACGGCAGGTAAATAGATAGAAGAGTAGTATATTGTCATATTTTTTTGACGATTCTGCAGAAAGGAAGAAGCTTAATATCATTTTTTTTTTGTTTTCATACAGTACTCAAGTCACAGATAGACAAACCATAGTCGACACATTCAACAACGATAAATCGATCTTCGCTTGCCTGTTGTCAACTCGAGCAGGTGGACAAGGTCTGAATTTAACCGGGGCAGATACAGTAATAATTCACGATATGGATTTTAATCCACAGATTGATCGACAAGCTGAAGATCGATGCCATCGTATTGGTCAAACAAAACCAGTCACTATCTTCAGGTTTGAGCTTTAAAATCCCTGAATCAATAGAATCTAACTATACAAATTTCTGAAACCATATCCTCTTTCTTTGATTCATAGTTTGGTTTTGAGTTAATAACTTTGATTGGGTTGGTTTATGTATATCTAGTCTATACTCACTATATCTGAGGAATAACACTGGCAATGTTGGTACAGACTGGTGACTAAATCGACGGTTGATGAGAACATCTACGAGATTGCAAAGCGGAAACTTGTTCTTGATGCGGCGGTTTTAGAATCGGGAATTCACGTAGATGACGACGGAGACACGCCTGAGAAAACCATGGGAGAGATTCTCGCTTCTCTTCTCATGGGATAACATTATTTCTTACCTTTTTTGTTATGTTTGTTTTGAGCTAAAATTAGCCAAGAAACAAAGTTAATGTGTTATTGGAAACAAAGTGTAACACTAGCTATTAGACTTGAGAGGTTATTATTAGATCACAATAGTTATATTTCCTCTACGCCCCCATGTAAATCAAAAACCCAAAACTTCCTTCTTCAGACCTAAAGGTCTCAATAGTTTCAAACACCGTTTTGTGTTTGCATCTACCAGTGATTTTCTTGAAAAACCAATTCAGAATAAAGAGAAATGGACAATAAATGTGGATTTGATTGGTGGCATGGCACAGTGATCCGATGAAGTGAACCATCAGGATAGGTGGGTCTCTTTGCTCATCAAAGATTGCATAAAGGAGTACGTGACCTAGCTTTTTAAGTGTTGGTGTCAAAAGTGGATACCTCTCGTCATGATTAAAGCTCTCTAGCCGTAATTCATATTAAGAGTTTAATACACAAATCTCAGTAGATTGTTTTCTCATTGTCTTTTTTCTGAAACCTAACAAAGAACTAGTTCTAATTGGGACTTGGTTGAAGGACGGCAATCTCATACCCTTTTTTCATCAAAACAATTTTTCAAAAACCCCTCAATAGTAAAAAGACAATATTACCTTTAATGAAAGTTGTTAAAAGTTAAATATAATTAAATCAGTAAGTGTTCAAAGAATGTCTGAAAAAAGAAAAAAGGCCAGTATCATACGATTGAATCATTCAATCCGGTATGCAAAGTAACTCAACTAAAAATCAATAAGACCATACTAGAGTAGTTTTGATTATCTGTGACAACTGGCAAGGCACGTTTTGAAGGTGTTCATGTAGACATGTAAATTCAAAACTTGAATTTGAACCGGGGAACTAGGGCCAACCGGAACCTTGTTGCAATATGTATAGTGGAAAACAAAATCGTTGTGTACAACTATTAAAGTGATAAAGAGAAAACAACCAGCTTTTGTCTGCCATAATAATTTGAAAAAAAAAAACATTTCTCCTTTAAAAAAACAATTGCATTTAGCAGTACTATTTATAGCCACATATTATGATTTTATTTTGTTTGTAAAAAAAAAAATTATAGTTTTATTTTGACAACCCCAATTTTTAACTTATTTTGACAACACCCAATTTAAATTTTATGCAACCAGTAATGTTAATTTTTTCATTTAGGTACGATAAAAAACTCTATCCGTGACTATTCCACTTGTTGTTACTTTTTGCGTGGCCACTATCATTGTGAATTCCATAAAATCTGGCAGAGTTAATTATTTACTGTTTTTTTTTATATACGTTTTTTTTGTTTTTTCTGAAACAAATTTTGGTTTTATTGATCAATTTGGAGAATGACTTGTCGAAACGGTAGAATGCCTATGGCGTGTCTAGTCACACCTTACATGATGGACCAGAATTTTACATTCATGAAAGTGTCGGTAAAGCAAATAAATGGTCAAATTCACAACACTCTTGTTAAAATCAAAAGTGAATACCTCCAAAAATAAAAATAAATTATGATTCCATATGTGAAAAGAAAATCATTGATTACACCTCTTTACTCTCTCTATATAGTTGTGCCCTTTTTCTCATTAGCAACACACTTCAAGTCTAATTTTTTTTTTGTTTCTCTAAAAAATATTTAGTCTCTCTATCTCTCTGAAAATGAAGCTCTCTATGCGTTTGATCTCAGCTGTTCTCATCATGTTCATGATTTTTGTCGCCACAGGTTTATTTCTTATAATCTAATATACATTTTCGACAAAATAATATAATATATCATTTGCACACACATAGCCTATACGTCTTATTTATGGTTTCTATCGATAGTTCTTGTGGTTTATTTAGCAAAGCAACTTTTATAATAGTTCACTGTAGTAACTTTGAAAGTTAATTAATATGTATCAAGCATGAGATACATGAAACTAAGCTAGCTATGGTCTAAACGAAGAGCTAATGTTGTCTAGGAATGGGTCCAGTCACTGTGGAGGCACGCACTTGTGAGTCACAGAGCCATAGGTTCAAGGGTACATGCCTCAGCGAAACAAACTGCGCAAACGTGTGCCACAACGAAGGTTTTGACGGAGGTGATTGCCGTGGACTCCGTCGTCGTTGCTTCTGCACCAGACAATGCTGAACGATCCATCGATTCTCATAACTTAAAATCTTCGATCCATCGTCGTGTGTGTTACTTCTTTCTCGTCTAATCTTCCGTACGGTACCATGGCCGTACCGTACATGTGTGTGTGCGTGTGTTCTCGAATAAGTCTTTGGTTCGTGTGTTTCCGATTTTAATGTAATGTTAAAAAACCTATTGGTTTTTGTTCTAGTAATTAAAGTATTCGAATCTATGTTCTAATAACCTTTATCTACAAGTTAAACCCATTGTTGCAAGTATGCTATACATTCCGTTTGAGAATTATTTGACGCATCAGTTTCATATTTTCACATTGAAGAGAATTCTGATGGAGTAAAAAAGATTAAAAAATTACATTCATCTTGGAATGCCACAACCTATACGTACCATCCCTAAAGAACGAATCAAGTAGTGTGTATGCGATACAAAATTATACTCGTGGATGTAATTGGTGGAGATAGCAAGGAGTAAACAAAGTGTAACTTTCTAACAAATTTTAGTTGTTTTTGTCTGATAACACAAATCTTAGTTCTTTTGTTACAGTGGATATACGAAAATACCAAATGTTAAGTTTATCCAACTAGTTAGTAATGTTTTCATATTGGTACCAAAGGTCCAAAACTACTCGACTATGCTTGACTATTCCTCTTGTCCTTACTTTTGATGTGGCCACTACTATTGTGGATTCCACAATATTCTGACTAACTCTATTTTTTTTTTTTTTTATATACGTTTTTTCTGAAATAGAATTTGGTTTTATTGGTTCAACGATGACTTGTCGAAACGGTAGGAATTCTCGGTGCGTCGTGTCACTTGCGTTAAGGACCAAATTAACGTTTATGGCAGCATCTGTAAAGCATAATACAAATCGACAAAATTACAAAGCAAAGAAAATGTGAAAAAGCAATAAAAAAAACACGATATTTACAAATGTCAGGACTGTTTTAAAAATTCAAATGAAGATAAAGATGATAGTTACCCAAAAATATCTAAAAAATACTTTAAAACGCAACTATCTAATATTCTAATCAATTATCTCATCGTTGTTATACCTCTTTAGTCCCTATATATAGTGCCATCTTCCTCATTAGCAAACTACACACTTCTTTCCAAAGCTGTCTCTCTCTTACTCAACTCTTCTTTTCTCGAAAAATGAAGCTCTCTATACGTTTGATCTCAGCCGTTCTTGTCTTGTTCATGATATTTGTGGCCACAGGTTCGTCGTTACTCATTGCCTAATATCTAACTTTGCTACCCATTTCTTCTTTATTTGTCATTTCGTTATGATAACACATATTAATGGTTTCCCTTTATGAAAAAATTCAATATATGTGGTTAATATCGACTGTTCTTGTGAAGATGCTCATATTTTAAGTGGTCTTTTTTTAATTTATTAAATACTGTTGACATCTTAACTAGCTATTATATTCAAATTCTTGTATAAATTGCTTTAAAGATTAAGTAATATGCGACATGCATGAGGACATGAAACTAGGCTATAGCAGTACTAAACTAATTAAGTTTTTTTTTGTTCTCTAGGGATGGGTCCAGTCACGGTGGAGGCACGCACGTGTGAGTCACAGAGCCATAGGTTCAAGGGTAAATGCTTCAGCGAAACAAACTGCAGAAACGTGTGCCACAATGAAGGCTTTTCAGGAGGCAACTGTCGTGGATTCCGTCGTCGTTGCTTCTGCACCAGATATTGCTGAACGATCTATTCTCGTAACTCAATCCTCGATCCAGTATCGTCTTTACTTACTCTTCTTTCTGTCTAGTCTTTCGTATAGTACCATGTTGTACTGTGCATGTGTGTGTTCAGTGTGTTCTTGAATAAGTCTTTGGTTTTGTGTGTTTCCAGGTTTAATGTAACGTTAAGTAAACTATAATGGCTTCTTTTTTTTTAATAAAGGATTCAAAATATGTTCTAATAACCAGTACATGCATTTTAATCACATTTTTGCAAATAAACCATGCAAGTTAATCATGGGATTATGTCCAAAATGTTTTGTTTGAAGAGATACAGTTTATGCCAGAACTTGCATCATCTATCAAGGATCCAAGTATAGTAGCGGCGGCTTAGGACAGACCTAACAACAACAACAAAAATTTCGCTTAGTTTTACAACCTGTAAAATTGTTCACTTAGTTTTACTTTTTGCATTGGCGACGGTCAGTGTGGGCTCTTCGTTATCTGACTATCTCACTTACTCAGTTATTTACTTATTTGCTTCGAACTCTCTGCTGTCCTGTCATCGTTATTTAAGACCAAAGACGAAAGATTACATTTACTAGTGTCGGTAAAGCAAATCTACCGGCAAAGTTCCAAAAAAAAAAAAAAATCTAATATACGAAAAGCGTGAAACAAAAAGAAAAAAGAAACGACAAGTCGTCGTCACACCTCAGTGGCAAAAATAAAAAGTGAATATAATGGAATAAAAAGATATTCGTTTTCTTTTCTTAAAAGTTCAATTATATATATGTAATATATTAAATTTTAATTATCTCAAGCGTTCTTATCCCTTTTTTAGTCCCTTTATATAGTGCCACCTTCCCTCATTAGCAAACCTACACTCACCACTTGTTTCCATAACTCTTCTCTCTCTGTGTCTCAAAATGAAACTCTCTATGCGTTTGATCTCAGCTGTTCTCCTCATGTTCATGATATTCGTCGCCACAGGTTCTTTACTCATAACCTAATATCTAACTTATGACTTATTCATGCAGCTATATATGTAATTAGGTCTAATTTATTCGTCATTTGGTTATCATAATATATTATTAATTTATGGTTGGTCGTAACTTTCTCTTAACTTATCTTAAAGCAAAACTCACATATTATATTTACTAGTATGTATCATGAATGAGAACATGAAACTAATCTATGGTCTGAAGTCTAAACAAAGGTCTTTCTTGCGTATGTTTATATTTTCTAGGTATGGGTCCAGTCACGGTGGAGGCACGCACATGTGAGTCAAAGAGCCATAGGTTCAGGGGTCCATGTGTGAGCAGACACAACTGCGGAAACGTGTGCCACAACGAAGGCTTCTCCGGAGGTAAATGCCGTGGATTCCGTCGTCGTTGCTTCTGCACCAGACATTGCTGATCCATCCATTCTCATAAATCAATTTTCGATCCAACCGTCGTCTTCTTCTTATCTAATCTTTCGTACTGTACCATGTCGTACGTACATGTGAGCGTGTGGTGTGTTCTAAAATAAGTCTTTGGTTTGTGTTTCCGATCTTAATGGAATGTTAAATCGACTAATGGCTTTTTATTTATTAAGGATTTGAATCTATTTTGATCAACAATGTAAATCACATTAATGCGACAAATAAAATCAGATAGGGTACTATCGACCAATAGGAATCAGAGAACCAATTAAATAAAATTATCTGCGCTGATGAATATTCCGGAACATTAGTACTATTAACTTAGATTGGTTAATCAAAAAGTATCTCGTTAAATAACAAACCAAGTGAATATTATATGGAACGACGACTTATCTAATCTTTTTATTTAGTGCAAAGTAACAAAATGGAGCGTTAGCTACTTACCACACGTGTCTTTGGTGTTGTGCTAGAGCTATACACATGTACTGCTTGTAGTAATCGTATTGTTAAATAAAACATAAACGTAGCTGTAGAAAATACTAAAACAAATTATAAAGTGCGTTCATGACACAATTTTTCTTCTAAAAAAAAAGAGAATTGATTTGGTTTGTCTTTGTGAAGTTTAGTAATCGTTCGTTTAGTTACGATAAATGATTATAAGTCTGCCGAAAAAAAGGAAAGAAAAAGTTAACTGTTTGGTACCTCGCTATAAGGGCTAAATGCCTACTGTACTGAAACCGAACTGGATTTTGGATTAGTGTATAATAGAGAAATCACAGGCTTGAGTAGTAATGACCGTTCGTTAAGAATCTTTATTTACTGGCGGACCTATGTAGAAGGGTGGGGTTCGTTAAGTTTATGGATTTGCTATTATTGAACCCACTATATTTACATTTTTGACATCCCATTAATTATAGCCCAATGTTTTTGTTCAACTGTAAGAAGTACTAAAAGGTCCATGAAATATAATTTACGTAAAACAGTCCATTTTACTAATAAGTAAATAACTAAGACTCATAACATACTTTTATGTAATAACATAAGCCCAACTATATTTTTTTTTTTCAGAGAAACGTCATATTTGACTCGCACAGTACGACAAAAAAAAAAAAGAACTTGCGTTTGCGTCTTTACTAACGTCTTTGGTTTACTATACTGTATTTATGAAAAAAAATTAATTAAGATTCGACACAGGTTAAAAAAAGTTCTAGGTCCGCCACTCAATCAATGCATATGCATGTCGCAACAAAGTTACAAGTCCGAGTAAATAAATTCTCCACCGGTTCTGGTTGGACAGATGGGTTCATTTAATTAGGTTCTTGGTTCACCAATGGTTTCGTAAAACCCAAAGGGGAGCTTTGGTAATAATATTAACATAAATGTAATTAGGGAAAACTCCGTAACTTACACAAAACCATACAAAAAACTTGGTGAACGTTTGTTTTCAGAAAGAAAACACTACCGAGGCAGAGCTTTTGATGATTCATCAATGAGACTCTCGTTCAAATAGCTTAATTGAATAGGTGGACTCTAGTTTTCAGAAGTGTTCCATTTTACCATGAAAAAGTCTAAGTCTACATGCACAATATAATATATATAACTGTTTCATACTTCTAACTAATTTTAATACAATTAAAGTAGTAGTAATTCAGTCAGCCTAGCTATTTCCCAAGTTGAAATTTTCGATGTGATATTTATTTTGATGTCGATTACCCATAAGAGTTTTTCCATTAACATATAATATAGCTAGTATCAATCATTATGAATGTCTGAATTCGAGTAAGTTGTTTTATCTTTTGTTTTGTTAAAGCCACGTAATTTTTAGTGAGTAAATATATAGATTTTTTTTTTATCAACTGGAATTATATTAGAATATATTGGACTGTTTCCACATTAAGCCTATTGTTAGGATAACAAGGCCTATACAAAAAAATATGCTCATTCCCTTAAGCCATATTAGCAAAAACATAAATTCAAGCCGATGTTACGATACTTTCTTCTGCAAATACCCCGGCAGGCCATGAAAGGTGACTCGATGCAACATATGATTGCAATCAGCCTTCTTGTGTGACACTATTTGCAATCATCATAGCTCTTCTGTTTGAAGATAAGTTTTCCAAAAAGAATTTCCAATCCTTAAAATACCTACGCATACGTCCAACCTCCTTAGATTGATATCTAAAAGAAGACCAAGATGCAGGTTTGTTGATCACATTTATCAAACATTTCTCCTACAACACAAAAATCACTTGCTGGACTCTATGACTTCTCATACTCTGAGTTGCCTTTATATTAATATATTAGTGAATATTCGTTCTCATTTTCTGTATGATATTCTTGACATGCTTTTTCTCAAGATGATAATTCCTTTTTGCAAGGTTTTTAAAATCAGGTCGGAACAATACGTTTGACTAGCACGTAGGTGAACGAGTCCTTTTGGAGTCCGGACTAAGAAAAACGGATTAACTTTGAAAAACTAGTTCTATATATTTTGAAACGATTACTTTTTAATCTAGTACTAATATTTTGTAGATTATGTTATTATATAAAGCTTGATGTTAAAGTTATTCATTAACAACATCATGACACGTGTCAATTGTATAATTCAGATGTTGACACATGTCAATTCTAAATTTATTAAAATTAAAAAAAATAAAAATTTAAAAATTTAAAACCTACCATAAAAAGTTTTATATAAAAGTAAAATAGAGAAAGGAAAACCTAATTTTATAGAAAATCTTTTAAAGAAAAAAAAAACTTTGTAAACTTTCAAATATAAAACAAAACTATTAACAGTTTTAAAAATATTAAAAGGCAATTATAAGAAAATTAAAAAATTTAAACAGCTTTAAAATTTCAAAAAGATCATTATAAGGAAATTATATATATATCATAAAATTCGAAATTATAATATAGAATATTTATTTTAATTTTAAGTTGCTAATTTTACAAGAAAAATGATTACTTTTTATATAAGATAAAAAAAATAATTGTGAAAATATACAATTAATTACTGTTTCTAAAAAAAATGTAAATACTCACCTTTACATAAAAAAAAAGATGGTTGAAGTAAATAAACAAAAATAGATCGCCTCATATTTTTTTCACCAATCAAATAATTTATTCAAAATGACTGCTATTGTAATATATAAGATAGGAGTATTTAATATTAACGTATGCGTTTTGTAACTATAAAAATGTTAAAGTGAAAGACATATAATAGGTTATTTAATGTGTTGATAAAGATAATTTGTTGGTAGTAGTAAATGCTAAAGATTATATTTAAACAGTAAAATATATTTGTGTGTACAAATTTACTTTTAGTGGTAATGTATATTTTCTATAACTAAAAGTTTATCTCTTTACTTTTATACATTTTTTTTTACTTATGAAAAGAATTCAATATATATTCTTTGTTAAATTTATTTTTATTTTAATAATTTTGAACTCATCTACAACTATTTTCTTTAACTAAAACTGCATCTATTTACTTTTTTTTTTCAACCAAACAATAAATTAAAAGTAAATTTCTCGATTAGTTGTCCAAGCTGGAGGGAAAGGGTTTACAAAAGAAACTTCAGAGATAAGAGAACGCGAAGCACGGGCAAGACAATCTGCCTTCGTATTTGATGCACTCGGGATCCAAGAGATATAGAATAGTGGGAAGAACTCCAGCGAGTTAAACTCATCGAGCAGGTAGGAGAAGGATGGCTAATCTTTAAGGACTTCACAATAGTGAGTAACTCAGCACAATCAGTCTCGAAATGTTGACAAGCGATCCCTGCAGCACGTATCTGCTCCATGACTTACAACAACGCTTCTAACTCTGAATGTAGGGGGGAGGGGCTCCGTCTTAGACACTTGGCCCCCAACAACAAGGTTCTCTCCTCACCAACGCAACACCACCAGCCCAATCTTTAATGCACGTTGGTTTCTTTCCAAGAACCATCAATCTGACAACCAGGTAAAGAAATCTGGACATCCAAAGACGGAGTTGGAGCTGACGTGACCGCCGTAAAAGAGAGCGCCTCTTCGCAGGCTAACTTATCGCCCAAAGCCTGAGAAATTATATCATTTGCCTCAATCTCTAAATCTTGATTTTTTATTTATTTATGGCCTTCCAGATTACCCATAAAATCCATAGTAATTGAAGAAGTTGATCAGGATCACCCTGTTGAGAGGCACCCCTCCAGAAAACAAAATCCAAATTCGAGTACACCGACTCATATGAAAAACCCTCTGACAAGACCAAAGTCGGAGATAAATCCCAAACTTCATACGAGCAAGGGCATTCAAAGAAAAAATGATTAATAGTCTCAACCGCAGAGTCGCACCTTTTACACTAAATATCACATTGGACAACTCCGTGTATGTTTTTACTTACTAGAAATATTTATTTTATATTCTTTGTTAAATTTTATTTTATTTTAAAAACTCTAAACCCGTACATCGAGCGGGTCCTAATCTAGTTCTATGATAATTCTTGTGAAGCAATATATACAATGTCTTGCTTTTTTCTTATTCGACATTTGGTTATAAGTTATAACTACGAGAATTGATTATGGTTTATATGATTTTCAGGGATGAGTCTGGCCACGGTGGTGGAGGCAAGGATGTATGGGTCGAGGAGCCAAAATTTCGACAAACCGTGCTTGAGTGCAGCCCCCGGCTCAATATATTGGAATGCCCTTGGGCAAATTTTTTTTTGGCCTTTTATCTAATTTATACCAAGAAATTCAATTTTTTTTGGACCCATTAAACATGTTTCTAAAGACATTTTTGTACATTTCTGGACCCTATTATATGTATCCAGTATTATTTTTGGTCCCTTATTCTACTATTTTGCAATGAAAATGAGCCGCACGGAAGGTTGAGCAGACAATGCGCTAATGCGCTAACGTTTGCCGCACGGAAGGTTTCCCCGATGGTAGTTGTGACGGACTCCTCCGGCCCACACACCTTGCTCATGAGCCATGACATTCTCATTACACATCAAATTAAATATATTTTTTATATATACATATATAGTAAAAATGTCATAAAATTTTTGGTAAGTGTTGAAAAAAGCATGAACTTTGCATATGGTGAAATAAATACTTAATTTTATTTCCAGGATAAATTACAAACTCTTATTAATTATAAAATAAAAGACGTTGATTATTTTTAGGATCAATTACCAAATAAAAGACGTTGTCAAGTCAACTACAACAGGTTAAGTGAATGTTAACAAATTCAGTTAAATTGCAGAAGGACGTAATTTTGCTAAGTAGAATAAAAAAACAAAATCATGAGGTTTAACCCGTTACCTTTGAACGAATTATTTAATTAACTGAGCTATAATGATTAATTAATGATATGGCACAAAATTTTGATATAACGATTAATTGATAATATGATCAGCGACAAAAAAAACTTTCTCAAACCGGAGAATCCAGTCTCCCAGTTCCAAAGAGGATGATGCTAAGGCGGAGTGAAGAAGGCTAAATTTATTTCCGATTTGTTTGTATTAAATTACAGAAAGTTCAGAGATTCTGGGAGATTGGGATTCAGCTCTTCCAGTGAATCTTGAAGAAAGAATGGTGATGGTCTCTGTTCCCACTTCATCGGGATCTAAAGACGGAAGAAAGAAGAAGATGAAGAAGAAAAAGAAATAGAAAGTGAAGCGAGAGAGCACAACAAGGAAGAAGAAGGAAACATGTAAGCCTCTGGCCAGGCCCTTTGTTGTGTGTAGGGGTGTCAATATTAATAAAATTTAATGGATCAACCCAACTCAACTCAACCCATAAATTTTAATGAGTCAGAAAAATTTACCCTAATAGATTCATGGATAAAATAAGTTAGTGAGTCATTTGGTTTGATGGATCAAATGAATTGAGTTGTAATGGGTAATGGTTTAACCATTTGATCCATCAATTCTATTTTTATTAAGTCAAATTAACTCAAATGTTTAAACCAGCTAAATATAACCAAAAATCTCCAAACCAATCAAAAATGTAAACCGATATTAGCTTTGATTTTTCCCCTAACCGATATTAGCTTTGATGGATTCTGGGTTCATCTTCATCCGGGTTTTTGAGAACTCGTTCCCACCTCTCTATGAATCGAAGAAGAGATTGTGATCGATTTTGGGTTTTGAGAACTCGGTTTTGGGATTTTGAGAACTCGGTCTCTCTCGGTCTCTCTCTCGGTCTTTCTCGGTCTCTCTGTCTCATAAGTTTATGTGTACCAATGGAGGACGACTGTGGTGGCTTTGTTTGATTTCTTAGTTTATGGTCTCTGTCTCATGAGTTTATATAGATTTGGTGCTTATTGGATACGGTTTTTTTTCATGGTGATTTTGCTTTGTGCTTTATTGGTCTAGTGGGTAGGATATCTCGGAGAGTCTCAGAAATTTAGTGTTTAAGCTTCAGGGTTTTAAGTATTGGTTTGATTGCTTTCTCTTGCATTTTGTTCAATGTATGTTTTGTTGTATTATATGAATCAAAGCAGATCGTGTAGATATTTGTTGTCATTTGGTTGTGTTAATGGCTTTTATATGAATCAAATTTGTTTGCTGATCTACGCAGAAGCAAAGCACAAAGTAATACGTTTGGATTGAGATAAAACCCAGCAACTAATACATTTGGATTTACTAATTGTTTTGGATTTACTAATAGTTTTGGATTTACAAGAGTTGGTGAAAATCACAATGTAGCACAAAGTACTGATTTTAATGAAGTCACTATTATCTTAGATGGTCAATTCATTTAACCATTTCACCCATCAAATTAAATGAGTTCATGGATTAACCCAACTCATTTGTTTAAATGAGTTGGGTTAATCCATGAACTCATTTAATTTGAACTCATTAGGTAATGAGTTGAACTGAGTTGAGTTAATCATTTTGACATCTCTAGTTGTGTGTGAGGTGGGATCTCGCGTGCCTTGTAATTTTTGGTCTGAGAATTGGACTGGCTTAGGTCCGTTAATTGAAATTACATGTGAGAACAAAGGATAGACTTTTAAGATGGGGTCTAGCAATTCCACCAAATTGTCTCCTATGAAACTCCCATGGTGAACATCCACAGCATTTGTTTTTCGATTGTCAGTTCTCTAACGCGGTTTGGTCTTTTTTTACCTCAAAGGCGCGAGTATCTCCCCCCTCCTTGTTCAATGCTACAATAGTTTGGCTTAAGAATCCTTGCGGAGATAAGAATATTGCTTTGTTTCTTAAGATTAGCTTATCAAGCCTTTGTATATGCCATTTGGAAGGAACTAAATTCACAACTCCACTCTGCCTCTTCAAAACCATCTTCAGCGATTCTGGTGGATGATAAGGGGAGGCGGAAGCAAACGGAGATAATACTCTGTTTTGATGGAGGAAAACAGAGCACACGTGATCGATGGTAGTGGTGGAAAAGGATGAGGCGTAAACGGGAGGGATGAAGTCGATATCGAGGGTAGTTAAGACTACCTCTTTTTTATCTTTTATTGATGCAAATATGAATGAATCTTACAATGCTGTTGTGATCCCTATTTATAGAGACACAGGAAAAACCCAAACAAAAACCCTAGCTTAAACGATGGAAAACCGACTAAACCGTGAAAATAGAAAAAAGAACAAGGCCGTAACTTGATGGACACGCAACACAAAAGCAGGCCCATCAAGGTTTGATGCTACGCTGCATCAGTGGACATAAAGAATACCATTTGGCATTGCTTGGATCCTATAGCTCGGGAACAAAGGATTTCTTCTCAGAATTTGAATACTAATGTCCTTGCGTTGTGGTTTGAGGTCTTCCATCCATAGTTTATTCATTTCCTCATTTCTTCCTTGCCTTGTAATGTGCTATGTTATTTTATAGTTCCTGCAGTTGTTACTCTTTTCAGGAGGCACTGTGTATTTCATCTGGCTTTATAGCCTTAAGATATTAAATGGTATGTGTTATTAAAAAATAAAACATGGAGATACCAAAAAACGCAATGAACACATACCTAGAACTATAAGGGCTCTGATACCAAACTGAAATGACCTGACTTACTTTTTTCTTCTTTTTATTATAATAGTTAACTAGTGATCTCATACTCACTATACACCTAGCCCTAATAAAAAAAGCAGTGGATACCACAAATCAATAACATTAGTCAATAATGAATAAACGAATAACATGATAACATCTATCCATTAACGCCAATAACATAAACAAAGTCATAGAACAATGAACCAGCAACCTAATCAACTGTTCTAGACCACATTGTTCCATTCATCAACATAACAACAACATAGAACAAACAACCGAGCTTCTAGAACATCCTCCTCTTCATCGCCTTGATTCCACGATCACACTTTTCCTTTACCTTCACCACAGACAACAGTTGAAATGCGTGAGTATTATCATAAACACTCAGTGAGGCGATCCTCCCATCTACTGGGTAATACACACAAGCTAAAAGACAAACAAAAGCAATACACATAAACAAGCAAACCAGACAATTCTGAACACATGCATCGTCAATGCAGCTTTACGTTGACCGACATACTTCTTGCACCGACCGATGCAACGACCTTGCGTCGACCGATGCAACGCCTTCTACATTGACTGATGCACTCTTGCATCGATCGATACACTCCTTTCATCGACATATGCATTCCTTTCATCGATCGATGCAACGTCTCTCGTTACCATCAAATCCCTAGCTGCATCGACCAATGCACACCCTGCATCACGATTTTCTCTGAATCCTCTCGGTTTCGTGATGTCAAAACCGCTCTCCAAAAGCTACAAACACCACGAAAAACACTCACAAACAAGCACACTAGCAATCAATATCCAAAATCACACAAAAACACACATCTAATCACTTAGATCAGGCATGGTCACATACTCACCTTTGAGAAAGACAAATCTGATTCTAAAACCCACGACGATAGCCTCTTAACAAGCTTCTCTCACGTTCTCAGTCTCAGATCTCCACTCTCACGAATAGATCTCACAAGAAACGGCTTCAAACTCCTCAAGAACGTTCACATAATATCTCTGGAAGTTTTCTCTCTGTTGTAGAAGGAAAAAGTGACCAAACTCGGCCAAAAGCATCGAAATAATCTTTTATACTCGATCTGCTAGAGTTTCCAAAAACCAAAATGCAATAATACGTGCATAATTTAAGTTGTCCTGCAAAAGAGTACCTTGTATCGACTGATACAGTCTTGCATCGATGATCGATCGATCCCAAAACGAAAATTCCCGTTCACGAACATTATAAGTAACATTTTTTACGTTACTTTAACTTTGGCTCATGTATCTAATGTGAACAACAATTATATAGTGGTATGGGATTCGCATAACAACAAATTAACAACCAGTGACGTCATAAATCGAAAACAATTTAATAACCAAGCTAGCAGCGAAGTAATAGTTAAAATGTTTTCGTAATATAAATTAAGTAATACATCCTGCATTTTCCATATAAAAAAATTTGGAGGGTTGGTTTAATCATAAATCAATATCTCATTATGTAGCTTTTAATTAGGAACGTTTTATGATCATTACCGATATTGGGCTTTGATAGCAATTATGCATTCTTCTACGTTTATAATCATATTTCTCTAGTGTTATAAACTTTTTTTTTTTTTGATCAAAATGTTATAAACTTAATACTTATAAATAATCTGATTATTTAATTGACTGGTCAACCCTTAATTACGATTGCACCTTTGGGTAAAAGTTTAACTGGTTCACGTTTTGTTTCTATTTTTGGTACGGCCATAAACTACGAAACCTTTTACCAACAAAAGAATTCATTCCCTTTATATAGTGCCATCTTCTTCTTCTTCTTGATCCTCTCAAATCTTATTAGCTTTCTCTAAACATTTGTATCTTTGTCTCTTTAAAAATGAAGCTCTCTCTGCGTTTGGTCTCAGCCCTTCTCCTCTCGTTCATGCTCCTCTTTGCCACAGGTTCATAATTATAAACATTTTGTCATTTGATATATACTTGTGGGTAATATGCATGCAACAAAGAAATGAAATATCAATTTTATGTCACTATGTGGCCTGGCCTAACATATCTTATGGCCGTCTCTGGGACTAATAATTTTATGCATATGCCAATGAGCATGAAAAAAGATCCACATATATATAACCCATGCATGTTTCTCTAATTTTAAGTTTCGATTATAGTAAAATAAAAGATGTGCATTGTTCTTAATTATGGTGGGTTATGTGATTTAGGAATGGGTCCTGTGGAAGCAAGAACGTGCGAGTCACCGAGTAGCAAATTCCAAGGAGTTTGTCTCAACTCACAGACCTGTGCCAAAGCTTGCCCCAGCGAAGGTTTTACAAGCGGTCGATGCAATAGTCTCCGTTGCTACTGCTCCAAAGCTTGCTAATTCATCAATTAATCATTTATCGAAAAATGAACATTTAAATTTATACTCTCTTTCATCGTTTTCTAGTTTCGACAGAAATATAATAATCTTGAAAGGCACTATTTATTATGTGTTTTTTTTTTGTATATATAATAATGTTGTTTTTTTTCTGTGTGTTAAGAATTTAAGTGTTTATGTATTGTCTTTAAATTTGCTTATATATATTATACATCATCCGCCATGTAAATACACGTTTCATTAATTACATATATAATACTCCTACTTAATTACGTATACTACAAATAATTAACTTAGCCTACAAAACATCATTCAAAAACGTATCCTACTAAATAAAATAATTCTCTACAAACAAATAATTATTGAAAAGTAAATAGAAAGCATAAAACTATCAAAATAGATCGATCGCTTATCTATCATTTAATCAAAAAAACAAACTAGTTTAATATGTAAATGAATATATCTTGTTAGAATGTTTTGTATCTTGAAATCACTTAACATAAAGTAGTTTGATATGTTGTGTTTTAATTAATAAAATAAAACAAAGAACAAATATATTTCTCGGATATATTTTTATATAATAATATAATTGGATGAAAATATTAATTGTGTATTTGGATTCAATATAGTTCTTAAAATTAAATATAAGATAAGGTTTATCATAATTTTATTTGATCATAGTTTTCTATGTAAATGAAAACCAAGCCAAAAAAAAGAAAGAGAAAAAATTCTAGTTAAATTTAAATATGTAAAGGGACACTATTTTAAAAGCACAAGATAATAGAATCTACTTTATTTAAAAGAATATCTTAAGATAATATAATAATAATTTCATGTGATTTATGTTTATTAAAATATATTTATACATTAGAGAAATATATGGCATATATTGGAATGCTTTCTATCTACAGCTACTTTTAGCATAAGAGAATCTGATTTTTTATTAAAAAAATCTATTACCTTGAAATGATAAAAATATGTTTCTTAGATATTTTATTTATATAATAACGTAATTCAATCAAATGAAATAGATAATGGTGAATTCAAAGTTTATTTTTCTTAGAAAACACATGTCAAAAGAAGGATATGATAGGTTGATTTCTAAGAGTTGTTTTTAGAAACAAATTTAAAATAATATGTAAGATAATGGTGAATTAAAAGACTTAATAATATATAGTGCCACAAACAACACTTCTTCTTCCTACAAAAGACTTAATTATTTCCAACAATCTCTCTCGAAAAATAAAGCTCTCTAACCGTATTCTTTCAGCCTTTCTCCTGATCTCTTATCCTTCTTGCTAGCACTACATATTTAATATTCATGTCATATTATAGTATTTAAATTATCATACATACAAATATGTGAATTTAGTTGTTATATCATAATTAGTATACATTTTTGTTATAGACATTAATTACTAAGTACTAACACACATGTGATCAAATTTGTTTTTATTTATATAGAGATGGGTTTGGCAGATAAAATATGCAAGACACTAAGCAGAGTGTGCTTGAGCAATAACAATTGTGCCATCATCTGTCAACAATTCAAGAAATTTGAAGGCGGTCACTGCAAATTCGAGGGAGCCTTCCGTCATTGTTTATGCACCAAAACCTGTTAAAGACCATCATAATATTATCAAGAACCAGTTGCATTTTTTACTTCTCTCTTTAATAATTGCTATGTGGTTGTCGGAGAATATACATATATATCTTGAATCACAAACACTCTTTGTTAAATTTGTGTTCCTTATCTTCTATTTTCGGATTTCTCTGTTCTTGAAAATAACTAAAAGTAATATAAAATTACTATATATTAATTTAGATAGTCATTTAAACATTAAAATAATATTTTTCTTAAATTTTAATCAATGTTATATTCAAAATAAAAGCTTATATAGATGCTTTCTTAGACTAAACTGACGTCTCTCTATTTTACCCTTTTTTTAGACATCTTTTTATTCATGTTTTGCATTGTTCAGAGTTTGTCCTTAGCATTTTTAGGTCCTTAACTTTAGATATTTGCATTTAGGTTGTTTAGGGTGCTGCATTACTGCATTATTGCATTTTGGATGAAAACATGAGCTATTGCCAAGAAGGAGGAACGAACCAGAAGAGGACTAACCTGGGCCTTAACCCAATGCTTTCAACCCTTACTAGTGAAGCTGAGCACAAGAAGAATCACCCAAAGCCCAAACTAAAGAGGATCTCGACCCTAGCCTCGTGTAGACTCCTCAAATAACAGCTGGTGCGGCTAGGTCAACTGGTTTCCATATATAAACCCTCTCTTAACCCATTTTTGAGAGAGCATCTGGAGAGTGAGTGAGAGCCACCATACACGATCAGAGAGCCAATTTTACATTTCAAAAAGCTTTGTTAGGATTTCTTAATTTCTGTTTTGCATTTCTTTTACTTTTTGATTCTGTATTACATCTTGCCTCTTTTCAATACATCGATTACATTCATTTTTCAACATCTTTGTTATGCAGTTCCTATTCGTTTTTGTGTTTAAGTCGATTGCAATGAGATCTGAGTAGTGAACTAAATTTTCTAAGGATGGGATAGGCTAGTAGGTGTTCCTAATCGATAATGATGTTTTAGATTGATTGTTTTATGAAAATGCCCTTCTGGATTAGTGATCTTAATACTAGTTTCAAACTGAGAGGTCGAGATTAGATTTTAGACATTTCAACACCGAGAGATGCTCGATGAAATGCCTGAATTAGCTAATGCGAGAGCTTTACCCACTTAGCCTAAGAGATTATATATATAAGGAGTTTATTGACAATAATGAATTGGATTTTAATACCTGCTTGATTATGTTTCTTCAACGAGAGTTGGGTAAGAGAGTGATTAAGTCTGATTGTTTCTAGCATGAGAGTGGATTAACAAGGTTTTGATATTCATTGTCTAGGGGAATAACTTGCTTGAGGCTTGTATTGATTTAGGATTCTTATGAACCAATTACCCCATCCTTAGGAGTTTTCGCATCTTGATTGTTACTGTTTTTATATCAACCCGACCACCATCCCGATCCTGACTCTATTGCTTGCATCGTGTGGCACTTCCAGTTATTCTTGTTTGCTTATCACCCGATCACCTACTCGATCTGGTACACGATTGCTTGCATCGTGTACCCTGATCGTGTAGTTCTTTATTTTTGTTTTCTTATTTCTGTCCATCTTAGGTTGTTAGACAAAACCTCCATTATTGTCTGGCTTGATTTGCATTGTTCTGATTGCATTTTATCTGTTAGCATAACAATCATTTGGATTGATAACCCTTTGTACTACAACTGCATAAAGAATTGATACCATGGGCTATACACTTCTTAAGTGGGTGTAACAGCCTATAATCAATTTGGCGTTGCCATTTGGTTGATTTTATTTGTTACATTTAATATTTCAGCACTTGCTAGATCAAGTTCTTTTTATTATTAACTATTCTCGGTACCGACTGTTTGCTTGTTTGTTTTGGATCTCAGGTGAACCTATGTGACCCCCTATCCGAATACCTACCCGATCCCCCACCCGAACCCCTACCCGAACGTTTCTAATCGAGCACATGCTCGTGTGACCATTCAAATACTTGATCGGGTACTTGTATACACCAACCATTTGCCAAGAGAACTGAGACATCCAAAGGAAAATATCAGAGTAGAAGAAGAAGAAGTGGGAATTGAAAACCCACAAGGACAAAATGGACCTCAAAGGTTGGCAAGACACATTGGAGGTTACATCCATATTCAGGGAGGCTACAACAATGAATTCTACAGCTATACGCCACAAGGAGGTTATCAACAACAAGAAATGGGTCCACCACATTGTTTTGCTTCTCAACAGCTTCCTGCTCAGTCAAGAACTGAAGAACATGCTTCAACATATTCTATAAGGTCAAGCTAATGAAGGTATGAAAACAGCAAGACAGTTTACAGAGATGAACAAGAAAATGGACTACATTGACAATGCCTTGAATCTCAATATTGAAGCTTTGGCCTCCAGAATTCATCACCTTGAAAGCATGGCTGCTTCTACTTGTTCATGACAACTCCCAGGGACATCAATCCTCAATCTAAGGGAGCTTTCTATCACCTTAAGCGACTTACCTGCCTATAAAGAACACATTACAATCACTAGGGATAGTGCAGTTCAAGTTGGAGAGGATTTCTGTGAAATTGAGTTTCAGCTGTAGAAATTATGCAGGAAAAATTCATCCGACTACCCACCCAATCCCCCACTCAAGTGCCTGCCAGCGTTACACCGAAAACTGTTGAAAAACCAGAAAATGCATCTAATGCAGCTCAAGAAAAGGCTAACAAAGATGAGAGAGCAGTAGTTCTAAGTCATGAATACAATGCTGTTACATGGAAGAAGATTATCCCAAAGAAGCTAGAGGACCCTAGATCTTTCACTTTGCCTTGTTCTCTAAGTCCATTGGCTTTCAACAAGTGTCTTTGTGACTTAGGAGCATCAGCTAGCCTCATGCCTCTCTCTGTGGCTAAGAGGTTGGGCTTCACAAGTTACAAATCTTGAAACCTATCTCTCATCTTGGTAGATCGAAAAATCATATTTCCACATGGCTTGTTGGAAGATCTCCTAATAAAGATTGAAAAAGTAGAGGTTCCTACTGATTTTATTGTCTTGGAGATGGATGAAGAGCCTAAAGATCCATTAATCATGGGAGACCTTTCTTAGCCATTGTTGGATCAATCATTGGTTTCAGGAAGGGGAGGATTGAGCTCAATCTGGGTACAAGCTTCAAAATAAAGTTTAACAAAAAGGACACTATGAGAAGCCAACTATTGAGGGGCAAACCTTTTGGATTCAAAGAAAAAATCAGCTAAATGGGCCAAAAGCAGAGATTTTGGCAGCATGTGACGAAGCTCCAAGGGGAGCACGTACCCATAACATGACCCCATGGTCGGGTTCATATTCGATTCCTTGGTCGGCTCATACTCTAACACTCTCAGAATGTCCAGATTCAATCTCCAAGCTTCCCCAACAACTAGAGTAAAGAAATCCAGCATCTGATGGGTTGATGGGTTGTCATCACTTCAAACTATTAACATTCTCAATCATTCTATTAGGGAGTTGACAGCTACAGTGAAGAAGATGAGTGGACAACTCAAGAAAATTTAAGGGAAAGTCATTGGTTCTTATTCAAAGAAAGCAAAGCAAGGGCTGAGTATAAAGAGAAGGAACACCTCTTCTAGCATTGATCCTGGAAAAAGAGGGAAAATGAAATCTCATGGAATAGAGCGGACTTCATCACCTCTTTATGATCCTTCCAAAGCATGAGAAGTATGCACAGTCAAGCTTAGTGACTTTAACCAAGCTCACTTGGAGGGGGGGGGGGGGGGGGGGGAGAGGGAGGGGAAGTCCCAAAGGTATCCTTGGAAATATGGTAGTTTTTTTGTTTTTTTTCATTTATTTTCTTTAGTTTTTTTGAATTCCAGGAATAAAAGAGATTAAATGTTAAAGGGATATTTGAATGAGCTAGAGCCTATCTGATGCCTAACCCAATGGAGTAATCGAGGGAGGGGGGGGGGGGGGGAGAGGGAGGCGAAGCCCCAAAGGTATCCTTGGAAATATGGTAGTTTTTTTGTTTTTTTCATTTATTTTCTTTCGTGTTTTTGAATTCCAGGAATAAAAGACATTAAATGTTAAAGGGATATTTGAATCAGCTAGAGCCTATCTGATGCCTAACCCAATGGAGTAATCGATGCCCTACCCGATGCATGACTCAAATGATGGTCCGAGCAACAGGTCCGCACACATCACCGAGCTTACTGATGAGCCAAATCCAGCAACCACTGGAGCTGAGAACAAACCTGGGTATACATCGGGAATCATGGAAGCTGCTGTGACTTCCTTCTTTACCGACCTATGAGGTACCACTTTCATCCATACCATTGTTTATACCATTTCATTGTGATTTGTTTTCTTTGTATGATTCTCAGATTCTTCTTCCAACTTTTATTTACACAAGGGACTGTGTAATTTAAGTTTGGGGGAGAGTATGAGAATGTATCTAACATTGTGTTTTTTTTTTTTTTCAAATTTTTGCATACTAGTTTTACTCATTTGAGTCTGCATCTATTTGCATAGAAAAACCCAAAAAATTTGAAAAAATTATAAAAAAGAATGTTCATGTAGGGTTTATATGCATTTTATGGGGCAATGATTAAAACTATCTTGTTCAAGTTTAATTATAGGATTGTAGTTATAGGCTTTAATCACAGTTCATTGTTGCTTGATCAATCTCTGGAAAAAATTAAAAATCTTTGTTTAAAACATTGTGTCTTTTGAAAGCTTCTTCTACTTGTGTGAAACTTGCTTGAACATTGTAGCATCTCTGTATTACTGGACTTAACCTGAACTTCAATTATCTTGCTTATAGAACTTAAATACTTGCTCATGGTAACTCTAAACTCGGGTTAACACTCCATTTATGCCAATCTTTTCAATAGCGCAAAGCTGTATGAAAAAGCTGTACCAAAAAGCTGTACCAAAAAGCTGAAAGTAAAGCTTTTAATAAACTTTTTGGTAAAGTTTTTGTGATTGGTAAAAATTCAAACTGTACCACTTGTAATACTTTGTTTAAGTTCACCAATCATTAACATAAACATAACCACAATACAATAACCGAGACCCTAGATCATCCTCCTCCTCATTGCCATAATTCTACGTCACATACCTGCACACCACAAAAACAATTGAGATGCGTGAGTATTATCACAAATACTCAGTGAGATTATCCTCCCATTTACTAGGATATACACACAAGCGAAAAGACAAACACAATCAATATACAGAACAAGCAAACCAGACAATTATGAACACATCCGTGCTTCTGCGACCTTGCGTCGACCGACGCAATACTTGCGTCGACCGACGCAACACTTGCATCGACCAACGCAACATTTGCATCAACTGAGGCACTCCTTGCGTTGATCGATGCAACCTCCAAATCCCTAGCTGCATCGATCGATGCACTCCTTGAATCGACTGATGCAACATCCATCGTCTCCAATAAATGCCTAACTGCATCGACCGATGCAAACCGTACATCGATCGATGCAGTCGCGCGAAGCATCGCTGAAGACGATCTCCACTGACTTCTCTTGGCTCCGTGATGCCGAATACATGCTCCAAAGGCCACAAAACTCAAGGCAAACACTCACAAACAACCACATAAGCAATCAACACCCAAAAACACACAAAAACACACATCTAATCGCTTAAATAAGCAATGGTCCTGCACTTACTTTGATTTAGAAAGAAAAGGACAAAGAACACCAACATCCAAGCTTTCTAGAAGCCTCCAAACGTCTTTCCACGTTCAGATCTCCCTTCCCATAGACAGATCCCTCCAGAAACAGGCACAAAAGACTCACAAAATGATTTTACAGAGATTTCTCTTTCTCTCAACTTCCGGAAACGACAAAAGATTAAACCCACACTAATACGTCGAGCTTCCCTTTTCTTCACACCCCTAGGGTTTCCAAAACCCAAACGCAACCACACGAGCGTTTCACTTATGTCATCCCGCAAAAACAGTCCTCGCATCGACCGATGCATCAACTACATCGATTGATGCACATCCCAAACCGGGATTTTGGTTCACAAGCGTTACAATTCTCTCCCTCTAACAAAAGATTCGTCCTCGAATCTGATAACACTGCACTCCAACTACAAACATTTCCACCGTCGCAATGGTTCACACCACAACCTGTTCCAACTTTCCGCAACACCCTGATCCCACTGGTCAGCAAAATTTAGAACCCACCGGTCAACCCCAAAACTGACTCTCCCAATCGACACAACTCTGGTCCCCCCAGCCAGCATAAACCTAACCCTCCCGATCAACACAGAAACCCCCGAGATTGAACCCCCATCAACCCCGAGATCCGCATCCGGTCACAACCGGAAATCTGAGATTGAATTCCCATCAATCTCCGAGATCCATATCCGGTCGCTAAGCTTATCCCCACTTTCTTGACACTTTTTCCCCCAACTCATATGCTCTTAGGTCGCAACCTTCAAGCCATACCGATCACACTCTCTGAACCCCCGTCTTTGAGCCATACCTTCTCATCCTCGGGTCGTCACCCTCGAGATCTCTGTACTAGGAGAACCCTCATTTTCTCTACCACCCTCAAGACCATGGTCCCTCGATCTATCAGTATCTAGTGAACTTCCGTCCCCTATGGAGAACTGCCATCTCCTCATGAGTTGTTCAGGACTCCCCGCCATTACAACAACTGGTCATAATGTCTATAAGCATTTACTCAACCAGGACCACCACCCCGTGATCCACGTAGAACATTGCAATGTTCTACCTGTAACGTCCCCAAACCGTTCTAAGGCCAACCCTGCCCAGAACAGCCCTGGACGCTACTTTGGAAATAGTCATCAACGATCCGGCCGAGGTTCTAAAACCCATTTAGACCTTTAGCCAGTCCATTGATGATATTTCTACCAATTTGGACATCATTTAGGCTTTGTAACCCTTATGACGTCTAAGTGTTGAGGCAACCCGGACTAGGTCACTTCGGCCATAACTCGCACTCGAATATAAAACCGGTATTATATTAAATAAAATATTATATTAGATAACAAAATATATAGCGTATGTGGCCAGGCCTACTGCCAAAAGATTTTACATAATTGTTTTAATGAAAAGATACATACTTTTTCTTTTACACAAATGCACAAAATTAAACTACTCTGAACTCCTATCGTACAACACATCCTCTAATTCCCCTCTAGTGGTTACCTGCAAGACAAAATTCTATCATAAGTAATCTAAAATTACTTAGTGAATTTCCGGGGTCCCTGCAGAAGATTAGATTCCCAATCCCACCCCAAATCACAAGGAATCAATCACTACACACAATATTCATCCAAGCAATCAGAGAAAGCATGCGGAAGTAAGCCACGCAAACAATCACAAGCAAGCAATCAATGCAATATGCAAAACTTGAATAAAAAAGAAAAGTTTTAAACAAGTTTTACTAGGGCCAGATATGCCGCCTTCCATCCGTTTCCCTTTTTATCTCTGCCTTACAACCACAAAGGCATGCAACCAGAATAAAATCCCAAATACACCGTTGTGTATATAGCATCGGTCAAGGTAGCGAGCCAAGACCGAGCTCCGCGCAACAACATGAAAACTGTAACAAGTTGCATGTTGAAACGACTTCACATGGAAGGACAGACATATCTCCATTCTTAGTGCGCATATGGCTGCTCGGACCTCCTCGTCACGAACACCACACACTAAGACCATCCAACAATTGAAGTTTTATGTTTATGGTCTTAAAGAACACATAAACCTTTAATACAACAACAACCTCACATGCAACAGATCAAACAAATGGATCTCCATCAACATTTTGCGATCTATCATGGAATTTACTTCACATGCAATGGATAAGGCAAATGGATCTCCGTCAACATTTGCGATCCACCATGGAATTCACCTCACACACAATGGATCAAGTAAATGGATATCCATCAATATTTACGATCCACCATGGAATTCACCTCACATGCAATGGATCAAGCAAATGGATCTCATCAACATTTGCGATCCAACATGGAACTCCTCTCAAACATTTTCTTAAGTTTATGGATCTAAAAATCACATAAACAACAAGGAAAAATGCGAGGCCTCACATGCAATAGATCAAAGAAACGGATCGACATCAACGTTTATGATCTACCATGGAATTCACCAACTACAATGCAAAACTTCAAGAAAACTAACAAGAAATCAAGAAGAATGCAACTATATGCACATGCAAGTCGACTCTAGTTTGGGTTTTCCCACAACAAACTAGATCGAAGATATGCTCCCTGAACTCACAGATTTTTGCAGAGCATCAGCTTCCCAAGCTCGATCTCTTGCTGATGTCACTATATTTTACCGTATTTAAGGCCTTGTTTAGTTCATGTTATGCATCATATAGAGTGATTCCTTAGGTTTTATAGCCATTTATGTCCAAATATGCACTTAGGATGTTTAGAAGCATGCATTTCATACATTTGTGCATTTGGAGTATTATTGGGTGTTATGG
Source organism: Camelina sativa (assembly GCF_030686135.1). Taxonomy (NCBI): domain Eukaryota; kingdom Viridiplantae; phylum Streptophyta; class Magnoliopsida; order Brassicales; family Brassicaceae; genus Camelina; species Camelina sativa. Next base: position 1,796,543 of record NC_141883.1, read on the forward strand.
AGCTCTAAAAGGCTAAGGAAGGACTTGGTGTTATTTCTGGAGCTAAACAAGAGGAATGAAAGTATCAGGAAGGGAAAAGAAGACACTCGACCATGCCACTCGATCATGCACACGGTCGAGCACTCGGTCGAATTCATAATGAGCTTCTCAAAGATTGATTCGAATGAAGATGTTCCGTTGCGATTCAGCTTCAGCCTTCTTCATGAGAGTTATAGGAAATTGAGTTATATTACGAATGCCAGTGGTCGCAGGTCAACCGGAGCTATCATGCAAGAGTTATCCCTGTTTTACTGAACCAATATCATTCCAGATTGAAGACTGGAGTTACTCGACGGACCAACCACTCGACCATGCACTCGACCGTGTGAGGAGATGGACTCGACCAGTGGAAGAAGCAGAAGAAGCTCGACCATCCACTCGACCGAGCTGCCTCTCTATTTTGTCTGCTAGCTGATTTAGGGCTTCCCTTCCTTCCTATATATACCTAATGTACTCTATGGCCGCCCACAAGTCACTTTTAGGTCAGAAAACACATCATCAGCCACCAAAAACCTAGTTTTTACCCCTTTTGGGTTTTTAGCATTTGTTTACATCATTTGCCACTTTTGTTCTTGCTTTTTCCCAGATTTTCTCAGTTTGTAAACTCTATAACTTTTTATGTGTTGAGAATCTGGGTTTGGTACTTTATATTAAATTGTTCATCTCTCTCTTATCTATCTGATCATGCCTATTTTATCATTTTCTGGGTTTGTGTTCTTCATCATGATTTTAAGATATGAGTAGTGGCTTAGGATCTTAGAGATGAGCTAGGTTGGTAAAAAGTTATGTTTATCTAGATTGTTTAGGCTTGATTGTTTATATATCCCTTATGAATTAGGTGTTCTCTATGCTATCTTTGTTTTGCAAAGTTAAGGATAGATCTCAGGTTTCCTTGCATCATACCAATTTTTAGGTTGCTAGATAAGAATAATACTAGAGATTACTGTGCCTAGCCTAAGAGATTAGTCATCTAGGGTTGTTTTTGACAAATAATGATCTGGAATTTAATGCATGTTTAGTATGCTTTCACCAATGAGATTTGGGTTAGGATGTTACTAAACTTGATTGCTATTGCCATGAGAGTGGATTAGTAAGTTTATGAGATCATTGTTTAGGGATAGCTTCTGTGAAGTTTGTTAAACAATCAAGATAGGCTTAGCTTGATACCAACCAATTACCCCCATCTCTAGGATCTATTTGCTCCTTGTTTATTACTGCTTTCTCTGTTAAATCATTTGTCATCGTTTATTTTGCATCTCTGCTCTTTGTTTTGCTTTTGTTCTTCTGTTATGCACAACTCGACCATGCACTCGACCGAGTGCTAGCTCGAGCGCCAGTTTATTTCCTTGTTTATGTTCTGTTTCTTTCCATTTTGCTCTCAATTGCATTTGTTAGTAGTTTTCTCTTGCTTATCATAGTTTATTACACTTGTTCAATAGTTTATTTATGAATTAGTACTATCTTAAGTTGCTTTAATCTTCTGCATTTACATTTCTGTCATTAGGTTGTTAGAAACAAATCAACTTGATATTTGGTTTAACTTGAATGCATTGATCACATCTTGACTGCTTACATATCACACTCTTTATGGATTGACATCCTTTATGCTACAACATCATAAAGGTATTGAAACACCTTGCATTCCACCTGATCATCTTAGCCTAAGTCTGTTTGTTTGTTAGCATTCATTCATTCATAGTCCGTAGGCAGTCGAGTTGGTTGAAACATTTCTATCCATAGAAAAACATATGTTTCACTTGTTTTCTTTAACCTCTCTTCACGCAGACTGAGCAACAAAGATCCACTCTTCTCACACTTAGAAGAATTCTCTCTACTTTTCTCTACTGTTTCTCTCGCCAACAGCCTTTGGGCGTCACTCAAACTCTTTCTCCTCTCCAAGTGAAAAAGAGGAGTGCTTAAATAGAGAGTGTTGGCGACTTCAACATGCCATATGCAGGGGCTATGTGTCACTACCACATTCCTCTTCAACACTTGGCAAAAATGAAACAAGTGAGGTGTCATCCTCTCCTTGCTTCTCCTTATGCGGTGTGTGGGGGAATATTCCTCCCCACTTAGCCAAAACCGATTAAACAATTCTCCACTACTCCATTTCTGATTAATTAATTACTTAGTGGAGATTCCACTAAAGTTAGTTAATTAATTAATCATCCACTAACTCCACTTTGAATAAAATATTATTTTAGCGGGTTCTTTCCCATTTCCCGTAACCCTCTTTGGTTACGGTACTGTCCAAATGGACGTCCACTCTATAAGTTGAGATCATGAAGAAGCACCGTCCGTACAGTCATCCGTACAAGGAGACAAAGAGGTCGTCCGTACCATCTAGCCGCTTATGATTGAGGCCCATGAGAAGCTTCACCAGATTCGTGTGAAGAAATGTCAACTCTCTCTAGATCCTTCTTATGTGACCGTTAGCGAGTCAAGCAAGTGGGAAGCATAAGAAGTCACATGTTGCCTTAAGCTTAGGATGTCACTATCACCTAGGATATTTGTGCATAGAATCTTTGTACAACATATTACTCTTTGTAGAGTCTATATTTAGAGTGTATCTATGAACTAAATCAAGTAAGAAGTGAGAATTCTTCTTCTCCTTTACACTTTACACTTCTACACTGTCTCCACTCTAAACCGCTAACTCTTCTATCTCTTGTGTTTTTCAAGTTACACTTCTTCTACTCTAAATCTTACATGGTATCAGAGCAAGAACGCTCCTCTTTCTAAATACGCTTCGCTACTCTCATCTCTTTGTTCTACATACTCGTTTATTCACCTTGGAATTCTTAAACACTGCTCTTTAACCGTTGGACAATATCTTTAACCAACGGTCCGTTCACTATGGAAAGTAACAAAACCTTGATTATTCCAGTCACTCTCAAGGGAGAGAACTATTTGTTGTGGGCATGAACCACAAAGACGGCTTTATGTGGCCGAGGGCTATGGTCCCATATCACTACGAGCAAGGCTCCTAAGGAAACTACCACTCAAGAAGATGGCAAAGAGACTGTACTTGGTGGTGAAGAAAAGTGGTTCCAAGAAGACCAAAGTGTTTTGGCTCTTATCCAAAACTCACTTGATGCTCCCATCCTCGAAGCTTACTCCTACTACGAGACGGCCAAAGACTTATGGGATACTCTCCAAACAGTGTTCGACAACACCACCACATTAAACCGAGTCTTTGAAATCAAGAGGGCTATCAACAACCTTAGCCAAGAAGAAATGGAGTTCACTAAACATTTTGGAAAATTTAGATCTCTTTGGGCTGAACTAGAGATGCTCCGACCTACAACCACTGATCCGGTCATCTTGACGTGAACAAGACAAGGTGTTTGGGCTTCTTCTGACTCTGAATCCATCCTATAATGACCTTATCAAAGACATATTGCGGTCAAAGAAGCTACCAAGTCTTGATGATGTATGTAACCAGATCCAAAAGGAGCATGGCTCCATTGGGTTGTTTGGAGGTAAAGGGGGACTGTTTACCGCCAACAAGGTGGAAGTTGCTTCCGCAAACAAAGGGTACTACAAGTACGACGACAAAAATGTCCCCATTTGCGACCATTGTAAGAAGCCTGGTCATCTCAAGCATCGTTGCTGGATTCTCCACCCACACCTCCGTACCAATCGACCAAACACGCACCATGGAGGACCAAGAGCACATCAGGCGGTGATGGTTGGAGAAACTTCAACCTCCGAACACAAAGTTCAAGGTGCTGAAGTCAATGGAGCCGCACTAGCAGCCTCATCCGACTTAGTGAGGAATGCACTCATCAAAGCTCTCAAAGAGGCGTCTGGTAACTCTTATCTATCTTTTCAAAACACCAAACCTCTTATTGTAGATTCTGGAGCATCACATCTGATGTGCGTGGTTTTTCACTTCAATCTTTTACCTTAAAAAGACCACACAATGTCTGCAAGTGCACATCTAATCGGTAGTAGTATTTAAGGATCGATCCCACAGAGAGGTTGTTTAGAGAATCCATCAAAAGAGATGTAAGGCTAGGACTCAATAAAAATGGGGGTTTTAGTGTCACGGTTTTAGCTAGCAAATAAACGTAAATAAAAAGCAAGTAAAATAAATGAAACAAGCGTTGGGCATCAAGAGGAATCGCAGGGGTTCGATGATCTATCTATCTAGGAAAGTTTAGGGTTAGTTTGTTTATCTAAACTCGGACTACGAAACACTAATGAACCGCTAACTTAAAGTTCTCAAGCTAACCGTCAAAGATCTCTACACTCCGTTACTCAACTGTCGCAGGCAACGACGCATATATCAAAGCATTTAAAACAAGTTCGATTCTAATCCATGGAATTCCATAGGTAAGGGGTATGTGCTTCCTATGTCTCCCCATACATCTAAGCTAGGTCAAGCACACATGCAAGCTTTTGGCAAAGCACACACACTTTAGATCATAGTTAGTTCATGAGGCTAACTTAAAGCATTAAGCAAAGACTTAGAATTAAAGCATAGAATAAACATAATTTAAATCTAACAAACCCTAAAAATTGCCACCTAAACTAAGATCATCTCCACCCTTTGATTATTCCTTTAAACCCAACTAGAAAACTACTCTAGCATGTTTAAGGGAATCTTCAAAGCAAGGTTTAAATAATTCATAAACATAAAAGAATAAATAGAGAGAAAGGATTTAGATATTACTTCAATGATTGTCAAACAAAGTTGTAGAATCTTCTTCCTTTTGAAACAAAGTACAAAGCAAATAGAATAGGAAGAGTTGGTGGATCTCAAAGCTTCAAAGAGAGGGACGAGAGAGAGAGAGAGAGCTTCTGGTCGACGGCTGGTCCTCTGGTCATGTCTCTTGGCTGCTCCAATGATTGCACACTTGGTACTTTTCGGCACAGCCTAAACCCTAGGGCTTAGAAGAGTATTTATAGGGTTTTGTCTAGGTTTAGGGTTTTGTAAGGGTAGAAACGTCTTTTCTTCTTAAGTGCATGGCAAGGGGCGGCGTAGGAAGCTTCTAGAACGTGATGAAGACTTGGACTGGGCCGCCGTGGTGGTCGCTGGTCAGGCCTTCAATAAAAAGCCCATTGGCTTGATGGTTCTCCTTACGTCGGTTTGTAACACGTCTCAGTAAATCGGGCATAACTTCCTGATGAGTGAACGGATTGACTTGATTCTACTTCGAGGAAAACGATGACTCTCTCAAATTTCCATAGACACCAAGTACGTCGAAATGCGAGTTCTGAAAGGTCTTCAAAAGTTGCCCGTACTGTAAAACTTTGAAACTTTCCTTAAACGTATTTTCCTTGTCTTTTGGTCCTTTTTGCTATAAAACCTGTAAAACCTTCTTGAAACCTAAAATACTTGATAATAGACAATAAAGCATTGAAATCATACTAAACTCTTCCTAAATGCATACTAAAACTGTAGCTAAAATGGGTAAAATAATGATGTTATCAACTCCCCCAGACTTAGACTTTGCTTGTCCTCAAGCAAATAATCAGAATAAATCATGGAAAAGAGGTTTTGAAAATACTGGGAATTTACTTATCTTTGGAGATATTGTCTTTGCACTCTTCTTCGCCTTGACATTAGGAACTTCCATTTGTAATCCACCATGAGAATCATCAACGCTCCTTTATCCCACAATTCTTTAGAGTCTCCAGAATCTCCATTGTCATCTCTTACCAAGGGAAAATCAATCAATGGCTTGAAGACTCTCTTCAAGCCAAGACTTTCTTCATATGATTCCTTTCCTCTCCCTTTTCTCACTTCTTCTCTTTTTTTTTAATCAAAGGTGTAGGCGAATACTGGGGTCATCGGTAATTGACCTACCCCTCGCTTCCAAGCTTTGTGTGGTCATTTGACTCAAGAGTAGAATAATGAGGTTACATGTAATTTACCTACCTCTCTAAACTGATCAAAATCATCTCATCTTTTATTCTCTTTTTTTTTTTTTTTTTTTTTTCCTTTTTTTTTTGGTATTGAAGGGAAGAGAGAGGGGAACATACTCTTGAAGAAGTGCAATGTCTTGTGTGGCTTGAATGTAGAGATCTATTCCAATGTATACCAATTACCGGGGCTTGAAAATGAAGTCCGGTTTAGGTCCTATAAAAGTTAGAGACAACGTTAGATCATCTGAATATCCATCGAATAGGGACTTTGGAGATTGTTGAGTCGGCTCACAGTCTTTCCAAACTTGGGTTCTGTTGTCAAGCATAATCAAGAGTCATAAGAGTGGTAATCCAAATCAAATAAACCGTTAGAATAAGATCATAATCCCCTACTGGTTTTGACTCAATAAAAAAAAAGGGACTCGATAAAAACTTCAAAATTATTGATGTAAAAAGTGGAAAAAGGTCTCAAGTCAACAAAATAGAATGTAGCATTAGTATAGGATGGAACATCCTTCCCCCCAGACTTAAATCACACCGTCCTCGGTGGGAAAAAAGAAAGAGATGAGGATTAAAAATCATAAGGAAAAGTGTAGGGTTTAAGAACAATGTCACCTTGATGGAATGATGTTTGTCGACTCTTAAACATTTAATGGTTGCCCAAAAATTGTCTTAGATTCGGCGGTGGAATGAAAATGTGGTGACTAACCGTTTGTACTTCCTTTGGTTGCTTGACATCGAGTATGAACTAGGCAAAGTCCAATCGAACTGTGTTTGATATATCTCTAAATGCATCCTCTTTGAAACAAAAACCTAATACCATCAATAATAATGAGAAAATAAAAATAACAAAACATACTCGAATAAAAAAATGGTGATGGTAGGTGGTAGGATGGTGGTGGTTCAGATTTATCTCGCGGTACACGGATGAACGGTCGCGGACAGCAGCGGCTGGTACGGTGGGCATGGTACATGGTACTCAGGACATGGTACATGGGACGTCGGTCATGGTGCATGGTACACAGTACATGGTATGTGGTACATGGTACATAGTACTCGGTACATAGTACATGGTACATAGTACATGGTACATAGTACATAGTACATGGTATGCGAACGTGGTACGTAAGACATGGTACATATGACTTGGCATTGGCTACGGTTGGTATGGCTGGTGGGGACTCTCGGCATCGATCACATGAGGATTGTGATTGATCCGTCGCCTTCGTCTTGCTTCGGTCACGGTGAACATGGCCGGTTAGTAGGTGGTACTTGCCACTAGACATGATGTGCATTGCCAATCCATGGTCCTTCTTCTTCGTTCTTTTTTTTTTTTGGCTTTTCTGTTTTCTATTTTTTTTTTGTGTTGTTTTTTTTTATAAACCTGAAACTAAAATGCAAAAATTTCAATAGTAAAAGAAAATAAATTCTAAAAATAAAAACTTACTAGACATGGGTTGCCTCCCAAGAAGCGCACTTGTTTAACGTCGTTGGATCGACGTTAGTTGCTTTTTCAAGCAGGGTGAGGAGAGTGGGTTGTCCTTAGACAAGCTCTCTTGGATCTTCCTCCAATGTAGGCATCAGGTGACTCCTTAGTATAACCTTCTTCTCTACACCTCCGAGTTGTTTCGGCAATACCGTTTGCGGTTGGCAGCTCCGGTTCTCCCTTACTTAGACCTTCTAGGTCTCGTGGTGGTGGAGCATAGAGTGTGCTAATAGAAAAAAATCCTTGGTAAGGTTTGCTTCTCCTTCTTCTCGAGAATGCTTAAGTGAGTTGCAGTTAAAGTTTTTGGTATCCATGGAAACTTGTAGCTTGTCTCCCACGGCTTCTTCTTCTAGTTCTTTGGCTTCTAGGGTTACTTCTCCTTTGTCGAGATTTGATGGAGGATGAATAAGGTTACCTTGTGGTTTGTTCTCCACGAAATCTTCTTGTCTTGAAGTAAAAGAAAAATTTCCTTCTCCTAAAAGGAAACTAGAATGTTTTCCTTTTCCGAATAGGATTTCCTTTTCTTCTCCTTCTTCCTCCTTGTCGGGTTGATCTTCTTCTTACTTGTGTCCAGCAACACGTGAGGTTAGATCCTCAATATTATCAGCAAGATCTCGGTTCTTCTCCTTTATTTCCGATTCAATCTCCTTAAGCAGCTTATGGTTCTCCTTGGTGAATGTAAACTTTTCGGACATAGCTTCTCCAAAACGTTTTTGTTGAAACTCGAGACCAAACATCTTGCTCTCAGCTTCATAGGCTCGGTTCTCAAGCTTCTGCACACGCCTCCTTGTGTCTAATTCCTTGTTGAATAAAACTCCATACTTGGACTCATGGTCCCTTTCTAAGTCCGAAACTTCATTGCCCAAGTCTCTAATGTTGATAGCATTATCTTGGGCACTCTTGAGATGTCTCTCATGTTCTTCCTCAAGAAAATGGAGTCTTCTTTCCATGGTTGCAGCATCTTTAGATCTTTGATCCTCTATGCTTCTAACTCTAACGGCAATGTCATCCATCTTCCTTGAAAGATCAAAATCTATTTTGTCAAGCTTCTCATGCAGCATCTTCATAGTCTCATCTTTCAGATCAGCTAATTGACTTATTAGGTCCAACATCTTCTCTTCTTCAGCTCTTTGTTGAGTAGACATATGAAAATTGTCTTGATAGACTTGGTGAGGGAATCAAATTAAATAAGGCTCTCGGCGTGGATAGGGGCGGTTTAAATTGGTATCGGGCCTCCTTGGATAAGGCCTTTGCAAACGACTTGGGCGGTGACTTGGGACAGCTTCCCAATCTTCATAAACTTCAAATGGTGCTGGAGATGGTCGGGCTCTAGGGTTACCTCGGTAGATAGCTACCTCTTGGTGTTGATATCGTCAATAATTGTTGTTTTCGACAACTTCTTCATTAGGGAACTGATATGTCATGCAACAGTAGAAGTCTTTGAGCTCTTCTTCTCCATCTTCTTTGGTAGATGATAGATCACAAGACTCATCATTCTCTGTTGGCAAATCTTCATATTCTATAGCTTTTTCCTCGAAATAAGCTTCTTCCTCATCGGTTGGGTAATCTTTTTCTCTAGTCCACTCCTCGGACTTGTTAGGATCGGTTGGATACTCAAATGAGGCTCCATTTTCTTCGTTAGCATCAGTAGGTTGATAGACTTGATCATAGCTCCAGTTGTTGCGTTCGTCTGGGTTGTTGAATAAGGTTTGTAAGGCTTCAACCTTCAATTCTAAGCGGCTCTCGATGGTGTCAATGGTGTAACCCATGTTAATAATTTTCGTCCTATCATCATCAATATACTCCATGTGGTTTAAAACTTGGTTGTTGATGGCATTGATTGATTCCTCCAAGTGGGTAACATCCTTGGTGATAGCTTCGAGTTTAGCTCCAAACTCAATGCTCATCTTATCCAACTTAGCATTTAGAACTTTATCAGCCTCCTCTTGACTTGATATAAGTTCATCCATCATCTTCATGAGCTTGTCTTCATTGTAAGAGCTCCTTGAAGTGATTGGTTTTCGATTGTCATAGAAAAAGTTTTCATTGACATCGACATTCATGACTTCTTGCGGATCAAGGTAGTGGTCCGTTGCGAAGCATGGCACGTCCGTCTGGTACGGCGTGTAAGAGTGGGCAGCTGGGCAGTAAGATGGTCCCATAGGTGCTCGGCCTCTAGATGGTCGAGTGAAAGAACTGCGACAAGGTCGCCTAAGTGATGGTACGATGGTTGGTCGAGAGTGACCAAGGCGTGAATCTTGCAGCGAGTGGCCTTGCGGACCAGATGAGTCTCCGTCCGTGGCTCGGTAGCGTGACATGAGTTTAGAAATAGTGAGATTCTCAAAATCTCCTGGGAGAGCGTCAAGGTTCATCCTCAAGGTCTCCTAGACAAACAAAAAGAAAAACAAAAAGAAAAATTAAAAAGCAAGGTGTCCTAGACGTTACTCTAGTTCCTAGACTCTTGTAAACAAACAATCTCTCCCCGACAACGGCGCCAAAAAGCTTGATGTGCGTGGTTTTTCACTTCAATCTTTTACCTTAAAAAGACCACACAATGGCTGCAAGTGCACAACTAACCAGTAGTAGTATTTAAGGATCGATCCCACAGAGAGAGAGTTGTTGTTTAGAGAATCCATTGGAAGAGATGTAAGGCTAGGACTCAATAAAAATGGGGTTTTAGTGTCACGGTTGTAGCTAGAAAATAAATGTAAATGAAAAGCAAGTAAAATAAATGAAACAAGCGTTGGGCATCAAGGGGAATTGCAGGGGTTCAATGATCTATCTATCTAGGAAAGTTTAGGGTTAGTTTGTTTATCTAGAACTCGGACTACGAAACACTAATGAACCACTAACTTAAAGTTCTCAAGCTAACCATTACTCAACTGTCGCAGGCAACGACGCATAGATAAAAGCATTTAAAACAAGTTCGATTATAATCTATGAAATTCCATAGGTAAGGGGTATGTGCTTCCTATGTCTCCCCATACATCTAAGCTAGGTCAAGCACACATGAAAGCTTTTGGCAAAGCACACACACTTTAGATCATAGTTAGTTCATGAGGCTAACTTAACGCATTAAGCAAAGACTTAGAATTAAAGCATAGAATAAACATAATTTAAATCTAACAAACCCTAAAAATTCCCACCTAAACTAAGATCATCTCCCCCATTTGATTATCCCTTTAAACCCAACTAGAAAACTACTCTAGCATGTTTAAGGGAATCATCAAAAGAAGGTTTAAATAATTTATAAACATAAAAGAATAAATAGAGAGAAAGGATTTAGATATTACTTCAATGATTGTCAAACAAAGTTGTAGAATCTTCTTCCTTTTGAAACAAAGTACAAAGCAAATAGAATAGGAAGAGTTGGTGGGTCTCAAAGCTTCAAAGAGAGGGACGAGAGAGAGAGAGCTTCTGGTCGACGGCTGGTCCTCTGGTCGTGTCTCTTGGCTGCTCCAATGATTGCACACTTGGTACTTTTCGGCACAGCCTAAACCCTAGGGCTTAGAAGAGTATTTATAGGGTGTTGTCTAGGTTTAAGGTTTTGTAAGGGTAGAAACGTCTTTTCTTTTTAAGTGCGTGCATGGCAAGGGACGGCGTAGGAAGCTTTGAGAACGTGGTGAAGACTTGGACTGGGCCGCCGTGGTGGTCGCTGGTCAGGCCTTCAATAAAAAGTCCATTGGCCTGATGGTTCTCCTTACGTCGGTTTGTAACACGTCTCGGTAAATCGGGCATAACTTCCTGATGGTTGAATGGATTGACTTGATTCTACTTCGAGGAAAACTATGACTCTCTCAGCTTTCCATAGACACCAAGTACGTCGAAATGCGAGTTCTGAAAGGTCTTCAAAAGTTTCCCGTACTGTAAAGATCTGAAACTTTCCTAAAACGTATTTTCCTTGTCTTTTGGTCCTTTTTGCTATAAAACCTGTAAAACCTTCTTGAAATCTAAAATACTTGATAATAGACAATAAAGCATTGAAATCATACTAAACTCTTCCTAAATGCATACTAAAACTATAGCTAAAATGGGTAAAATAATGATGTTATCAACATCATATGATTAGTGATCCTAAGTTAATTAGTGAAATTTAAACCTGCTGTTGGTATTGTTATTATCGCAAATGGTGAAAAGATTTCTGTTGAAGGAATCGGAAAATTAAAATTGTTTGATAAAACCTCTAATGCTTTCTATATGCCTAGGTTTACTTCAAATCTTCTATCAGTTAAAAGAGCCACTACTGATTTAAACTGTTATGCAATTTTTGTTCCTAACAATGTTCATTTTCAGGATATTGAGACAAGTAAAGTTCTTGGCCAAGGAGTCACTAAGGAGGATCTCTATGCGCTTGAGGACTTGAACCTATCTTCTTCTTCATATTGTTTTAATTCTGTTGTTTTTAAAGCGAATAGTACCATTTGGCATGCTAGACTAGGACACCCTCACACTAGAGCTTTAGAACTTGTGTTTCCAAGTATTTCTTTTAAAAATAATGAGTGTGAGCCTTGCATTCTTGGTAAACATTGCAAATCTGTCTTTCCTAAGTCTTTAACTATTATGAGAATTGCTTTGATCTTGTTCACTCAGATGTTTGGACTTCTCCTTGTTTGTCTAGAGAAAATCAAAAGTATTTTGTTACTTTTATTGATGAAAAATCCAAGTATACTTGAATAACTCTTCTTCCTACAAAAGATAGAGTTCTTGAAGCTTTTGTTAGTTTTCAAAATTATGTGACTAACCACTATAATGCCAAGATTAAAATTTTGAGATCAGATAATGGTGGGGAATATACAAGTCATGCTTTTAAACAACATCTCTCAAACCATGGAATTATTCATCAAACAAGCTGCCCTTACACTCCACAACAAAATGGTGTGGCCGAAAGAAAGAATAGACATCTAATGGAGGTTGCTCGGTCCATGATGTTTCATACAAACGTTCCAAAACGTTTTTGGGGAGATGCTGTTCTTGCCACATGCTACCTCATCAACCGACTACCGACCAAGATTCTCCAAGACACTTCTCCTTTTTAGGTATTAAACAAAGAAACTCCAACCTTTGATCACGTACGAGTCTTTGGGTGCATTTGTTTTGTTTTAAAACCAGGAGAACTATGTGACAAGCTAGATGCAAAAAGCACCAAGAGTATGCTCATCGGTTATTCTACAACACAAAAAGGGTATAAGTGCTATGAACCAGAAACAAAAAGGGTGTTGGTGTCGCGTGATGTTAAGACTGTAGAATCCTGTGGGTACTATGACAAGAAGAATTGGGAAGAGCTTAAAGACTTGTCCAATTCACCATCTGATCGGGCAAGCAATCTCCGCATTATCCTTGAACGACTTGGAGTTGAAAATGATCGAACCAATTTGAACCACAGTGATCTAAACTCAATGGAACAATCACCAGTGCTACCTGAAGATAACTCCACTGACGCATCCAACTCAAAGGATGTGAGCCTAGACCAAGATAATCAAGAGCCGATGCCGAGTGACGTCACTGAAAATTTCAACCATAATGTCGAGCCGGTGCCGAGTGAAGTCACTGAAGAACCTGATGAGGACGAAAATCCTGGTGATGTCATTCCTCTAAGGCGAAGTCAACGGCTTAAGAATGTCACTAGGGTGTACTACAACAATGTAGTCGTTGCTCATCCAATTCAAGTCGTATGCACTCTTGCACATTTCCCTTTGGAGCACCAAGTTTTTCTTGGACAAGTTAACAAACATTGGGTGCCTCAAACCTATAAAGAAGCTAAGAAGCACAAAGTGTGGTGCAATGCTGTGGAAGCTGAGAAAACCGCCATGGAACAAAACCACACATGGGATGAGGCTGACCTACCAAAGGGCAAGAAAGCAGTGACGTCGCGGTGGATCTTCACTATAAAATACAAGAGTGATGGGGAGATTGAGCGCTATAAAGCACGGCTTGTAGCAAGAGGATTTACACAAATGTATGGGGAGGACTATCTTGATACGTTTGCTCCAGTTGCTAAGCTCCATATGGTATGAGTGGTTCTATCCTTGGCTACAAATATGAGTTGGGAATTATGGCAAATGGATGTCAAGAATGCTTTTCTACAAGGGGAACTTGAAGATGAAGTCTACATGAGACCTCCACCCAGCCTAGAAAATACCATCGAACCAGGAAAGATATTCAAGCTCAAGAATGCTATCTATGGGCTGAAACAATCGCCTAGGGCGTGGTATCATGAACTAAGCAAGACTCTGATCGATCGAGGGTTCAAGAGATCGGAAGCAGATCATACACTCTTCACACTTCCGAGCAGCAAAGGTATTATCATCATTCTCTTGTATATTGACAACATCATCATATCTGGGAATGACACGGTAGGCATGCAAGACACTAAAACTTATCTCAAATCAGTATTTGATATTAAAGACCTTTGTGAGTTAAAGTATTTTCTTGGGATAGAAGTATGTCGCTCTCAAGAGGGACTGTTCTTATCTCAAAGAAAATATGCACTTGAGCTTTTGAATGAAGTAGGAAAACTTGGAGCGAAACCAATATCAACTCCCTTGGATGATGTCACTCCATTTGAAGATGTCACTCAATACTGCCGTCTAGTTGGTAAGCTTATCTATCTTACTATTACAAACCTGACATTTGCTTTGCTGTGAATCAGGCAAGCCAACATATGCAAGCTCCAACCATTCATCATTGAAACATAGTCAACCGAATCCTAAAGTATATCAAGGGATCGCCAGGACAAGGCATTTGGATGGGACAGAATGAAAACATGGAACTCGTAGGCTATTGTGATGCAGACTACGCAGGAGATAGAGAAGATCGGCGTTCAACCACTGGATATTGCACATTTCTAGGAGGCAATCTCATCACATGGAAGAGCAAGAAGCAAAAAGTGGTGTCTCTCTCTAGTGCCGAAGCAGAGTATAGAGCGATGAGAAAAATCACTACCGAGTTGATGTAGTTAAAGAAGCTTCTCAAGGACCTTAGTGTTGAATCAACAAAACCGATCACCATGCATTGCGACAACCAAGAAGCCATACACATTGCATCAAATTCGGTGTTTCATGAGCGAACAAAACAAATCGAGGTTGATTGTCATAAGGTTCAGGAGCAAATTCAACTAGGAGTTAGTTTGCCATGCTACACCGAAAGCTCCGAGCAACTGGCCGACGTCTTCACCAAAGCAGCTAGTCCCCAAGTGTGTGAATACATACGCTCCAAACTTGGCCTCATGGATCTTACAAGACCATGAACTCTCTTTCACTTGCTCCTACACTCTTTTTCCCTTATGTATAGTTTTTCCCAAGTGGTTTTCTATACTATGGTTTTTAACGAGGTAGGTGATCACAGTTGCAAGCTTATTCTCGGAATCTCAAAGATTAAGCTTGAGGGGGAGTATAAGTTGAGATCATGAAGAAGCACCGTCCGTACAGTCATCCATACAAGGAGAGAAAGAGGCCGTCCGTACCATCTCGCCGCTTATGATTGAGGCCCATGAGAAGCTTCACCAGATTCGTGTGAAGAAATGTCAACTCTCTCTAGATCCTTCTTATGTGACCGTTAGCGAGTCAAGCAAGTGGGACGCATAAGAAGTCACATGTTGCCTTAAGCTTAGGATGTCACTATCACCTAGGATATTTGTGCATAGAATCTTTGTACAACATATTCCTCTTTGTAGAGTCTATATTTAGAATGTATCTATGAACTAAATCAAGTAAGAAGTGAGAATTATTCTTCTCCTTTACACTTTACACTTCTACACTCTCTCCACTCTAAACCGCTAACTCTTCTATCTCTTGTGTTCTTTAAGTTACACTTCTTCTACTCTAAATCTTACACACTCGTCCATCCCCGTACGCTGTCCTGTGGATACCGCGTACGCCTGTACGCATGTCCATTAGTCCGTCCAACTGATCAGTCCTTCTCTGCTTCATTCTCTCTTTGCTTTCGAGTCTTTCCAGGGACCATTCCTTAGGATAAATTTATCCTGTAGTGAGGGTCCGTCACTACACTACCAACCACTATATTCCCTTCCGGAACATCACCTCCACCTTGGTAACTCCTAGGCCACACTCCAAAACATCCCAACCACTTTATATGTTCACATGCACTCTTTCCAAAAATAGACAAATTCTAACTAGTCATAAAACTTTCTATTTATGGAAACTTTCCATGTAATGAAATCTCGAGCGATTTCTTTTTCCACATGACACACAAGTCAAATGTCCAAAAAAAACTCCATTTTTATTAAAACCTCAAATGCAAGAATCTTTTACAATTCCAAACAAAAATACATAACCGAAAGAAAAAGAACTAGAAGCAAAAACTAAACTCCCGGTTGGGCACCCAGTCCTCCCCTCGGCTGCGCCACTACCTCCAACATCTTCCTCCACTTAGGACAAAAAGGTCTGATATGCCTCTCCTCCCCACAATGATAACACAATCAACGATTTTCCTGTGTGTCACCTTTCTTGGGACAGTCTGCCAACCTGTGATCCCTGCCTCCGCACCCAAAACAACCTCATCCCCCTTGCAGCATACCCGACATGTCCTCCGACTTTCTCCTCTGTCCCAGCACCGGCTTGCGGCCTTTGCCAGTAATGATCTTCTCCAGCATATCCTCTGTCCGAACTGTTGGGCTAACCACCACGGCTTGCTCCCTCAGGTCGTCCTTGCTAGCAGGTGCAATCTCCACTAGGTCTGCCCTTGGGGCGTAAGTCCTCCCTGTAGTGGACCCTCATGAACATCCTGACCTGTGTCTCCTCAGACTCCATCGCTCAGCCCCCATACATCATAAGCCGACTGAAATCCAAGTCTAGCTAACACACAAAAAACACACATCTAATCGCGTAGATAAGCCATGGTCCCGCATTCACCTTGATTTAGAAAGAAAAGGACAAAAAAACACCAAGATCCAAGCCTTCTAGAAGCCTCCAAACGTCACTCCACGTTCATATCTCCCTTCCCACGGACAGATCCCTCCAGCAACATGCACAAAAGACTCACATAATGATTTTACAAAGATGTCTCCTTCTCTCAACTTCCAGAAACGACAAAATACTAAAACACACACTAACACGTCGAGCTTCCCTTTTATACACACCCCTAGGGTTTCCAAACCGGGATTTTGTTTCACGCACATCCTAAACGAGCTAAACGAGCATCGTCTGCATCGATCGATGCACATCCTAAACCGGGATTTTGTTTCACGCACGTTACATCATGTTTATTCCGGATTGGGTTGAGGATAAAAGTTTTGTTTAATTAGCTCTAAGTGTCTAAGTACAAAAAAAATGAGAAAAGTTTTGCTATAGTCTCCTAGAAAGAAAAAAAAGATAAAAGAAAAGAGAAAACAAAAAGAATAGGAGTATAGCAAAGAAGAAAAAAGTTGTAAAAGAGAGCTAGCTATTCAAAGTTAATATCTTACGGATTGCAAAAAAAAAAGTTAAGATCAAGGGTGTTAACGGTTTATGTTTTTGGGTGTTGAATAAAAAAAGGAATGGGAAAAGAGTAGAATCAGATTGAAAAGCTTCTAGGAGGGTAGATCATCAAGAGCTAAGCTTTGTATGCCCCAATTGTTCTCACTCTTAGATTGTTTTCACAATTGTCTAGAATTCCTTCTTGTTTGAGAGTAAGCCACCTGAAAATACTATTTGAAACCTACCTCCAAAAGCCTTATCCTTAAAACAGATTGAGCTTGATTCACTTTCTATTTGCAAGAATTCGCTTAACACTTTACTGAATGTGAAAGAGATGTTCTTTGGAATCGAAAGTCTTTACTGTTAGTTGGAGGATGAACTATATCGATGTATTGTGATAAGGATAGAGAAATATTTTTTAGTATGTTGACTGATCTTAGCACCGCTAAACTATCTTTAAGGACTATAACTTGAATCCTTCTCTTGACACTATGAGGTTATGAGTCCCCACTTTCAAACCTCATCCCCTTACTTTTTTAATAGGGGAATATCAAGAGATAAGTTTTGGGGGTTCATATATCATAGTTTTTGTGGTTTTTAACCATGGTATAAGTGTGCTTTTTGAGTCTTTTGATTTGTTTTCTAAGTTTTTTTTGAGTCTTTATAGGTTTAGGTACTCATTGGCACGGATGGAACGCAAATGAGCTAAAAAGGATGATTTGGAGCATAATCAAAGCATTAAGGCTGATCAACGAAGGTGAGAGACGAGTTCAAGAGTATGCATCGACCGATGCTACCTCTGCATCGATCGATGCAGCTGCCACAAGCCAATCATAAGTTTTCTCCACAAGCTTTAGAAGATTTACAAAATTTGCCCAAGTTTCTCTTATTTGCCCAAGACGTGTTTTAGAGTATATTTAGAGTTTTTATGGTCATTGTTAAGACCGAAGTTATTTTTCTGCAACCTATTGGAAAGAAGAGATATTGAGAGCTTTGGGAGAGATAGATCTGATTTCATCTGTAGAGAGAAGATTCTTGAACTCCCTGCTTACTTCTTAATTTCAATTGCATATTATTCAGAAAATATGTTTTATTCTTCATTAAATGTGTCTGAGTAGTTTTCTTGTTAGGTTTATGGTTTTTCATAGGGTTTTTATGGTTTATTAGATCTATTATGTTTAGGATTCATTATCTTTTGTGATCTTCATCTTATATTGTTCTTCATATTAATTCCTGATTGATCACCTAGAATTAATACCTTAGGAAAATAAATTGATATGAGAGTATAATTGATTTTCCTAATAAAACCTTTTGATGAGAAAAATTATTTCTTGGAAAGAGATTTGATTTAATAATTTTGTGAACAATCTAAACTTGTTTTTAAAGCTGATTTTTAACCTTGAATTTTACAAAGAGATTTGGATTTTCTGGTTTTAAATTTAGATATTATTTGCAGAGAGAACTGATTTGTTTTTAATTGCTTGAATCCTATTAATTTATTGATTTAATAATCTGTAATTTCCTGAAAAAATTCCCTTTGCCTAGCTCTTTGATACTTTGAATTTAAGACACCTTTTAATTTCTGTTTCTGCATTACTTTTAAATTAATATTTTGATTTAGCATAATTAAAAGATTAATAAGTCTATTGTGTGATCTAGAGTCTTTGTGGATTCGACCCCTAGAGTATTACAACTGCAAGGCTGTTAGTACCATTAGGGTATTACAATTTGAGCATATCAAATTTTGGCGCTGTTGCCGGGGACTCTTTTGATTCACCATTACATTAAAGTCTTTGATTTTGTCTAAATCTTTTTTTTTTCTTATTTGACTCACACGCTTTTGTTTCTTTTCTCTTGTGTGTTTCTGGTATATGCCTAAGCCCAACACCAGGAAAAATCAAACCGGTCCTACCTTGAATCTTACGAACCAAGAGTTGGGAAAACTATAGCGTGACAAAAACAAAGCAGCCAAATCATCAAAGATGGTCAATCCAATCATTCTGACATTTGATGAGGCCAGAGAGGGTCATGTGCACAAAGAGCAAGGCCAGAAACTTGATGTTGAAGGACGGGTTATCCAGGAAAAACTCTTCGTGGCCGATGAGAATGCACGTCGCGTCAATCAACGCAATGATGGCATCGACCGATGCAACATTGGCGTCGATGGACGCAATGCCAAAGCTGGTGCGAATGGTGCGGATTTGGATGGTAACGACCAGCAGAACCTTCAAGGCAGAAGGGATAACAATGGAGAGCTTGTCAAGACTCTTGCGGACTTCAACAGACCAGACTTGTTCTATGAGAACCGCTCCGCAATTGTCCCTCCTCAATTCCCTAGGAATGATTTTGAGTTGAAGCCTACCTACTTCGCTCTTGTCGGCCAAAGACCATTCCAGAATTTGCCCCATGAGAAGCCTCTAGACCATATTGAGCATTTTGAGGATATAGTCACAATCATAAAAGCTAATGGATTTACAGAGGACTATCTCTATTGCAAGCTCTTCCCCTACTCTCTTGCTGGAGAAGCCTCTTATTGGCTAAGGAAACTCAAACCAGGATCTCTGAAGACCTGGAATGACATCAATGTGGCATTTTTGAACTACTTCTATGATGATGCGATGTCTGATGAACTGAGGATTAAGCTCTCCACCTTTAGACAAGGACCTGCTGAATCGTACAAAGCTGCTTGGGTGAGGTTCAAAGCATTTCAGAGAGACTATCCACATCATGGGTTCTCAAAGGTGCAATTGATTAGTATCTTCTTCAGTGGTATTGATTGGAGGTATCAGATGGCTTTGGATGCTGCTAGTGATGGGAATTTCAAGACAAGGTATCCAGATGAAGCTGAACAATTGATTGAAAGGCTAGCATCAAGCAACAGTACCAAGAATGCAGACTTTGAGCGGAAAAGAGCACATGAAGGGTGTGATTCAAATCAGTTTGCTACAGTGAATGCCAAGTTGGATACAGTTCATAACCTTCTTGTTGGAAAGAAGTCAGTCCATTTTGCTGAAGATGTTGAGATTTTTGAGCCAGAGCCACAAAATGAGACAGATCAGTTCGCATTCCTAAAGGTATTCTTGAAGATGTTCCAATTAAGATTGGTAATTGTTTGATACCTACTGATTTTGTGGTCTTGAATTATGAAGAAGAGCCTAAGCATCCTTTAATCTTGGGAAGATCATTCTTAGCTACTGGTGGAGCTATTATTGATGTTAAGAAAGGACAGATTGGTCTTAATGTTGGAGATTTGCAGATGCGTTTTGACATGGATAAGCTGGTTAAGAGGCCAACAATAGATGGTCAAACTTTTTATGTGGATACATTGTCTAATCTTGCTGAAGAGATTTTCAAGGAGCTGCATCGTGAAGATCCTCTTGAGAGCATTGGTTGCTTCTACTGAAGAAGCTGAGCATTTAGATGACATTTCTGTTGGGTATGTCAAGCTACTAGATGCTAATGAGCAAGTGAAGAAGTTGGTTGCAAAAGAGGAATTGGTTGGTACTTCTTCACAAGCTGAGAAACTATCAGATTGGAGCCTTGAGAAAGCTCCAAAGCTAGATCTCAAGACACTTCCTGCAAGGGTTAAGGTATGCATTTCTAGGTGAAAATTCTTCTTGTCCTGTTATTGTTAATGCTTCCTTAAACAATGCAGAGCTCACTTTATTGCTAAGCAAGCTGCGCAAGTTTCGCAAAGCTCTTGGTTATTCTCTTGATGATATTGCATGGATTTCTCCGGACTTGTGCATGCATAGGATTCATCTTGAGGAAGGAGCTAAGACATCTATTGAGCATCAGAGGAGGCTAAATCCGAATTTGCAAGATGTTGTCAAAAAGGAGATCATGAAATTGCTGAATGCTGGGATTATCTACCCAATTTCTGATAGCAAATGGGTTAGTCCAGTTCATGTTGTTCCTAAGAAGGGTGGAGTTACAGTGGTGAAGAATGACAAGAATGAACTGATTCCGACACGGACAATCACCGGACACCAGATGTGCATTGATCATATGCTTGAGAGGTTAGCTAATCATCCATACTACTGCTTTTTGGATGGTTACTCCGGATTTTTCCAGATTCCGATTCATCCTGATGACCAGGAGAAGACGACTTTCACTTGTCCATATGATACTTTTGCATACCGCAAAATGCCTTTTGGTCTCTGTAATGCTCCTGCGACATTTCAGAGATGATTGAAGATTACATGGAGGTTTTCATGGATGATTTTTCTATATATGGGTCTTCATTCAAGAGCTGTTTGGATAATCTCTGCAAAGTGCTAGCTAGATGTGAAGAGAAGCACTTAGTTCTTAATTGGGAGAAGTGCCATTTTATGGTTAGAGATGGTATAGTGCTTGGTCACAGGGTTTAAGAAGCTGGTATTGAAGTTGACCGTGCTAAGATAGAAGTGATGACAGGTCTTCAACCACCAGATAGTGTAAAGTTGGTAAGAAGTTTTCTTGGACATGCAGGGTTCTACAGACGCTTCATCAAGGATTTCAGTAAGATAGCTAGACCACTTTCAGCTCTATTATGCAAGGATGTCAAGTTTGATTTTACTGATGAATGCCGTTTAGCTTTTGAACGGATTAAGCAAGAGCTTGTGAGTGCTCCAATTGTTCAACCACCAGATTGGGATTTGCCTTTTGAGGTAATGTGTGATGACAGCGATTTTGCAGTGGGAGCAGTGCTAGGACAAAGGAAGGATAAGAAACTTCATGTTATTTACTATGCTAGTAGAACACTTGATGATGCCTAAAGAAATTATGCAACAACAGAGAAGGAACTGCTAGCAGTAGTGTTTGCTTTTGAGAAGTTTCGTTCTTACTTGGTTGGATCAAAGGTAATAGTTCATACAGATCATGCTGCACTCAAATACTTGATGTAGAAAAAGGAGGCCAAGCCAAGGTTACTAAGATGGATTCTTCTTCTTCAAGAATTTGACATTGAGGTTTGACATTGAGGTTAAGGACAAGAAATGGATAGAGAATGGAGTAGCTGATCATTTATCAAGGATTAAGATAGAAGATGATGTTCCAATTCATGATTCACTGCTAAAGGAGAATGACTACTTTGTTGATATTGGTTCTCAAGCTACATTATCTCGGAAATTTTTGCAGACCCGTGCCAATGCATCGACCGACACAGCTGGTGCATCGATCGATGCTGCATCTCGATACGAACAAGACTTAGTGAATGCATCGATCGACGCAGTACCATGCATCGATCGACGCACGTATTTGGAATCATCGGGTTATGAGTTTGACGACGACGTGGCTGCTGTAACTACTTCTGATCAACCATGGTATGCTGATATCGCGAATTACCTTGTTGCAGAGGTGGAACCAGAAAAGTTTACAAGGTATGCAAAGAAGAAATTATTGAGAGATCTTAGGAGATACTATTGGAATGAACCTTACTTGTATAAGCATAGCAGTGATGGAGTTTACAGAAGATGTGTAGCAGAAACTGAGGTACCTGACGTTTTGTTTCATTGTCATGGATCCGACTATGCCAGACATTTTGCTACATTCAAGACAGTTTCCAAAGTTCTCCAAGCAGGATTTTGGTTGCCAACGCTGTTCAAAGACGCTCATGAGTTTGTCTCAAGATGCGATGCCTGTCAGAGGAAGGGTCAAATCAGTAAACGGTATGAGATGCCACAAAACTTCATTCTTGAGGTTGAAGTGTTTGATTGTTGGGGCATTGATTTTATGGGACCATTCCCTTCTTCTTACAAGAACAAGTACATCCTTGTAGCTG
Source organism: Camelina sativa (assembly GCF_030686135.1). Classification (NCBI taxonomy): domain Eukaryota; kingdom Viridiplantae; phylum Streptophyta; class Magnoliopsida; order Brassicales; family Brassicaceae; genus Camelina; species Camelina sativa. The sequence goes on from NC_141883.1 coordinate 1,819,116, forward strand.
TTGACTATGTCTCCAAGTGGGTGGAAGTTATTCCAAGTCCCAAGAATGATTATGTTGTGGTTCTTAAGCTGTTGAAGACCATTATCTTTCCACGGTTTGGAGTGCCTCGGATTGTTATCAGTGATGGAGGTAATCACTTTATTAATAAAGTGTTTGATAAGTTGTTGAAGAAGTATGGACTTCAACATAGAGTAGCCACCCCATATCATCCTCAGACTAGTGGTCAAGTTGAGGTTTCTAACCGCCAAATCAAATAAATCCTTGAGAAGACAGTGGGTGTTACAAGAAAGGATTGGGCAGCCAAGTTAGATGATGCACTTTGGGCATATCGGACTGCATATTAGACACCACTTGGAACTACACCTTTTCATCTGCTTTATGGGAAAACATGTCATCTTCTAGTGGAGTTAGAGCACAAAGCAGCATGGACAGTTAAATTGCTGAATTTTGATGTCAAGACAGCTTCAGAAAGAAGGTTGGTTCAGCTGAATGAGTTGGATGAGTTTAGACATCATGCATTTGAGAACTCTAAGCTATACAAGGAGAGAACCAAGGCTTATCATGATAAGAAGATAATCTCCAGAAATTTTGAGCCTAATGATCAGGTACTTCTGTACAACTCTCGCTTGAAGTTGTTTCCAGGTAAGCTTTGTTCTCGCTGGTCCGGACCATTCACTATCCAAGAAGTCTGACCCTATGGAGCTGTTGTGCTGCTAAACTCCAAGGGGGAGAAGTTTACTGTCAATGGACAGAGGGTGAAGCATTATTGGGCTAATACCGGGATACCAGACAGACACAGTGTGCGTTTAGATGATGCACCTTCTGCCTAATCCGCTGCCAAGTCAAGCTAATGACTTAAAACAAGCGCTGAATGGGAGGCAACCCACTGGTAAGATTTATTTATTTTTTATTTTAATTTTTAGGATTTACTAACATATTGATTTTCAGTTTTGAGTTTCATGATACAGGAAACCGTAAAACATTTACAGGTGCATCGACCGACACAACATGTGCATCGGTCGATGCAAGGCCAAATCAAGTTATTGGACTAAACGGGTTTTGGGTTTGGAAATAATCGAATTGATGGTGGGCCGGATTAAGCCCAGTTGCATCGACCAAACAGTTGCATCGACCCGCGAAGAACATAACTTAAATCGATCATATCTCACTCAGTTCTTCATCAAATCCATCGATTCAAAGCCCAAACTGCTCGGTTTTCTCCCCTCTACTCGATCCCCACATCCGTTTTCCAATTCAGAGCAATGAAGACCCGCCAAAGATCGAAGAGACTTCGCCGCTCCACCTCCGCCGTCGCTCAGCCGCACCTTCGCGACTCTCCACCGCCGGCGATTCCTCCTCCAGTTCCACTGAGGCCAATCCAACCACTTCCAGCTCCTAATGCACCTCTTCAAGCCACATGTCACGATCCATGGCCAAGAAGAGAAGGACACCGGATTGCACCACAACATGTATGGGCTGGGAGTCCATATGAAGAAGTTAAGAAGCTTGATTACATCAACCGACCGCTACTTGATACTTGGGGAGAGTATGAGACTCTGTTTTACAACGCCTGGCTGAAGGTTGAGATCAAGCCAACTCGGTTTGTTGATCCTGCTACTATGCAGAGGCTTGGGATTCATGATGAGGTGCTGAGACTTTTGGAGAAGATTGGATTAGGGACCATGTGCACTCACTACTATGACTGTTTTCCGGAGCTGGTCCGGCAATTCATGGCTTCAATCCGCCTTCTTTTCCAGAACGAGCAGGTCCCGAAAGCTAGTGAAGGAAGTCTGTCCTTCTTCATTAGAGGAGTTCGGTATGAGATTTCTTTACCCGATCTTTGTGATATTTACGGTTTTAGCAGATAGCCAGAGGGAGTTTTACTTCCAGGAGAGTTTGTAGATGTCTCGCATCTCTGGTCCTACTTTGGTATTGGCGATTATTATTCCCGACGTTCCACTATGACTGATGTGAGGCATCCAGTGAACAGGTACATTTTTAGGGCCATAGCCAACACTATTTTGTGTAAGATGGAGCTTGGGAAGATGAGAGTGACTGAGTTGGAAATAATAGCATATGGGATTTATGATTTGATTGTTGAGGATGATAGCTGGGTTGACCCTGAGAGGGTTAACTATGGTGCAGTGTTTGCTTCCCATTTGATCTCTCTGAAGGTTAAGGTTTTTGGGCGTGGGTAGAAAGAGTATGTGGGGAGTGTGCTTACTCCTATTTTTCAGCGACTGCATATTGCTACTGACTCTGTCTCCATTTGTACGGAGAGGTGCGTTATTGATGAGGAGCATTTGAGGAACTCCACTTGGATGAAGAGGGAGATGCTATGGCGTTTTTGTGATTCTACTGGTACTCATCTGATCAGATTGCCATGACCAGAACTCACCACTATTGGAGAGGATGCAGAGCAGTTGCGTTTTCTTCCTGGTCCCGCTGATTTTGTTATACCATCACCTTCCCGTCGCCAGAGCACTACCACACCTGCTGACGGTTTTGCTGATGATCACCCTGCTGGGGGTTTTGAGTTCGGTTCCTCCTCTGGCACTACAGCGTTAGATTTTCCTGAGCCACCACAACCTTCTACTACTATAAGTCAAGGAGCCTACCAGGAGTACCAGATATCCACCATGCGTGCCATCTGGAACGCGATTTCTCGATTGTCTCGGTGTGGCTGCGTCTGTCCCACTAGGCGCAAATCACGTTCTCCTCCCCTTGGTGGAAGGAGCGGTAGCGATGCTGATCTTGAGGATCGATCCTAATTTTGTTTACGGTTTCTTTTATCCTTTTTCTCTTTCACTTTGAGTCATTTTTATTTTTTCTTGAGTCAGTTTGTCATTTGTTTCAGATTTAACTTGTATTGCATTATGAACCATTATCTATCATGTTGCATTTAATGTTGTGTTTGAGTGATTCTTAACAGAGCTGACATCCATGAGAGAAATTCAACTAACAAGATTCAACGTCGAATTTTTGAATGATTTAGCTTTGCATCGATCGATGCAGTCTTTGAATCGGTCGACACAACGATTAACAGTTGGTAACACGATTTGGTTCATTCGTTCACTACTTTTTCAATTTGATTTTTCTTTTTTTTTTAGTCAATCTCAGGCTTGATGACACTAGGGACAATGTTGTTTAAGTCTGGGGGAGGCTACTTACTAACTAACTACTTTTTCTTTCTTGTTTCTGTCAAAACCATATTTTTGAGTCAAATTTTTCATATTTTTATTTTTGGAATTAGGATATCTAACTAATGGTTTCTGTGCTTTGGCTAACACTCTTATGAATCTTGATTATGCTTGATCTCAGAACTAAAGTTTAGAAAAAGACTATGAGCTGTATCAACAATCCTGAAAGCCCTTATCCAAAGGATATCTGGTTAAACTAACGTTGTCTCAACTTTATCAGGATTTTAACCGGACTTAATCTCTTACTTTGGATTTTGAAATCAGTGGACTAGACTTTTTCTTCGGGCCATACAGGACAGTGCAATTTTTCAAAGTATGTCTCCCCTCTCTGTTCCCTTCGGTACTTTAAAAAAAAAATCAGGAAATAAAAGAAGAAAGGAGAGTAAAAGATGAGATGATTTTTTTCAGTTTAGAGGGGTAGGTAATTTACCTGTGACCCCATTATTCTACTCTTGAGTCAAATGATCACACAAAGCTTGGAAGCGAGGGGTAGGTAAATTACCGATGACCCCGATATTCGCTTACACCTTTGATTAAAAAAAAAAGAGAGAAAATGTTTGAAAGTAAAAAAAAATCAATCCCTTGGAAGTGAGAAAAGGGAGAGGAAATGAGATGTATGAAGAATGTCTTGGCCTGAAGAGAGTCCATATGCCACTGATCGATACACCAAGGTAAGAATTCACTTGTACTTGCTTTAATTTATGTAATGAGATGACAATGGTGAGACTAGAGATTCCTAAGGATTGTGGGATTTGAGTAAGGAATGTTGATACTTTTCAATTGACAAAGTATATGAAGTAAGTTCTGAAGATCAAGGCGATGAAGAGTGCGAAAAACAGTTACCTGCAGTTGAGTGAATTCCATGTTTTCAAACCTCTTTTACAGGTCTAAGTTTTTGTTTTGCTTGAGGGCAATCAAAGGCTAAGTCAGGGGGAGTTGATATATTATGGTTTTTGTGGTTTTTAACCATGGTATAAGTGTGCTTTTGGAGTCTTTTGATTTGTTTTCTAGGTTGTTTTTGAGTCTTTATAGGTTTAAGTACCCATTGGCACGGATGGAACGCAAAGGAGCTAAAAAAGATGATTTGGAGCATAATCAAAGCATTAAGGCTGATCAACAAAGGTGAGAGACGAGTTCAAGAGTATGCATCGACCAATGCTACCTCTGCATCGTTCGATGCAACTGCCACAAGCCAATCAGAAGTTTTCTCCACAAGCTTTAGAAGATTTACAAAATTTGCCCAAGTTTCCCTTATTTGCAATTAAGGCCCAAGACGTGTTTTAGAGTATATTTACGATTTTTATGGTCATTGTTAAAACCAAAGTTATTTTTCTGTAACCTATTGGAAAGAAGAGATATTGAGAGCTTTGGGAGAGATAGATCTGATTTCATCTGTAGAGAGAAGATTCTTGAACTCCCTTCTTACTTCTTAATTTCAATTGCTTATTATTCAGAAAATATGTTTTGTTCTTCATTAAATATGTCTGAGTAGTTTGCTTGTTAGGTTTAGAGTTTTTCATAGGGTTTTTATGGTTTATTAGATCTATTATTTTTAGGATTCATTATCTTTTGTGATCTTCATCTAAGGTTGTTCTTCATATTAATTTCTGATTGATCACCTAGAATTAATATCTTAGGAAAATAATTTGATATGAGAGTATAATTGATTTTCCTGATAAAACCTTTTGATGAGCAAAATTATTTTCTGCAAAGAGATTTAATGTAATAATTTTGTGAACAATCTAAACTTGTTTTTAAAGCTGATTTTTAACCTTGAATTTTACAAAGAGATTTGAACTTTCTGTTTTTAAATTTAGATAATATTTGCAGTGAGAACTGATTTATTTTACAAAAGAGTTCGAGACAATTGCATTTTTTGTACCTTTATTTGCATTTGAATGAAATCGTAGACCCCATATTGGATATTTGAGAAACATAACCACTCAGGATAATGAAATTACAGTTGACTCCCTTACGACCAAACAAAAAACAGAAGTCAAAATGATAGATGTAACCCGGAGGCAGTCTGCTATAGATTTCTTTAAGGTGGATTACAAATTGACGTCAACTAGAAGACATAAAAATATGTCTACTCTTTAATTATAGTTTAAATTTTAATTAAAAAATTATAGAAAATAATTTGATAAACCTAACAACCAAATAATAACCACATAAACTTCCTGCATTGGAATAAAACAAATTTACATATAAACGAATCAAATTAAGGAAGGAAAGGCTGATTAGGTTAAAATTATTTGATTTAGGGTTTGTTTAAGTAGACTTCTCTGTAGACTATTGGTGGCTGACTTTATTATGCCATCAACTATTAATTCATTGGCATTCGGTCAGAACCGAGAGAACCGAACCGATTAAACCGAGATGTTCGGTTTTCAGCAGCAGAGGATCAACAAACCGATCGGTGGAATTAATTTAATAATTCGGTTACCAGTTCGGTTCGGTTCAGCGGAGCATAACCGATCGATTTTAATTAACGAGTTATATATGCCTAATTTTCATTCACTCTAACCCTAATCACTTTCATTTCTTCCTCTTCCACCTTCAGCCTCTCTCTCTCTCACGATAAGTGATTCTAAAACGAAAAAATCTCTGTCTCTCATCATAATCACCTTTCTTCTTCATCTTTGTCATCTACGTCATCTACAGCTCTTCTCTCTGTCAAACATGGTGTAGAGATCGACCTTTTAAAACCCTAATCTCGAGTTTTAGACGGGTAATATCTTCTTCTTTTCTTTGTCTTATCCTATGTCTCTCTTTTTTGAGATCTTGCCTTACAATAAGCTATTGGTAATCCGATCCCTAACTGAAATTTTTAATCTTGTAGGATTTCGGTTATGCTGAGAGGTAAAGCCGAGGAAGGCGACATAGAAGAAGAAACTAAGAGGTGGATTCATCGGCAAAGTCGGAGAACCAAAGAATCTTATCGACAGATGCGTCGGAGCACCCGCAACGATGAAGCTCTTCTTGGTGGTACGGGTAAGGTTAGGGTCTCTCATTCTCTTTTCATTAGGGTTCTTCCTCATCCTCGTTTCTCAAGGTTTAAATTTCTCAAAATTGTCAGAATTGATTATACTACAATACCATCGAGAGGCTTTTGACTGGTCTTGCGTTTTGGATCTGAGTTTGGGATTTCGTATTAAGTCCCTGCTCTTTATTGAGTTCTGATTTCGTTGCAAATTGGCTTATACCCTGTTTGTAGCTACTTTGTTGTGAGTGATTTGTTTGCTAATAGATTATTTTGAACTTGACTTCTCTTAGCTTCCGACTAAAAATGGATTCTTTCTGGCAGAAGGAGATTAAGGTAGTGTTAAGATTGATGAAATTCTCAGATTTGTTATTTTTGAAAATTTAGTTACTTTTGCAGGGTTTAGAGACATCACCTCGACAAATAAAGAAACGTCTTCACAAACAAGTAAGGTTTTTAGGTGCAAACTACACCGTCAATCTATAATTAAGAAAACAAACCTCTTGAAAATTCTAACCTGTTTTATTCAGGAACTTCTTTAAGACCAAGATAACAAGGAGCCAATTGAATGAAGAACCGCCATTAGACTGACAAGGTAAAGTTTTATTTTCGTTCAAAAGATATATGGTTCTGTTTCCAATTGATTTCTTGTAAAGTTGTTTGCAGGTCGTCAGCACTTACAAGAGGAATTTGAGAACGTCTTCAACAGAGAATATCATCAAGGTAGTAGGACAACTAGCACCAACTACAAGTGAACGTGGATCAAGCAGCAGTATGGTCAGTGGCCTCCAAATCCAACTGAACGTTTCATTGTCTATTATTGGTTTTGCTCACAATGAACTTGGTTGGTTTTTGTTTCATCCACGAATCAGGTGTTAGTTTCACTACCACACTTTGATTGTTTTAAAAATTGTTTTTGCATCGTGTTCCCCTTCTGCCTCATCCACACACCGTTCTACCTCTCTCTTGCCGGGATTGGAAGCAAGTTACGGAGTCTGCCGCCGTTTCATTTAATGAGCCACGATGACAACACAACTTAAAGGAGACCAAGCTGTGGGGCGTAAGATTCGAAGAGAGTGTCACTGAGAAGGTGGAGATTGAAGCTCATTTGTTGTTCAGTTTGCTATATCATTTTATGTAAATTTAGATTAATAATGCTTCTTTCACTTTGGAGATGAACTCATTCTGATTTTTGCTTTGTCTTTGCTCATGTTATGTGAATTGTGTTAGTTTGTGTGATGATGTTTCTTGAGCTGAAGTTTCATGGTTGTTGTTGAGAGACTACAAATATACAATACCTGCAGGACCTTGAAAATTTCACTGAAATGTTGTTGTGGCCAAAATGAAGAAAACTTGAGTTGCTTTTCGTACATATCATCGAGTCTTGTATCTGGTTTAGATTGTATTATACATGTGGGAGGTGTTACAATGTTAAAAATAGACAATTTGCAGGTGGTGGGAGCAAACAAACCGAAGAACGCCATTGTACATAAACTCTTGTAACATAAGTCTGCGAATGAGCAAAGAACATGTGTGTGGTCTGTGTTTAAAAGAGACACATATTAGCACGGGACGTGATCATGTTATTTAAGAGTCTGTAATAAAAAGGACAAAGTTTCATTTCCTTGATTCTTTCACACAACTACAAGAAAATCTTAAAAATTATTCACCAATTTGCAATAAATTGGTTTTCAAAATTTAACGACTTTATGTTGATGTCAACATTTTAGATATAAACTAGCCTCTATGAAGATACTTCCCTTGAAGTCTATTTTGTGTGATCTATTTTTGCAATTACAATTTAATAAAGCAGACACCGTATGAAGTCTACTAGGATAGTTGACTTCTTTTGTTGTCTTCCTTTGTTAATTTTTTGGTCAGTTTTGCAATTAAAAACATATAACAGAGTAGACTTCTTAGAAAGTTTCAACAAGTTAACTTCGATTATAGTCTACTCTTGTTATTTTTGCAATTGACCAACCCATTGACTTTACAGTAGACTTCTGTCTAACAAGTAGACTTCATCTATCCGTCAACAAGAAAATGTAAACTTCGTCGTGGTTAGTTTTGCAATTGACCAAGTTTGAATTTCGCCAAGTAGACTACGTACGAAGTCTCCAGGAATGATGACTTCGTTTGCAGTCTGTCGTGGTCATTTTTGGGGTTGACCAACATTTTAATTTTTTAATTAGTAGACTTCTTTTGCAGTCAACTAATTGTTTTAATATAATAATATTACGGTCAATGCTTAAATATTTTGGTCAACTCCAAAAATAGTCACTATAGAAGTCTACTCGTTTATTATCGTAAGAAGACTTCGTTCGGCAGTCATAACTAAAAATTCAAGAATTTGGTCAATTGCAAAAATACACCTTAGTAGACTGCAAATGAAGTATCTGACGGAAAGATTATAATGCAGTCGAAACCATATTTTTTTTGTTTTCAAATGAAATTAAGGAGATTGAAATTTCAGTCTACGAGCTCGAAATTCGATAAATTTTTCATTGCAAAATTGACCACATAATAGACTTTACATGATATTATGACAGTTAGACTAACAAATGAAGTCTAATTTCGCAAAAAAATCAAGGAAAATCACGAAATCTACCGGAAAATAACCTTATCTGTGGTTGTTTTGCAATGTCAAGCACCAAGGACATCGTCTTTAGCCACCACCGAAGAAACCCAACACGGATCATGACATATAACAAGATAAATGCACTTGCAAATTTTCTTGGATTAAAATGGAGAGGAGATGGAAGAAAATGAAGTTCTCATAGCATTGGGTGTTATTTAAGCTTACAAATTCAGGTTGTTGAAGCTTTAAGAGCTTCAAATTTGGTTGTTCATGGTTGTTGGAAAATTGATGGCGGTGGCACAACCGTAAATAAAAGAAAAAGATGAAGATATGGATGTAATAAACATTTTCGCAAGAAATTCAAATAAATCAGAAATAATTGTATTTTTGTGAATACAATGAATGGCCAAGGATTTAATAGGGAGAAAGTGGCAAATGTTGGAGAGAGAAAAAGAGGGGTATAACATTGCAATTGACTCAAGTTAGGGGTCCAATTTTGCAAGTGTCCCAAAGAGTTTAGAGTTCTAGATTTGTTTTTAATTGCTTGAATCCTATTAATTTATTTATTTAATAATCTGTAATTTCCTGAGAAATTCCCTTTGCCTAGCTCTTTGATACTTTGAATTTACAACACCTTTTAATTTCTGTTTCTGCATTACTTTTATATTAATATTTTGATTTAGCATAATTAAAATATTAATAAGTCTATGATCTAGAGTCTCTGTGGATTCGACCCCTAGAGTATTACAACTGCAAGGTTTTTAGTACCATTAGGGTATTACAATTTGAGCATATTAGGGGTGTTTATGTCTCTCTATTTTACACTTTCTTAGGCATATTTTTAGTCATGTTTTGCAATGTTCACTTGTTTTGTGTGATGATGTATAGGTGTGGAGAATGTGTTATTGGGTGTTCTGTTTAATGGCTAGTTTATTATGTTTTTTTCATGTGATTGTTATCTCGATATGCTTGTGTGTATAGCTCGTAGATGGGAGGATCGTCTCACTAGGTATTTCTGGTAATACTCACGCATCTCATTGTGTTTGTGGTGCAGGTAATATGTAGCGTGGAATCATGGTGATGAGGAGGAGGATGATCTAGTGTCTCGGTTGTGTTTTCTGGTTATGATTTATTTTGGTGGTTGGAACCTTGGCTAGAAACTTGTTAAGTTGGTGACTTTTGTTGGTTATGGTTGATAATTTATTTCTAATAAACTAGAACTGGTTTATTATGTCTTCCATTGAGTATGTTGGTTTGTTATTGGTTTATTGTTTGGGTGTCATTAAATATTCTAGGGTATTTAATTATTATTAAAAAATGGGTCGGGTTGTTTCAGTCTGGTAGCATAGCCCTTATGGTTCTAGGGCGGGTTAATGGATGGTTTAGAGCGGTTTAGGAAATTTAATTGGTTGAACTATTTTTTCTGGTGCTTGGTGCATGATGTTGTGAGACTGTTGGTTGTGTGTTGAAAACTCATTATGACTACTGAGTCAATTCGTGTGTGGTATGGAGTCCTAGTATCATCCTCTTCGAGCTTTCAGTGAGATTCCACGGTAAGTTCTTTATTGCGTTGTGTGGTTGCTTGGAGTTCTTAGTTTATGTTCGGTGAAGTGCAGGTGACTATTGGAAAGTTGTTATAAAGTGGTGAATCACGTCGGTATCAGAAAATACCGTTAGCAGTAATTTATGGAAGTGGATGTTTTGGAGTGTTGCTTTGAAATGGCCAAGGCGGTGGTGATTTTCCGAGAGAGAATATGATGGTTTGTATGACATTGCGATATTGTACGTGGATAACAGGAGGTGATCTTAGTTGAGCAAATGCTTATAGACGTTATGATTGTTTGTTGTAAAGGTGGGGAGTCCTGAACAACTCATGAGGAGATGGGGTTCTCCTGAGGGGACGAGAGGTTCCATAGATATCGATAGCTTGAGGGGTTGCGGTCTCGAGAGTGGCAGAGGAGATGGGAGTTCTCCTTGTACTAAGATCTCGAGGGTGATGACCCGAGGATAAGATGGTATGGCTTGAAGACGGGGGTATAAGAGTGAGATCGATATGACTCGAAGACAGGGGTCTGAGAGTGAAATTGTTATGGCTCAAAGGTTGCGACCTAAGAGTAGATGAGTTGGGGAAAAAAGTGTCAAGGAATTTGGGATAATCATAGTAATCAGATGCGGGTTTGGAGATTGATGGGGGTTCAATCTTTGATTTCCCCTTTGGTCTTGACCGGGAGGGTCAGGATTGTGATGGTTAGGGGCCAAAGGTGGGCTGACAAGTGGGTTCAATTTGTGGTGCGTTCCATTGTGACAGTGGTGGAGGCGTTTGGCCATAGGCTGTGGTGGTTTTAGATTCGAGGACGAATCTATTGGTAGAAGGAGAGAATTGTAATCCCCATGTCCCGAAAAATATGAAATATTGAAGTTATATCAGGAAATAGAGTGAAGTCGGTGTAATTTCTGATTGGTTTACTAAGCTAGTCGAGTTGTTAATTAAACAAAAAGATGGTTTTCACCAGAGTGATTTGGAAGTTAACAGTTGGGTTTAGTTTTAAGGTTTTGTCTTTGAGAATGAAGGTTTCTGTTATTTCTGCCAGTTTTGCTTTAAACTCACTTTGGTTGTGTGGCTTGTTGTAGGGTGCTTCTGGGCTGTTTCAGACATGAATAGAGTCCCTCATGGTTGTGTTTTGATGTTTGAATGACCTTGTTAAGGTGAGTGCGTGACCATGACCTTATCTGAGCGATTAGGTTGTATGACTTGTTTTGTGTGATGATGTGTAGTTGTTGTGAATGTGTTATGGATGTTCTGTTTAATGTCTGGTTTTTTTTTTTATTTTTTATTATTGGTTGTACTCTTGATTTGTGTGTGTGTGTATAACTCGTAGATGGAAGGATCGCCTCAGTGGGTAATTTGAGTAATACTCACATATCTCATTATGTTTGTGGTGCAGGTAATGTGTAGCGTCGAATCATGGCGATGAGGAGGAGAATAATTTAGGGTCTCGGTTGTTGTATTGTGGTTATGTTATTATTGTTGGAACCTGGTTAGAAACATGCGAGGTTGATGGTTATGTTTGTTAGGTTTATATGTTTCCGTTGTGCATATTGATGGTTGGTTTATGTTCATTGGAGTTGGAGATGTTGGTTTATTGTTTAGGTTGTAATTAAATATTATAGGGTATTTAGTTATTATTAAAAAAACGGGTCGGATTGTTTTAGATTGGTAGTAGAGCCCTTACGGTTCTAGAACGGGTTAATGAATGGTTTAAAGCGGTTTAGAGAATTTAATTGGTTGAATTACTTGTCCTGGTGCTTGTAACGCTTTGACTGTCACTTTGCTTAGCGGCCCCCATGTCCACTCCCAGCCCATGGGTCCACCTCGCTTAGTTGGCTCCACGTCTTCTCACTAGGCCCGTGAGTCCATCCATATCTGACGGTTGGTTTGCTACGTCGGGGAGGTTTTAAAGACTTGTATTTCGTCTCTACAAATCACCACATGATTTTTTTTTTTTTCAAATCACCACATGATATCTCCCAGTGTTTTGTCCTCTCTCGCAAAATTGGATTAGACTTCACCAACCTGACGTAAATTAGTGCCGCAAAAGAGATTACAACCCAATAAATCAAACAAAAATGTGTCCATCTCCAATATATCCCGAGTCTCTAGGAACCATACTCTGAACATGAGTTGGATGTCTCCCTTAAATATTGTGCTCCACATTGGTCAAAATTTTTTGTCGGACTAGTTGGCTGCAAAAAGACTGATAAGTAAATGAGGACTTTAATGAAGATCAAAATGATACAGTTGGGATGTACATTATGGAAGATTTTTACCATTATGTGGCCTCCAGTCAGGGATTGAAAGCAAGCCCTAGCTCATAATTTATAATCTAAATTTTTATATGTATATCATATTTGATGTTAATTTTGTATTTAAAAGAAAAGAAAGAAAAAAATAAAAAAGCGAAATAAATCTAGTTAAATAAATATTCAAAGGAAACACTATTTCAAAGCAAAAGATAATAGAAGAATCTACTTTAATAGAATAATATATAACAATAATTTCATGTGAATTATGTTTATTAAAATACTGAAAAACATTTTGAGAATATATGGCATATGTGATAAGAAGACAAAATAAATATTGGAGTGCTTTCTATCTTACATCTATCTTTAGCTTAAGATATAATAACATACTTCAATCAAATGAAATATAATGATGTATCAAAGGTTCTTTTTAGAAAAAGAGGTATATATATATCATAGGTTAATTTTAAGAGTTGGTTATCAACAAATTTAAAATATTATGGAAGATAATGAGTCCTTGTTGCCTATATATATATATATATAGTACCACCAACAACACTTATTCTGCCTACACAGCACTAAATTATTTCTAACAATCTCACTAGAATATTCATACTCTCTCTCTCTCCAAAAATGAAACTCTCTAACCGTGTTCTTTCAGCCCTTCTCTTGATCTCTTTTATCCTTATTGCTGCCACTACAGGTTCAATACTCATGTCATGTTATAGTATCTAAATTATCATTCATACATATATGTGAATTTAGTTGTTATATCATTATGAGTATACATTTTTATTATAGACATTAATTACTAAGTACTAACACACATATGCTTAAATGTGTTTCTATATTTATAGAGATGGGTTTGGCGGATAAAATATGCAAGACACGGAGCGACCGTTTTTCAGGTGTGTGCTTTAGCAGTAACAATTGTGCCATCATATGCCAACTATTCGAGCAATTTGAAGGCGGTCAATGCGAATTTGAAGGAGCCTTCCGTCGTTGTTTATGCACCAAAGCCTGTTAAAGACCATCATAATATTATCAAGAACGAGTTGTATTTCGGACTTCTCTCTTTAATAATTGCTATGTGGTTGTTGGAGAATATATATATATATATATATATATATATATATACATATCTTGAATTAAAGACACTCTTTGTTAAATTTGTGTTTTTTATCTTCTACTTTCGGATTTATTTGTTCTTGAAATTAATTAAAAATAATATAAAATTATTATAAATTAATTAAAATATTCATTTAAACATCAAAATAAACTTTTGTTTTAATTTTAGTCAATGTTATATTCAAAATAAAAGCTTATATATATTCTTTCTTAGACTAACTCGTCGTTTTTAAATTATTATAATGTAAAAACTGAGGATCGATTTACCTTCCATGATAAACATATAGAAAATTTGGTGATACCACATTTTACAATATCTTATGCAATTCGTCAAAAACTAATTCAATGGCACATCATATTCCAATAGTCATGTTCATGTAATGGTTCCGCATAATATATATTTCATTTTTTGGTCATCCACATATTACATAGCTAAACGAAATAGATAAGTGTAACACATCTACATTAATCAAAATTAGAAACATAATTAGGCTAACCACTACCATGCCAAGTGAACTGGCTAAGACTTCACCAAGCTGACGTAAATTTGTGCCTCAAAAGAGATTCCAACCCGAGAAATTAACAAAAATTTGTCTATCTCCACTATATCCAAGTGTCTTGTAACCATATTTTGAACAGAAGTTGGATGTCTCTCTTAAATATTGTGCTCCACATTGGTCGAATTTTTTTTGCCGGACTAGTGGGCTGTAAAATGACAGATAAGTAAATGAGAACCTTAATGGAGATCGAAATGATACAGTTGGGATGTACATTATGGAAGATTTGTACCATTATGTGGCCTCCAGTCAAGGATTGAAAGCAAGCCCTACCTCAGAATTTACAATCTAAATTTATATGTATATCATATTTGATGTTAATTTTGTATTTAAAAGAAAAGAAAGAATAAAAAACAAAAAAAGAGTAAAAATCTGGTTAAATAAATATTTAAAAGAAACACTATTTCAAAGCACAAAAAATAGAAAAATCTACTTTAATTAGAATAATATCATAAGATAATATATAATAATATTTTCATGTGAATTATGTTTATTAAAAAACTGAAATACATTTTGGGAATATAAGGCATATTTGATAAGAAGACAAAATAAATATTGGAATGCTTTCTATCTTACATCTTTAGCTTAAGATAATTTGCTTTAAAAAAAATATGTTTCTTAGATATAATGACATACTTCAATCAAATGAAATATAATGATGTATCAAAAGTTCTACATATCAAAAAGAGGTATATATATCATAGATTAATTTTAAAGAGTTGGTTATCAACAAATTTAAAATATTATGGAAGATAATGAGTCCTTGTTGCCTATATATAGTGCCACCAACAACACTTATTCTGCCTACACAACACTAAATTATTTCTAACAATCTCACTAGAATATTCATACTCTCTGTCTCTCTCTCTCTCCACAAATAAAGCTCTCTAACCATGTTCTTTCAGCCCTTCTCTTAATCTCTTTTATCCTTATTGATGCCACTACAAGTTCAATACTCATGTCATGTTATAGTATCTATCATACATACATATATGTGAATTTAGTTGTTATATCATAACGAGTATACATTTATATTATAGACATTAATTAATAAGTACTAACACACATATGCTCAAATGCGTTTTTATATATATAGAGATGTGTTTGACGGATAAAATATGTAAGACACGGAACAACCGTTTCTTAGGTGTGTGCCTCAGCAGTAACAATTGTGCCATCATCTGCCAACTAATCGAGCAATTTGAAGGCGGTCAATGCGAATTCGACGGAGCCTTCCGTCGTTGTTTATGCACCAAAGCCTGTTAAAGACCATCATAATATTATCAAAAACAGTTGTATTTTGGACTTCTCTCCTTAATAAATGATATGTGGTTGTTGGAGAATATATATATATATATATATATATATATATATATATATATATATATATATATATTATATCTTGAATTACAAACACTCTTTGTTAAATTTGTGTTTTTTATCTTCTACTTTCGGATTTCTTTGTTCTTAAAACTAATTAAAGTTAATATAAAATTACTATAAATTAATTAAAATAGTCATTTAAACATTAAAATAAACTTTTGTTTTAATTTTAGTCAATGTTATATTCAAAATAAAAGCTTATATAGAAGCTTTCTTAGACTAACTCGTCGTGTTTAAATTATTACAAAGTAAAAACTGAGGATTGATTTACCTTCCATGATAAACATTTAGAAAATTTGGTGATACCACATTTTACAACATCTTATGCTATTCGTCAAAAACTAATTCATTGACACGTCATATTTCAATAGTCATGTAATGGTTCCGCATAATATATATTTCATTTTTTGGTCATCCACATATTACATAACTAAAAGCAATAGATAAGTGTAACACATCTGCATTAATCAAAATTAGAAATACAATTAGGCTAACCACTTCCGTGTCAAGTGAACTGGCTAAGACTTCACCAAGCTGATGTAAATTTGTGCCTCAAAAGAGATTCCAACCCGAGAAATCAAGCAAAATTTTGTCTATCTCCACTATATCCAAGTCTCTTGGAACCATATTTAGAACAGAAGTTGGATGTCTCTCTTAAATATTGAGCTCTACATTGGTCGAATATTTTTGCCAGACCTTAATGGAGATTGAAATGATATAGTTGGGATCGATGTTTTAAAAATCGGCCTCCGCAGCCGATTCATCGCCAAAAAAGCGTTCGGTGGCATCCAACCACTGCGATTTCAGTATATTCGGCTAAGAAATCGGATCTATGAGAAATTCACTTTTTTTTTTGTTAAAATAAAGTCAAAAATCGATTATTTATGATTAGATCTATAGGTTTTGGCATTTTGGGTATAAATATACTGGAAATCAAATAAAAATTAAGTAAAAAACGAAAAAAATCAAACTGGTTTGTGTTTGTTGGCGCAATCAAAGGAAGAAGAAGATAAAATACCTATTCTACCTCGGTTAAAGA
Source organism: Camelina sativa (assembly GCF_030686135.1). NCBI lineage: Eukaryota > Viridiplantae > Streptophyta > Magnoliopsida > Brassicales > Brassicaceae > Camelina > Camelina sativa. The sequence continues at coordinate 1,835,785 of NC_141883.1, forward strand.
TTAACGATTATAATGTAGTTGCTGAGATTCGATCCTAAGACCTAGAACTCGATTTAAAAGACTTAAACCACTGCACTACCAAACTTATCTGGAATTTAAGTCCAAATATAAAACATATATCTACTAAAATTTGATATAATCCCTAAAACTAGTTCCCGATTAAACCCTGTGTAATCTCTGATTAATAGATTAATCGCTAGGCCTATTCGCTAGGCCTACCTCGACCGCCCGACTAGCACCTAGAGATTTTTATAACATGGGTTGGGATATACATAATGGAAGATTTTTACCATTACATGGCCTCCTTTCAGGAGTTGCAAGAAAGCCCTAGCTCAGAATTTATTATCTACTCCCTCTTTATTAATATAGAAGATGTTTTAGGAATTTATCTTGTATCACAAAGATTGACTTTCTATATTTTTTTTAATTAATGTTATGACATTGTAGATTTCAAGACTCATTAATTGAGAATTTAAAATTTGGATGAACTACTATGGTTAATAGTTATGAGAATATGTTTTTATAAATAAAAATACATTTATGACTAAACATTAATTGTTTTTGTAATCTATTTGATAATCTTAAAAAATTATCCTTTGTAATAAAGATGGATTAAATTTTTATATGTACATTAGATTTGATGTTAATTTTGTATTTAAATGAAAAGAAAGGAAAAAAAAGAGAAATAAATCTGGTTTAATAAATATGTAAAGGTACTATTTCAAATCACGAGATAATAGAAGAATCTACTTTAATTAAAATAATATCATAAGATAATATCTAACAATAATTTCATGTGAATTATGTTTATTAAAATATAGAAATACATTTTAGGAATATATGGCATATGTGATAAAAAGACAAAATAAATATTAGAATGTTTTCTATCTTACAGCTATTTTTGCTTAAGATAATTTGCTTTACAAAATTATGTTTCTTAGATATAGTAACATACTTTAATCAAATCAAATAGTTAATGATGTATTAAAAGTTCTTTTAAAAAAACACATGTCAAAAAGAGGTATATATACCATAAGTTAAATTTTTAGAGAAGGTTATCAACAAATTTAAAATATTATGTAAGATATTGAGTCCTTGTTGCCTATATATAGTGCCACCAACATCACTTAATTATTTCCAACGATCTCTCTAGAATATTTATACTCTCTCTCTCTCCAAAAATATTAATGAAGCCCTCTAACCGTGTTTTTTCAGCCATTCTCCTGATCTCTTTTATCGTTTTTGCTGCCACTACAGGTTCAATACTCATATCATGTTATAGTATCTAACTTATCATACATACAAATATGTGAATTTAGTTGTTATATCATAATGAGTATACATTTTTATTATAGACATTAATTAATAAGTACTAACACACATATGCAAATGTGTATTTATATTTATAGAGATGGGTTTGCGGATAGAATATGCAAAACACAGAGCAACAATTTCTCATGTGTGTGCTTAAGCAAAAACAATTATGCCATCATCTGCCAAGTAGTCGAACAATTTGAAGACGGTCAATGCGAATCGACGGAGTCTTGCCTCATTGTTTCTGCACCAAAGCCTGTTAAAGATCATCATAATATTATCAAGAACCAATTATATTTAGAACTTCTCACTTTAATAATTGCTATGTGGCTGTTGGAGTATGTATATCTTGAATTTACTTCTTAGGTTTTGTTTTTTTTTTTTATTTTGAGTAAAAAGAAAAAAAAATTACAAGCAAATTAAAATACACGATCATTTTCGATTTTGTACGGTAATCAGTTGAATTTTTCTTGTTTAGGTCAAAGAGTAAAATCAAACAGTTTCCACTATTCGTAACCCGAAAAAAAAAAACCTCTCTCTCGTCGTCTCTCCTCGCCGAAACCCTAGTTCCCATTCTCCGTCGTCATCGTTGCCCAAAGCCACCGCCGACGATCTTATCTCCGTTCTCTGACCATCCTACGCCGCGTCGTCCCTTAACCAGATCATATCTCGAGATATCAATTCGTGTCTCAGATTCCTCGTCCCTTTCAAACCGGATAAGCCTAAACCCGATTTCGGGCGATGTTCGCTTCGTACTGGACTCTGTTCAGGTAAAATCGAAGCCGTTGAGAGGCTGAGCAAGGTTGAAGATGAAAATTCTCTTATCTGGTGGCCACTGGAGCCGATACTGGAGCTTGCTCGTCTCGTTGTTGATTCCGGTGGTGATCCCGGTTCAATCCAGCGAGCTCTCGATCCCAAAATGATCCCGGTTTGTTTTTTGTTCGTTAGATTGTGGATATTGCTGAATTGAATTGGTTTAATTAAACTCGGTTTACGTCTTGTAGGTTCCTGATGTTGAACGATCAAAAAAAAATAAATGTCAGCTCACAAGAACTCCATATGGTCGTCATTTTATAGCAGAGGTTAAAAGCTATTTTTTAAATCATTATTGGTGTTTTTATAATCTCATGGTGTTATGATCTGATCTGCTGTTAAGTTTTTAGCTTCTTCATCCTCTGGTTTTTTAGAAGGTGCAAAGGATGGCCGAGTATTAGTATTAGACCGAGTTGGAGTAGCTGATCTCGCTGAACCGTTAGACGTGGTAGTGGTTCGTGGAGCCGACGAGGTAGTGGTTCGCGGAGCCGCCATGGAGGTAGTAGCACGTGCAGCAGTTAAGGTGGCACGTGAGGTGGGTGTTGAGGATCTAGAGGTTGAAGCTTTGGTGGTCACAGGCCTTGTTGTAGAGGTGGTTGGAGTTATAGACCTTCTTGTCGGTGTGGAAGGTCTGCTCGCTGACCTTGAGCTACCAGAGGATGATGGTCGCCTGAGTCCAGCTACAGAAGAAGAGCTCGTTTGGGGCTTATTATGGTTCACTGAGACGATCTCTTCACGACAGTTCCCTAACTACATAAACAGAACCCAACAAGAACTTCAATGCTTATAATGACAAAGACAAACGTAAGCTTGGACCAGAGACATATTAATGTTCATACCCGAGATTTAAGAGCCGTGGGGCGAGAGGTGGGAGCATCGAGCTGATTCATTACGTTTCTATGCGACTCTTTCTCGAACTGTGGTGTGCCTGGCGGAGTTAGAAGCCTGAACAAGAGACAAGAACATCAGACCAATCATCCATGGAAGGAGACATTAAATTACACTCTACCACTAAGCTCAGGTGATGTGCAACAAATAATCATGAAAAATAATGAAATTGTCTCTCTATGTAAATTGAACCATAGCTTGGCGTAAAAATTTCAAGAAAGAAGCTATACGATTATCTCGTTACTAAGATGAGCGACATTGCCCCTAATTTGGCAGCTTTGATTGGAGAAATGGTTGGTGCTCGTTTGATTTCACATGCTGGAAGTCTGACTAACCTTGCTAAATGCCCATCATCCACCCTCCAGATTCTTGGGATGCAAAACATAACAAACCCTGTATTGTATTTTTATTTTTTGAGTAATGTCGGTTGCGTTTCGTTTTCTTAGTGAACTTTGGATAATTTTTGTTTTGGTCTGGAAACGATGCAATCACATGATTACTTCGAAAAAATATCATTCGAAGTGCATTCAAAATCTCCCATGCTATGTGAAAAGATTAAATGGTAAAATTAGTATGTTGGATGACGTTTACAACCGTGGAGTCTCCATTTCACAAAATACTACAACTGCTAATAATAGACTATTAGTTGTGCTTGTAGAGTATATAGACTATTAGTGTGTGCCAGTTGTCAAAAAAAAAAGACTATTAGTTGTGTGCCTATACAACATTAGTTGTACTGTTGGAGCGGTTACTAAGAGGGGTACTAGTGCAGGCTCTAGTTGTTCCGCATGTGGCGGGGTGCAGCTGTGGGCTGCGGATGTTGAGGACTTTCCATCTTATGTTAGGAGGATGGAACAGTGGTAGATGACCGGTGCGAGATTCTTCGCGAGAGGTATCGAGCCTAGAGAGGCAGATAGATGGACATATGTAGTTGGAGCAGATATTTCTCTGTTTGGTGGGTAATCCAGTTGGATATTAGAAGTTGTGTGGGTAGGTGTAACATTGTAATGTTATACTCGTACCACGGAAAGTACCTTTGGTCGAAAGATGTTTATAGTCTTTAAGGATTGTTGCTCCTGAAGGGATGGTGGTTTTCCCAGAATACCGATAGCTCGAGGGGCTGTGGGCTCCGAGAGTAGCAGAGGGGATGATGTTCTCCTGAGGGATGATTAGTTCCTCTGATACCGAGATCTTGAGGATTATGGTTCAAGAGTGAGACGGTATAACTCAAAGACGGAGGTCTGAGAGTTAGATCGGTATGGCTAGAAGGTTGCGGCCTAAGGGTGGAAAAGTTGGGAGCAAGCAATGCATAGGACGTGAGTATAAACATAACGACTGAATGTAGACCTCGAGAGAGTGCTGGTTGTTTAATCTCGGGTAATGGATGTGTTGTCCAGTGGGTCAGGGTTTTATGTCCGGAGCGGTCATGAATGTGTGGCTGTTGCAACAGGATTTGTGCGGCCGGTGGTGCTGGAGTCCCGGGAAGGGGAGTTGCAGCAGGTATGAGCCGGGAAAGGCATGTTTGCCAGATACATAAGTTCACGAGAAGCCTTCATGACAGGATAAACTAATCGTTACGACGATGTTAGATGAAGTTCATTGGAGATGGACAGGGTTGCTAGATTTAAGGTTTTGGTAAGCTTGTATGAGGGAATAAGTCAAGTGGTTTGAGTTAGCGACCTGCAAAGCATTTGATGCGGTGAATCAGAATATGCGAACGTATGGTACTTGTTTGTTTTATTACGCTCGTATTGATGATTTGCTGTGAAGAATTGCCAAGCAGAAAAGATATTTTTGGAATAAGCTATCTTATGGAAGTTTCCTTAAGAGACAAGTTACTAGAGGCTCTTGGACAGGCAAGAGGGGTTGATATTCGGGTGGTGGTGAGTTGATGTCGGCATACTTGATTATTAGTCTAGTAGAGCTGAGGAAGTGACCAAAGGGTTTGTTGAGCAGGGGATTCATTCATCTTATCATTTAACTGTGGGGAGCGTCGGTGTTGTTCGTCAAGTAGAAGGACGAGGTAGGGGGTTTATGAGATCGTGGTAATGACTTTTGGATTGACTAACGCGCCAGCAACGTTTATGAGATTTATGAACAACGTGTTTCAGGAGTTTCTGGACGTGTCTATCATCATTTTTATCGACGATATCCTGGTATATTCTAAGAGTCCTGAAGAACATGCAGTGCATTTGAGGGCAGTTCTGGAGAAGCTGTGGGAGAAAAGATTGTTTGCTAAGTTGAGCAAGTGCAGTTTTTGGCAGCGTGAGATGGGTTTTTTTGGGTCATATTGTTTCTGCAGAGAGAGTTTCTATAGATCAGGAGAAGATTCAGGCTATCAAAGATTGGCCTAGACCGCAGAATGCCACAGAGATCAGGATTTTCCTTGGGTTCGCAGGTTATTACAGGAGATTTATGCAGGGATTTGCAAGCAAGGTACGTCCGATGACTAGATTGACAGAGAAGGATGTTCCTTTTGTTTGGTCACAGGAGTGTGAGACGGGTTTTGCAAGCCTTAAGGAGATGTTGACCACTACGCTAGTGTTGGCTTTGCCTGAGCAGAGAGAACCCTATGTGGTTTATACTGATGCATCCAGAGTTGGTTTGGGGTGTGTGTTGATGCAGCATGGGAAGGTGATTGCCTACGCTTCGCGGCGGAAGCATGAGGACAACTATCCTAATCACGATTTGGAGATGGCTGCTGTAGTTTTTGCCCTAACGATTTGGAGATCTTATCTTTATGGTACAAAGGTACAGATGTTTACAAATCATAAGAGCCTGAAGTATATATTCACTCAGCCTGAGTTGAATTTGAGGTAGAGGTGGTGGATGGAGCTTGTGGCAGATTATGATTTGGAGATAGCTTAACACCCTGGTAAGGCTAACTCGGTTGCAGATGCTCTGAGTCGGAAGAGGGTAGCTTCGGCTCAGGAGCAGGATATGGAGTCTCTGGTAGGAGAGGTCAGTGCATTGAGTCTGTGTGCTGTTTCATAGGAGCCGTTGGGTTTGGTGGCAGCTTATAGAGCAGATCTGTTGAGCAGAGTGCGGTTGGCTTAGGAGAAGGATTTGGGGCTGGTGAATGCCTCAAAGGATGTGGGTTCAGAGTACCATTTCTCAGATAATGGTACTATCTTGGTGCACGACCGAATTTGTGTGCCCAAGAATGAGGAGTTGAGGCAGGAGATCCTGAGAGAGGCTCATGCGAGCAAGTTTTCTATTCATCCAGGAGCGACTAAGATGTACCGTGATCTCAAGAGGTACTATCACTGGGTCAGGATGAAGAAGGATGTAACTAGTTGGGTCGCGAGGTGCGATGTGTGTCAGCTAGTGAAGGCTGAGCATCAGGTTCTAGGAGGGTTACTGAAGAGTCTTACCATTCCAGAGTGGAAGTAGGATATGATTACTATGGACTTAGTGGTGGGTTTGCCAGTGTCCAGGATGTTTGATGCTATTTGGGTCGTTGTGGACCGGTTGACTAAGTTGGCACATTTTCTGGCCATTAAGAAGACTGATGGAGCAGCGGTTTTGGCTAAAAAATATGTGAAGGAGATAGTCGGCTTGCACGGGGTGCCAGCGAGCATTGTGTCTGATAGGGATTCTAAGTTCACTTCGGTGTTCTGGAGAGCGTTTCAGGCAGAGATGGGCACTAAGGTGCATATGAGTACAATTTATCATCCCCAGACAGATGGACAGTCGGAGAGGACAATCCAGTCGTTGGAGGATTTGCTGAGAATGTGTGTGTTGGATTGGAGAGGCCATTGGGCAGATCACTTGAGTTTGGTAGAGTTTGCTTACAATAACAGTTACCAGGCGAGTATTGGGATGGCTCCTTATGAAGCTTTGTATGGGAGGCTGTGTTGTACACCGTTATGCTGGACTCAGGTGGGGGAGAGGAGCATTTACGGGGCAGATTTTGTTCAGGAGACCTCAGAGAAGATTCGGGTTCTCAAGCTGAACATGAAGGAAGTTCAGGATTGGCAGAGGAGTTATGCCGATAGGAGGAGGAGAGATCTTGGGTTTCAGGTAGGAGACAGAGTGTACCTCAAGATGGCCATGTTGCGGAGTCCGAACAGGTCATTAACTGAGATTAAGTTGAGTCCGAGGTATATGGGTCCGTTCAGAGTGATTGAGTGGGTGGGACCGGCGGCATATAGACTGGAGTTACTTGAGGTTATGCATGCTTTCCACAAGGTTTTCCATGTGTCTATGTTGCGGAAGTGTCTCCGTGAGGATGATCAGTTGTTAGCTAAGATATCTGAGGATCTTCAGCCTAACATGACTTTGGAGGCGAGACCATTGAGGGTGCTTGAGAGGAGGATCAAGAAACTTCAGAAGAAGAAGATTCCTTTGATGAGAGTCTTTTGGGACTGTGATGTTTTTGAGGAGCAGACTTGGGAGCCAGAGGCGAGGATGAAGGCAAGGTTCAATAAGTGGTTCGAGAAGCAGGTCGCGACTTGAACTTGTCTAGCCTGGCCCCAGTTGTAGTCCGTGGCTGGAGCGTGAATGGAGTATTCCAGCCCATCTCTCTTGTTTACTTGGTCGCTTAGGGGTGGTTGGTTTTGCGACTAAGTAACAAGATGAGGTGGTGTGTGGGATATGAAGTTCCGCGGAGCTGGTATCCGAAAAGGAAAGTTTCCAAAAGTGGAATGTTCTAAAAATAGTAAGTTTTACGTGAGTTAGAATTTAACCATTTTTAGTGGTTGTGAGCCTTGGAGGGGCTTGTGTGGCATTCGTGGGGGACTTTTGAGTCATTTTGCTTGTGTGTGGCAGTCTTTTGAGACATTGTGTGGCCTTTGTGGCGGGCTTTTTAGCCAATTGTGTGGCCTTTGTGGCGGGCTGTTTAGCCAATTGTGTGGCCTTTGTGGCGGGCTGTTTAGCCAATGTGCCTGTTTAGGTGGTCCTTCGGGATGTATGGTCTTTGTGATGGTCCTTCGGGATGTGTGGCCTATTGAGGCGATCCTTCGGGATGTATGCTCTTCGTGACAGTCCTTTGGGACAAGTGGTCTTCATGACGGTCCTTAGGGACGAGTGGTCTTTGTGACGGTCCTTCAGGACAAGTGGCCTTGGTGGCGGTCATGTTTAGGACATTTGTTTGGCCTTTGTGGCGGTCCTGTTTAGGACATTTGTTTGGCCTTTGTGGCGGTCCTGTTTAGGGCATTTGTTTGGCCTAGGTGGCAGTCCTGTTTAGGACATTTGTTTGGCCTTTGTGGCGATCTTGTTTAGGACATTTCTTTGGCCTTTGTGGCGGCCCTAGTGCCAGAGAGATGATCCATGTGTGGTCATGAGGTATTCCAGTGAGGGGATATGTGGTTGGTAGGACATTGTGTTGTTTTACGCGAGCCACGGGGAGGAAACCTGGATAGGGATAGGGCTCAGACGTGTTCAAAATTGTTTGCTCGCGAATCTTGGGGGACTTTAGTTTTCCTAGTACTACCATATTCGGAGACTTTGTAGCTTGAGAATATGGTTTGTATATCGACTTCGGATGACGATCCATGGGCGCGCTGTAGGGTGGCAACCCGAGAGACGAATATTGGACTTCCATATATATTACGGCATGCGGGCTTAGGCCCGATAAGGAACCAATATTATGGCATGCAAGCTTAGGCCTGATGAGGAGCCAATAAAAACTCAAGGTTTAGGTCTGTGAGTAAAGGAAAGTCCAAAAGTCGAGATCAAATAATGCCTATAACGTGAGCCTATCGCCTAGAGGTGACCTTTCGTAGATCGGTCGGAGGAGTGCGGACTATGGAGATGGTTGTGCGGGAGTCCTTGGCTCATGGTTGTTCGAGATTCGAGGACGAATCTATGTTGGTGGGGGAGAATTATAACATCCGCGAACCGAAATCCTAGATTAGTGCGGACGAGTTTTTGTTAAACACTACGTTTTCGGTTTGGGAAAACCCTTAACTCGGGTGTTTTGTCTCATTCGACGAGTTTAGCCATTTCTGAGAGAAAAGAAGAGAGGAAAAGAGTTCTAAGTGTTCGTTGTGAGATTTTGGGAGTTTGAGGCTGTTCATGTAGATATCTGTAGCTGGAATCGTTGAAGGGGTTTCCAGGAAGTGTTTTCTTGCTTGTTTGAGGTTCAGATTCGTCTTGGCAAAGGTAAGTGCAGGACCATGGTTTATCTAAGCTGGAGATTTCTCTGATCTACTTGTTTATGTGTTGTTAGGCGTGTTAGTATGTTATTTGGGACGTTAGAAAGCTTTCTTGTGGCTTGGGATCGAGTTTTGTGGTTGTAGGAACGAAGATCCGGCGAGAAGCTTCATGGGAAACTGATGCTTGGCATGTGCATCGGTCGATGCAAGTGCGAGGACGGCGCATAAAACCTTAGGGTTTTCGTGCTATGTCGAGCATACGTCGGTCGATGCAATGGGAGTATCGGTCGATGCAAATGAACCTTGCATCGGTCGAAACAACCCCAACTGGTGTCGGTCGATGCATGCTTGGTGTCGGTCGATGCAGAGTCCTGGTTTGTTATTGTTGATTGTTGATTGTTGGTTGATGGTTAGAGATGTCTCTATTGCTTGTGTGTATAGCCCAGTAGATGAGATGATTGCCTTACTGAGTGTTTATGAAATACTCATGCATTGCAATTTGTGTTTGTTGTGCAGGTAAAGGCAAAGTGTGATCGTGAAATCAAGGCAATGAAGAGGAGGATGTTCTGGGGACTCGATTGGTTGTTATCTGGCATTGCTAGGTTGCTAGAGTTGGGTCATTAGAAACATTGCTAGGTTTCTGGTTCTATGATTCCTGTTGGTTGAAATATTGGATATTGTTATGTTATAATATTGGTTTTATTATTGGATATTGGTATTGGTTATTTCCGCTGTTGGTTGAGATTGTGGCTAGTGGGTATGGGACCACTAGTTGTAATTTATTTATTATTATTATTATTATTATTATTATTATTATTATTATTATTATTATTATTATTATTATTATTATTATTATTATTATTATTATTACTATTATTATTATTATTATTATTATTATTATTATTATTATTATTATTATTATTATTATTATTTATTATTTATGTATTAAAAAAATGGGTTAGGTCGTTTCAGGAGTAATGAAGCTATGGGTAGCTCCAAAATCAAACAAAACATGAGACCCGCCTACCAACAAGGTCCCTACACAAACCTCATGTGTTGAGAACCTAACATTCTATCACAAACAAAAAAGCATAAAATCTGAACTATTAAATTGACCAAGTTCGAGTCTCAGAAGTTATACATGTGATCGCTCCTGCACTGGTACCACCGGTCTCCACAGTTGAGTACACCCGCAACATCGTCTCGATCCATCCCACTGGCTGCACACCCAGCTGGACTCCTGGCTGTACTCCAGCCTGCACGGCTGCTACTGCCATCTGCTGCAACTTGTGACAACGAGGCTTGATATGCCCCGTCTCCCTGCAGTGGTAACACACTCGGGTATCTGCCCGCTGCTCAACTCTCTGCGGATAGTGGCCACCTTGTGGTCCATGCTACCACACCCAAAGCATCCCGCACCAACGGACCCCAATCTCTGCATAACATCATACTTCCGCTTCTGTCACTGCACAGGCTTGCCGCCCTTGCTAAGAACAGAATGTGGCTGGGTCCGCTTTGGCTGCGCCGGAGGACTGACCACCACCACCTGTGACCTCTACCAGCTCTGCTCTCCTAGTCGAATTTCTCACCCTGCATCGAGTCCTCAGGTCGTCACGCAGAGCCAACAAGAACCTCTGCACCTGAGTCGACTATGGTTCGAAAGCCTGATCTGCATACACCACAAGCTGACTGAACTCCGTGTCCAGCTCACGCGCCGTACGGTTCCCCTGGGTCAACCCTAAGAACCTCGCCTCCATGCGATCAAGTGCCTCCTGTGAAAAATACTTGGGGTTAAAGTCCCCCACAAAATCCATCCAAGTCATATCCCGTTGCACCCTCCGTGTTGTCACCGACCTCCACCACACACGTGCATCTCCTGACATGTAATGCACTGCCAAATCCACCCTATACTGGTCGGAACACCGGAGCGACTGGAAAATATCCTCCATCCGTCCCTCCACTCATCTGCCAAACTCGGATTTGTGCCTCCCGCAAAGGATCTCGCACCCACCTGCCGTAACTGCACTAACATCTGAACATACTGTGCATCCACTATCCCGGCCCCCGGCTGCAAACCTGCCTGCATTCCAGCCACAGGTTGCACCACTGGAACCTGCCCACCAACCACTGGTGGCACCCCTAGAACCTGCCCACCAACCACTGGCGGCACCTCTGGAACCTGCCCAACAACCACTGGTGGTACTACTGGAACCTGCCCACCAACCACTGGCGGCACTACTGCTGGAAGCCATACCAAAACCTGAGCTAGCAATCCCATCAGGATATCCTCCCGACCTGGAGCACCCTCCGCTGCAACCCCCACACCCGGGAAACACCGGCACCGACACCAAGCCCACCCGCTCCGCCGATACCATCAGCAGCATGGTCTCCAGACACTCTAGGATGAACCTGTGACTCTGCCACCTCCTCACTGGCCATGCTCTGGGTCACACTCAGACTGGCCTCGGGAACCTGTCCCCATCCACGACCACACCCACGACCATGACCATGACAACGACCACCCCCGCGACCAGTAGCTCCCTCACCTCTAGCCATCTTTACCACCATGAACAGAAGGCTAAACAAAAACTACACAAGGAACACAACTCACCGTGGAATAACAAAGCAGGTTCGAAGAAGATGTTCTAGGACATCATGCCACACACAATTGACTAACTCACATAATCAACTCAAACATGAAATCCTAAACACCAACAGCAAAAGCAACAGTAAACCCTATACCTAGAACCGAAAGGGCGGATAACCAAACAGTTCCATTAACCAAATAAAATCCAACAATGAAATAATCCAATAACCAGTCAAGTAGATAACAAATTCCAACATCCTACAATGTTCTATTAACTCAACTCTAGCAACGTAACAATAGCTAGACCACAATCAATCAAGCCTCTAGAACATGCTCCTCCTCATCGTCTGGATTCCACGATCACACTTTGCCTTTACCTGCACCCCAAACATAAATTGAGATGCATGAGTATTGTCATAAACACTCAGTGAGGCAATCCTCTCATCTACTGGGCTATACACACAAGCAACTGAGATTCTCTTGTTAAGGCAAACAACAAGCACAAACAACACATGAAACCAGGAAAAACAAGTGTCGGATAAGGTATGTGTCGACCAACACCGACGCTGACACATCCATGGTGTCGACCTACACCGCCTTTGCAGACGTGATATGCACGAAGCCGAACGTCAAACCTCCGAACACGAAACCAACCAACCCAAGCAAGCAAAATACTACAAACAACATAGAACAACCAAAACAAAAGAGATCTCAGGCTTAGATCAGCCATGGTCAAGCACTCACCTTTTTTGCAGAAAGATTTGGATCAAAAACTGAAACAACCTGACCCGTTTTTTTAAAAAATAATAATAATATAATCATAATTAATCACTCCATAATACTTAATTAAACCATCAAACCATAACCATCACTAAACCAGCAATAACCATTATGCACAACGGAAACATATCAATAATAGAACCAATATATCATCAACACAATATCATTCCTAACCATTCTATCCAACAACCTAACATAACTCTCCAAGGTTCTAACAGAAACAATATATCCAACAACACACAAACGAGACCCTAGATCATCCCCTCCTCATCGCCATGATTCCACGTCACATACCTGCACACCACAAACAAAAATTGAGATGCGTAATTTTATCACAAATACTTAGTGAGGCAATCCTCCCATCTACGGTGCTATATACACAAGCAACTCAGATTCCAATTTTTAATAAACAACAAATAAACACAACAAACCAGGAGCACACACACTGGTGTCGATCGACACTGGCTCCAACCTGGTGTCGACCGACACCCACCTGGTGTCGACTGAACTCTAAAGCCAGCTCCCGCACTGACCGAGTCCCATGAGATAACTGACCTCCTCCACAAAGACAGAAGTCGACTGAACTCTAAAGCCAGCTCCGGCACTGACCGAGTCCCATGAGATAACTGTAGGAACTGCACCTCCAATCGGCCTAACGCCTCTCTCGGAAAATACCTGCGGTTGAACTCCTCCACAAAGTCAGCCCAAGTCATCTCCCTCTGAACTCTCCTAGCAGCCACTGATCTCCATCACAACTAACCATCACCAATAAGGTTGTGGACCCCTATGTCAACCCAAAACTCCGCAGGACATCTGAGAGAATGGAAGTTACGTTCCACTCTCTTCCTCCACTCATCTGCAATAGTAGGATCAGTACCTCCCGAAAACCGCTCAGTACTGATGTAGTTCATCTCCCTCAACATATTGACATAACGAGAATGAACTCCTACATCCGCAGCCACTGGCTGCGGCACCCCTGCCGCCACTGGTGGTAGTACATGAGCCTGAGCCGGTACCACTCTCGGTATCCGCTCCAACAGCTGTGTCAGCAAGCCCGCCAGGTCAACACCTCCTACAGGGGCTCCACCTGCTAGGACTTCCACACCGGGAACCCTAGCACCACCGGCCACTCGAGCACCGACACCGCCCACACTGACCTCCTCGGCGCCTACGGTCCTATCAGTACCACCACCGGCCACACTCTTGGACCCCTATTGGAAGTCCTACGACTCGGCAACACCTTCAGCTGCCACACTCTGCTCAACAGACTCACTAACTATTGAAACTCTGCCCTTACCACGACCAAGACCGCGTCCCCGACCACGTGCGCGTCCACGACCAGCAACAACTCCACCCTTAACCATCATCACTATCCAGAACAGAAAGCTAAGCACACATATCAAAACCGCACACACAACAAACATCTTACCGTGGAATCTCACTGAAGGCTCGAAGAGGATGATTGATATATCATGGTTTTTATGGTTTTTAACCATGATATTAGGAGTCTTTTAGAGTCTTTTGATTTGTTTTGTAGGATGTTTTAGAATCTTAACAGGTTTTCTAGGATTTTGGCATGAAAGGAGCAAAATGGAGCAATTAGAAGGGATTTTGGAGCAATTAGAAGGGATTTTGGAGTAATTCAGCTAAGGAAGAGAACTTGGAGCCGAGGAAGGATGAGAGCTTTTGGGAGAGAGATCTGAACTGCTTTGAGAGAAGAATTCATAAACACCCTCTTTACTCTTTTAATTTCCATTGCTTTTTATTTTTATTTTTTTCAACCTAACATTAATTAAATTAAAATAAAACTCCTAGATTGGTTGCCAAAACAGGAGGAACGAGCTAAACAATCCGCCTTCACATTGAATGAGCTAAACAAGGAGGCACTAAGCACCTGTAACTCATCAAGAAGCGTAGAGAAAGCCGGCCACTCCTCCGGAGCTTGCACCCGCGAAATTAACTCTGCAGAGTCCGTCTCGAACCTCTGGCAATCTAAGCCACTGGAAAGGATACACTCCATCGCCCATAATAATGCTTCCAGCTCTGAATGAAGTGGGGACGCACTGCGACGTTGACATCTGGCACCCAAGACTAAAGTCTTATTCTCACCATCACCACACCACCATCCTAAACCTGAGTTTGGTTCCGTAGATTTCCACAAACCATCAACTTGGCAACGAAATATCATCTTCGGATTATGCCGAGGTTCCGTCGAACCGGGTTTATCCCTTGCGGTTATTTGGGCTTCCTCCCACCACAATTGTTCGCGTAAAGCCTGATTAATAACATCAAGTGGCTCTTTTTGTAACCCTTGGAAAACTTTTTTATTCCTATCCTTCCATAAGAACCAGACCAGCCACAGTATCGAACTGTGAGTAGCTCCTAAAGCCATAGGGACTAACCCTTTACCATATATAAAATCTAGATTTCAATAGATCGAAGCAAAAGGGAACTTGTCCGTGATAGATCCATCAAAAAGCCTCTCCCAAACCCGTCGGGAGTGAGGACACTCAAACAAAGTATGATTAATGGACTCCGCCGCTAAATTACATCTCTTGCATACTGTATCACAACTAACTCCCCGAGAAGCTAATCGCACCGTCACTGGAAGTGAGCCAGATGCGATCTGCCAGAAAAAGTGTTTGATTTTAGGTGGTACCGGAAGATTCCAAGCCTGAGCCTTCAGGACATTACAGTTTGGACTGAATTCCACTTCAGCCTTCATAGCTTGAGCTACCTTATACCCTGACTTAACCGAGTATCGACCAAATTGTGTATAATGCCACACCAGTCGGTCTGGCTAAAAAGATTTGCTAATAGGCAAACTCTTAATAGTTTGAATATCCTCCGGATTCATAAATTCCTGAAGGATAGGTCAAATGATTTACCATTAGATTTGGGTGTAGTTGTCGTCCCCGACCATTTGCAGGTTGAGGATGCTGATCAGGAATCCAAGGATCACGCCAAACCGAAATGCTAGACCCTGATCCAACCGTCCATCGAACCCTCTTTCCACTATTTTTTTTGTTGAAAAAATACTTCTCCACCCAAAGGAGGGTGAATAAGGTTTTTTGCCATTAACGGGTGTTTATTCCTGAAGTATCGACCTCTAAACACTTGAGCAAACAAAGAATTCGGAAATTGTATTAAACGCCAATACTGTTTAGCCAATAAAGCATCATTGAAAGTCTCCAAGTCCCGAAAACCCAACCCTCTGTCAGATTTATCTCTACACATTTTATCCCAAGCCACCTAGTGAAGCCCCCGATCCGTCCCATCAGAACTCCACTAGAAATTTTATATAGCACTCGTCAATTTGGTCGTTAAGCCTTGAGGAAGTTTGAAGCAAGACATAACATGTGTAGGGAGAGCCAAAGCCATCGACTTTAGTAATACTTCTTTCCCTCCCTTAGATAAGAATTTTGCTGTCCAACCATTCACCCGGTCATTCATCCTATCTCGAACGTAACCGAAGACTTGAACTTTCGAGCCTCCGAGACTCTCTGGAATTCCCAAATAGGAACCCATACCCCCTTCCTTGGAGATTCCAATGACTGATTTTACCCTGTCCTTAACCTCTGAAGTCACCTTTTTACCAAACATAATGGAGGACTTATCCAAATTTACCTCTTGACCAGATGCTTTACCATAGTTGCCTATGATATTCATGACCGTTGAACATTGTTCTTCATCCGCTTGACAGAAAAACAGATTATCATCTGTAAAGAGAAAATGAGAAATAGGGGGCGAATCACGAGCAATCTTAATGCCCGTAATCTTTTCCTCCCTCTCTGCCTTTTTGATATTAGCTATCAGAACCTCAGTACAAAGAATAAACAAATAAGGGGATAAAGGATCCCCCTGCCGCAATCTCCGTTTTGGCGAAATGGAGCCACGGGGTTGACCATTGAGCAGCACTTGATAGGAAACCAAACTCACACACCACATTATCTACGTGATCCATCTATAATCAAAGCCCAAACTAATTAAGACCGCCTTCAGGAAAACCCATTCAACACGGTCATAGGCCTTGCTCATATCCGTTTTGAAAGCCAAAAAACCAGAGCTACACATCCTATTGGTCTGTAACCCATGAAACATTTCTTGGGCCACCATGATGTTATCTGTGATTAACCGACCAGAAACGAAAGCCGATTGTGTTTCAGAAATAATTGAGGGTAAAATCTTCTTTAACCGGAAACAAATAATTTTGGAAATGATCTTATAACTCACATTACACAAACTAATAGGCCTAAATTCTGCCATTCTTTTAGGCGTTTCAACCTTTGGGATCAGACAAATATTAGTCTCATTAAGTCTGGGATCAAACTTCCCAGTCCGAAAGAAATCCCTAACCAGAGCAACCAAATCTCCTTTAAGATAAGGCCAAAACCTCTGAAAGAAAAGTGCTGTCATCCCATCCGGTCCCGGGGTTTTCTCCAGGTGCATTGCAAATAGGGCCTTTCGAACTTCCATCTCTGAAATATCCTTAGTTAACTCCCTATTCATACGCTCTGTAACAAATGGATTAACCGCTTGTACCATCTCTGAAATACCACACACATCTGATTGTGCAAAAAGCTTATTAAAATAATCAGAGGCAATTCTCTCCATACCCTCACTTGATTCATCCCAAACATCCTGTGAATCAAACAGCCCTACAATCCTATTCCTAACCCTCCTCTGTTTAATAGAAGCGTGAAAGAAGCTAGTATTCTTATCGCCGACCCGCAACCAGAATTTTCGACTTTTTTGTTGCCAATACAACTCCTCATCATGATAGGCATCTTTTAATTTCTTTTCAATAATATGAATTTCCGCTTGCGAAAAAGAATCATCTTTTTTGGCATCCTCTAGCGCCGTCTTGAGTGAAGATATAAGAATTTTACCATTCGGAACATTCCGCTTCCTCCACCATGAAATAGAATTCCTGCAATTTTTAATTTTATCCACAAATCCCGGGATTCTGAAATTTCTTGTACGATTCCACCCCGATTCCACGGCCCCAGAGAAACCGTATTTCCCCATCCATCGCTTATCAAAACAAAATTGACGAAAATGCCATCCCCCAGATATCGCACAAGAAGCTAAAATAGGACGATGATCAGAACCTATCATTACCAGGTAATCCACTCTCGAACAAGGAAAAAGAGCATGCCAATCTTCATTCCCTAAAGCTCGATCCAAGCTACATCGGACTACCTGGTTATTGCAGCGATTACCTCGCCAGGAAAGTGAATCCCCATAACATGGAAATTCTAACATACCACATTCACGGATCATAGAAATAAACAGAAGGAAAGACGAAGTTGGTCTTATCGCGCCTCCCGATTTTTCATGGTTACCAATTAGTTCATTAAAGTCACCAATCATAAACCAAGGATCTTGCCGAAGAGAACCAATTTGAATGAGTTTGTCCCAAACCTCCTGTCTAAGCCCAGGCACAGGATCTCCATACACAAAATAAATAAATATGACTTGAGAACCCAACATAGCTTGAACATCCACTAACCGATCACAAGCATAAAGAAACTCAAGTTTTATATTATTATTATAAAAAATAGCTAAACCACCGCTAGACCCACAAGGTTCAACCGTATACAAATGATGATAACGAAATTTATTTTGAAATTTTTGTAAATAAGAAAAACATCTTTTTGTTTCTGACAAAAATAAAATGTTTGGTTTATTCTGCTTCCATAAATCCTACAAATAGTTCTCTGTCAGATCCGCACCAATGCCCTGACAGTTCCAGCTCATGATCTTCACGTTTGAGCCGGCGGTTTCGGGAGAGCCACTGTCTCTTTCTTCAGTTTGCGGGTTCCACCTCCCCTAATGCCATCCTCTGATTTCTTCGGATTAGGCCTGACAATCCCTCTCTGCTTACCACCGTCACCTGCAGATTTTAACAATAAAGCTTTAGCTAACAGCCGTTTAACCGGCGAAGCAGTAGCTACAACATGGCGTTTTCCCCCCCTACCACCCTTAGAACCATAAGAACCAACTTTATTAGCATTTAAAATCTTAGTATTTCCTAAATCAATATCTTTCATAGCCTGATTAACATGCCCCAATCCCTCAACAAAAGAAGAAGAGATATAAGCATTACCTTGTGGAGCCTCATCCTCAGCCTCAGACACATCCTTCTCTGAACATCATCATCATTAGAAACTGTATCCTCAACGAGACCCGAAGCCACACCCTCCTGGTATTCCCCATCCTCAAGAAGATCATCAGAGCTCACCGAAAACCCAGCCTCATTATCACCACCATTCAACCCATTAACCTCCTCCATTGATGAGTCCTTCTCCTTATCCACCATGTCAACAGCCGTAGGGATGCCTGACTCAATAGCAATATCAGCCTGTGAATCAAATTTCTTCTTCGCCTGATACAGAGGTTTCGGCCAAGCAGGACCATTCCCCTTTCTAGTAGGATGTGGACGTGACTGATGAACCACGAAGTTACCTTGACCCTTTCTAGCCTCTACATGTTTCCCGTAGCTCCTTTGCTGACCCATATCTCCTTAATTTTTAGCCTGGTATCTAAAACCATTTTTTGAACTCTCACCAATACGCAACTGCTGTTGATCTCTGTCTTGATGTACCTCTGAATTAAAGTCCAGGGATCGCTTAGCAAATTTCCTTGGCTTCTTCCAACCTCCCTCAAATTGTTGAATAACCGGTTTTATAAATGGCTGATTCCACGAACCACCCCTCTTATCCGCAACTTTGCCCTGACCACGACCCCCTCACCCTTACTTAGCTCGGGACAAACCTTCACATCATGTGTAAGCCTAAAGCAATGGCTACAATAACCGAGAAGCGTCTCATACTCTAGTGAGACCACCACCTCATCTCCAGTGTTAAACGGGACCACCAGATGGAATATAAGAGGGTTATAACCATTGATAGTCACAAAGAGACTACCAGTTTCCTCTTCGACATCACGAAGAATTCCTATCTTCTTACCAATGGCTTGAAGGGTTGCAATCTCCCAAAAGTGCATAGGGATCCCAATAGCTTTCACCCAGAAGTTAATAGCAGAAGGATAAGTATCTGAGATGATAGGTTCCCATCGAACCAAAGTTAGCATCCAATTATCGAAGTGATAAGGACCGTTCCTTAACACACCTTGAAGATCTTCCTCTGTTTCAAAATTAAACTGAAATGTATCTTGACCCAAATCTGCACCTTCAACCCTCTCCTCGAGCTTCCAAATCTTTGGCAGATTAGCCACCAAGGACTCCATTCGCTGAACTGAAGGATTCATCAATCTCCCAATGAGAGAAAGAGAACTGTTGGATACGATGTGCCATCACAGAATCGGAGATCTTCACCGTCTCTGTTCGAATCAAAGTAGCCTTGCCTTTGTTGAGGTTCAGTTGAGCCATGATAACCCTACCAGAAACCGAAACACAATGAGAACCCTTTGACAAACCCGAAGCACTACAATCTAGCAATTCGAATACTAACCACACTTTGATGAACAAAACCAGAGAGAATGAAAAAAGCGAGATAATAAGACAAAGCACCACACAGAACTAAATAAATATCGAGAAACCAGTATCAGAAATCTCTATCTCCATTAAACTATGAATCCTTGACCCACCCATCAAATCGCGAAACAAAGGTACACAAAATATTTGCTTACCCAAAAGTTCCTGAAACCCAATCCCACTCTTTCCATTTCGACACCCAAATCGCCCATTAAAGCCAGAAACGAATCCCATAGAAACCAGATCATTATCCAAGCAAATCAGATCTATCACAATCTATGATATCAGCCAAACACCCGCTCTAGAACCCTGGAAATCGAGATCCCTCTCTCTCCAAATCCCAAACTCCTGATTCTCCCGATTCTTATCTACCACCACGAACGACAGTAGAGACCACAGATTCCCAGCCCAACGATCCAAAACCCCAATAGAAAGCCACCAAAAAACATCTCGAAATCCGCCACCGAGAATCATTCAAGCTGAAAACCTAATCGCCATTTGTGGGTTCTATTTTTTGGTTTCTCGGTAGCATAGTTGTTTGATAGAAACCAAATTATAATTTTTCAATTCCTTATTATTCAGAATTATGTTTTGTTCATCATTGAATATGTCTGAGTAGTTTGCTTGTTAGGTTCAGGGTTTTTCACAGGGATTTTATGATTTATTAGATCTGTTTATTTAGGATTCATTATCTTTCTAGATCTTCATTATAGGTTATTCTTCATATTAATCCTTGATTGGCCATCTAGAATTAATAACCTAGGAAAATAAATTGATATGAGAATAAAATTGATTTTCCTGATAAAACCTTTTGATGTGCAAAATTACTTCTTGCAAAGAGATTTGATTTAGTAATTTGTGAACTTATTTAAACCTGGATTTAAAGCTGATTTTTAACCTAGAATTTTACAAAGAGATTTGGATTTTCTGGTTTTAAATTTAGATAATATTTGCAGTGAGAACTGATTTATTTTACAAAAGAGTTTAGAGTTCTAGATCTGATTTTTAATTGCTTGAATCCTAATTTATGGATTGATTTAATATTTCATAATTTCCTGAGAAATTCCCTAAACCTAGCTTTTTTATTTATTGAATTTACAACAGCCTTTATTTAATATTTGGCATTGTTTATTTTTATTCAAATTAACTTGTTTAGCGTAATCATAAAACTCTATAATTTATTCTGTTTGATCTTGAGTCCTTGTGGAATTCGAACCCTAAGTATTATAGTGATCTCTTAATTTGAGAGAGTAGCTCTAGGGTTTAATTTGAACATATCAATGATACTAGGACTCCATACCACAAACAAATTGACTAACTACTCATAGACAATTCCATCACACAACAACATGCATCCAACAACAGGAAAATAATTCAACCAATTAAATTCCTAAACCGCACTAAACCATCTACTTAACCATCCTAGAACCGTAAGGGTTCTGATACCAAAACTGAAACAACCCGACCCGTTTTTTGTTTTATAATAATAATAATATAAGCATAATTAAGCATCCCATAATGCTTAATTAAACCATCAAACCACAATCATCATTAAACCAGCAATAACTGATATGCTCAAATTGTAATACCCTAATGGTACTAACATCCTTGCACTTGTAATACTCTAGGGGTCGAATCCACAGAGACTCTAGATCACACAATAGATTTAATAATCTTTTAATTATGCTACACCAAAATATTAATTTAAATTACAAGATTAAACAGAAAATAAAAGAGTTGTAAAATTCAGAAGGATTAAACGCTAGGCCTAGGGAAATTCTCAGGAAATCATGGAAAATCAGATCAATTAATTAAGCAAGTAGTATTCAATAATTAAGCACCGTTCTGGAACTCTAAACATAATTGTAAAATAAACCAGTTCTCACTGCAAATATTATCTAAGTTTTAAAACCCGAAAATCCAAATCTTTTTGCAAAATTCAAGTTAAAAACCAGCAATAAAATCAAGTTTAGATAAGTTCACAAAATCACTAATTCAAATCTCTTTGCAAAAAGTAATTTTGCTCACCAAAGGTTTTTGTCAGGAAAATCAATTATATTCTCATATCAATTAATACTCCTAAGATCTAAATCCAGATGACTAATCAAAGATCTAGCATTAAAAATAACCTATGGTGAAGAACAAGAAAGATAATGAATCCAAACAATTAATCAATCTAATAATCCATGAAATCCCTAATGAGAAACCCTAAACCTAACAAGCAGATCTACTCAGACATAATCAATGAAACACAAATCATATTCTGAATAAATTGCATTAAGAGATTAAAAGAAGTAGAAAAGGAGTTCTGAATCTTCTCTGGAAGGAGTCTTGATTCTTCTCTCCAAAAACTCTCTAAAATCTCTCAGAGATTTCTCTCTGAAAAGGTTGCAGGAAAAATAAAGCTTAGGTCTAAACAATGACCATAAAAATCCTATATATATTCCTAAAACACGTCCAGAGACTAATGATGCAAATATGGAAAACTTTGTGGCAGTTTTGTAAATCTTCAAAACTTGTGGGAAAACTTCTGATTTGTCTTGTGGATACTGCATCGATCGACACTATGGCTGCATCGGTCGATGCATAGCTCTGAACTCGTCTCCCAACTTCACAGCTTCAGCCTCAATGCTTGATTGTATTCCTAATCCTCCTATTTAGCTCCATTATGCTCCCATCCATGCTAAATCCTATAAAGACTCAAAAGACTCTAAAAATACCAAAAAGACTTTATAAATAAGACTTATATCATGGCTAAAAACACCTAAAACCATGATATATTAACTCTCCCAGACTTAGCCTTTGCTTTCCCTCAAGCAAAACATAAACTTAGACCTGTGAAAGAGGTTTGAAAACGCAGGAACTCATTTTATTTTTAAATAAATACCATGATCATCCAAACCATAATCTATATGCTTAGCAGATAAATCCAAATCTAACCACCATGTACTTCTCCGTTGACATTCATAGCATTCCAAATTCAAACCAAATTCCACTACTTCCTCCATTAATCCTTCATTGGTGTGGGTCTCATCAATTTGATCAGTGTCAAGAACCTTCTAGACTCATTCCCGTACTATACCATAACAAGCAAGATATAACTTTTACCTCATGTGGTACTCTTTCTCTCCCCCAGACTTATTCTATTTTATCTTCCTTAGAGCTTTGCTTTGTTTTATTTTTTTTTAATTTTTTTATCTTCTTCTTTTTTCTCAAAGTTGTAGGCGAATAATAGGGTCATCTGTAATTTACCTACCCCTCGCTTCCAAGCTTTGTGTGATCATTTGACTCAAGAATAGAATAATGAGGTCACATGTAATTTACTTACCTCTCTAAACTGATCAAAATCATCTTATCTTTTATTCTTTTTTTTTTTAAAACAAAGCTCTCAAGAAAATTATTTCAAGCTTTAAATAAGGGAGAGGAGTACCTATTTTTTTTTTCTGAAATCTTACTTGTCAGGTATGAACAAGGAGTCAAGCTCTATGAACATCAATCTCCTTGATGAGGTAAAAAGAAAAGTACAGAATTTACCTCAAGCTTTTGTGGATTCTGTTGGAAATTTGGATGTCTCTAGTTTACTGGTCAGTCATTGGATTTTTCATTAGTCGGATTCTGGATTCAATCTGCAGCATTAATCAACCAAGGCAATACACTAAAAAGAAAAATCATAGTTCCCAACAAAAATTTTGACTCAATAAAACAATTTCAATTTTTTTTTTTTCAAAAACAAAAACATAGTTAGTAAAACAGAAAAGTAGTTAGTAACTGCCTCCCCCAGACTTAAACAACATTGTCCCCAGTGTTATCAAGTAAGAGATTGGCGAAGAAAAATAAATAAAAACGAATAAGTATTGAAACTGTGAACAAAATCATGTTACCAAACCGGATGTTCTGCGTCGACCGATGCTGATGGTGTGTCGGTCGATGCACTCTGCAGATGCAGAGAGTTCAAACATTACTCCTGAGTTAGCTGCGATTAATATGTGTTCCTCTCATTCCTTGGATATTAGCACTGCTAAGAAGCACTCAAACACAAGATTAAACGCAGCATGATAGATAGAAGTTCATAATTCAATACAAATTCAAATTGACTCAAAACAAGAATAAAAATGACTCAATTTAAGTGGAAAAGAAAAACCTATGAGTGGGTTGCCTCCCACTAAGCGCTTGTTTTCAGTCATTAGCTTGACTGTGTCGGATCTCAGGCATCTGGTGGATCGGAACATGGCAATGAATGCTTCCGAGAGAATGTCCTTTTCATCCAAGGTGGTGTATAAGCTTTAGGTGCATGAGGTCTGCCAAGGATGTGAGGAATAGGACCAGGACAGGACTTAGGAATGGGTGGCTTTCTTTTAAGTCCTGCAAAATCATCAACAGAAGAAACAAACGCTCTACGATAATCTCGTGGCTTGGTTAACTGCAAAACAGTTTTTGTACCTTTGAAATTCTTATTGATGAATGGAGAAGGTTTGGGTGAGGAAGATGCATACCTTGGCCTTACCTATGGGTTCTGGAATGTGGAATGGTGAGATTTCAGCTTTACAACTGGTCTAGGATTTGCAGCTAAAGAATCAACTCGAGTATCTTCAGTTTTAGAAAAGTCCAGGTCAACTCGTGGAGGTGTGTCGATTGATGCAACAGCTGCATCGATCGATGTTGAGCCTGCAACTCGTGTTTCTTCAACAATTCTGTAACTTTCATCAGCAATCCGTGTTTCCATTACAAAAACATCATCTACCAGCGACTTGCCATGGATGAGAACCTCATCATGGTCTCTAGTACTGATTATATGATCTCCACTCCAATCTTCAAGCTTAAAAGCTTGCTTACTCACTTCCTCAACAGGTTCCAACTCTTTGATATACCCAGCAGTAATGACTCCATGAAGTTCTATGATTAGATCATCATTAAAAGTAATTTCCATATAAAATGTCTGCCCATCAATAGTGGGAACCCTTCTCAGCTTGTCCATCTCAAAGTTCATAACCAAATCTTCTATATTCAAGGCTATGTGTCCGTTCTTAACATCAATGATGTCACCAGCTGTAGCCAAGAACGAGCGTCCTAAGATTAGAGGATTACTAGGCTCTTTGTCATATTCCAGCACCACAAAGTCAGTGGGAATCATGCAATCTCCAATCTTGATTGGAATATCCTCTAAGACACCTTCAGGAATCCTTCTGGACCGATCAGCTAAGATAAGAGAGATCTTAGTTGGCTTGAAATCTGTCATCCCAAGTCTCACAGCAACAGAATGGGGCATCAAGTTGATACTAAAGCGGAGATCACAAAGAGAGTGAGGAAACCTTTCTGCAGAGATAGAACAATCAAGTACAAAGCTTCCAGGATCTGATAACTTTTCTGCAATCCTACTTTGAATCACTGCACTTACTTCCTCTGAGACAACCAACTCCTGCTTCTTATCCTTCTTCCTATGTGGAGGCTGCTTCAACATAATTGAGATGACATCCTTGGTTAGCAAAGCTCCTTCCTCAGGACTCAAACCGTTGGTGACCATCCTCTTCACATACCGCTTAATCCCAAGAGAAAACTGCACTGCATCAATCAAAGGCATCTCTATCATCACCTTTTCCATCACAGCCTTGCATCTAGCTTCTTCAATCTCCTGTTTGGATCTCCTAGGCTTAGGAAAAGGGACCTTAGGCTTATAAGGTTGCTCTGAATCAGATGGTGGAACTTGAGGAGAAACCAGAGCTGGTCGTGGGGTGTGTCGATCGACAATGGTGGTGCATCGATCGATGCTAGATGGTAGTTGCATCGATCGATGCATTGTGATGGCGTCGATCGATGCTGGCTCCACTAACGTATGTTTATCTCCTTCTTTCACCAAAATCGCATTACAAGCATGGTTAGGGTTCATCTCTGTTCTTCTAGAAAGAAGTTCCTCTTGTCTTTTAACAGACCCAGCAGTCTGAATCACTTGATTCTCCAGCTTCTTGACATGAGTGTTTAATGCTTCGAATTTCCCAGTCAGCTCAGTGTATACAGAATCAATCTTCCCATTGAAGTCTACTGTTAACTTCTGTTGACCTTCCAAAATATGTCCAATCATTGATTCCATCTTGCTCTTTGAATTGGGTGGAGGGAAGGGTTGGTAAGAAGAAGAACCATAGTTCCTAGTAAAGTTGCTGTTTGGATTTCCTGAGAATGAAGTCTTCTGACCAAATCTCTGATTTTGATACCTAGGTCCATGCACATAGTTGACATCTTCTGTAATTTCTGGCTTTGGCTCAAAAGTCTCAACATCTTCAGCAAAATGGACAGACTTCTTTCCCACAAGAAGATTGTGGATTGTATCCAACTTAGCATTCACCGCAGCAAACTAATTTGAACCATTGCCTTCATGTGCTCTTTTCCGCTCTAGGTCTGCATTCTTAGTGTTGTTGCTTGATGCTAGCCTTTCTATCAACTGTTCAGCTTCATCCGGGTACCTTGTCTTGAAGTTCCCATCACTAGCAGCATCCAAAGCCATCTGATATCTCCATTCAATACCGCTAAAGAAGATACTGATCAACTGCACCTCAGAGAACCCATGATGCGGACAGTCTCTCTGGTATGCTTTTAACCTCACCCATGCATCTTTGTAAGATTCAACTGGTCCTTGTCTAAAGGTGGAAAGCTTAATCCACAGCTCATCGGACATTGCATCATCATAGAAGTAGTTCAAGAATGCCACCTTGATATCATTCCAGGTCTTCAGAGATCCTGGTTTCAGTTGCCTTAGCCAATGCGAAGCTTCTCCGACAAGAGAGTAGGGGAAAAGCTTGCAGCAGAGATAGTCCTCTGTGACTCCATTAGCCTTGATGCTTGTGACTATATCCTCAAAATGCTCAACGTGGTCTAGAGGCTTCTCATGCGGCAAGTTCTGGAATGGCCTTTGTCCAACAAAAGCAAAGTAGGCAGGATTCAGCTCAAAATCATTCATAGGGAATGGAGGAGGGACAATAGTGGAGCGGTTCTCATAGACCAAGTCTGGTCTGTTGAAGTCCGCAAGAGTCTTGACAAGCTCTACATTGTTATCCCTTCTGCCCTAAAGGTCCCGTATAGCCTGATTGTGACCTTCGACGGCTCTGGCATTCTTTCTATCCACGCCAATGTTGCGTCGGTCGACGCCTTCTTGGTTGTGTCGATCGATGTCGTCGTTGCGTCGCTTGACACCACATGCATCATCCTCAACCACGACGAGTTCTTCCTGAATAACTCGTCCTTCAGCATCAAGTTTCTGGCCTTGTTCGTTTGTACACATGACCCTCTTGATCCCTCAAAACTCCAGCCTCATCAGCTCTCAATATGAGTGTTTTGACCATCTTCACTGACTAGGCTGCTTTTGTGTTTTCACGCTCTAGTTGTCCTAACTCTTGGTTTTTAAGCTTAACAACTGGACCAGTAGGATTTTTCCTGGTGCTAGGCTTAGGCATGTACCTGAAACACACAAGACAAAGAAACAAAAGCGTGTGAGTAAAATAGAAAAATAAAAATTTAGACAAAATCAAAGATTTTAATCTAATGGTGAATCAAAAGAGTCCTCGGCAACGGCGCCAAAATTCTATATGCTCAAATTGTAATACCCTAATGGTACTAATAGCCGTGCAGTTGTAATACTCTAGGGGTCGAATCCACAAAGACTCTAGATCACACAATAGATTTAGTAATCTTTTAATTATGCTAAACCAAAATATTAATCTAAATTGCAAGCCTAAACAGAAAATAAAAGAGTTGTAAAATTCAGAATGATTAAACGCTAGGCCTAGGGAAATTCTCAGGAAATCATGGAAAATCAGATCAATTAATTAAGCAAGCAGGATTCAATAATTAAGCACCCTTCTTGAACTCTAAACACAATTCTAAAATAAATCAGTTCTCACTGCAAATATTATCTAAGTTTTAAAACCCGAAATCCAAATCTCTTTGCAAAATCAAGTTAAAAACCAGCAATAAAATCAAGTTTAGATAAGTTCACAAAATCACTAATTCAAATCTCTTTGCAAAAAGTAATTTTGCTCACCAAAGGTTTTTGTCAGGAAAATCAATTATATTCTCATATCAATTAATAATCCTAAGATCTAAATCCAGATGACTAATCAAAGATCTAGCATTAAAAACAACCTATGGTGAAGAACAACAAAGATAATGAATCCAAACAATTAATCAATCTAATAATCCATGAAATCCCTAATGAGAAACCCTAAACCTAACAAGCAGATCTACACAGACATAATCAATGAAACACAAATCATATTCTGAATAAATTGCATTAAGAGATTAAAAGAAGTAGAAAAGGAATTCTGAATCTTCTTTGGAAGGAGTCTTGATTCTTCTCTCCAAAAACTCTCTAAAATCTTTCAGGGATTTCTCTCAAAAGGTTGCAGGAAAAATAAAGCTTAGGTCTAAACTATGACCATAAAAATCCTATATATATTCCTAAAACACGTCCAATGACTAATGATGCAAATATGGAAAACTTTGGGGCAGCTTTGTAAATCTTCAAAACTTGAGGGAAAACTTCTGATTTGTCTTGTGGATACTGCATCGATCGACACTATGGCTGCATCGGTCGATGCATAGCTCTGAACTCATCTCCCAACTTCACAGCTTCAGCCTCAATGCTTGATTGTATTCCAAGTCCTCCTATTTAGCTCCATTATGCTCTCATCTATGCTAAATCCTATAACGACTCAAAAGACTCTAAAAATACCAAAAAGACTCTATAAATAAGACTTATATCATGGCTAAAAACACCTAAAAACCATGATATATCAATAACCATTCCAATAATAAACATAACTCTATATATCAATAATACAACCAATATATCATCAACACAATATCATTCCTAACCATTCTATCCAACAATCTAACTTAACTCTCCAAGGTACCAACATAAACAATATATCCAACAACACACAAACGAGACCCTAGATCATCCTTCTCCTCATCGCCATGATTCCACGTCACATACCTGCACACCACAAACAACAATTGAGATGCGTAAGTATTATCACAAATACTTAGTGAGGCAATCCTTCCATCTACTGAGCTATACATACAAGCAACTGAGATTCCAATGTTTAACAAACAACAAATAAACACAACAAACCAGGAGAACATGCAACAGACAAGTTGGTGTCGACCGATACCAGAGTGGTGTCGATCGACACTGGCTCCAACCTGGTGTCGACCGACACCCACCTGGTGTCTATCAACACCGACCCCGCAGACACGTTCTGCTCAAAGCCGATCATCGAACCTCCATTTCTAATGAACTCCAAATCCGTTACAAACTCACCCAAAAGCTTCAGGAACCTATGAGAACCATAACACAACCACCACAAGCAAGAAAAATACCAAAATAACACCAAACAAGCAAAACATAAGAGATCTCCGGCTTAGATCAGCCATGGTCCTGCACTCACCTCTTTTGCAGAAAGTTCTAACCCAACAACGACGAATCCAGCACCCTAGGAAGCTTCTCATCCTTCTCTAGCACAAGATTTCTCCTCCACAGGAACAAATCTCACCAAACCAGCTTAGAATCTCCAAATCCCCTCAAGAACACTCTCTCTTCTCTCCTTTCTCTTTAGAACGGCAAAACCACTTCTTTCCACGGACTAGGTCAAGTTTTCTCTTATATACCTCGGTTAGGGATTCCCAAATAAGTCAAAACAAACTAAAACGACAATTAAAATGAATCCGGTCAAACCAAAAATTGATGGTGTTGATCGACACTCCTCTTGGTGTCGATCGACACCCACTCCCAAAATCCCCGATTTGGTTCGCGGATGTTACAAAAACGATGGAAACAACACCTTAAGAAGCCTCTCCTTCGTTCCCAACAACAGCACTCCCTTCCACATCAACAAATCTCACCAAAAACCACCAAGAACAAGCCAAAAACCTCTCAACTCACAAGCTCTCTCTTTTCTCTCTTTTTCTTCTGTAAACGGCGGCAAAAAAACTTCTTTCCCAAAACCCTGAATCGACCTCCCCTTTAAATATGTCGGTTCGGGCTTCAATTGAACCAAACCAACCCAAAATCGACAATTTAAATCAAACTGATCGAACCAGAAAAGCTGGTGTCAATCGACACACCCCTGGTGTCGATCGACACCCATCCCCAAATCTCACTATTTGGTTCACGGATGTTATATTACAACACCTTTTGCAATTTGTCAAAAAACTAATTCAATGACAAATCATATTCCAATAATCCTGTACTAGTTCCGCATAATATATATTCCATTTTTGGTCATTCAAAAATTACATAGCTAATGCATAGATAAGTGTAACACATCTGCATTAATCAAAATTAGAAACACAATTAGGCTAACCACTTCCCTGCCAAGTGAACTGGCTCAGACTTCACCAAGCCGACATAAATTTGTGCCTCAAAAGATATTCCAAGCAAAAATTTGTCTATCTCCACTATATCAAGTCTCATGGAACCATATTTTGAGCAGAAGTTGGATGTCTCTCTTAAATACTGAGCTTCACATTGGTCAAAAAATTTTGCCGGACTAGTTGGCTGCAAAAGGACAGATAAGTAAATGATGATTTTAATGGAGATCGAAGTGATACAGTTAGGATATATATTATGAAAGATTTGTACCATTACATGGCCTCCAGTCAGGGGTTGCAAGCAAGCCCTAAATCAGAATTTAAAATCTAAATTTTTATATGTACATTATATTAATTTGATGTTAATTTTTTATTTAAATGAAAAAAAAGAAAAAAAAAGAGAGAAGTTAATATGGTTCAATAATTATGTAAAGGAAACACTATTTCAAAGCACAAAGTAACAGAAGAACATACTTTAATTAGAATAATATAATAAGATAATATGTAATAATAATTTTATGTGAATTATGTTTATTAAAATACATAAATACATTTTAGGAATATATGGCATATGTGATTAAAAGACAAACTAAATTTTTGAATGCTTTTCTATCTTACAGCTATTTTTAGAAAGATAATTTGCTTTAGAAAAATATATATGTTTCTTAGACACATATATATATATATATAGTGCCACCCACTTCTTCCCTTCTTTTTCCTACACAACACTTAATTATTTCTAACAATCGCTTTATAATATTTATATACTCTCTTCCTCTCCAAAAATGAAGCTCTCTCAATATTGAATGAACATTTTTTTAATAAATTATTTAAATTTGCCACAAAACAATTGGCATATATCCAAGACAAAAATAACCACAAAAGAACTAAAACATAAAATATCTACAAAATTATAGGTACAAATTTTCCAAAATATGTTGTGGTAAATCCGTGGCTAGTTTTCCACGAATAGC
The DNA here is from genome assembly GCF_030686135.1 of Camelina sativa. NCBI lineage: Eukaryota > Viridiplantae > Streptophyta > Magnoliopsida > Brassicales > Brassicaceae > Camelina > Camelina sativa. The sequence goes on from NC_141883.1 coordinate 1,867,096, forward strand.
CACGAGAAGAAATTGCTATAATTCTATAGCCCAAAATTTTGTTGTGGATTTCCGATGCTATAAAAATAGCCACCATATATGGTTCATAGGTACAAAATATTATGTGTCTTTGGATATATTTTCTTGTACTTTGTATAGTGCCACCAACTTCTTCTTCCTACACAACACTTAATTATTTCCAACGATTTCTCTAAAATATTCATACTTTATTTCTCTCGAATAATGCAGCTCTCTCAACGTGTTCTCTCAGCCCTTCTCATGATCTTTTTCATCCTTCTTGTTGTCGTTGCAGGTTCAATACTCATGTCTTGTTATATCTAGCATCTAAATTTTCATACATACATAGATGTGAATTTGGTTGTTTATATCTTAGTATACATTTTTGTTATATATATATACACTACTAACACACATTATCAAATATGTTTTTATATAGAAATGGGTATGGCAGATAAAGTATGCAAGACACAAAGCAACCGTTTTTCAGAAATGTGCTTGAGTGATAACAAGTGTGCCTTCATCTGCCACTACATTGAGTGCTTTGAAGGCGGTTACTGCGAAGTCGACTGAGCCTTCAGTCGTTGTTTATGTACCAGAAGGTGTTAAGACCATCATGATGATCATAATATTTTCAAGAACCAATTATATTTTATACATTAGTTCTTGGAGAATATATACCTTGAATTACGGAAACATTTGGAGAACATATACCTTGAATAATTGCTATGTTGGAGAATTTATACCTTGAATATATTATGGAAGAATTTTGTTAATTTATGTTATATATCTTCAATTTTCAGATGTATTTGCTCTCGAAAATAACTAAAAATAATATAAAAATAGATTTTAACCCGCGGTATACTGCGGGCCTATTTTTAAAAAATTAAAATCTTGAAAAATATATATATATATATATATATATATATATATATATATATATATATAAATATTCAGTTTCATCATTGGTTATAATCCCAAACCAATGTTTCACATCCCAATAGAAAACCTAATGAAACCAATGTTTCTACAACAACCAAAAAAATCTTTATATACAAATAGAATATAAAAGTTAACAAACGTCCAAGATATCTAAAAGATTAGGTATTAACAATAAGTTTAAGAGGCAAGAATAAGGTGAACACTGAATTACTGCACTCATGCGTAGCAAAAACCCTTATGTTTTTGCAGAATCATTTTCATTTTGTTATGGAATGGAAGAAAAATCAATGAGTTGAAAATAGTTAACATCGTTGAAAAAGTTGCTCTCTGTCCCGTTTTCCGAGACATCTAAAATCTAATACCCCTCCGTTGTCTTCCGTCTCTTTCCTCGCTGTCGGTCGGTCCCTCGCCGACTTGGGTCTCTGTTCCAATGGGGAAGAAGAAGAAACCTCGTTCTCTGGTTCCTCTTCCACCTCAGTTCCCTCGCCAGTCTTACAGTAAAACCTCTTCGAAAGCTGCTTCGAAAGCTGTTCCGCCTGAGAAGAAGGCTCTTTCTGTTCCTACCCAGCAAGTTGCTCTGCCTGAGAAGGAGGTTCCTTCGGTTCGTGCGGAGTTTCTCCTCCAGGTTGCGGATGCAGATCTCTCTCAATCCGCCCCAGATCTAGATCTGACCCGTCCGCTCCCTATGAATGTTTCACCTCGAGGCGCTTCTCCTATGGCTCCGCCTTCAGATCCATCAGCCTCTGTTCCTGCCGCCACGGGATCCACCGACTCCTCTCCATGTGCAGAGGTTTCCACTTCCTCGTTCTCTCCTCTACCTGCGGATGTGCCTTCTAAATCGGATAAGGTGTCTGTCGCACCCCCTCGCTCCTACGGAAGTGTGGCTAAGCCAGGAGCCGGTCTGGGGAAAATTGGTAGCCCGACGAAGTATGTCTCTTGTGTTTCTTTCATTCTCCGCCTTTTAAGGACTATGTCTATGCCCAGTTCCATGGTCCTCCTCCAGAGATGGGTAGAATTATCGGTGTGGTGAATGCTCTATGGGCTCGCTCAGGTCCTCGCATCTTTGTTTACCGTATTGGACCTGGCACCTTTCTTCTTCGTGTCACCAATGCCAAGTCTCGTTCGATTCTGTTGAGTCGCAACCTTTGGAACATCGCCGGCCATCCAATGTTCGTTGCCCCTTGGTCTCCTGACTTTACCCCGGAGGAGCCTCCGCTTACCAAGGCTCAGGTAGTTGTGGAGTTTAGGGGAATCCCCTACTACTTATTCACTGATGAGAGTCTAGCCAGAATTTCTTTTGGTGTTGGCGATCCCAAAGCTCTTCACCCAGAGACTGCACGGAAGGAAACCTTTGAGGTTGCAAAGGTTGTAGTTGAGGTGGATTTGCTTGCGGAGTTGCCTTCCAAGCTTGTCTCGGGTTTCAGTGATGGGAGAGAGATCCAGATTGATGTTGCTTACTCGTGGCTCCCCGCAAAGTGTAGCTCGTGTGAAGAATTTGGTCATTCAGCTTCTCGTTGCCCCAAGGTCCCCCCTAAATTGGACCAGAAGGAGCATCACCGATCAAAAAGTGGAGAGGGTCTTAGTGCTAGCAGGGCACTCAGACGACTAAGGAATGGATTAATATCCATCGGCCTCTTTTTTGAGCTTTTTTGGAGACAAAGATACAACTAAATAATACCAGGAGAGTCTTGCAGGCAGTTCCTCACGGTTGGAAGTTCTGTGGGAATTTCGAATACCACAATACGGCGAGAATTGTGGTGGTCTGGGATCCTAGAGTCACGGTGGTGGTCTACCAACAATCTGCGCAAGCTATCACCTGTGGATTCTTTCTTCAGGCTGAGAATATCAATATAACAGTTACTTTTGTGTATGGTTTTAATCTTCCGGAGTAAAGGATTGCGCTCTGGGAGTAACCCTTGGGCAATTATAGGGGACTTCAACCAGATTCTCCGCTCTGAGCATCACTCTGGCTTTCCCCACGAGCCGGTAGATGTCACGGGAGTTGGTGATTTTGAGCTCGCCCTCCAGGAAGCTAACCTCTTCGAAGCTCCGTCTAAGGGGCTTCCGTTCACGTGGTGGAATCATAGAGAAGAAGATCCAACCTCTAAGCGCATTGATCATGCTCTGATCAATGAGCATTGGGCTAGGTCGTTCCCGGACGCTTATTCTGAATTCTTGGAGCCAGGTCAGTCTGATCATGCCCCTTGTTTATTCTCGGTTCCGACTCTACACAGAGTGGTAAACAAGCCTTTTAAGTTCTACACTCACATTGTGGACCATCCTGAGTATCCTGATATCATTGAGTCCGAGTGGTCAGCCAGTTCCATAATCGGGTCTGCTCAGTTTAAGTTAGTGCGTGCTTTGAAGCTTTTAAAGCCTAGCCTACGCTTGCTTAACAAAACGCATTTTAGTGGGATCTCTCAAAGGGTGAAAGAGAAGGCAGAGGAAGTTGCAGCGATTCGGAGGCAGATTCTTGTGGCTCCTTCGGTTGATTTAGCAAGAGAGGAGAATTTAGCATCAGAGGCATGGCACATGCTCTTATCTGCAGACGAAAAGTTCTACATGCAAAAATCTCGAATTCGGTGGTTGGCGCTCGGTGATAAGAATACCTCCTTCTTTCATAAGATGGTGATGCAGAGGAACTCCCAGAATCATATTCACTTCTTTTTGGATGCTGATGGAAGTAAAATTACATCCCCAGAGGAACTTAACAGGCACGCTGTAGACTACTTCAAGTCAGTGTTTGGTTCTACTGAGATGCGAGTATCACCTGCATCTATTGAGTTTCTACAAGATTTGATTCCCTTTCGATGCTCTCAGCCTTAGACTGATGATCTGCTAAGGGAGGTGTCAAATGAGGTGGTTAGGGACATCCTATTTTCTATGCCTCAGAATAAAAGCCCCGAGCCGGATGGTTTTCCGGTAGAATTTTACAAGTCTGCTTGGTCCACGGTTGGGGATGATCTAATCAGTGCAGTTCAGGACTTTTTCCACAATGGCCGTCTTCTCAAGGACATGAATACCACTGTCATATCTCTGATCCCTAAGACTCTGGAAGCCTCTGCCCTCTCGGAGTTCAGGCCTATCAGCTGTTGTAATCTTGCTTATAAGATTATTTCTAAAATCTTGGCTAATAGACTCAAACCATTGCTCATGGAGTTTATCTCGCCCAATCAGGCTGCTTTTCTTAGTGGGAGGAGCTTGGGAGAGAAAGTCCTATTAGCCTCTGAGCTTATCTGAAACTATGAGAAGGCTACTTGCCCAAATAGTTCTTTAGTCAAGGTGGATATAAGAAAGGCATTTGACACAGTTTGCTGAGACTTTGTTCTAAAGATCTTGGAAGCTTTGCACTTTCCACCTCTTTTCAGAACTTGGATAAAGGAATGCATATCTACGCCAAGGGTTTTCGATTTCTATTAATGGTGAGCTCACGGGTTTCTTTGAAGGGAGGCAGAGTTTAAGGCAGGGAGATTGCATTTCTCCGTATCTTTTCATAATGGTCATGGAGGTGCTTTCTTGTATGCTAGATCAGGGTAGTGGAGGGTGTGTTCTCTGCACATCCGTTGTGTCTCTCCCCTCAACTAACTCACCTGGCATTTGCTGATGATCTCCTTGTTTTCTCTGATGGAGCTGACCAATCTCTGCTTGGGATTACTGGCATTCTTCAGCAGTTCCGTCAACTGTCAGGTTTGGATATGAACCCAGCGAAGTTAGAGCTCTTCTTAGGGGGTTTTGATGAGTTAGAAGCATCAGCGTTATCCAGTCTAATCGGTATTAGACTTGGTCAGTTCCAAACACGTTACCTGGGTCTTCCTCTAAGCCCTACAAAGCTTACAATGGCGTCCTTACAGCCTTTCTTGGAGAAGATAACAACCCATCTCCACTCGTGGACTGCGAAGTACCTCTCTTATGCTGGTAAGATACGGCTGATTGTTTCAGTTATCTATGGGAAGGTCACCTTTTGGATTCAAGTGTTTGTCCTTCCCAAAGGTTTCTATAAGAAGGTTGATTCCCTGTGCTCTGCTTTTCTTTGGAAGAATGCCACGGATTCGGCCAGAGGGGCGCCCGTTGCCTGGAAATATATCTGCAAAACAAAGCAGGAAGGGGGTCTGGGTATTCGGTCGCTTGAGGACTTTGCTGTTGTGTTCAGGTTGAAGCAAGTGTGGTATCTTTTCTCACGGTCAGGGTCTCTATGGGTTCGGTGGTTGGATCATAACATCTTTGGGAGGAGGAGCTATTGGCTTATGGATATCTCTCCTCGTCTCTCTTGGAATGTTAGGAAGCTGATTGAAATTAAACCCACTCTGAAGGAACTTCTTAGGTGTCAAGTCAGGAACGGGCTCAATGCTCTGTTCTGGTATGACTCCTGGACCAATCTAGGGTCCCTCATTGATCTTTTTGGTCCTATGGGTCCTCGTGAGCTGCGTATCCGCCGGGAAGCTTCAGTCTATGAAGCTACGCGTGACGGGCAATGGTTCTTTCCATGTGCTAGATCTTCCCAAGCTGAGCAACTCCAGATTTGCTTGTCTACTATCGTCCCTCCTTCCCCTGGAAGAGGTCAGGACTTCTTTCAATGGAGGCAACCATCAGGTACCTTCTCGAACACTTTCTCCACTCGTGGTACATGGCAACAAATACGAGAGAGAGCGCCGACCATGCCTTGGTACAAAGCTGTCTGGTTCAAGGAATCCGTTTCCCGGTTCTCCTTCATTCAGTGGCTCACGATGCAAGGTAGGCTCACGACTAGAGATAGACTCAGGACATGGGGAATGAATGTCCCTTCATCCTGTGTCCTCTGTGAGTCGAGTCTAGGCTCTCATGCTCACTTGTTCTTTGATTGCGAGTACTCAAAGGCTATATGGGTTGATCTCGCGGGGAGTATTTCGCCGAATCCTCCTTCATCGCTTTCGGCGGTAACCGGTTGGGTGCTCACTGTTCAGTCATCCCCACCTCTCTATGCCAGCAAAATTCTCAAGCTCCTCTTGCAAGTTGCAATTTACATGATCTGGAAGGAGCGGAATCACCGAATCTTCTCAGCTTCACAAACATCCGTCTCCGCTACCAGGATTCTCATTGACCGTACTATGCGCAATCGTCTCATTTACTTCTCGCCGGAGGATCCCTCTATTGACTCTCTACTTGGTTTTTATTTTGGTTGTATCTCTTGCCAGGTTTTAAATCTGGATTAAGCTCAATATATTTTTTTCTTTCTTAAACTGTTCTATTGTTCTCTCTTTCTAGAGCTTGGCGTGTTTTTGGGTTTCCATTGTACAATATAGACCTTTTTTTATTGGTATAAATTTAACATTAACCAAAAAAAAAAAAAAAATCAATGAGTTGGTTTATGATGATGAAGTTTAGAGTTTGTTGAGGACTTGATCGGTATATATAGGGGAGGAGGGGTTTAGAGTATGCTGTTAGGTTTAACTAAAAAATATAAAAACTAATATTTTCTAAAAATTTAAGAATTATTTTTGTAATAAATTAATATATATATATATATATATATATATATATATATATATATTTTTTTTTATAAATTAACAATTATTCCATAATATCTTCTAAAATTTTAAATTTTGTTATCTTCATAAATTTATGTAGTTATCATAATTCTCAGATTTTAATGAATCACCATAAATGTCCGATTTCAAACAAATATTATTAAACCATAAATAGAAAACCAAATAAAATATCTAACTTAAAATGCGCAGATTTTGTAATTTGATTTTTAAAATTATGATCTTAACAAATTTAGAAAATAATATTAATCCAAAATAGCTAATGATAATAACAGCTTAGGTATTTATCAATGAAAATCATCCTTATAAAAATTTACAATTATTTTTTGTGTGAATTTTACTATTCGTATTAATATTAGAGAATGTAACTTTTTATTATTTTCGTATTTTAAAAGTCAGAACTAAGACATTTTATTATTTAGAAAAATTAATTGAATGTTATATGTTAGGTAACTATGTAAGAAGATTTTAAATTTTTGAAATATTTCCTTAGAAAATAACTACATTAATTATTATGTTTCCAAAACTATTTTAGTCAACTGGTATTTGGAAGGCATAGAGAAGCTGGCGACTTCTCTCCCAGGCCCAGTTCCCAAGGTAACTAAAACAGCAAAAGTGTTTGAAAAAACCAGATCTCACCTACTCAAAAATACTAAAAGAAGTAACAACCAACGGTCCGTCAACCCCTTTTGGAGATTATCCAGTGGATCAAAAGAGCGCCGGTACTTTTCTCCCCACAGTTGGGGTGCACAACCGGCGTATCAATTCACCAACCCATACTTCCACGGAGGAGAACGCTTCCAGAGGCTGGTATGTCTTTCCTTAACCCTCACCTTTCGAACCTCTCCTCTAACCCCTAAATCTGCAATATCCTTGTAACCTTTTGTAACCCTTTAAAGCCTACTATAAACGTCCCACGCCCTGTAACCTTGGTACTGCTCACACCTCTCGTCTGTAACCTAAACATGAGCCATGGAACACTGTATCCCATACTACCTCAAAGGGAAAGGAGTAGACACTGAAGTTCCACCTCGCACTTGTAGAAGAATCCGTGCCCCAGAACTTGACACCTCAGCCCTGATTGAGGAGAACTCCCTTACTCTTATGGGTCGCTTAACCAACCCCTCGGCTCAAGGACTCTGGTCTCTTTTCCCTTTCCTTGTTAGTCGCTGGGACCTCAAACGGAAAGCAGTTGGAGCTGACCTAGGGCGGGGAGTGTTTCAGTTCAGATTCGATTATGAAAAAGACATTGTAAAGGTGTTAGAGAACAGACCTTACCAATATGACTATTGGATGGTGATACTCCAACGCTGGGAACCGGTAATCTCTCCTACCTTCCCCTCTATAATCATGTTCTGGATCGAAGTACAGGGCCTGCCAAAGCATTACTGGCAGCCACAAATGCTTCAAATCATTGCTGAAGAGCTTGGAGAAATGGAAGCCGTGGAGATAACAGATGTCTCTGCAAAGATAAGAGTCAAAATAGATGGGTTAAACCTATCACAAAAAAGACAATAGTGGAGTTCCCAAATGGAGATGAAGCTCATATCACTCTCGTATACAAAAATCTCAAGAATCATTGCCTCCACTGCTGTAAGCTTACCCATGAGATTAGAACTTGCCCGGAGGTAGCTGCAAAGAATGATACCATTCCCCTAACAACTAAACCCCAGACGTCGGAAAATAGGGAGGTTTCCAGAAATTACTACACTCCCGAAGACAACTTTAGAGCTCCCAAAGTACCTATGCACCAGGCTGAGTCCAAAAGATTCCCACAAGAAGGAAGTCGAACAAATAAAGGGTGGATGGAACATAACACAATCCAAAGGTCTTACTCCACGGAGGGCAGAAATTCATCTTACTCAAGACTCAGCCACATGAGACAATCACATCGCCCCCATCCCTAATTTGGAAGATCCTCAAATCCGGAAATGTCTCCTCCACATCGTATCCCCAGGGAGAGTACATCCTCTCATCGGTCAAGGATGCAGTGGAGAGAGAAAGTCCTGCTCCTCTAGCTCATCACTCGGAAGCCTCTAACTCATCAATGCCTAGACGCCCACCCCTAGAAAGAATGGAAACAAATCCTGACCCTCCTACTCCCCCTCCACCCTTCCTTGAAATGGAGATTAGAAACCAAGTGAAACTGAATGCCTTGACCTCCCCTCCTCCAAACATCCCCTCCAAAGAGCAAGTAATGAGTGAACTAAGGGAGGTTACAGTCCAATACCTTACAGTCACTGATCCAACTAAAAGTGCAGCAAGAAAACAAAGAGTTATTCAAGGCAAAGCAAAGTGTCTAATGGCCTTGACTGTGGAGAGCATAATTCAAAGCACCATATCTGGACCAATCAGGCTACCAGATCAGAACCCTCTACTGGTGACAGAAACTCGACCCTCTAGAGCTACTGAGGACAACCCTCAGTCTCTTACCATTGAAGATCCTGGAAAACCCACAAAGAGGGGAAGAGGAAGGCCCACGTCATCAAAAAATCAATCAAAAGGGCCAATGAACCTACTGGGAGCGAAGACTCAGAAAAGAAACCTAACCAATGGCTCTCCCAAGAAGCTAAACAATCCTAGAGGAGGAACTCCAAGGGGAGGACCCACTGCGGGCCCAAGCAATAAAAAACTATCAAAGGAAAAATCACAAACTCAAGCAAAGTCACCAAAAGAAACGCAACCAAAAGGAGTCATCATACCGGCTATGACAAGGAAGAAGGTGGATTTTTAAAATCCACCAAATCCTCCTCCTTAAAGATTTTGTGCTGGAACTGTTGTGGGTTCGGAATCCCACAACAGTTCGACGTCTGCGTGAACTATCCTCAGATACCTCACCAGATATTCTATTCCTCATGGAGTTAAAAATGGTGATGATATGGTCATGAAGACCCTGGATTGGATGAAATATACGCACCACACCTTAGTCTCCCCACATAGTCCCGGAGGGGGGGGTCTTGCTCTCTTCTGGAAACAACATGTCGAAGTAAATGTTTTAACCTCATGTAACAATTATATTGACACACGAATCACATCAGAAGGCAAAACCTTTTTCTCCTCATTCGTATATGGCGAACCTGATAGACAAAAGCGTAAACTTATCTGGGAGCAGCTCACTATCATTGGAGAAACCCGAATAGAACCTTGGTTCCTAGTTGGAGACTTTAATGACATCATAGATGTATCAGAGAAGCAAGGTGGACCTCCACGACAAGAAGATTCGTTTGGAGACATCCGATCCTTTATGTCATCTTGTGACCTCTATGATCTTCGCCACTCTGGAAACTTTCTTTCCTGGAGGGGAAAGTGAAATGATCACTTGGTGTTCTGTCGGTTAGACAGAGCTATGTCAAATGGAACCTGGGCAGAGGAATACCCAGCTAGCCATATGGAATACCTACGCTTTGAAGGATCGGATCATAGACCCATTCTGATAAACTTTGATCTGTCAAGACAAAAGAAAAAGGCATATTTAGATATGATAGAAGATTAAAGGAGAATGAAGAAGTCAAAGCCTTGATCCATAGGGCTTGGACATCAGATGTAGTGGAAGGAGTAGAAGCAAAAATTACCAGATGTCGCCGGAAAATTATCCAATGGGCAAAGGAAAAGCATCAAAATAGCCAACAGGAGATTGAACTCCTCTGAGGGCAACTGGAAGAAGCTATGACCAGCCAAGAGGCTAACTCTGACCTGATCTCCACACTCAATATGAATCTATTGCGGGCATACAAAGCGGAGGAGGACTTTTGGAAGCAGAGGAGTCAACAAATGTGGCTAGAATTGGGAGACAAAAATTCTAGATACTTCCACGCTATCACTCGGGGCCGAAATGCCATAAACATATTTGCAGTCATCGAAGATGAGAGTGGGACCCCAGTCTACAAAGAGGAACAGATTAGCGAGGTGATTACGAACTACTTTAGGAAACTATTCTCTTCTTCAGAGGGGGAAAGAGCTACCACAATTAATGAAGCAGTCGAACCCTGTATCTCAGCAGAAATGAATCAAAATCTTACTGCAGTTCCATCACCATCTGAGATCAAAGATGCAGTTTTCTCACTTCATGCAGAAAAAGCCCCAGGATCAGATTGATTCTCGACTAGCTTCTTCCAGTCAAACTGGGAAACGATAGGGCCATGCATCACCATGGAATTCCAAAACTTCTTCTTATCAGGTACCATGCCGGAAAACTCGAACCAAACCCATGTACGTCTCATCCCTAAGATACCGAGCCCATAGAAAATGGCAGACTACAGCCCTATTGCACTCTGCTCTGTTTTCTACAAGATAATATCCAAAGTGCTAACAAAGCGACTACAACCTCTCCTGCAACATATCATATCAGAGAATCAGTCAGCCTTTGTTCTAAAAAGGGCAATAGCAGACAATGTACTAATCACACATGAAGTGTTACACTACCTGAAGAACTCTGGAGCAAAGAAGAGGTGTTACATGGCGATTAAAACCGACATGAGTAAAGCTTATGACCGCATAGAGTGGGATTTTGTGTGATTAGCTATGGAGAGGATGGGCTTCCACCATACTTGGATCAAATGGATCATGCCATGCATCACCTCTGTCTCCTACTCATACCTTCTCAATGGTTCGGTCCAAGGAAATGTCAAACCTCAGAGAGGAATCCATCAGGGGGACCCTCTGTCACCTTACATATTCATACTCTACGGAGAAGTATTATCGGGTCTCTGCAAAAGAGCCCAACTAGAGAACAGACTGCAAGGAGTGAAGGTCTCAAAAGACGGCCCACCAATAAACCACTTGCTCTTCATAGACGACACAATATTTTTTTGTAGATCTGATCGACAAAGCTGTAAAGAGCTGATGAGAATCCTGAAAAAATATGAAGAAGTATCAGGACAGATGATAAACAAAGCGAAATCGGCTGTTACTTTCTCAGCAAAAACGGAAATAGCTGCAAAAGACAATGCTAAGCAAATCCTTGGAATTCAACAAGTTGGGGGCTTAGGGAAGTACCTCGGGTTACTTGAATCCTTTGGCAGGAAGAAGAAGGATATGTTCAATGGTATTATTGACAGAATCAAACAGCGTGCCTTAAGTTGGTCCACTAGGTTCCTTTCCACTACTGGAAAAACCACCATGCTTAAGTCTGTGTTGGCCGCTATGCCAACTCACACGATGTCTTGCTTCAAGTTACCGGGCTCCTTATGCAAAAGAATCCAAACGGCTCTGACCCGATTTTGGTGGGATTCAGCACCTGCAAAAAGAAAATGTGTTGGATATCCTGGGAAAAAATGACAAAACCAAAAAAAGAAGGAGGCATGGGATTTAGAGAGGTAGCTACCTTTAATGATGCACTCCTAGCTAAGATTAGCTGGCGTATTCTAACCAGACCATCCTGCTTGCTGGCAAGAATCCTGCTGGGGAAGTACTGCCAACAGAAAGCTTTCCTTGAATGCATGCCGCCTAACTTAGCATCTCACGGATGGAGGGGCATCTGCATAGGGAGAGATCTCCTGAAAACTCAACTAGGCAAGAATATAGGCTCAGGTTCACAAACTCGGGTGTGGCAGGAACCATGGATATCACTTAAAGAGTCGGTCACACCAATGGGACCAATCCCTACAACATGTCAAGACATGAGAGTAGCAGAACTAATATGCCCCCAATCAAACCAATGGGATGTAGTGAAGATTAGAACCATACTACCTGATTATGAAGAGCAACTCCTACTCCTACAACCTAGAAAGAGAGGAGTTGAGGACAAACATATATGGCTACCAACCCCCTCTGGTGAATATTCTGCTAAATCCAGATACCATTCTGCCATATCAGGAACAGTGAACACACCAAATCATTCAAGCCAGGAGGAATTTAATTGGGAGAAGGAAGTCTGGAATGTTAAATGCTTACCGAAGGTCAAATTCTTTCTCTGGAAAGCTTTGAGAGGTGCTCTTCCCCTAGGAGAAAATCTGAAGGGAAGGGGCATAAACCTGGAGGCAGGATGCCCTTTCTGTGGACAAGAGGAATCCACTATTCATCTGTTCTTCCACTACAACTTTGCCCAACAGGTTTGGACTCAGGCACCAGTCAAAAGGATGTTAGATACATCTCTCATATCAAGCTTTCGAAAGGGAATAGAATTGTTAAGCAAATTACAATGCTTACCCCCAACTGGAATTTTCGATGGCTCGCTTGGTGTCTGGATCATCTGGTATATTTGGAAGCATAGGAACAAGCTTCTCTTTGAGAAGACGGTCGCATCTGCACCGGCGGTAATATCCCAGGCGACTGCTCAAGCGAGGGAATGGACGGCATCCCATATCTCTCTCTGAGATAGTTTAAACCACCGGAACCGGAAATCCCAAAGTACAATAGGCGCCAATACGATCCAATGCTTCACTGATGCTACTTGGGACAAAGATGCCTTGATGGCGGGTCTGAGTTGGACCTTTCGAGATCCACTGATGGGATCGGAAGTTTCTGGCCAATCTACGATCCCCCATCTTGCTTCACCACTCATAGCCGAGGCTCTCGCTTTGAACCACACTATCCAACAGGCTTCAGATCTGGGTTACCAGACAAAACGATCCGACCCGTTTTTTTTTAATAATAAATAATAATAATAATAATAATAATAAATAAACTACAACTAGTGGTCCCATACCCACTAGCCACCTAACCACAATCACAACCAACAACGGAATAACAATTACCAATAACCAATAAATATCCAATAGTAAATAACCAATATTAAACCATAACAATAATCCAATAATCAATCATCAGGAAACATGAAACCAGCAACCTAACAATGTTCTAATGACCCAACTCTAACAACCTAGAAATGCCAGACAACATCCAATCGAGTCCCTAGAACATCCTCATCTTCATTGCCTTGATTCCACGATCACACTTTGCATTTACCTGCACCACAAACACATATTGAGATGCATGAGTATTTGATAAACACTCAGTGAGGCAATCCTCCCATTTACAGGGCTATACACACAAACAACTGTAATTCCAATGTTCCAAACAATCAACAAACAAAGCATAAAAACCAAGAAAACGAACATCAACTCGCTGGAAGGGAGGTGTCGACCGACACTACCCCACAGTGTGGATCGATGCCGCTTCACTGGTGTCGATCGACACTCCCTCTGCAACCGCAATCCGCATGAAGCCGAGAGTCGAATCTCGCTCCCAAACACCACCAAAACGTCCAATACTCAAAACCCAAGCCATATACCTTCGTAGGAATCTGTAGCAATCAATCCCAGCAAGAAAAACACACAAACACAGCAACAAACAAGCAAGAACAAGGAATCACAGGCTTAGATCAGCCATGGTAATGCACTCACCTCTCTACAGGAAGATTCTGACCAACAATGAACGAATCCACACTCCCAGCAAGCTTCCCACACGATCCTAGCCTTGAATCCTCACTCCCACAGCAAGATCTCACCCACAAAGCCTTGAAATCTCACAAACTCTTTCTAGAACCTCAAGAACAATTTTCTCTCTTTGTTTTCTCTAAAAGCGGCGAGACAAACACCAAAACACGACCTAGGTCGTTTTTCTCAATTAATAGTCTGGTTCTGTGGTTTTCCCTAAACCAAACTGACCAAAATCGATAATTAAATCGAACTTGCCAAACCAGAAATCACTGGTGTCGACCGACACCCCCTTGGTGTCGATCGACACCCTCCCCCAAAACGCACAGTTTTGGTTTGCGGGTGTTACACCAGACAATTTTTTTTGCTTCAGATTCGCAAACGCTGATCAAAGCAACAAATTTGGAGATCCATCATAAGGAGATCCACGGGATTTTATATGATATCCTGGTGATGACAACGAAGTTCGGGAAGATCCATTTCAAGTATGTGCCGCGTGAAGAGAACCAAAGAGCGAATGAAATAGCAAAAAACTCTTTAGCTGCTTGTTCTCTGTCTAATTATTCACGTATCCCTTATTTTATTTCTAGTGAAGTTAATGTAACCACTGAACCAATACCAACCATACCGGTTGCAATTTAATGAAAATTTATGGTTTTGACAAAAAAAAAAAAAAAAAAAAAACTATTTTAGTCTCTTACTATAGATATGTATAACATAATGATTACAGTGAGAGTATTTCTCTTTTTGAAAGTATAATAATTATGTAATCATTTATTTTCCAAAACTACAGAGTGAGTGAATTAGGATCCGAGTTTTATGGAAAATGTATTTAATAGTAGGACAATTCTTGGGTTGAACATCTGTTATTCACCCCTCTTAATTAAGGAAACAAATTATTAATTAAAGAAACAAAATATGTATAGAATTCAATTTTAATTATAAACATTATATTATAGTTTTTAATTATAACATCTAAATCCAAATTACATTTTTATAAACCCAAATCGACATATAATTTTGTTTAATTATGTAATTTAAACCCTAACCACGCTTTTATAAACCCAAATTGAAATACAATTTTGTTTAATTGTAAAATCTAAACTCTAACCACTCTTTTATAAACCCAAACCGACATATAATTTTCTTTAATTGTAAAATCTAAACCCTAACCACTATTTTATAAACCCAAACCGAATATAAATTTTTTTGATAGTAAAATCTAAACCCTAAACCCAAACCACTCTTTTGTAAACCCAAACCGATATATAATATTGATTAATTATAAAATCTAAACTCTAAACCCTAACCACTCTTTTGTAAACCCACACCGACATATAATTTCGTTTAATTATAAAATCTAAACCCTAATCACTATTTTGTAAACCCAAACCGACATATAATTTCGTTTAATTGTAAAATCTAAACCTTAATCACTACTTTGTAAACCCAAACCGATATATAATTTTGTTTAATTGTAAAAACTACACTCTAATCATTCCTTTATAAACCAAACCGACATAATTTCCTTATTAAAAAACCTACAGAATTTGTTTCCTTAATTTATTTTGTCTTTTTATTTTAATTTTGATATATTTTATAAATATGATATGACATTGCGTTTTATTGTATTTTGATTGGTTAATTAATAGGGTGTGAATAAAAGAGGTTCACCCCTAGGAGTGAACCCAAGAATTTTTCTTAATAATATTAGATCTGTAACGGTAACTAATGTATATTATATCAGTTCCGATTTTCCAAAATCGGTAAATCAATTTTAATATTTTAGTTTAAATTTTATAAACAAAATATAAATGTTAATGACATGCTTGTAAATAGGTTCCAACTCTAGTATTTATTTGCTAAATGTCTCCAAAAAAATGTATATATAGACTAATAGAAAACAATTAAAACAAAAAAAAATCAATAATTTTAGTCAATGTTATATTTAAAAAGAAAATGCATATTTCATTTCATTTCATTTCATAGACTCGTTCATGTAATCGTTTTTAAATTATTACAAGTTCGAACACCTTTTGCATTTCATTTTTGTAATACACTTTTTTTTTTGGGGGGGGGTCATATCACATCTTTTGACGATAATTTCATGTACTGGTCAGATATCAGCTAGGCAGAATATATAGGCACGTACATATTACATAGCCACAACCATATAAACGGTAACACATCTGCGCATTAATCAAAATTAGGAACACAATTAGATTAGCTACTTCTGTGCCAAGTAAACTTGCTCAGACTTTACCAATCGGAGAATTGAGCAAAGATTTGTCTCTCTTGACTATATCCCGAGTCTCTTGGAACCACACTCTGAGCAGAACTTGGATGTCTCTCTCAAGTACTGTGCTCCACATTGGTCGCAGAATTTTGCCGGACTAGTTGGCTGTGGAAAGACAGATGAACATATACATGAGGAATGGAGATCAAATGATACAATCGGGATATATATATATATTATGCATGATTTGTACCATTACATGGCCTCCAGTGAGGGGTTGCAAGCAAGCCATGTGCTGCTGTGAAATAGATGGTGACTGGTGGGTGTGAGATAGTTCAGGGTCGCATTGATGGTTCTGACCGGGAAAATGTGTGGCTGCGTGTTGACTTTGGTAAATAGATTGATGATGGTGGTGGCTCTGGTGAATAGATTGCTGAAATTGATGAGACAAAGACGACATATGATGTTTGGAAGGAGAAGGAGTGTGATGTTCCTGCAATTATGATTAATTTTGGATGAGCTCAAGATCATTAACATTAGAATTTGCCATAGTATGTAGATTCGGAAAGAGTATGCGCATACTTCATTATCGGAGCGAAACCCTTGTGTATTGGCTAACGTTGAAGAGTCTATACCTGGAAATGTCTGCAAAACAAAACACAAACACACTGTCACTTGTTCTTCCAACTCAAATCTATAAACAGAGAGTTGACTGGTCTTACAGGCAAGCCATGGATGCTGGAGACAGAATTTTGAACACGCCTATGCTTGGGTCGAGGGCAATAGAATTTATAATCTCTCGCAGAGACAGCCACTTCATTACGGCCTGTTAATCGCTTAAACCTGTAGCGACAACATCCAATTATATACTGAAGTAGATAACTCAGAATAGGAAAAGTCTTGGTGATGATTGCTCACCATTCAGCATCTTCAATAGGCAAATCATCTGGCTTTTCAACAATATCCAAACCATTGACCACCACGAAGCGAACTCGTTTCTCGTCATGTACTACCAATTCTGGAAATCTTGTCCTTGTTTCAACAGAAGTCGCCAGTTCTCTTCTCCTGTACATGCAACTACCTGTAAAATATACCATACAAGAGACAAATAAAACTAATGCTCCTCAAAACATAATCACACATTTGCAAAATCATCAAAATTGTACCTCTCTTAGGAAACTTCTTAGTTAATTTCCGATACAAGCCACCAGCTGCTTCAAGAGAAACCCCAATGGTCTTTTCCCTTATCCCACTCAACGAAGCAAGCCTCACATTTGCTTCACCAGCTAAAGTCTCATACAAATTCGCAACATACATCAACGGTAACGCAAAACGCGGATCACCTTCATATTGTATATCATCAGACTTCCTCTTGAGTTTGTTATTATTATTATTATCATCCCGTCCGTCTAAAACCACATCAAGAACAAGCTTGTCCTCACAAACCTCAATCACATGTTGTGTAATAAAGTAGTCCACGATGATTTGTAGAAATCTCGCTCTTGCTGATTCAATCGGTGAAACATCTAAAAAAAAAACATAACAAAATCAATGATAAAAAGAAATCCAAATACTGAGATTGATCCTTTCCTTAATTTAATACCTTCAATGCTTAACATGTTGTTCTCCATGTTAGATCCACCTTCTTCAACTCCTTCATTGTGGATATGCATAGAGCTTCTGTATGATTCATGCATACAGTCCTGAAAAAAAAACCCCAAATTTCAATTACACATAAACCCTAAAAAAAAAAATTTGAAACCAAAATTGAGAAAAATTTATACACACCGCGGAAGAGGAATCGCCGTCGTTATTCAAACTATCGTCGTCGATATCTCTCGCCGAACCATCAACGGAGTTAAGATCGTGGAGAGAAGTGCCGATGTAGGAATCAGCTGATCCCAAATTGTAATGCTGGACTCGAACCCTAGCTCCCATCTCTCTTTTACCACAGAACAATACAAAAAAAAAAAAAAAAAAAAAAAAAACACAAATTCAGAAACGACTCAACCATTTTCGATTACAGATTCGAGTTGAGAAGATGCAGAATCATCTGGAGAATGCATCTTTCAAAGCTTTTTCAGTTTGACTCGACTGATCGTGAGAGCGATAGAGAGAGAGATTAAACGGCTACACAAACCGGGTTCGAGACGAAGAGAGAATCCGAAGCTGAATCCGTACCTGGAGATTATCGTATGGTGACAGAGATCTCCGAACCTCGCTCTAAATCTCCCACACCTGTTTCCGAGCCAGCCTACACTCAGTCTTGGAAACTCTCACAAGTCACAACTAAATAAGCAACTCTATTGAATATTACTGTTGGGCAACATAATATAAACTGAGAAAATATTACTGTTCAACCCTTCTCTATGACTAATTTTGCTTAATTTTATAATTCATCTGCTTAATGAAAAAATAGATAATTTGTTCAAACCTAAACTTTACTCATCATCAATAAGTGAAAATTACATTTTGGGTGAAAACAATAAAGAAAAAATATGTACACAGACCAAAACTGGGGATTTTTGATTGGTTCCTCAATGCAACAATACAAAAAAAAAACAAACAATGAAGAACCCTTAAAACCCATCTTCAAGCAAATTGATTCATAATCTTCAGTTCACTACTTTCTCATCCTTTCCATTTAGCTTCAGAGACTTGAAGTCTGCAACAAAAAGACTTAATCTTTGTTATCACACAGACTTAACTCAGATTTTAGTATCAAAGCACCCAATACTAGATCAGTTTGGTACCTCTGCTCTTTTCGATGAACAATATATTCGTCGATAAGCTTTCTCTTCGGATTAGTCCTGAACCAAACAGGGAAACTGCAGCCGCCAAGATTGTTTTATGATGAATCTTTTTCAGGAGAAGCTTAGGCTGTAGACTCCGTAGTCTGGTTTCTTGTTCTTCAGAAGAAACAAGATTTGGATCCGAATATCAGAATCAGTCTGATAAAGAACAAAAAGACTGCATCTTTCGAGTTCAAGTGTGCGGAAGTGCATTATCATTATCACTGGTCAGGAGCTGATGCTTCATCAGATAACTCTGCAACTCTACGGCTTCGTGTGTACATCCAAGCTCATAGTGTTTCTTTAAGACACTAATACACAAAACCTCATCAGGGAGAATCCCTTCCCCAATCATTTCCTTGAGGAAGGATCTCGCTTTCTGCAACTGGTTGCAATGCGATAGTCCCCAGACCAACGAAGTGTAAGCATGCAAATCAAGCTTCATACCGATCTCAGCCATTTTGTCTCTTAAAGACAAAGCCTCTACCACATTCCCTTGCTTAAATTTCCCATCCATTAACGATGTGTAAGCCGTTCTGTCTGGAACCAGACCCTTCTGAACCATACGTTCAAAAAGAGTTGTCGCAGCCTCGACTTGATTATCTTTACATAGACCATCAATCATCGCTGTGCATATCGCTGCATTGGCTTGTAGACCAAAATCTTTACTTTTCCTCTCGAAATAATCAATAGCTTTAGAAACTAACTTGTTTTTGCACAATCCATCAATCAAAACGCAAAATGTAACAACTGTGACCTCGATATCAAGTTCTAGCATCTCGTCCAGTAGACGCAATCCCTCAGTGGGGTTTCCCGACTTAAAGTAAGCATCCATTAACGTTGTGTAGATCAGCGGATTCGCTTTGATTCCACATTCCTTCATTTCATTCATCACTACCTTAGCTGCCTCTATCTTCTCTAAACCACACAAACCCCAAATGAAAGTTCCATAGAGCAGTAAATCCGGTTTAATACCTCTCCCCTTCAATTCGTTCAGAAGCTCTAAAGCTTTGTCCATGTTTTTTGCCTTTACAAATCCATGAATGAGAGCATTGTAACTTGCAAGATTTGGAATCACACCGGCTGTATCCATTTTCTCAAAAACTTCTTCAGCGTCTTTCATTCTCTCCGCATCACAAAGGCCATCGATCAGTGCAGTGTAAGTGACCACATTCCATTCCACACCCACCTCCGACATCTCATGAGCCAGCCTAAAGGCATCTGAGAGATTACTGATTTTACAATTGGCATCAATGAGAGAAGTAT
This sequence comes from Camelina sativa, assembly GCF_030686135.1. Lineage (NCBI taxonomy): Eukaryota > Viridiplantae > Streptophyta > Magnoliopsida > Brassicales > Brassicaceae > Camelina > Camelina sativa. Next base: position 1,887,227 of record NC_141883.1, read on the forward strand.
AGGTATACTCATTAGGCACAAGACCAACTCTTCTCATGTCAACATAAAACTTGATGGCTTGTTGCATCATACCCTCCTTACAAAATGCATCAACCAAAGTGCTGTAACTCACAACATTTGGTTTCAACCCATTTCGCTTCATCTCCCTGTAAAACTCTAAACCTTGAGGTAATTTCCCAAATTTACAGAAACAATTGATCAGAGCGTTGTATGTAATAACATCAGGCTCACAGCTCATATCCTTCATTTCCTCGAAAAAGCAAACCGTATCATCTAATCGACCAACCTTCCCAAAACCATCAATCATAGAATTATATGTGACAGTGTCTGGAATCAAACCTCTAAACTTCATTTCATCAAACAAACCTCTAGCAGCTTCTACATCTCCTTCTTTACACATACAATCTATCACTATGTTGTAAGTAAACACAGTCGGTCTCGCACCAGCACCAATCATGTCTTTAAAAAACCTCTTCACCCCATCAGTCTTCCCCAATTTGGCAAACCTATGCAATAAACCGTTGCAAGACCTGCTTTTTGGGAAAACCTTAAATCTCTTCATCTTAGAGAAACACAGGATAGCTTCCTCAAGCATTCCTATATCAATCAAAACACTAAACAAAGCATCAAACACTCCAAAACCAGGAACACACACATTCCTCGTAGACCACAGAACATCAAAAACATCGCAGTCATCAGCCTTCTTAGACAAAACCATCTCTCTAAGGATACTATTAGCATCGTAATACATTCTAGCACAAAACAGAATGTGAGCTACTATACAGTACGATTCTAAGGTGTGCTTAAACCCATCACGGTTCATCGACCATTTGAAGAATTTGAAAGCTAATTTCGGGTCTTCTTTCAATTCAACGAGAACCCTCGGAACCCAAATCGGAGATGATGTCAAATCAAGAAGCTTTTCGATTCCGGGATCATCCCAGAGATCATTCTGAACAACTTTACGGATCCAATCTCTATCGAAATCGTCGGAATAATAAGTAGAAGCACCACCACCGCTTTTGCTAACGAAAGGGTATCGGATGATACAGAGAAATCTAGTGAACAAAACGAAAGGGCAGGAGATGAAGGAAGATTGAGAGGGAGAAGATAGAGGGAAACAGAGAGGGGATTGGATTTGTGAGAGAGAAGAGGAAGAAGGGCTTACATGGTGAGGGAATCTCCGATTAATGTGAATAAAGTTGCGAAGAGAACAGAACATTTTCAGGAAAAGGTTCAAAAGGAGTAGAATGAGCCACATGGTTTAGCTCAGAGACATAGGTTGTTCTTCTAGTATTCCTGAGGAGGAAGAAGAAAGTAGGGTTTATCTCTGGGGTTTGTTGCTTTTTTCCCCGACTTTTTTGGTTTTTTGTAAAATTAATTTTTGTAGGCCTTTTGCTGCATAGGCCCATATTTAATGTCTTCATTCTTCAGTACATATCTGTTTATTTATTTTATTTTCAACATGTTTTTAACTTAGGGTTGATTAGATAGATAATCAAAAGTTTTGGGAATTAAACGAGTGTGAAATTTGTTTCTTATATCAATTCATAGAAACGTAAAGTTGATTGGTGGAATACACAATTACTTATGTTATGCAAAGTGCAAATAACAATAATGCTAAAGTGCCAAGTGGGATTACAAAATTCATTTTTTTCAAAGTGTAAAAACAATAACAGAAAGGAGTTAACAAGCTAACAGTCTTCGTTACAATTTTTGTTTGATATACAAATTTTGTGAAATATCGAATAAAACAAAGTTATTCCCTAAGAAATGTCTATTTAAGACTAATATGACAAAGAAATAAAAACCCAAGGACTAACGAAATATGCAAAAGTATACCAAAATCACAATCAATTTTCTTATTTAATTAGAAAATCACATCCCGTTTGTATTATAGTCACAAAAGTGGTAATAATTATGTCACAATCTACGACTAAACGCAAAACTAATTAAATAAGTTGATTAATTGTGATTAAATTGTTACAAAAAAATTGTAACTAAAAGTGACATAAGTTTAGTTACAACATTGTAAAATTTAGTTACCATATTTGGTTGCAAATCCTTACTTATATTTGTGACTATATATCTTGTAACAAATGCGACCTAATTAAATTTGTCCCAATTTTGTATGTAAATCGTCACAAAATTTTGACCAAACAAACTGTCACAATATTCCTTTTTGTAGTTTATAATTATCTCCCCATACGCGATCTCTGTTGTTCAACATTTACAAAATGAATAAGCATGTATAATTTAACAACACAAATAAATATGTAACTCTTATCATCATACCTTGTCATATTCCTTACATCTTCTTCATAATCACCATTAACAAAAGGACGGTACCTAACACTATTTGCTCTCGGTTGCAACAATAAACTGAGTCAATCTCTTTCAAAACTGAATTTAATAATATATGGTATTTCTAAATCACTTGCCAAATAATCTTACCTTTTGGATAACCTCTTCCCTAATATACTGGTAACCATTAGAAGAACAAAAAGAAAAGAAACAAAAAAAACAATGCGGAATGGAATAAACAGTTTTTGAGGAATGAAAAGAAAATCTGGAGAGAATGAACTAAATAGTAAATAGTAACCAAACAATAAAAATATATTTTTAAATATATTAAATATTAAATAAATCAAATTCAATAATAATACATTAATACTAATACTACTTCTAATGTATATACAATGAATTTTACATTTGTTTTTTTTTTAATTTGTAAATTAAATTTTAGATATGTCATATTAAATATTAATATTTAATATTAACCTACAATACAATTTTAAAGGTAATTTAAGATATTTTTAGTTTTTATTTACGATATAAACATGAGTCTCTTAATTTTATTTTACTATTCATATATGGTTTTCAAATAGCCTTAAGATTAGTTTAACATGAAATTCATATGAAAATTATTTTTTTCTGTCAATACATTATGAAAATATGAAAATTATTATATTAGAAAATTGAATATTTTTAATAAACTTATTTTTTTGTTTATTTTAAAATATAAAAACGAATTTTAATATTTGTTCTTTTTTCTGTTCCATTTGTTCCTCATCAATTTTGGGGAGGAACACTTTTGTTCTATTGTTCCTTATTTTTTTAGAATGTAGAAGAATGTAAAGGGAAAATTATTACCATCAAATGGTAAAAAAAATTGTGGAATAAAGAGGAATATCACATTCCTCCTCATTCTTTATAGAAAATTTCAATTTCAGATTTGTATTTCTTTATAAACTATTTTAGATAGAAAAATTTCATGATTCTAATTTTAATTCCAAATTTATTTTCTTTAAATTTTAGTTTTATTTTTTTTTTACTTAGATTTCTATTTTTTAATTGAAGATGAAGATGAAGAGTACGGGTGCAATGAGGAGATGGCGATGCTTCGCCAGTCGTGTAGAGAAGAAGCGCTTATTGTATTGTTAATGACGAAGAAGTGGAAGTTATCATCTTTAAAGGAGTGTCGTCGTGCCTGAGCGGAGAAACGGCGGTTGATCCGGCGAGGAGTGTGTTGTCGGAGAGAGCAGTGATTACAAAGATTGATAGAGTGAGAGGTCCTTTTGATCCATCACAGACATTACATTCAAAAGGGACTCTCTTTTCAAGCCTTCAAGGAGACCAGACTCAACCCATGAATCACAGTATCCATATACATACAGTTTTTCATATTTGACATATTGTTGTTATGGTCCATGAATGTTGTTGATGAAACTTTCAACACCTCACCTCTGTTTCTGAACTAATTTCAGGATTTGCAACAGTCACACTAAGCATAAGCCAGAATAAGATATATAAAAAAATAACACATACTAGGCTCAAAATGGTAACTAAAACACAATCCTAACTCTTTATCTATATACATAAGAAAACCAATAAACATCACCAGCATAAAAGTTAGCCATACATTTGAAATCAGTGTTTCTCTCCCCTGTTTTTTTTTTTGTTTACCTTGAAATCTTACTATGTTAGAGAAGCACACAAACCTCCCATATTGGATTTCTACATTTGTATGCTTTTATCATTCCTTCAATCTATTAACCACTGAGATTCATATTTTGCTCGTGGAGTCGACTTCTTTGATCACTGCGTGCTCCTCGTCATCCCCATTCGTCCTGAACCTCTGCTAAAACAGGGATTATGCAAACAAAACATTCAACTACTATAAAGTTAAAAGAGGAAACTAACTTATAATCATTATATTGGATCTATATAATAAGAAACGTCAAGTACCTTCCAGAAAGCAATTGTGCTGTTGTTGAAGCTTCTTTTGAGTTAACAGAGGGACGTCTCGTTCTACTATCTGATCCTTTGTTATCCACACACATAGCTGAAACCTCTTTCTCCATTGCAGCTACTTCTCTCCTCATCTTCTTTGCTTCCACTTCCATCGCCTTTGTTAGTGTTTCAACCTTCTTCGCCAACATCTAAAGCAAACACAAGACCGAGTATTTCAATCAGAGAATATAAACAAATAGAAGCAAGTGTTTCCTGCAAAGGTGTAAAACTAATGAATGACCTCAATAGCTTCGTCTTTATCTCTAATGCTTTGATCTTTATCGTGAGCAGCTTTCCTTTTTGTTATCACCTCCAATTGAAGCAAATCACGTAATACTCCTGGGACACTATCATTATTTGTCGCTGCTGCTTTGTCCGATTCTCCTTGTTTTGTTGAATTAGGTGACTCGCCTCCGCTTTTTCCTTCAGAAGACGGGTTCACTGGAAACTTCGATCTGGGTTCATTTGTTAGTAGTTTACTCCTATCTAAAGATCTGCTACCTCCGTCAAATGATCTGGATGTTCCTTTACCATGCTTCAATATTGTACTTGTACTAGCATTCAACGATCTAAACTGAGAACTCGGTGTTCTCTTGGAGAAAAATTCATTCGATGTCAGTTTTGGAATAGTATCAGCTCCGCCAATGGATTGTCTTCGGGACGGCCCGTTGCTAATACTTCTTCCCTCAGGTGTCGACCGTGTTTCCACTGCTTGGAGGCCCTCTTAAACTCTCTTCTAAGACTCTAAGCCGCAGTTGAAATTTCTCCTGAAAACAACAAAAGCAGCAATTCTAGTTAACGCCTTGGACATAAAGACAACTAAAGATATGGATCCTAAGTCCTATATAAGGTTCTTACCTTCAGCCAAGCTTCAGATTTTGCAGCTCGATCAGCTATGGCAAGTTTGTCACGTAGTCGTTGCATTTCTCCCTGTCGAACAAGAAACAGGAGAACGGTCAAAGAATGCACTTACTAAAGTTACGGGTTTCGGTGAATATGAATATAAAAAGAAAATATTAAAAAAAAAAACTGCAAAAATCTTCGTTCTTCGAGCCATTGCTTCACAGGCATCACGTTGTCGCTACCATCTTTCCACTCATTTGCCACTACAGTTGCAACCCTGCTTTCACTTACTTTGGCACGAGCCAGTCCCCGATCAAGGACTCTCCTCTCTTCCTAAGCACAGGATTAATGGCCATTGCTATGATTAGCACATGAATTAAAATTTTAAGTACAAGGGTAGCAATAGAACTATACGTGTAAGTTAATTATTACATTCATTTCTTGGAATTTCCTCTGGTAATCCCTCAGAGCATTTGCAGCTGCACCACCAGCAAGAACAGCTTCTTCAAGCTCTCGTACAGTCTGGGTAAACTTTTCAACTTTTGCCACCGCAATCTGTCCAAAGTTCTGTTCTCTTCCTAATTTAAACAATTGATAAACAAGGCATGCTCAGGATAACGAAGGAGAGAGATCCAGGAATTTAGAGTACTGCTGCGTAAAGGAGGTGAAAGTAATACCTGACAAATTTCTATCTGTTTCATTAACTCTTGGTTTTTATTCTGGAGGTCATCAACCATTGAAGCCTTCGCAAGAGCAGACTGAACGGTTCTGTCAGCATCAAGCAAAGCTGCTTCCTTCGATTTAGTTAGGCGGTCCAATGCTCTGTTGTCATCTTGAAGTTTAATGATCTACAATTTAAAAACATGCAATACCGGATGCCCCGTTTATTAAACGGTTACAAGACTCAAGAAGAAGAAAATTTTGAAACAATAAAAAGCAACAGAGGAAAGATTGCAAACATACTTTACTGTCAAGAAGGTTTTCAGTTAGTTTGAGCTTCTCCGACATCTTTCCCAACTCTTAGGTAAGCTTAAGCAATTAAATTAAAGAGAAGAGTGTCAGCTTATACAAAGATGATTTCTGTGACATATAATATATATAATGCACAAACACAATTCTTTTTTCTCATAAGACATTTGAAAATTTAGATAAAACAAAAGCTAGAGCCAAACACCATAACACATCTTTTAAAGACAAGGATTCAAGAAAATGTATATGCTTCATAGAGCGGCTGCTCAGTGCTCACAGGCCAAACGAGAGTTAACCCAGGGTCACAAAGGAACGATAACAGCAAACTGAACGATAACGGAAAGTACTACGGCCACATATAAAACTTATCAAAAAACATCCCAAGATTTCTTCAGTTCAACCACCTGAACTGCACAATAAAGAAAGAACTCCAATGCAACTTGAGCAGAAACTATTAAACGAAGGATAACAGTTTTAAAGAATCTAGGAATTCGAATTTTGTTTCACGAACCTAACCCACTTCCTAACCATTAGTCAAGCTATATTTTCAAATACATGTTCTTGTGAAAGATTCAGTTGCACCAAGTCTAACAGGACATGGTGAAAAGTATAAGGGAATGACAAATTAATTGCAGAAACTGATAGCCGAATGTAACAGTTTTAATGACGGAAATCTAGAAACTCAAATTGTGTTCCCACAGATAATATTCCTAATCATTACTGACCCAAACAAAAAAAAAAACCCAATATGTCAAGATATAATCACAATGTCATGTAAATGTGGGAAAACAAAGTTGATTAGGGAATAGAACTCCAGTTCAATGAATGGCGATGCTACATTATATGAATTGCTTCATCTTCTCAATCCATATATAATCAACACTAGCAAAATACACTGCAATTAATTAAGACAATCTTACGACGGAAGGAAGTAAACTAACCTCTTCAACAGCCTTCTCTCTCTCTCTGCCGTTCAGACAACCTCAATGCTTTGATCTCAGCTTGGGATTCAGACAATTCCCGATCTTTATCTGCACCCCACAAAAGTCAAAGTTTCAAAACCAGCACGTAATGACAAGTTTAAAAACCCCAAATTTTATCAAATTACAAAAATCAAGAAATGTCAACGGGAAACTTGAAACCAACCAGCAGAAAGAAACAGATCGAGTGTGATAGAGTACCTCTGACATCGTTCTCAAGCCTATTGACATCAAAATTAGCAACTAAATGAGTCCCAAGATCAATAATAAGAAGATAGGATCCGATTTCGTTAGCCCACACCTTTAGAGGCTTTCCATTAGGCCCATTAGTTTGGTGTATATATAAAATATACATTCAAATCCTAAAAACAGATCGAGGGAAGGCGTTTGTGATTTGATTTGCTTAGGTTTAGACTTGAGAGGATGTGGAACTACCCGGCGAAGCCTAAATACGCGACAGCTGAAATAGCTGTGTGGTGGGACATGAAGGACTGTCCGATTCCCAAGGGTTATGAAGTTCATCGGGTCCGTCCGAGTATAGAAAGGGCGTTCAAGAAACTAGGCTACTATGGTCCTGTCTGGCTGAAACGAGTGTCGTCTTCCCAACGGCAAAATGATCAGCCGGCAGCATCGAGAGGGAGATAATAAAATCGGTTGTATTAGAGTATGAACCAGTTATTAAACATTGGTTTAACTGGGTTATCTTCGGTTATCTAGCTGAGCTGATTAGTCTAACTATAAAGTACTAATGAGTCAGTTAATTGGGTTTAAGCTTTCTGTAACAAACTTTATCTTGGATTAATAAGAAAACTAAGTTTCTCTCTTTTCTTCGAGCTTCTTCTCTCCTCCGTCGCATCTCAGCTATCTTCGGTTAATCGGAGTTTATTATGGTATCAGAGCTCTCCAATTGAGTTTCTATTGCTTCCGCATCTAGCGACGGAGATGAGTTTTCCGATTTGCTCTTGTTTTCAATTTGTTCAAGAACTATTTGCCGTTGTATGCGATTTTCTCATCGGAGTCTTTTACACTTTTCTGATTCTCTCAATTCTCTTTTGATTGACCTTTGTGAGTTCGATTCTTGTTTTTGATTTCTCTTTTCATCTCACTTTCTTTGAAATTTGTGATTCTTGCTTTGAGAATGACTTCTTCTAGTAATACAAATGCTCCTATGAATCGATCCTCCACTCCGAACCCAGTGAATGTACAACCACAGTATCAAACTGATCAGTATGAGAATCCGTATCATCTGCATAGTGCTGACCACGCAGGACTTGTTCTCGTCTCTGATCGTCTTGTCACTGCTTCTGATTTTCCTTCCTGGCGTCGATCGGTGTGGATGGCTCTTAATGTCAGAAACAAACTTGGATTTATCAATGGTACGATCTCAAAACCCCAAGAAGATCATAGAGATTTTGGTGTATGGTCTAGATGCAATGATATGGTATCTACTTGGTTGATGAATTCGGTTGATAAAAAGATAGGACAGAGTTTACTTTTTATTCCTACTGCTGAAGGAATTTGGAAGAATATATTGTCTCGTTTTAAAGCAAAATGATGCTCCTAGGATCTTTTCTATTGAACAGAAGCTTAGTCAGATTGTTCAAGGATCAATGGATGTGTCGACATATTATACGGCTTTGCTTACTTTGTGGGAAGAACATAAGAATTATGTGGAACTTCCAGTATGTACCTGTGGAAGATGTGAATGTGATGCAGCCACTAAATGGGAACGACTGCAACAACAAAGTCGTGTGACTAAATTATTGATGGGGTTGAATGAGGGTTATGATCAGGCTAGACGTCATATATTAATGCTTAAGCCGATCCCTACCATTGAAGAAGCCTTCAACATGGTGACACAAGATGAACGACAGATAGTGGTTAAACCGACTACAGGAATTGACAATGTGGCTTTTCAAAGTGTAGCTCCGATGAATGATGCAGAGAGTGCCTATATAGCCGCTTATAACACTAATAGGACTATTCAAAAGCCTATTTTTTCTCATTGTGGCAAAGTCGGTCACACTATTCAGAAGTGTTACAAGCTTCATGGTTTTCCCCCTGGTTACAAGACTAATGCTACGGGATACAATTACATACCTCCAAATCAGTTCCAGCCTCGGTTGCCTACAATGCAGTCTCAGCCAAGGATGTCTCAATAATCTTCTAACCAAATGGTGTCGTATGCAAATTCTATGCAAAAGGCTAATGCAGTTGCTCAAGTTTATTCAGAGACTGGAATGTTTCCGACTGAAGATGTGTCATATGGTCCTGTTTCTACTCAGTATCCACAGTACATGGTTCCCAATGGTGTTCCTGTGAGTTTACAAGGATTTACACCGCAGCAAATTGATCAGATGGTTACTCAATACAAAAGTCAAGTTCAGGTTCAAGAGCCTATAGCTACATCTTCTGGTTCTAGTATTCCTAGTGCTATGGCCACAATCTCTGAACATGGTTTGATGGCCGAGACTTCTACCTCTGGTATCACTATTCCTTTTCCTACGACTTCTCTTAAATATCAAAACCATATTCTAACTTTTCAAAACCATATTCTTACTTCTTTATAACAACTTTTACCACATGATGCTTAGATTATAGATAGTGGAGCTTCTAGTCACGTTTGCTCTAATCTAGCTTTGTTTACAGATTTACGACGCGTTACAGATATTACTGTGACATTGCCGAATGGTACCAGGGTTTCCATTACTCATATAGGCACAGTTTACATTTCTCAAAAATTGATTTTATACAATGTTTTGCATGTTCCTGATGTAAAATTTAATTTGATTAGTGTTAGTAGATTGGTTAAGACATTATCTTGTTCTGCACATTTCTTTGACACTTGTTGTTTGATTCAGGAACTTTCTCAGGGCTTGATGATTGGGAAGGGTAGAGTCTTTCAAGACCTTTACATTCTGGCAACTGAGAATACTTCCCTCTCTCCATCTCTTCCTGCAGTATGTTCTTTGTCTGCTTCTATGGTCTCTGATGATTCTCTTTGGCATCAACGTCTTGGACATCTATCGCATATAGTTCTCCAAAAACTTGTTAGTTTGATTCCTTCTTTAAAAAGTTCTTCTTTAGCTTCGCATTGTAGCATTTGTCCTTTAGCTAAACAGAAAAGGTTAGCATATGTCTCTCATGGCCATTTAGCAGATAAGCCTTTTGATTTATTCCATCTTGATGTATGGGGTCCTTTTAGTGTCGAGTCTGTAGAAGGGTTTCGCTATTTTCTTACTCTGGTTGATGATTGTACTCGTACTACATGAGTTTATCTCTTAAGAAATAAAAAAGAAATTCATACAGTTTTTCCTATCTTTCTTAAACATGTTAAAACGCAATATAATAGCACTATTAAAGCCATAAGATCTGATAATGCCCCAGAATTAGCATTCACTGATATTATCAAGGAACAAGGAATGATTCACTATTTTTCATGTGCTTATACACCACAAAAAAATTCTGTAGTTGAACGCAAGCATCAACATCTTTTGAATGTGGCTAGATCTTTACTTTTTCAATCAAATATACCTCTGCAATATTGGACTGATTGTGTGTTGACTGCAGTATTTCTAATCAATCGCATGCCTTCTCCCGTTTTAACTAATAAATCACCATATGAACTGTTGCTTGACAAATTACCCGATTATAGTTTACTAAAAAGTTTTGGTTGCTTGTGTTATGTCTCTACTAATCCTCATGACCGTCATAAGTTCTCTCCTAAAGCTAAATCTTGTGTTTTTCTAGGGTATCCAGTGGGTTATAAGGGATATAAGGTCATGGATTTAGAGTCTAATGTCATTTCCATATCTAGAAATGTTGTGTTTCAAGAGGATGTTTTCCCTTTTAAGACTAGTTCATTACTATCATCTGTTGTTGATATGTTTCCCAATTCCATTTTGCCTCTTCCTGTTCCATTGCATTTTGTTGAAAGCATGCCTCTCATTGATGAAGATTCGTTAATTCCTACTGTACCATCTGCACCATCATTAGAGCATGATCATGGTACCATTCCGGCTGACACTGTATCTACGTCTGCTATGGATCATACCTTTGTATCTAACGTTAGACCAAAGCGACAGTCTAAAGCTCCTAGTTATATGGCTGAGTACCATTGCTCTCTTGTTCCTTCCATTTCCACTTTACCAGCCACAGTGCTAACACCTTCCATACCTACACCACAACCCCCACCACCACCTCCTCCTCCTCTTCCTCTTATTCACTCTCTTCCTCCATCACCTAAAAAGACTACACCATATCCCCTTTCTTCTGTTTGTACTCTTGATCGATATACACCTTTGTTTCAATCCTATATTTTTTCTTATAGTGCTGAAACAGAACCAAAAACATTCCATCAAGCCATGAAATCAGAAAAGTGGACTAAAGCAGCAAATGATGAGCTCTTTGCTCTTGAACTTAACAAGACTTTTGCTGTTGAGTCTCTACCTGCAGGGAAACACGCGATTGGATGCAAATGGTTTTTTACTATCAAGTATAACTCAGACGGTTCTGTTGAACGGTATAAAGCACGCCTGGTTGCGCAGGGTTTCACACAACAGGAGGGGATTGACTATCTCAAGACTTTTTCACCTGTCGCAAAACTCACCAGTGTTAAGCTGCTTCTTGGCCTTGCTTCTGCGAAAGGTTGGAGCTTGACACAAATGGATGTCTCTAATGCCTTTCTCCATGGTGACTTGGATGAAGAGATATACATGAGTCTTCCTCAAGGTTATACTCCTCCACCGGGTGTAGTTTTACCTCCAAATCCGGTATGTCGTATGCTAAAATCCTTATATGGTTTGAAACAAGCCTCATGACAGTGGTATAAACGTCTCTCAAGTGTTTTCTTGGGAGCTAATTACGTTCAATCTCCTGCTGACAATACACTTTTCGTTAAAGTCTTTATGCGTCCATCAGGAATTTGTTCCATTTTTGATGTGCTCGTTTATGTCGATGACATTATGATCGCAAGTAATGATGATGCTGTTGTCCACGATTTGAAGACCCTTTTGCAATCAGAATTTAAGATAAAGGATCTTGGACCAGCTCGCTTTTTCCTTGGATTAGAGATTTCACGATCATTGGAGGGCATCTCAGTCTGTCAACGCAAATATGCTCAGAATCTGCTTGAAGATGCAGGTCTCTTAGGCTGTAAACCAAGCTCTATTCCGATGGATCCAAACCTGCGTCTTACCAAAGATATGGGCATCCTGTTATCTTCTCCAACGTCTTACAGAAAGCTCATTGGTAGACTTCTATATCTGACTATCACTAGGCCGGATATTACCTTTGTTGTTCATCAGCTGAGCCAGTTTATATCAGCTCTTACTGATATTCATCTTCAAGCTGCCCACAAGGTTCTCCGTTATCTCAAGATGAATCCAGGACAAGGTTTGATGTATCCTGTCACTTCCGATCTCTGCTTGAATGGATTCTCTGATGCAGATTGGGCTACTTGTAAGGAGACACGGCGTTCAGTCACAGGATATTGTATTTACCTTGGTTCTTCACTCATTTGCTGGAAATCTAAAAAGCAGGCAGTTGCAAGTCGCAGTAGCACTGAGTCAGAGTATAGGAGTATGGAGCAAGCAACCTGTGAGATCATTTGGTTACAACAGCTACTCAAGGACTTACACATTCGAGAAGCTGCACCTACTAAGCTGTTTTGCGATAATAAATCAGCTTTACCCATCGCCATGAATCCAGTCTTCCATGAGCGGACTAAACATATCGAGATTGATTGTCACACCGTACGAGATCAACTCAAGAAAGGTACCCTTAAAGCACTCCATGTACCAACTGAAGAACAGCATGCAGATATCCTTACCAAGCCTCTCCACCCAGGACCGTTCCATCATCTGTTGCAGAAAATGTCTTTGTCCAATCTTTATCTCCCAAACCAGACACTTCGGAGATAAAGATTTGAGGGGGGCGTATTAGAGTATGAACCGGTTATTAAACATTGGTTTAACTAGGTTATTTTCGGTTATCTAGCTGAGCTGATTAGTCTAACTATAAAGTACTAATGAGTCAGTTAATTGGGTTTAAGCTTTCTGTAACAAACTTTATCTTGGATTAATAAGAAAACTAAGTTTGTAACAAACTTTATCTTGGATTAATAAGAAAACTAAGTTTCTCTCTTTTCTTCGAGCTTCGTCTCTCCTCCGTTGCATCTCAGCTATCTCCAGTTAATCGGAGTTTATTAGGTTGTGATTTCCTTGTCCTCGAAGCTTTTATTTTCGTTTCTGCCTTTGTTTCAAGATTCTCGTTTGGACTTTTTATTTTTCGTTTTGTTTGTTAAAACAATGGTTATTTATCTATTTTTAGATTACTTGATCCTAATGTTATCTTTATATCTTTACTAGATTAAGAACCTTATGATGTGTGGGTTTTACAATTTTTCAATATAATTACATTTGAAAATAATATTTTCAGAAGATACGGAAATAACAACTATTTTATAAATAAAGAAACACCAAATGGCTTTAACTGCAAAAAAAATATTAAATGTCGAAGACCTCAACGATTCGCAACAGTTGGTCAAGGACAACAGGCATCAAGCATCTCGCTGTAAACAAAATTCTAGCCACAGAAGATACTTTTGAGAGCACACATATCTGATGAGAGGAAAAATTAGCATGCTGCATGACATAGCGAAGACAGAAGCTGCAGGAAAGATTTAGCCATCAACACATAATGTTTGCAAATGACTTTTGACCCTGATTTAATTTTTGTATTTACAAAAAGTGCCATTTAGAATTAGTTTTGAGAGAAAAAGAAAAGAAAAGTACAGTATCGATCTGTTTATTTATTTTATTTCCAACATGTTTTTAACTGGGTTAATCAAAAGTTTTGGGACTTAAACGAGTGTGAAATGTTGATGTTTTGTGTTTGTGTGTTTATGATGATGAAAAAACAGTAAGAAAGTAATACTTTTTTTTTTTTTGACAATCAAACCCCAAATATTAAGTTAACGGAGATGACTCTTTTCGAGAGAGAGCCAATTAGGTACCGACGAACTTATATGGGAAAAACAAAAACCTCGTGCTCTTGCACATTTCGCAAGTTTATCGGCACATATATTATCCTCTCGAGAAATATATCTAATACTAAAATTAGCAAATCTATCTCTGAAATGAGTAAAATCCTTCAATTCTGATGAAAAAGTCGGCCAATCCTCGTATAGACGTCATCCTTAGGAGGTCTCAACAATCCGTAGCAAAAAGAGCTTTATCCAAGTCCAACGCTAATAAACACTCCATAGCCCAAATAAGAGTATCTAACTCTGCATGTAATGGGGATAGGCTTCTGCACGATCCTTTTAGCCCCATGTGCAGGATTCTATCACTGATAGACGCAATCCAGCCATGCCCACTCCTATCTACCTCTGTATGCCAAGATCCGTCTATAAAGCATACCACAGATTCTTGAGGAATTGGGATCGAAGGTATGCATGCTTCTGCTACCTCTGGTGCTAAGTCTCTATTATTTGCTCTTCTCCAAACTTCTTCTTCTTGGATAGCTTTCTCCAGTGTATCTTGCGGAGACTCAAAGATATTTTCAAACACTTTCTTATTTATTGCCTTCCAGATGTACAACATCACCCAAGGGAATGTCCGCAGATTTTGATCAAGTGCACCATAATCTCTACCGCTCCCATATAGGAAATCGAGGTTGCTATATAGGGAAGATGAGGGAAACACCATAGGATGGGTAGGGATTGCCGATAAAACCCAAACTTTACATGTTGGGGGCATTCAAATAGCATATGATTTATAGTTTCCTCCTCCGCTCCAAATCTAGGAAAATCCTTGTCTCTACCAATATGGCGATAATGCAAGCGTTGGCATGTTGCCAAGCACCCAGTTACACATTGCCACACGAAATGCTTCAGCTTTCGTGGTGTTTTTAATTTCCATGCTTGCGCCTTGAGTGTCGTAACACTAGGTCTCTGAGGAGGGAGGTCGCAAACGGGGCGAGAAATAGCTCTCGCGACTTCGTATCCAGACTTAACGGTATAATTCCCAGACTTTGTCAAGGTCCATGAATACCCATCCCTTGACGCTTTTAAGCTAGGTTTAATTCCCAAAATAAGGGTAATTTCTTTTGGGGGGAAGAGTTCCCGAAGACGCTCCATTTTCCACTTTTTTTGTTGAAATCAATCAAGGTGTTAACACAAATTAATGGATTTCTCTCATTAGTTAATCCTTGTGGCGGCCGCGCTGGCGTATCTGGGATCCATGGTTCAGTCCAGATGCATGTGTTGAACCCCGAGCTTATGGTCTTACGGATTCCATATGAGAGAACATGTTTTGCCGCCAACATGCCCCTCCAGCCATATGAAGGTCGATTTGATACTTGTATCTCTAATGGACTACAATATCGAAAGTATCTCCCTTTAAGAACTCTACTAAGGAGAGAATCTGGATATCTGAGCAATCTCCATAGCTGCTTTGCCAACAAGGCAAGATTAAATTCTTCTAGTGTTCGGAAGCCTAGCCCACCTTCCGAGAGTTGAGTACACATTTGCTCCCATGAGATCCAATGTAGACCTTTACTATCTGCATTATTGCTCCACCAGAAATCGACAATGGCGCTACTTAATTTTGAACATATAGCTTTTGGTAAGAGAAAACATGACATTACGTATGTCGGAATTGCTTGCGCCACTGATTTTATCAGGATTTCCTTTCCTCCTTTGGATAGGGATTTTAAGGTCCATAAGTTTACCCTTTTATGGAGTTTATCCCTCACGAATGCAAAGACTTGTGCCTTTGACCCATGAATCTTCTCGGGGAGACCCAAGTATGTACCCATGCCTCCTTCTTGTGATATCCCAACAATAGATTTGATCTCTTGTCGTATATGGGACGGGACCTCGGTTCCAAACATGATGGAAGACTTGGAAAAGTTAATTTCTTGTCCGGATGCCTCGCCATAAAAGCGGATTATATTGATCATTTCCTTGCATTGATGAGGATCGACTCTACAGAAGAATAAACTGACATCTGCAAAAAGTAAGTGAGAAACCGTGGGCTTGCGTTCGAGATACGTAATCCCTGGATCTTCCCCTTTTTCAACATTCTTAATCTGAGCGATTAGTGCCTCTGTACAAAGTATGAACATATATGGAAAGATTGGGTCCCCTTGACGAATCCCCCGTGTTGGCTTAATCCGTCCCTTGGGGTCCCCATTGATCAAAATTCGGTATGAGACGGAAGTAATGCATTGCATTATCCAACCCACCCATTTTTGATCAAACCCCATTTTTTCCATCAAAGCTCTTAGGAAATCCATTACACCCTATCATAAGCTTTACTCATGTCTGTTGTAATGGCCATAAATTTCTTCCGGTTGGCTTGGTTGGAACGGAGGGCATGAAAGTTTTCTTGAGCAATGAGGATATTATCTGTGATTAATCTTCCTGCCACAAAGGCAGATTGGGTCTAGGATATAAGTTCCGACAAAGACCTCTTGAGTCGTAAACTCAAAATTTTTGAGATCACCTTATAGCTCACGTTACAGAGGCTAATAGGGCGAAATTTTGACTTTTCACGAGGTCGTTCTCCTTTCGGGATTAAACATATATTTTTTTCATTTAGCTTGCCATCAAAAATTCGAGAGCTAAAGAAGTTCTTCACCATCTTAGTGAGATCGCCTTTTATGGTTTCCCAAAAATTTTGGATGAACAAAGCAGTCATCCCATCCGGTCTTGGAGCCTTTCCCGGATTCAAAGAGAACAAAGCTTGTTTGACCTCTTCTTCTGAGATTTCTTTAGTGAGATACTCGTTCATAGCAGGTGTGACCAATGTAGGTACATCCTTTATGGCCAATGTAGGATCGCTCGCATTCGAGGATGAAAAGAGATTCTCAAAATACTCCACCGCTACTTTTTCTATTCCTTCTTCTGTATCAACCCAAACTCCAAGTTGATTAAGGATGCCAATTATCTTGTTCCTTGCCCTTCTTTGTTTTGTGGAAGCGTGGAAGAATTTTGTATTTTTATCTCCTTCTGCAAGCCAAAGTTCTCTGCTTTTTTGTTGCCAATATGCTTTCTCTTCCCTATAAGCTTCACAAAGTCGCCATTTTAGGTTGAGGAGAATTTCCGATGATGCTTGATCATCTTCATTTGTCTCATCAATCTTTTCTTGAAGTTCCTTAATAAGCTTCTCTGAGTTTGTTTGATTATTTTTCTTCCAAATGGAGATTGTTCTTTTACAATTTTGGATTTTTTTCAATATGGATCGTTCGACAGAATTGTCGTCCCCTCCCCATCCATCTACCACCGCCTCTTTGAGGCCTGGCTTGTCTATCCAACGCTTGTCAAACATAAACCTTCTCAAAAACTTTTTTGGATGTGTTAGAATTGATGCAAGGAGGGGACGATGGTCTGAACCCCACATCTTCATATACTCCACATGAGTGTGGGAAAATATATTGTGCCACTCTTCATTTCCCATGGCTCTATCCAAGCGACAACGAATCTTACCATTTGACCTTTGACCAATCCATGAAAATTGATTTCCTTGGTAAGGGAAATCAATAAAACCACATGAATCAATCATAGCACGGAAAGGTAGAAAAGACGCTTCCGATCTCTTTTTTCCTCCTTTTTTCTCGTGATTCCCAATTATTTCATTGAAATAACCAATATCAAACCACGGCTCGAATCGGGTCACTCCAATCCGCATTAACCTCTCCCACACATATTCACGATTTGCAGGAACCGGGTCACTATAGATAAATTTCATATAAACTCGGTTTCCATTAATAATAGTTTCGATATCAACTAACCGATCATCTAACGCCAAAAACTTAACCGAAAACTCATTTGAATACAATAAGGCTAAACAACCGCTAGTGCCCTCCGGCTCAACGGTTCGAAGGGTTTCAAATCCTAAATCCACTTGCACGTCTTGCAGATAAAACTTGTCATTTTTGGTTTCAGACAGAAATAAAAAACCTGGTGAGTACATCCGACACATCTCACGCAGTCGGCGGCGAGTTAATTTGGCTCCCACCCATTGACAATTCCAAGTAAGTGTCCTCATTTATTAGTTCCGGAGGGAGAATAAAACCCCACCGTAGAAGATTCTTCAATGATCTCTTCATGTAGAAGGAGAAAGCTAAAAAGAAAGTTAGTCCTTTACCAAAAACCCTAATCTGATATGGATAATTGAACTCAAATCAAATCCATGACATACTTTTTGGCCCAAACCGAGGCCCACCATATTATTGTGACTAATTTTGAGAAGCATCTCGAGACGTCGTCGCAGCAGTAACCGGAAAAGGCACAACAAGCGGTGGGCATCAATGACCTTTGTTTTTCAGATCTAGTGCAATGGTGAAACGTTACCAATAAAATCTCTTTCGCCAGAGAAACCGAGGAAGAAAACAATAGGCCTTCAGATCTAGAGTGGCTGTCGGAGGTTGGAGTAGCATCAAATGGCGTTGGCTGATGGTGAAGGTGGGTGAATCTTAGCGAGATAGAAAACGATCTCCGGAGTAAGCTCGAGAAGCTCTCTACACTGGCGCCAAGTAGAACAGTATCAAGATCTATGTTGGAGGAGCCAGAACGTGGAAGCCACTCCCAAACGAGGTCGACAACCACCAGATCTATGTTCTTCGAATGGTCACGATTAGCCCTGGGCATATAATCCGAAACCGAACAAATCGATCCGAACCAATCCGAATTAACCAGTTTGGATCGGTTTTGGATTACCTGTTAAAACCGATAGGTTTCTGTATTGATTGTTAATCAGATTTTGGTTTTAAACCGATCTGAACAGAAATCCGATCGGTTATCCCTAAACCGAATATACAATTAATTTTTCTATATATTTGGGTTTAACTGGTATTATTTTTGGGCCTTGTTAGAAGCCCAATAACTATAAATGGATCTCTTATAAAAATTTAAACTCAAAAATTTAAACTCAAATCACCACTAGGAGGAATCGAACCGGTGACCATGAGGTTAGGGAACACACGCTCTAACCATCTGAACTGTTCGAACTTATTTATTTTACTTTCCAAATGATATATATAATGGTATCGGTTTCAGTTCGGATTTTTTAAAAAAAATAAAAACTGATCCGAATCCGAACGAATCCAAACTGATCCGATCCGAAAAATAGCCGGATTCTAAACGGATTATATATCCCAATCCAAAAAATCCGATCCGATCCGAACCAAAAATCCGAATGCCCAATGCTAGTCACGACGGTCAGAAAATGAGGAAAGGATCGAGATTAAAATATCCAGCAAGGAAGTGAGGCAAAATGAGGAGTCAAAATCCCGATGTGGTCACGTAGAGCTACCAGGACCAATCTCCATCACCAAAATCCTTCCGGCCACCACTAAGAATGAGAAGCTGAACAGCTTTTCAATTGCACCCATCAGCGAGATGGAATAGCCTCGGGTTTTCGACATCCATGGAGAGATATGTAGAATCTGCCATGATAAGGAATAGATTGTACGGTCACCAAAAGCGGTTTCGAAGTCGCCGAGTAAGAGACATATCTTTAACTTGGAACAACTGCACACAACAGGAAGTAATCGCAAAAAGGCGATAGCAGTATCATCAGATCCCAGATCTGGAGTTGCCATCGAACAAATTTACGCAGGTTTAAAGGACTAGCGGTGAACTTGGCATAAAGCTAGAAAGTAAAAAGACCCCTGCAAATTGTAGGAACAATTTCCATGAGTGATGAAAGCTGTGTTCAGGTTATGGGTCGTGAGAAAGCAGAGCTGGAAGAAGGAAAGAAATTGTTGGAGGAGATAAGGTTTCATCGGAGTAGGTGAGTGTTCATCGGAGAAGACAAGAAGAAAACTTTCGTCGATGCAAATTCAAAGTTTTGAAAAAGTGCTTTGGTATTTGTGCCTGGGAGCGTCTCTAGAGAGAATGGTTTGCTAGATAAGAAAGTAATACTTTCATTGATCTGAAATTTGAATGTATTACAGACTTGATTGTATTTTGTTACAAACCATTGTGTCGTGTGATAACAGACCAGACACAACTCAATCTATACTTATATGAACGGAACCATTGTGTTGTGTGATAACAGACCAGACACAACTCTTTGATCAAAAGACACAACTCTAAAACAGAACAATTTGTGTCCCTTAATCAAATAACTAACTTATATAAATGTGTTGTGTTATGTAAACGTGTTGTGTTATGTAAATGTGTTATGTTATGTAAATGTGTTGTGATGCAAGATTTGATTATGCTTCAACACTCCCCCTTAATCATATCTTGGCTTCACTCCAAGCTTTCTTCTAAGCTTTTCAAACCTTGTAACACTTAAAGCCTTGGTAAGTATATCCGCGAGTTGATCTTCTGCTTTGCAATACTCAAGTTGAATGAGTCCTTTGTGCTCAGCTTCTCTCACGAAATGATACTTGATCTCTATGTGTTTTGTTCTTCGATGCTGCACCGGATTCCTTCCAATTGCTATTGCAGACTTGTTGTCACAGAAGATGGGAGTCCCTTCTTCAAGCGTTAAACCAAAGTCTTCCAATATTCTTTGTAACCATATGGCTTGATTTGTTGCTGCACATACAGCGATGTACTCTACTTCCGCCGTTGATTGAGCCATCTTTTGCTGCTTACAAGATTGCCAACAAAACATAGCTGATCCAAGACTAAAACATAACTTGTGGTGCTTTTCTTGTCTTCAGGACAACCACCCCAATCGCGGTCCGAGTAGGCTATTAACCTTGGTACCTTTGCACTTGTAAACAATACACCAAGGTTTGTTGTTCCTTTGACGTATCTTAGTACCCTTTTTGCCTCTTGATAGTGCTTCATGTGTGGTGATGACATGTATCTTGATAGATAGGAGCTTGCATACATCACATCAGGTCTTGATGCACACAATACAAAAGTCCTCCAACAATGCTTCGATACTTCGATGGATCTCCAAATTCTTTGTCTTCATCTTCTCCTCCTTTTCTTTTTCCTTGTGGTGTAAGTGGAGTGCTTACACTCTTGCTCTCCTTCATCCCAAACTTATCAATAAGTTTGTTTGCATATTTTTCTTGTGAAAGAAATATGCCAAGATCATCTTGGATCACTTCCATCCCAAGGAAGTAGTTCAGCAAACCAAGAACAGTCATCTCAAATTCGTTCTTCATGTTCTCCTTTAATGTGTTGATGAGTTGAACATTGTTTCCGGTGATGATGAGATCATCGACGTATAAGCTAACGATAAACACGTCTTCTTCTTTCTTCTTAACATAACACGTCTTCTTCTTTCTTCTTAACGTACAAGGCCGCATCATTCATACTTCTTTCAAAACCATTTTGAATGAAGTAAGAATCTATTCTTCCATACCATGCCCTTGGGGCTTGTTTAAGACCATATAAAGCTTTGTAAAGCTTTAACACCTTTTCTTCTTTGCCTGCTATCACAAACCCAGGTGGTTGTGTGACATAAACTTCTTTTTCAAGCTCTCCGTTTAGAAACACAGACTTTACATCCATTTGATACAATCTCCACTCCATTTGAGCCGCATATGCAAGTAAGGCTCTTATTGTATCATATCTTGAGACAGGGGCAAATGTCTCAAGATAATCGATTCCATATTCTTGATAAAAACCTCTTGCAACTAGCCTTGCCTTATGCTTGATGTGATTTACACTTGCATCCGTCTTGATCTTATAAATCCACTTCACGCTTATCACATTCTTCTTCTCTGGCTTGTTTACTAGTTTCCATGTTCTGCTTTTCTCGATCATTTCTATCTCCTCGCCCATGGCCCTTCTCCACTCTTCATCATCACAAGCTTCATCATAAGTTTGTGGTTCTTCAGGAGCAAGAAGACAAACTTCTATGACGTGAGCTGCTTCTTTGAGAACCACCTTTTGTGTATTTTCCATGAGTTCTTTCATATTCTTGTTTCTCTTTGGAGATTCTGAGCTGTCTCCTTCTTCATTGCTCACATGATCATTGGTTGGAGACAAAATTGGGCTGGAGGTTTCTCTTTCTTCATTGTTTGCATGATCATTGATTTGAGACAGAACAGGACTGGAGGTTTCTCCTCGTTGATCTCTTGACTCTTGTATGTCGTTGATGGGTAAGACAACGATCTTATTGACTTCCTCTTGTCTATCCCAACTCCACTTCTTATTCTCTTCAAACTCCACATCTCTCGACACTTCAATTTTTTCATTCTCCAAGATGAGGATTCTATAGCCTTTAGATTGATTGCTATAGCCAACAAGAATTCCACGCTTTGCCTTAGCGTCTAGTTTTCTCCTTTTCTGATCTGGAATATGCACATAACATATGCTTCCAAACATCTTCAAGTGTGACACGTTTAGCTTGTGTCCACACCACTTCTCCATTGGCATCATGTCGTCTTCGATTGCTTTTGATGGTAGACGGTTTTGAAAATAAGCCGAAGTATATACCACTTCTTCTCATAACTTAAGCGGTAATCCTTTCTCCACAAGCATTGCTCTTGCCATCTCCATCAAGGATTTGTTCTTCCATTCTGCTGCACCGTTTTGTTGTGGTGAGTAAGGCAAAGTCATTTTCCTATTGATTCCTTCTTCTTCACAAAATTGGTTGAATTCCTGTGAAGTGAATTCACCACCTCCATCGGATCTCAACGTCTTGATGGTACAATCTGATTGCTTCTCCACCATCGCTTTGAACTTCTTGAATAATAAGAAGGTCTCCGATTTTTGTTTTAGGAAGTACACCCAACACATATGAGTATAGTCATCGAGAAACAATAGAAAATAACGGCTTCCATCAAGTGAGTGGTGCTGCATTGGACCATATATATTTGTATGTACAATCTCAAGTTTCTCTCTGGTCTTGGTTTGAGATTCTTTTGGAAAGCTTTTGCGTGACTGCTTCCCAAGATTAAACGCCTCACACACTTCCTTCTTGACTTTAAAACTTGGTAACCCCTTAACTAAATCCTTGTCTTGCATTTGTTGCAAACGCTTGCTGCTTACATGGCCAAGTCTCTTGTGCCATGTTTCCTCCATTTGTGCATTTGCCGTCATGGCTTC
Organism: Camelina sativa; assembly: GCF_030686135.1. Lineage (NCBI taxonomy): Eukaryota > Viridiplantae > Streptophyta > Magnoliopsida > Brassicales > Brassicaceae > Camelina > Camelina sativa. Next base: position 1,910,342 of record NC_141883.1, read on the forward strand.
TTCTTCTACTGAACTCAACTTGATCTTAAAGCTTTTGTTCGTCATTCGAATATCCATGATCTCCTTGCCATTTTCATCTTGGATGATGCATCTCTTGTCTTAAAAACGTACTTGATAGCCACTTGAGATGATTTGAGGAACACTCAGTAGGTTCTTCTCCAAACCAGGCATTAAGAAAACATTTTTGATGATTCTTTTGCCATGGCTAGTCATGACGGTAATATCTCCTTTACCGGCTGTCATAACTATGTCTCCATTTCCGACTCTAATCGGCACGTTGATACTTCTGTCGATATTTGAGAAGTATCTCTCTTCTTTCGTCATATGGTTTGTGCAGCCACTGTCCACCAACCAAACATCTGCTCCTAATGTTGTTGTTGATTCCTCACTTGCACTAAACAGCATATGATCTTAAGTTAAGCCTTCTTCTTCTTCAAGGCTTACATGTGCTCTCTCTTTGTTCTTTGAGCGACATTCATTGGAGTAGTGGCCCATCTTGCCACACTTGTAACACTTGATGTTACTTTTCTGATTTTTTCTATGATCATCTTTCTTCGGTTTGTTTCGACACTCTTCCTCTGTGTGGTTGTTGCTCTTGTGAAAACCACACCACTTCATGTCATGATTGACATGGCGTTTGGTGTTGAAACGTTTGAAACCGGATTCTCTTCCTTTTGAGCGAACATAGAATGTTCCCTCATTTGTGCTTTCCTCTCTTGCTGACAATCTTGCTTCGTGAGCTTACAGAATACCAATTAGCTTCGTCATTGTTGTTGAAGTCAAATCGCTAGTTTGCTCCAAAACACTAACAATGCTATCAAACTTGGCTGGGAGAGAGATGAGTATCTTTTGGACAAGTTGAATGTCGGTTTTATTTTCACCATGATAAGTTAATTGATTTTCCAAAACAATTAACTTATCGGTGAAAGTCTTGATATCTTCGTTATCATACATCTTCAGATTTTCATACTCCCTACGCAACGTTTGCAGTTTGATCAAACAAACTTGAGGAGATCCTTGGTACTCTGCCTTCAATGCATCCCATGCCTCTTTTGATGTTGTTGCTGCCGCAATCCGAGAGAAGATTTGATCTGTTACGGCAGTTTGCAAAATTTGCAGTGCCGACGTATCATTTGACATCGCTTCTTCTCTTCGCGATTTTGCCCTTGCAGTTTCAGGGGTCTCTAGTGGTTGTGTCAGTTCTACCGGCACACCTTCTTCAACCACGGACCATAGTTTTACGGTCCTGAGAATGGTTGCCATCTTGATGCTCCAGAAGTCGTACTTCTCCCCATCGAAGATAGGGATCACTTGATGTGAGGAGCCTTGCATCGTCTCTGCTTTTTGTTGATGATGATACAATCTCTCTTGTTCTCTCTTTTAGTGTTTGTAACAACTCGTCTCGTAGACCCCACTAGCCTACCCGCTGGCTTGCCCCCATAGGCCTCAAGCTGGCCCTGCAAGGCATCGATCCTAAAATTGTACATAAGATTAATAATTAAATAAATGTTCCAAATAGACAAGTTAGGAGAGTTTGAAACTTGTCTACTAGGTAAACCTGAATCTTTTTTTTTCCGGCTAATCTTTCTTCCGCTAACCTTAGATCTGAATCTGCTTATTTTGTCCAGCTTGTCTTTTGGCGCTGGAGAGGACTTCTCTAGTTGACTTTCTTTCTTAGGTGTTCTTCCATCTCACGATCTCTCTCTTTGGTTGCAACAGATCTCTTTTTGATCCAGATTTTTAATTGGGATGTTTGGTGCTCGGTCGTTCCGGTGTAGCAGAGAATTGCTTTTAAACGAAGTTTAGGTAGAAGAAGAAAAATGAATAGACACATACACAACATATACACGAGTATGGAGATGATAAACTATTAAAAAAATTATTAAAAATTGAGATCTGTATGTAATGAAAGGACATATTGGTCTTTTTCAATTATCTTTGTCGTAGCCGGGAAAATGAATTTGCAAATGTGGTAGTTGTGTTAAGTTTTAGTATAGATTGTGGTAGAATCGTTAGTTTTCTCTTAATAAAAACCAAAAGACTAACGAAGTATGCAAAAGTATACCAAAATCACAATCTAATAGATTAAGAGCCGTGCTAGAGTTGAAATTCATTTTATTTATATTGTAATTTTTATATAAAATATAATTTATGTGATTATTTTTAAAAGTTTTTTTGGATAAAATATTATGCAATAAAATCATATGCTAAATATGATGGCTTGAAAAAAGACACAGATTTTGTAAGTTTTATATTGTTAATGATTCTAGATAAGTATCCGTGCTATAACACTGGTTAAATTTTATTTTATACAAAATTTTGTATATTTTATATTTTAAAATAAAATTTTAGTATGTTGTATTAGGTTATATATGTGAAGTTATTTCAACAATGTATATTCTACATCATGACTTGAATGTCGTTATAAGACATAATTTTGTAAATTTGGTTTTTAAAAAGCGAGTTATTATATTATGAGTAATTTTATATATTATTATACTTTTTTGTTTTAATATACTTGGTTTCTTGAAATTCTTTCATATTATAGTGAAATATTATTGACATTGCTATAACAAATCAATTTAGAGTGTTTATAGTTTCTAACTTTTATATCAAGTTTCAATATATTAAAAATATTTCAAAATAAATTATTTAAAGTTTATTATATTATATAAAATTATAAAATTCAAGAAAAAAATATGAAATTAAATTTAAATATTCAAATTTTGACTCGTTACTCAGTAAATTTTTTAATTTAATAGATATTATTTTTAAAGAATAATATTACTAAAGTTTGAATATTTTATAGATTGAACAATTTATATTTGTTTTTAAAAATTCAACTTATGGTATATCCATAATTAAAACTATTTTTTAATCATAATAAATAATATGATATTTATTTGTTTCACAAAATAGACTCATATATAAAAATGAGAGGTGAAGTATAATGATAATTAATAAATTAATATGTTAAGTTAGATACCAAAAGATTTAATTTAATGAATAATTTAATAAAGGAAATTAATATGGTAAGTTAGATGATATGATTCTTTAGAATATTCTCTTTAAGATTTTTGGTATAACCTATTTGTAACCAATTAATCTATCAATTAATGTGTAACCTATTTGTAACCAACTTATTAAAATTATATAGTCTACAAAACAATGTTGTGTACTTCCGTTTTATTATAAAAGGGATTTTCTTATTTAATTAGAAAATCACATGTTTGTATTATAGTCACAAAAGTGGTAATAATTATGTCACATTCTACGACTAAACGCAAAAGTAACTAAAAAAGGTGATTAATTATGACTAAATTGTTACAAAAAAATTGTAACTAAAAGTGACATAAGTTTAGTTACAACATCGTATAATTTAGTTACCATATTTAGTTGCAAATCCGTACTTGTATTTTTAACTATATATTTTGTAACAAATGCCACCTAATTTGTGACCAAAGTTTGTTACATTTTGTTTAGTCACAATATTAAGACTAAATAGTGACGTAATTTTTTATGTAAATCGTCACAAACTTTTGACCAAACTAAGTGTCACACATTTTTATCACAATATTCCCTTTTTTTGTAGTGTATACTAGCTAATATCCCGCGCATATGTGCGGGTTACTGTATTAGACTATTAGTTATGTTAATTTATTTTAGTTTATGTAATAATCATAAAACTATAGAATTTTCGGAGAGAAGATTTTTTAATAAAGTATTTTAAAATGCTATTTCTGAAAGTTATACTGAAAAAGATTTATTTTTGAAATGCTTATTAAAAATACATATATAACAAACAAATTTCCTAAATGTCAATAATACACTTTATTTAATTAAATCATAAAAATTTATTATGATATTCAAAATTTACCTAAAACATTAAATAATTAAATTGCAAAATTATTTTTGAAGTATCAATTAAATACATTTCCTATAAAAAATCATATGAAATGCAATTAAAAATCCCAAATATTAATTTAATTTTTAATCTCTTTTATATTCACCTTAATTTAAGCTATATTGCTAGGTTAAATTCTAATGATTTCCTCTTTGTAGTAAAATTTTGGAAATGGAATATCAAATTGTTTTTTATATAGAAAATCATTAAATTACAAAATTTTTAATTAAAGAAACATTATAATGATCTTTATATAATTATATTTTGGATCACAAGAGCTAAATATAATGATGAGTATACAGATTCTCAAAAACAAATTGGAGGTAAGAGAGAGTTAAAAATTTGGATTTAATAATTCTATTATTATAGTTAATTTTGTAAAAACATTGCATACTTTTAAAAATAAAATATATATACATGTATGAAGATGATTTCTTTAGATTGATTCCCTCATTGGGCTGTGACTGAAATTAGTGTTGTTGAATTTGCATCGATAATTGTTTTTTACAGCCACCAAATTTTTATTATACATATGTAATTGAAAATTGAAAATAATAAGAAGAGAAAAAAAAAGGAAGGAAGAAATACATTAAAAAGGAAATAAAATTGAACAAAATATAAGATAAATCCAGCAAAATATATAATCACACTTTTACCATGAGTTTTGAATTCATGCAAGAACATAAACAAAACAAATAAAATATTTAAAATTTGTGATATGGTGGATGATGATGTGAGAATGGTTATTTATAGGATTTCAAGGATAGAAATTACATTCTAAAATAATTTAATTACAGGAGTTACAATTATAATTTATAGTGTGTTTGAGTGAAAATGAATGGAAAAGTCAATTATATATATTAAAGTGAATTATTTATGTGGCAAGACTCATTTTTACACAGTGATCGTTTAAAAGGAATAGGAACATCTAATTCTCAAATAAACTTGATTTTATTTGTTAAAACAACCATATGTGAATTTAAATTTAACTATGGAAATTTAAAAAATAAATATGAATAGATTAGAAAGGCAAGAAATATAAAATAAATATTTGATTAATATCGAAAACAATATTAAATATATGTAATACTTTCTAAATTAAAATATAGAATCAAACTCTTACAACACATATGAGATATAACAACATTTGATATTGGTGGGAGACGAGGAGAGAATGATTACTTATAGGATGATAATTCAAATCAGATAATGGAGATGAATCTTTAAAAAGAAGAACAATGTAAAATATATATAATGCAGTTTCTAAAATTTTAAAAGGATATTTCATTTGGTTTTTTGTAACCCATACAACAAAAATAAAAAATCAAAAACAAAAAAACGAAAAAATGAGTTAAGGTATTGTAGAAGAGAATGAGAGAGAAGTGGAAGAGAATGATAGAATATGAAAATGTGAAAGTAATATGAATATGAAAAGGCAAGAAATATAAAAGAAATGTTTTATTAATGTTGAAAACAATATTAAATATATATAATACTTTCTAAATTAAATTATAGAATCAAACTCTTACAACACATATGAGATATAACAACATTTGATATTGGTGGGAGATGAGGAGAGAATGATTACTTATAAGATGATAATTCAAATAAGATAATGGAGATGAATCTTTAAAAAGAAGAACAATGTAAAATATATATAATGCAGTTTCTAAAATTTTAAAATGATATTTCATTTGGTTTTTTGTAACCCATACAACAAAAATAAAAAATCAAAAACAAAAAATGAAAAAATAATTTAAGGTATTGTAGAAGAGAATGAGAGAGAAGTGGAAGAGAATGATAGAATATGAAAATGTGAAAGTAATATGAATATGAAAAGGCAAGAAATATAAAAGAAATATTTTATTCATTTTGAAAACAATATTAAATATATATAATACTTTCTAAATTAAAATATAGAATCAAACTCTTACAACACATATGAGATATAACAACATTTGATATTGGTGGGAGATGAGAAGAGAATGATTACTAAAAAGATGATAATTCAAATTAGATAATGGAGATGAATCTTTAAAAAGAAGAACAATGTAAAATATATATAATGCAGTTTCTAAAATTTTAAAATGATATTTCATTTGGTTTTTTGTAACCCATACAACAAAAATAAAAAATCAAAAACAAAAAACGAAAAAATGATTTAAGGTATTGTAGAAGAGAATGAGAGAGAAGTGGAAGAGAATGATAGAATATGAAAATGTGAAAGTAATATGGATATAAAAGGCAAGAAATATAGAAAAAATATTTTATTAATATTGAAAACAATATTAAATATATATAATACTTTCTAAATTAAAATATAGAATCAAACTCTTACAACACATATGAGATATAACAACATTTGATATTGGTGGGAGATGAGAAGAGAATGATTACTTATAAGATGATAATTCAAATTAGATAAGAATTGATGGAAGTTACAAAAGAAAAAGTGAGTGCATAATTATAATTTATTGTGTTTGAATAAAATTGAATGGTGGAATATGATTAATGTATAATTTATTTTATTTCAGTTAGAATTTTATCTTAATGTGTGAGTTATAAATATTTGTGTTAATTGGGTCTTAAATATTATGTAAAGAGATTAAACAATTAGAAAACAAAGAAAAAATAAATAAATTAGAAAGCATTAAGTGAAAATCAACCAATAAGGAGAAATCAAAACCTTACTTTTATGTATATGATTATCTCACCATATGCCATCTCTATTGTTCAACATTTAAAAAATGAATAAGCATGCATAATTTAACAACACAAATAAATATGTAACTATTATCATCATACCTTTCCATATTCGTTACATATTCTTCATAATCACCGTAAACAAATGACCCTACCTAGCACTATTTGCTCTCAGCTGAAACAATAAACTAAGTCAATCTCTCTCAAAACTGAATTTAATAATAAATATTATTTCTAAATCACTTGCCAAATGATCTTACCTCTTGGATAACCTAAACCCTAATATACTTATGATATTGTTGATCATCATGAAGCGGTTATCCTATGTTATTATTAATATATCTTGAGGTGTGCGGTTCTCTGATTCTAGTCAATCCGTTATACTAGAAGCCTAAACAAAAGGACCGTACCTAGGACTATTTGCTCTCAGCTGCAACAACAAACTAAGTCAATCTCTCTCAAAACTGAATTTAATAATAAATAGTATTTCTAAATCACTTGACAAATGATCTTACCTCTTGGATAACCTAAACCCTAATATACTTATGATATTGTTGATCATCATAAAGCGGTTATCCTATGTTATTATTAATATATCTTGAGGTGTGCGGTTCTCTGATTCTAGTCAATCCGTTTATACAAGAAGCCATTGCAAAATCGGCTAGTTGGTTATTGGCGGTGCTCTTATTGTGCATACATATACATATATTTTGATAATTTTATGTAATTATTAATTTATATTATTGATGGGACCATAAATTTACAAAGAATTTTCAAAAAAAATTTGATCTTATTATATTATCGAATTTACGAATATATATAAGTGAATTTGTCTATTTTATTTGTAATTTATTGTTAATAATGTTTTCTAAATATTACAAATTCAATTCCAAAACCATAAAATTTATAACATCCGAAAGTCTAATCTTATTTTTATAAAGTCGTATCAATTCCTAATTTTCACAATTTAAACAATTAGAAAATATATCTATTAATTAATAATAAATTAATATCACTATATATTAATAAAAGAAAACCTCTATAAATTAATACTTTATAAATTAATAAACACTATAGATTAATAAATTTTACTGTTTCCAAGTCGGGTCAGTGTAAAAAATAACAAAATTTGATAAGATAATATTTTTTTTGAAATTCTCATGTAAAATACAGTCCCAATAATATCGTAAATTAATAATCATGTAAATTTACATATATTTATATATATATATATATGTTGATATATATATGTTTTAGAATTTTGAATTTTCTCATAGAGCTCATATCTAGAAAAAAAAATTGTTATGTTGTATTTTCAAACTATAATGATAGAAATCCTAGAAAATACTCTATAACATGTCATAAAAATAGCTAAGTTTTTTTAAGTTTTTAATTTCTACATATGCATCATTTTTATTTTGATATTTTTATAGATTATTTGTAATTTATTGTCAATAATATTTTCTAAATATTACAAATTCAATTCTAAATTGATAACATCGGAAAGTCTAATCTTATTTTGCTAAAATTATCTCAACTCATAATTTTTTTAAATTAAACAATTAAAATTTATATCTATAAATTATTAACAATGTCATGATCCCAACATTATTAATTTATAGAGGTTTTACATTATCTCTATATTTATTTTATTTTATTTTTAACTTAGGGTTGATTAGATAGATAATCAAAAAATTTGTGACTTAAAAAAAAAAAAAAAAAAATTGTGACTGAAATGAGTGTGAAATTGTTTTCTTATTTTAATTCGTAAATACGTAAAGTTGATTGGTGGAATACACAATTACTCATTTATGCAAAGTGCGAACAACAATAACGCTAAAGTGGGATTACAATATTCATTTTTTCAAAGTATAACTAAAAACATTAACAGAAAGGATTTAAAAAGCTATTCCCTGAGATTTCCTATTAATTTGAGGAAAAAGTAATAATATATCATCAAAACAGATTAGAAAACAAAAAAAAAAAAATCAGATATATTATGTTGTACTTGTACCATAGTTTCTTTTCTTTCTTCTACAGTTACAATTTAAGAAATCATAATACGTAAAAAAATGGCAACTAAAAATCTCAGTGCCAAGCCAAAGAAGATAAAAAGCGACTTTTGCAATATTATTCGCTAACGACTCCTCTTCAATTTGCATTAAGCTGAGAGGAAAGGAGCAAACGCTTTTTTGTGTGTGTGTGTTGTATCTCTTTCTTTTATGACAACATCTCAACGGTCTTCTCCTCAATGTCTTCTTCACCCTCAGCTTCACCTCCTTCTGTTGCTTCTTCTTGTCCTTCCTCAGCAGCGTAAACTACTTCTTCACCTTCTTCATAGGCGTATTCTCCTCCCTCTTCTTCATATCCTTCTTCGTAATAGTACTCTCCGTTTAGCTCATCGCCTTCATAAGCTTGCTCCTCTTCATTTCCTTCATACACTTCTTCCTCCCCAACGACTTCTTGTTCCTCCATCACCGTTCCTTCTTCTACTTCAGCTTCGCGGGGAAGGTTTGGTTCAGAGACAACCTCGGTTTTCTCTTCTGTTATGAGTTTGGTCTCATCTCCAGCTTCCTCTTTCGATATTGTCTCGTCCTTGTTGCTCCTACCACCAGATGCAGCCGCTCTTTTTCTCTTGAGAATCTCACTGAAAGGCAACGGAGCTGCAAATGAGTCTCCTGATCGCTTATGACTATGACGATCCTCTTCCAAGCTTTTCCTCTTCCCAAGAGACTGCTCTGGCTTACTTTCCACTTTGCTGCTTCTAGTTTCTGCAATGCTTATTGGAGTTAATTTTCTTTCTTCTTCCAGTTCTCTTCTTCTAGCCCATGGAGCCCGGAGTCCTCTTTCCTGAATACCACTATGGTTTTCCTCTAACCTACCCTTAATTCTATCTCGGAGTCTACCCTGAGATGATAACTCACTTCTGTCCCTTCCTCTCTCACTTCTCCTGTCGAAGTGACCTTCTTCGCCATTGCTTCTCTCACGAAGCTTAATTCTACCCTGAAGACGGCTACTGCTAATGGAGTTTTCCCTATGTGTGTCCCTACGAGAGTCTCTATATCCTCTGTCCATAGAAGAGTCAGGAGCAGCATAGTCATGGCTTCCTACTGATCTCTTCTGCTTAGCCAAACGATATCTCAGATCCGATTCCTGTATGTTCTTTGATCTCTCATCTTCTGCATAAACCCTTCTGTCCAAACGATCACCTCTCTCAGATGAAACTCGACGGTGGCCCCATGCATACCTGTCTTCCCTCTGCTCATATGGATCAAAACGCTGATCACGGAATCCTTCTCTATCACCATTTGCAATTGTACTGAAATCAGGGTCATATTCTGGGTTTCCTCTCTCCTGACTTCTCCGTCCATATCGATCTTCAACATGATAATACTCAGTATCTCCAGCCTCATTATCCACAAGAACATCAAACCCAGGAGACGACTCTCTTAAGACGTCATCTGCATCCTTACCATTGTTATTATCATCAGATCCATATTTATGAAGCAACTGAGTCGGACGGCCTCCTTCAGTAAAAGAAGGAGCTCCTGCACCCTTTCTCTGCACAACAGGCTCATAGCCCGCATGTTTTGGAACGTATCTCTCTACACTTCTATTATCCCTTAGTCCAGCAGAAGCGACTCTTGGTGCAGCTGATATGTCAGTACGTGCTTTAACCACCTTTGAGAGGCTAGCATCAGGAAATTTCTTCTCCCCAGTGTTATTTTCAGTTGGCTTTTTGGAAATCTGAGGATCAGTAGCTTCTACGGGATGCTGTTTCTTATAAGCAGCAGGATTCGGCATGTGCAAGAATGAACACATATCCCCTTTCACACACATGCCTTTTTGAAAGAAGACACATGGAACCGGCTGTTTTGCAACACCAGGATTCTGCACGGTGGCATGTGATGGCTGTACAGAACCTCCTTGATTTCCCAACAATCCCTCCAAAGGCTGGGAAAAACACAAAAGCACAAACATAAGCAAACTTGATAATACATCTTCAATGTCAAAGCAGAGACTTTGTATTGAGGAAGAAAGTAAACTTACAGGATGCCTAAAGCCACATTTGGGATTCATACAATTTCCATTCAGCCAATAATAGCAATCCCTTGGGTTCATACGTGCATACTCACTGTGGCGATACTCACACTCAGGTCCCTGTTAGCAAACAAAAAGATAATATAAGAATCCCTATAGCTGATCAGATCAGACTAGCTGCAGAAATTACAAAGATGATCAGATCAGACTAGCTGCAGAAAATTACAAAGATAAACTGAGGAGCCTTAGCACTGGATCTAGTTAACAAGACACCCTAAGAAACAAGCATACTTGGATTCACGAAGTTCGAAATCACCAGATCTAATGTGAAGTACGTATTATACATAAGCTTCGACGGACACAAAACCACAAAGGAACACGAAATCGAATGAAAGAAACTTGAGATCTCAAATCCAAAACCCTAATTGAAGCAGAAACTGGATAAGAACTAAGACGAAAACACAATCAAGATCAATTATACCTTCTTGCAGGTTAAAGGAGAAGCAAGAAAGTAAACACAATCGGTGTTCCACTTCAAAGCTTCTTCCTCAGCAGATGAAACAGTCTCCGATTGCTTCTGCTTCTGCTGCTGCGGCTGTTGTTGCTGTTGCGGTTGAGTCGCAGGCGCAAACATTATTATTATTACTTGGATAAATCTCTATCCCTTTCTAGTAGATCGCAAGGTTTCAGATCAAAACCCTCTAAAGCGTGAGATTCACCGATCAGAGAGAGTCTCCGTGGAAGAAGGTGAAGAAGACGAGCCGCCACAAAGAGCGAACCAGAGAGAACCTTGCGACTCTGTGTTTGTGCCCTTTAAAAATCTAAAGCCTAAAAAGTTTTTTTTTTTTTTTCTTTGTTCCTTTTGTGATGGGTAATATCAATCAATAGATGAAGTTGAGAAGTTCGGTTTAGTATATTGTGTATCAATCAACTACTGACACGTGGTAGTATCTTACTCGTTCATTCGTTAGCCACATAAATGAACCACAGAGATTATAAACTTTCGGGTTGATACAGCGACTTTGGAATGTTGTGATTTGTGAAACAGACAATATGATAAGGTATCTAAACCGAGCTTGGACCGAGTATGAAGTATTTGTAAACCGGTTGGTAGATCAAAAATTGGTAATGAAAAGACTAATCTGCTGAAATCGAACCGAAAATTCAATCCAAATTCCATACCGAAATCAAAGCCTTGCCAATCAATTTGGTAAGGACTTTACTGAACCGAGTAATTCGATTTAAACCAAACCCTCTCTGCAAAACGAAATTTGAAGATCTACGAAGCAACTAAAAAAGATCACAAGAAGAAAGTAGTTTTAAACAGCTTTTTATTATACAAACGATAACAAAGATGAGTTCTTGAGAATTAACAACACCATCCATATTAAGGATTGGATTATATGTTATTAAGAACAAAAGCTAAAGCAAGAGAACAACAATGAAGGTACTTTGCCTGTTCTTCTGATTTGTTCAGCTTGTTTCTCCGTTTTAGCTGCCTGACGATCTTTCTTTGCTTCAGCCGCTGCTCGCTTCTCCTCTGCTTTGCGCTCGATCGCAGCTAGTTTCTTCATCAACCGGTCTTGCGCTTGTCCTTTAATCCTCTCAACTTCCACCTACAATTTCAAGAATTCCACCAATCATAACTAAAGTTTTTACCAAGTTTGTTCACAATCTTCACTTGAAACTTAAGTACGTGTGTTTAGTGTACTTCACCTCGGTTTTCTTCATCTCGGCTTCAGATTTCGCCTTCTGATGATTCTCCCATGCTTGAATCTTCATCTCTTCCCGTCTGAACCTGAAGATTAGAAAAAGTTAATTCAAGCTTAAAGTTTTAATGAAACAAGAGAACTATAAAAAACAATGCAACTTTCCGGTACCTAGCCATGTGCTTAGCCTTTTCTGCTTCCTCCCAGGCGGTAGCACGAGCTTCAGAAACACTTTTAGAAGTTTGTAGAGAAGCTTTGGTCTTCAGTGATGTGGAAGCGTCTTTGTCTTCATCCTCTTTGCTAGCCCAAGCAGCAATGTTTAATTTACCAAGTTGAGTACCCAACACCATTATCTCTCTCCTAGTTTTCATTTGAAGCTCTTTCTCTGACAGTTCCTTCTTAGTCATAGGAGAAGCTGATGCTTGTCGCCCTGGACTTGAAGGTTCAGAAGATATAGGACTTCTGATAGGCGTTGTTGCCCTGATCGGTGTCCCGTTTCTTGAAGGTTCTTGGCTAGCTATAGGAGTCATTTCGGTCCCCATGTCTCTCATCGATACAGATCTTGCTGTTGAAGGCGGTTGAGCAAACGCAGTCGCAACTGACGAGTCATGTCGACTGAGATTAACTGCAAGCAAGCAAACTTTGGATTTAGAAGACAAACAAAACATACAAACTGAATAACTCAAAGAGACAGCTAACACCACCTTCAGTAACTGATCCTACAATAGAATTCTCAACCATAAGAACCGGTTTCACATATGAATCCGCAGCTGTGTATGCATCGACTTCCCAGCTAACAAACTTGTGTCCTGTCTCCTTTCTCACTTCGCTTACATCTATCCGCTTTGTATCAGGTTCTTCAACCGCTCTTTGATCAGCAACTTCAACAATCTTCATAGAAGACTGGCGACCAAAGCTAGGCCCTTTCCTCGAACCCGGAACCTGAACCTGTCCTCCAGTCTTTGGTCGGTTAGCTGTTGGACTAGCAATCCATTTCTGAGCATCATCCCATTTAGATGGGGCCGGTTTAGAGAATGATCTAATAGGCATTCTTTGAGGAACCTTTTCCTTTTCAGACTTTTGAAACTCAAAGACAGATGATGCAGCAGGAACACTCTTAATCTCATTCACATTATCATAATCAAGACTCGGATACTCTTGAAGACCCAAACTAACAGCTCGAGCCATCCCTGAAGTAGAACAATCAGCAATCTCACTCACAACATCAACATCTTTACAATCATCTAAACCACTAGCAACTGCAACATTTGAAGACAACAAAAGCAAAGCTGAGTTAAGAAGCTAAAGAGAGACCACATACATCAAAAAGAAGCAAACTTTAGATTACCCATTAAGCAAATAGAGACAAAAGCGTTATTAAAAAGAGTATTAAGAAATGATTAAGGGGCTCCACCATAAACCCTAGGGTCATCAATATGATTAGACCCAGATCTCATTGTAGGAGGAGTAGAGTCTTCTTCTTCTTCTTCTTCTTTCTTCTTTCTATCAACACCCAGAAGAAGCATACTCCTTAACTTTCCCGGTGAAAACCCGCCGCCGCTATTAGTAGTATCCTATTAACAAAACCCATCGGAGAAAATAAGAGTTCCTTTGTATATAAACTAAAAGCAAAGATTTTTTTTTCAAATCAAAGACAGAGATGAAGAAGTGATTTTTGAAAACAACAGAGATCAAAAGAGTTAGCTATGCCAAATCTGGCTTTTGATTTCCCTAAATTTACGCAAAACCCAGTTTGGGGAAACGTGAAACCGAAGCAGGAAAAAAAAAACTCACCTGGGTCTTTCCGATTCGTTCGTAATCCATCTAGAGAGAGAAACTTAAAAATCGTAGCTTTGCTTTGTTTCACTGTCTAGTCTTAAAAACTCAAATCTCGAGACCAATAAATCCTAAAAGGGAGTGATGAAAAAAGAAGATATTGGTAGATTGTGTTATTATATCAGAGAGCATTATTTTGAAAGAGTACAGTGATAAGAGAGAGAGCTTGGAAGCTTGTGAAAGTACATACAGAGACTGATACACTGTGTCTTTCTTTACTCAAAGCTTCTCTCTTTTTAATTTTTAAGCTGACAACAATATAAGGGACATTCACAGTGATGGGGAGCCTTTTTATGTTAAGCCACTGTTGTGTTTGTACCCTCTCCCAATAGCCCCAAAAAAAAACGTTTCTATTATTGTCACTATTAAAAATTTTGTATCTTAAATCATAATTCTTCACATTCAAAATTAGTTGCTATTTGGATCGAATTGGTAAGACTGTAAGTAAAACTATTATACTGTATGTAGCTAACTAAACGTTATGTATTATTGATCAGAAGTATATATTTTAATTTGACCTCAAAGAATATAAAATCATTTCTAAAAATAAAAATGGTGGCCTCGCGACCGTAGGATGCTTGCTGTCTTTAAAGGCCCGCCCATACGCAAGGCCATACGGTCAAATGATACAGTTGACTAAGATGATTCCTATTGTATTATGACTCAGAATGCCAAGTCGGTAACTAATCACTAGGATCATGTATTGTATTTATTCGAATGGGAGATGAGCGCTATCGTTCAAGTGAATTCACTTCCAATTTCCAAGCAATTCATTCAACGTATTCACATGTGGAAATTTTGGAGAACATGTTAGTTAGATTATGAATAACTTTTTTTTTTTATTGTCAACTATTGGGCCACAGCTGACCGGTTCATTAGCCAAATCCCTATATTTGTAGAGAACGAACTTGTTCACGGGTATGATGGTACCTTTTTTTATTTTTCTTTTTGAACTAAATGTAAATTCAATCACCTCTAAGCTTAAAACTATTTTATATATGTAAATGATTTACAAAAAATAGTAAAATAGTATGCATCTATTCATTGCCCTATGTATACATTATTATAAAATTAAAAATTTAAACCATTCTTTTATAAACCCAAAACGATATATAATTTCAATGTAATTGTAAAATCTAAATCCTAACCATCTCATTTGTAAACCTAAACCGACATATAATTTAATTCTAATTGTAAAATCTAAACCCTAACTATTTCATTTGTAAACTCAAACCGACATATCATTTCGTTTTTATTGTAAATTTTAAACCCTAACCATCTCATTTGTAAACTCAAACCGACATATAATTTCATTTTAATTGTAAAATCTAAACCCTAACCACCTCATTTGTAAACCTAAACCAACATATAATTTCGTTTTAATTGTAAAATCTAAACCCTAACCACCTCATTTGTAAACCTAAACCAACATATAATTTCGTTTTAATTGTAAAATCTAAACTCTAATCACCTTATTTGTGAACCCAAACCGACAAATAATTTTATTCTAATTTTAAAAATTTAAACCAATCCAATATTTAACTTTCGTTAATTAAAAGTATACATAATTTGTTTCCTTAATTTGTTTTGCTTTTTAATTTAATTTTGATTTATTTTTTAAATTAAATATTAGATAGAACATTCTGATTGGTTGAGAGGAGAGGGGGTGAATACAAAGGTTCACCCCTAGTGGTGAACCTAAGTATTTTTCAATTTTGTGGGACAAAACAAATTTTGAATTCGGTACAATTTGACCCGTTTGGCCTAGTTATATGAACTAGAAATCTAGAATTGATTATAAATTTTAGAATTATTTCTTTAAAAAAAAATATATTGGATATGTTCTCTATAATTTATAAAGAACTTTTATTTATATTTTCCACAAAAGTCATAATATATATTCAACTAATATAACTATATTGCTATATATAGAACCTACAATTTAAGTAAACTAATTAATATATTACCTTACGTTTTTGGTCAGCATATAATTATAGTCAACCAAATAATTATGTTGCTTCATCTTATCTATGTCACAACAATATATAAGAAAGGTTGAGTAAACATTTTTAATCACAAACAAAAATATAAAAATGATTATCAATCTCTCTTTAATAAAAATGGTGGTTACTCTGCTTCTTTTTGCATTTGGCCTTGTCCAGGCTAGATACCCGACTTCCTCAACTAAATCATTTCTATCTATACCAGACAGAAGTGCAAAAACATCAGTAAACCAATATCCCGACGTGACACATTCATTTTTACCTCCAACACATCCACCACCACCACATAAAAACGTGAAGATGTCAACAAACTAATATCTAGATGTGACACATCCATTTTATCCTCCATCACACAGAAAACATCCACCACCACCACCACATAAGAACGTGAAGATGTCAGCAAACCAATATCCGAGTGTGACACATCCATTTTATCCTCCATCACACGGAAAACATCCACCATCACCACCACATAAGAACATGAAGATGTCAGCAAACCAATATATAGGTGTAACACATCCATTTTATCCTCCATCACACGAAAAACATCCACCACCACCATAAGAACATGAAGATGTCGGCAAATCAATACCCAGGTGTGACACATCCATTTTTACCTCCAACACACGGAAAACATCCACCACCACATAAGTACGTTAAGATGTCAACAAACCAATATCCAGGTGTGATACATCCATTTTTACCTCCAACACATGGAAAACATCCACCACCACCACCTAAAAATGTGAAAATGTCACCAAACTAATAATATACATATAGTTTTGTCTTTCGAGTTATAAAAGTTACACCTCATAAACATATGTTTTCTAATTAAAATAAATGTAATACATGACAATGTAAAACTTGTTTGGTATTATTGTCCATTTTCTATCATAAATCTATATTACATATATATTAATTAATAATAGAGAAGCATTCTTAAAAATTATAATGAGGTGTCATCGCCAGAGAGCTCGAAACACCATTTAGCTAATCACATTCATTAGTTAAGATTAATTACAATTCATGCCATTATATATATCTCATTAAAAAAATAAAATAAACAATTTGTTATTTTCTAAAATTAATAACGTTCACCTATTTCCTAACATACTTTTATAAACATTTCAAAATTAACATATAAAATCTAATGTCTAACTCAATTATTAAAAATAGTAGAACTTATATCTCTACATTAAAATACCAAAAAAAAATCTTTAAAATACAAAAATGATTACATTTTATTAAAATGTCTTCCATACCAAATTATATTACATAATTGTTGAATATTAAACTAAAATACCAAGAGATATTTATATATTGTTAAATACTTATATATTTCATTTTGGCTTCTACCGTTAACCATTAGAGAAACAAAAAGAACAATACGGAATGGAATAAACAATTTTTGAGAAATGAAAGGAAAAGATGCAGAGAATGTACAAAATAATAAATGATGACCAAACAATAACATCTTTAAAAATATATTAAATATTAAACAAATGAAATTTCAATAAAAATTACTAATACTACTTAGCTTTGAATGTATATAAAATGAATTTTACATTTGATTTTAAAATATATTAAACTTTATATATGTCATATTAAATATTGATAGTTAATATTAACCTACAATAAAAAAAATTTAAGAGTAATTAATATATATTGACTATTCATACAATTTTCAAATAGAGCCTTAATATTAATTTAACAAGAGCCTTAAAATCTTATCCACCACATTCAAATATATGGAAAAATGATTACCAGCTACATAATTGGTTGCCAGCTATAATTTTCTGATACAAGACATTTTTATTGATTGTATGTGTAGCCATGTGTTGGCGTATACTTCATGTAGCTGACAATCATTTTTCCCAAATATTTCACGGATAACGTAATTTTACACACAATAAATGAAAATTAAAATAACAAAAAAAAATTAGTTATATATTTGTTTTAAGCAAATGAATCTTAGATCCCAAATAATAATTTTACTCATAATAATTTTATTTGAATCGATTTATTTCGCACATATTATGGGTTATTACCTAGTATTACTTTATATGTTTTATAATTATTATTACTTTAATATTTAATTTTGATTTCACAAATTTTTTTATTATTTACAAATTAAATTTACTTTTAATTATTTTATTACTTGTATCTAGCTAGTAAAAAAAATCCATAATGATTAGTTGTTTTGTGGTAGATCAATTAAACATAAATTACCATAACTGTGTAACTTAATCATAGTATTTACTTTTGCTTTCTCACTTGATTAGGAAAAAAAAATCATCTTTTTTGTTTTTTTTTGGGTCTGTGTCAAATCTATCATGCTAGCTTGTGTTTTCTTATATCACAAAAGATGATTTTCTTTAGTGTATTTAATGCATTTTCTTTTTCAAAGTCATGTAACAATTTAATGTGTTCACTTTTACAATACATAATTATTACATGTATATATGCAATATTGGAATTAAATGATCAGATCAAAGCTAAATTAATGTTTACTTTGTACTTTATGTCTCTATATAACATTCCATCGTGTATAGACATTTTTAATTACAAACAATAATATGAAAATAGTTAGCAACCTCTCTCCAATAAAAATAATGGTTACTCTGCTTTTTCTTGCATTTGGCCTTGTCCATGCTAAATATCCAACTTTCTCAGCCGTACCAGATAGGAATGTAAAAATATCAGTAAACCAATTTCCAGGCTTTACACATCCACCACCACCACATAAGAATGTGAAGATATCAACAAATCAGTTTTCAACTGTGATATATCCAGTTTTACCTCCAAAACACCGAAAACAGCCACCACCACCACATAAAAATGTGAAGATGTCAACAAACTAATATCGATACATATATTTTTGTCTTTTGGGTCATAAAAATTACACCCAATATAATCATATGTTTTCTAATTAAAATAAATGTAATAAATGACAATATAAAAATTGTTTGGTATTATTAACTATTTTATATAATATATTTATCCTCTATATTTTAATAGTGAAGCATTTTAAAAAATTGTGATGAGGTGTTGTTGCTAGAGAACTCGACACACTGTTTAGCTAATTATCCAAATAATAATTTTATTTGAATTATGTATTCCATACATATTATGGGTTGTTACCTAATATTATTTTATATGTTTCATAATTGTTATTATAATATTTAATTTTATTTCATAAATTATTTTATTATTTACAAATTAAAATTCTTTTTTATTATTTTATTACTAGTATCTAGCTAGTAAAAAATCTATAATGATTAGTTGTTTTGTACAATTCAAAGTAAGATTAATTAACCATAAACTAGATACTAACCCGCGGAAAACCGCGGACTGAACTTTTTGTTTGATGAAATTTTTTAATAATTTATTTTGTTATTATGTTATTTATAAAGATTTGTGATTAAAAATTTGGTTTGTTTATATTAAAATTTTTATATTTTAAAAATGGTTATTGAAAACCTGTCAATAAAACATTTGCATATAATGAACTTTAGATATTATTCAATTAGATTTTTAAAATTTTAGTTGTTAATTTTTTTAAAAAAATACGAATTAGTTTAGATTCTAATAATTTTTTTTTTACTTTTCTATAATTTATTTTATTTTATGTATTCTTAATTTTTGTTTTTTAATTAATTATATATATTTATTTAATTAATTAATCTTAATTAAGTTTTTCTAATTATAATTAAATATAATTTTTTATACATTTTAAAATTAATTTATATTTATACTTCCCAATTAATATAGTAGAATTACTATAACTGTTTAGTTTAATCATAGCATTTACTTAGGCAAAATCTTTCATCTTTTTCGTTTGTTTTTTTGGGGTGTGTATCAGATTCAAATGTATCATGCCAGCTTGTGTTTTGCTCTTTATCCACATGTGCCACGTGTAGCAGCGTGTCAGTCAACATTCACCAACAACTTCAATCTCTCGACTGATTTTACCGGCTATCTCCGGTTCTCACTTTAATTTATTTTCTAGACATTTTTTTTTATTTCGTCTCTCTCACTCGTCTCCGACGTCGGCCGTTTCTTTTCCATTTTTGTTGTTTTTCCAATTTTTAATTTCGGGACAAAAAAAAACAAAAAGAAAAAAAAAAAAAGAGGTGATACGAATCGAGACTTGTCATATGTATGTGTTAGTTCAAAAACAAGATCGAGAAGGAATCTGAATCGTTTTGTTAGATGAGAATCGGCGGTATTACGTCGTCGGCGATGATGATGTCATCTTCGGATGTGGTGGAAGCGTTGAATCTCAAAGAAGCTTCGAATTGGTGGTCTGATGTAAACGAGTCTCCGATTTGGCAGGATCGTGTCTTCCATGTCCTCGCTGTTCTCTACGGAATCGTTTCCGTCGTTGCTGTGGTACGTTTTTTTTTTTTTTTTTTTTCCGTTTTCTGGGATTTTTTTGAAAATCATCGTCGCTTTTTAAGGGATTTGATTCTTCGACGGGATTGGTGTTTGTAAACAAACTAATATATTGAGTTTTGGTTAAGATTCAACTTGTGAGGATACAATTGAGAGTTCCGGAATATGGATGGACGACGCAAAAGGTCTTTCACTTTCTTAATTTCGTTGTTAATGGAGGTTGGTATTGCTACGAATTGTGTGATTTAGTATTCAGTGTGTTCTTATTGATTGATTGATTGATTTGGCTCTTCGTTTATCTCGTAGTTCGTGCTGTGGTGTTTGTCTTCAGGAGAAATGTGCAGTTCTTGCATCCAGAGGTTAATAAGTCTACATCTTGAACAAGTTACATACAGAAATGTGCAGTTTAGGTCAATAAATCTAAATTTGCAAATGTTAATCTTTGTAGATTATGCAACATATCTTGCTTGATATTCCAAGTCTTGCTTTCTTCACCACCTATGCTCTTCTCGTTCTCTTCTGGGCTGAAATTTACTATCAGGTATGAATATCTTTGTATATAGCTATGTTTCTTTTATTTATGGTATCTTTGGTTTTGATTTTTGGCCAACACTCTTTTATTGGACAGGCGCGTGCAGTATCTACTGATGGATTGAGGCCAAGCTTCTTCACAATTAATGCAGTTGTATATGTAGTTCAGGTATACATTTCCCATCCTTTTAAGAATTTTGTGAACCTCAGACTTGAAGTTTGTTTTGTTGTTGGATCTTGTGCTTACTATATTCTCATTGGATGTATTACTTCCAGATTTGTCTTTGGTTGGTTTTGTGGTGGAAGCCTGTTCGAGTTATGATCATCCTCTCTAAGATGTTCTTTGCTGGTACATAGCTTCGATCCTATGGATACACTCTTGCAAGATAATCCATTGTATCTGTCTCACCTCTCTTGGGTATAATTGCAGGTGTTTCATTGTTCGCTGCCCTTGGATTTTTACTTTATGGTGGAAGGTAAATCTGTGGCCACTTATATGTGTTCGACATTTGACATTTCCATAGTTTCTTTCAGTACCAATAGAACTGTGTTTTCACCGTTGAGGAATGAGCTCGCAAATTGTGCTCATATTGCTTGTGCTAGCAGTCACAGTCACTTGCATTCTTGTCCTACTTTGATGCCTAGCTAGACTAGATTCCCTTGGTGCTAAGCCGAGTAAATATGCATTATGCATACCATTGAAAATGATTTTATAGTATTGCATTTGTGCTTGATTTTGTGGTCCTTTTATCTTGATCTTATGGCAGGCTTTTCCTAATGTTGCAAAGGTTTCCAGTAGAATCTAAAGGGCGCAGCAAAAAGCTGCAAGAGGTGAACCGTCATAAGTATAACCAGTCAAGTCTTTACTAGTATCTGCTGCTTGACTATTTACGCCTTTTCTCTCTTATGTATGGTAGGTTGGTTACGTGACAACCATCTGTTTCACGTGTTTCCTCATCAGATGTATCATGGTAAAGACGCACACAAACACATCGTTTTGTTGATATCTATGAATCCTTATCTTCTTGGTTGGATTATCTTCTCTAATATAGACTATGATCAGTCAATTTTAGAATTAACATCTAACCAAAAAGCTTTTGTCATTAAATATGGTTTAGATGTGCTTTGCTGCTTTCGATGAGGGGGCAAACCTTGATGTGTTAGAACATCCCATCCTCAACTTCATATATTACCTGGTAAATTTCTCTCTGACCTTTAAAATCCTTTCGTCAAACCCTCTCACTTAACTTAATCATATAATATCTGATCATGAATATCAACTTTTCCGTTTGTAACCTGATCCTGGTACTTATTTACAGTTGGTGGAGATATTACCGTCTTCTCTGGTCCTCTTCATCTTGAGAAAGCTACCACCAAAACGAGGCATTACACAATACAGTCAGATTCGCTGAAAATGTAAAGACAGGACAACTAAATGATCAGATGAAGAGAAGACCGTGTTTGTTTTATGCTTTTCTGTAATCAATAGAGAGAAAAGCATTAGATACGGAATGAAATAGATGTAATGCTGATTAAGTCGTTTGGTTGATGATGGGAATGAATTCGCTTAAATTTTTGAAAACTGGGTTTTGTTCCCTTTATAAGGTCATGCTGTAAAAAAATGTTACTGGAAAAAAAAATACATGGGAGGATTGTGCAGATTTGTGTTGAAACCTACTCTACGTAATTCATTGTGGTAATCGTTTATTGAGTAGAGAATGAGAAGCAAAATGTTCTCTACGGATGTAAGATGAAAGAGGTGAAACTGATTCTTCCTAATATGTATTATTATCTGTGACATAAAAATATCTTGCATATGAGAAAGTATTACATATAAAATGTTTTAGACAAATAAACAAATAAAAAATGAAAGCAAGCACAGTTGAATACTTGAATGAATCGTATTTTTTGAGTGCTTTTAACTATATTGAAAAGAGACCCGTTTTTTTTTTTTTTTTTTTTTGAACAAAACAAAGGAGGCCCAAGGCTCTTTTAGCCAAATTATCAGCTTGGTAGTTTTGGTTCCTAGGAATAAAATTAAAAGATACAAACTCGAAATTAGCAGTGTGAGAGAAAGAACATTGTGGAGAGTCCTATGAAGTTCCTTGATCTGGATCTTTTGATTCAAAGCTTGGACCAGCAAGTGATCGATATGGACCGCAGTTAGAGTTGCTATCGTTTCGGCCATCAAAACTTAGACCAGCAATTGCGAGTCGGAAGCGATCGATATGGACCGCAGTTAGAGTTGCTATCGCTTCAGCCATCAAAAGTGAGAGTATGTAGGTTGAAGAGGTGGAACTTCGGATAGACCGTGATAGCTATATATGGTATTCCCGTTCAAAATTTAGAAGATTAAAGACAATGTATATTAATAAATGATTATTTTTAAAAAAGTTCAACAAAATTATATAATATAAAATATTAAAATAATTTAAAAATTAGTCTAAAAAATTGAAACATTTTATATTATGAAATAGAATAATTTCTCTAACATTTTATATTATGAAATACAAATATATATATATATATATATATATATATATATATATATATTATCATATTGTGAGTTTTAGTGCTCTTTTTGTTTTTCCTATGTCGTGTACTTTATTTGTCATATCATGGCTGTTTTCATGTAATGTTGAATAAAACTATAAAATCTATAAGTAGACATCTTGACTATCAAAGTAGTACTCAAATCTTTATAAAAATTATAAGAAATTAATAATGATAGGATGAATACTATATATATCAATTTTCTGTCTTTGGGGATTGGGAAATCGATAGAAAGAAAATTGGAATATGCTTAAACTTTAAACTTTTCCAATGAATCATATGTTATATTTTGACCTCACAAAGTCAAAGTCTTTGAATATTTTTGGTCCAATGAGTTGAACAGTGTTTTCACACCTATTATTATGTTAATGAAAATGGATTTTTAACAAAAATTGACTATAGTTGGCCAAAAGATATTATTATGTTGAAGGCTAAAAGGAATTTTAGCTAACAAATTTAATTAATATTTCTTTATAAAAAAAGAAGCATCCAAAAAATTAACATAATCAACAGAGAATCCACAAAGCAAATCATAGAATAAATATAAAACACAAATTTTTAATGTGTTGCAAATATAAAATGCTTGAGACAGGTTTTTTCAAGAACTCATTCATTATTTCTGAAAGACTACAAAAGATTTTTTAGTTTTCTCGGACAGTACTATATGTTCTTGTCTCGTATATTCAATGTCTGAATCTTAATCATAAAATGAGATTAAAATGAAAAATAACGAAGAAACAAATTTATTCACTGGAAACTATTTACATTGTATCCCAACCAAAAGTATGAAAACCACTCCCTACAAAATGTATCACTGTTGTCTCGGGAGATTGAGAGAGATTGTTTTTTACATTCGTCTAGACATCATCAAGCCAAGAGACTAACTGTTGAGTCGTCGGTCTCTGTTTCGGGTTTTCACTTAAACATAAACAAGCAATCTCAAGAACCCGACACATCTCTTTATCTTTCTCTCTACTATAAACTAACGGATCAAAAACCTCGCTTGCTCGATTCTCAAGCTTCATCTTAACAACCCAAGAGATCAGATCCCTACATCCTTTAGGCTTACACATGTCCACCGGTCTTTTATCCGTTAAAAGCTCAAGAAGCACGACTCCGAAACTGTATATATCACCTTTGTAAGTAGCAACCGAAGCTTGCCCGTATTCCGGAGGAATATAACCTAGTGTCCCAACCAAATCCGTACTTACATGCGTCTCGTAAGGACTCATCAGCCTAGCGAGTCCGAAGTCCGCTAAATGAGAATCGAAGTTCTCATCGAGAAGAATGTTGCTAGACTTAATATCGCGGTGTAAGATGTGAGGATCACAAGCTTCATGCAAGTAAAGTAACCCTTTCGCAGCGCCTTGAGCGATCTTAAGCCGAGTTCTCCAATTCAATAAAGCTGGACCGTCGTTACGCTCGTGTAGCCAATAGTCTAAGCTTCCGTTTTCCATATAAGAATAGATAAGAAGCCTGTCGTTGTTGTAGAAACAGAACCCTTTAAGTAGAACAAGGTTCGGATGTTGTGCTCTCGAGAGTGTTTCAACTTCTGCTTCGAACTCTCTTTCGATTTGACCGCAGTCTCCAGATAACTTCTTGATTGCAACTTTTTTCCCATCTGGTAACGTCGCTTTGTAAACCATACCGAACCCTCCACAGCCGATGATGTTAGCTTGATCAAAACTGTTCGTTGAGTCCAAAAGATCATCATAGGAGAGCTCTTTATCATTGTTCTGAAACAAAACCACAAGCTTAGATCCCATCTCTCCGTGTTCTTTACGAGTCATGCTCTCTGACTCTTCTATCTCCGGATCAACTTCTCCTGACCGTCTACGAGAACGCAACACAATCAACAAGAGAAGAGTGAGAAGAAAAACAGAACCAAGCGCGATCCCAACCGCCATCCCAATATCAGCTCCTTTGCTTCTCCCTGACCGTTTGATCAATGGTCTCTCAGAACTACGATCCATTGTACTACCTCCAGAACAGGGGAGCCTATGTTCCCCGCATAGATCATTACTCTCAAAGCTCGAGTTTGGAAACGTCTGAAACTGACCACCAGAAGGGATTACCCCGGAGAGATTGTTATAAGCAACACTAAACTTGGAGAGAAACGAGAGTCTTTGCAGAGAAGCAGGGATGGATCCTGTAAGATGGTTGTTAGAGAGATCAAGAGCTTCCAAGCTAGTCATACCCGAAAGAGAGCTAGGAATAGATCCTGATAACTCATTCCACTTGAGATCAAACACATGCAGCTTCTTCAGATTACCAAACTCCTCCCAAATAGGCCCAGAGAGATTGTTATGAGCTAACTCAATCGTTGGCGGGAACCCGAATATCTGATTGTACTGCAACGCCCTCGCGCTCTCGTTCCTTTTCATGAAAAACGGGAAATCTGGAGATGGTTCATTGAACGAGATGTTTCTGCTAGTGAGACTCGGCAATGTAGTTAAGCTCCTAGGGATCTCTCCAGTAAACGAGTTGTTAGATAAATCCAAGTAGAACAGATCTTTGAAATCACCAATCCAGCTAGGGATAGCTCCAGTTAAACGGTTCCAAGAAAGATCCAACAACTGAAGATCATAACTCGAGCTTAACCAACTCGGCATTGAACCAGTAAGCCTGCAGTTAGCAACAACAAGCACCTTAAGCTTCTCGAAATGAAGAAGACTCGTTGCGTCAGGCAAAGCCTCTCCATGAAAGTTCAATGTAAGAACAAGAGTCGTCAAGTTCTTGCAATGCTGAAGTATCTCAAGCGCTGAAGAGATATTAACCAAACTCGAGTTCGATAACGAGAAGTAATCTAAGCTCTGGAAGTTCTTGAAACTCTCTGGGACTTGTCCATGGAAAGCGTTTCGAGCGAGGTTCACGTTCTTTAACCGCTTGCAACCAGGAAGATTCTCAGGTAACGAACCATTGAATCTATTAGTACCCAAATCAAGAGAGTTCAAAGCACTCATCGCTGTGCAATTCAACAGCAAAGGACCCGTTAACGTGTTGTTCCTCAGGTTAAGAAGATTCAAACTTGGTGAATTCGCCAACGATTTAGGGATTCCTCCGGTGAACTTATTGGTCTGACCTAAGAAAAACTTTAACTGAGGCATTCGATAGAAGACATCAGGGATCTCACCGGAAAACAAATTCAAAGAAACATCAAGACGGACGAGACCAGTGAGATTACCAATACTAGGACTCAATGGTCCAGAGAGACGATTCTCTTGAATCCCTAAAAGATTCAAACTTTGGAGACGGAACAGATCCTCAGGGATAGTACCGGTGAGGTTGTTCATACCAAGACAGAGATGCTCAAGGAGAAGGCATTTCCCAAACCCGGGAGTGAATTCTCCGGCGAAGTAGTTCACGGCGAGCTTCACAACCTTGATTTGAGTAGAGTTGTGGCAGATATGAGAAGGAACCGAGCCGTTGAACCCATTGGACGAAAGATTAAGACTTTGCAGAGCCGGGAGATTTATACTTGTTGGGATTTCGCCGGAGAGATCGTTAGAGCTCAAATCAAGAGTCTGTAGATTCGCCAAGTTGAATAACGAAACAGGGATCGAGTCGTTGATGAAGTTGAGAGAGAGATTAAGAACCCTAATCTCATCAAGCTTCCCGAGAGATTCAGACAGCTTCCCGGAAAGCTTTTTGTTGCCGAGCTCAAGTTTAGTAACCCTTGTGATGTTTGTAGAGGTTGAATTGCAGGTGACTCCGGTCCAGTTACAGCAATCAGTAGAAGAAGAAGGATTGATCCAACCATCTGGTTTTGGTTCGAGATTGGCTATGAAGCCACGCAAGGCATCGAGGTCACGTTGATGGCACGTGAAGGTGGTGGTCTGAGATTCCGAGGAGGAACAGAAGAAGCATAGTAGCTCTGTGAGGAAGATGACGATCACACACAAACGATGAACACGCATTTCAAGAACAGAGGAAAGAAGAAGAAGAAGATGATATTTTTTTAAAAGAAAAGTTAAAAAAGGAAAGAACTTTGAGAAGAATGATGAAGCAGTAGAGAGAATCAAGATTTCTATAAAAACCCTTGAGAAATCTGATGAGAGGATACGAGATGGGTTCTTTCCATTTCAGATGATCATCAATGAAGATGAAGCAAGAAAGAGAGAGAGAGAGAGAGAGAGAGAGAGAGAGAGAGAGAGAGAGAAGAGAGAGAAAAATGGCGACTTTTGACTTCAACACGCTACAGCAAGTAGTGGGTGTTTAAATGCAGGCAAAGTTCTAGAGAGAGAGAGATAAAGTAGAAGAGTTGTGTTTGGTCTTTTTTCTCTGTTAATCGAAAACAGTAAAAATAAAAGTAAGTCTTTAAAAATTAAAGGAAGAAGAAGAAGCTGTGAATACATAAATATTCTAATGACGGTCAATGAATATTAATCTAAGCATTGTTTAAGTTTTAATACTTGTGTTTATATTTGCCCGTTATGGAAATTTTGTTAGAAGATCCGTTATTGGTAATAACATTTCCGTGTTTTCTCAAATATAATCGAGTGCGTTTAGAAAATATATGAAGTCCAAATCAATAATTTTGACTTAAGAAAGTCTTTCTCTATTTTTGTTTTTTTTGTTTTTTTGCTTAATCATACTTTGAATAATAAGTTTGTCTAGCCTTGGTCTTCAAGGAATAGACAGAGGAAAATTTGGAACGATTAATGAATAATGAAAACGATCGAACGTTGAAAAACAATGCAAAGAAGGGAAGGGACCGGTTAGGTCAGCTTAAGGATTTAAAGATGAGGACAAGAGGAAGAGAGAAGTCAAAGCACGGACGTTGACACCTTTGCATCTCTCTTCTCAACTACAATTTTTTTTTTTCTTTTTGGTTCCATTAATTATATAGTTTCTTTCTTTGTGCAAGTTGATAGATAATGAATGAAAATAGACCTACAAGATATTCTTTAGTTTCCGATTAAAGCTTCGGCAAAAAAAATCATAGATTTTGCATATTACATGATATACTCCAAAGAGGAAAGTTATCGACCTAATTGTTGTTATTTGTTGGTTAAGGAGTTTTATCGACCTCTTACTTCTCACTCTAGCACACTGATTATGTTAACATACATGCACCATTTCATGTCCGAGTCAATACGTTATATTTCCAATAAAGATTTTTACCCCGGCCATATATGAGTGATATCAATTTAGTATGACCGAGGAATAGTTTTGTGATTTTTTTTAGTAGTATATCATTATGCAATAGTTTATTAATTATATTGTGTGTGAATTGTAAAGATTAAAAATCAAACGCCATTGTGCAAAAATATATATATATATATATATATTAATTTTATACATAAATTTTGGATATATATATATATATATATATTTTTAAATGGTTAATAACAACATTGTTCAAATATTTTTATTCAAAGTTTCATATGTATTTTAAAAAGAGTCACTAACAACATCAATTTCATCGTTCAAATATTATAGCGACTATTATGCAAAAAAATGTAATAACATATTTTATACACAATTCATACATTTCAAGAATTGGTCATTAAAAGCATCAATTTCATTGTTCAAAGATGATATTTTGTCGTTGATAGACTTTTTCTTTTAATAGCGACAAATTTAGGAAGCGTTACTGCTACATTTATGTGTACCGTTAACTAAATTTTTTGTCCTTAGAATCTGTCACTAATTAATTTGAAAGAATGGAGAAAAGAAACTTACGTCTGTCAGCGTGAAAAAATGGATTCTCTTTTAGTTATATATATGTTACTATTTATTTTATATGTAGAAACTAATAGCTTGAATTTCGTTTGATTGTTTGAAAAGAAAAAGAAAAAGAAGACAAAACAAAACCAAAAAGTCTCACAATTTCTGCCATGATTCATTGCTTAAAGAAAAATAGGTTGTTTACACAACTTTCTTTGATGTTTTACTTGATTTATAAGTAATTGAGGGCAATGTAGATGAATGGTGGAATAAACATAGACATAAAAGACTATATTGCATAATAACAACATTAATTTTATTGTTCAAAGATTGTATTTTGTCGTTAATAGATTTTTTCTTTTAATAGCGACAAATTAAGGATGCGTTTGTGCTGCTTTTACGTGTAAAGCTAACACAATTTTTGTCATTAGAATCTGTCACTAATTAATTTGATAGAATCGAGAAAAGAAAGTAACACTTGTTAGTTTGAAAGATTCTCTCATAGTTATTTGTACGTTATGTTATGATTTAGTTTATATTTATAAAATAATAGCTTGATTTTCATTGCATTCTACAAAGAAAAAAAAATATATAGCTTGTCATTTTGATAAAACAAAACCAAAAAGTCTTGGATTTTTTGCCATGACTTATTTCTTAAAGAAAAATAGGCTGTTTACACAACTTTCTTTGGTGTTTTACTTGATTTATAAGTAATTGAAGGCAATGTAGGTGAATGGTGGAATGAACACAGACATAAAAGACTATATTGCATAATAAACTAATTAGCCTACATTCAAAGTTGGTTTACCATATAAGAAAACACTTATATAGTTTTCCTAGTGTGTGCATGATCTTTTCATAAAGAGATTAAATATTGTTTTACGTAGAAAGTTAAGATACGATTCCATGTTAATAATAAAATATTAAGGTCGATATCTATATTAATGAAGGAGACAGTCAAAGCATGTGACATCGACTATTCAACATCTACAAATAATCTTCAATTCCATGTGGCTCTTAATGGCTTCCATATAATCGTTAGTCTTCCATTCTGCAATAATGTTTTTTCTTTTCTTTCCGAAATTTGACTTAAGTGGTTTAATAATTTATTTATAGCTGATTTTGATATCATATTACAAATATAATGAGTTTGAAAAGTATTTAAAATATCATAGAAAACCTTGGTTAACCATATTACTGAACTCATTATTATTATTATTATTATTTTTGGATAAGAATGTAAATATCATTTCAAATAATTAAAAGTTTATATGAACATCACTCTTGCTTTGTCACAATTCCAGAGTCTTCTAATAACAAAAAACCCAAGATTGAGAATCAAAGCCCATAATGTTGTTTCTTTTTTTTTTTATTTTTTTTATGAATAAATAATTTTGTGTCTTTCTTAAAGGCCTTCGAAGTTAGATTAGATTTTTATGAACCCACATTTACTTGCTTTTGGGTTTTATATTCTTCACATCACAGAAAGTATTTTTGGGTTTTGCTTTTGAGATCAGTTAGCTTCACCGAACTATATCTTTTTCAGGCCTGATCTTGAAGTGTGAAGATAGTGGTTAAGAGATTGCTAGATTACAAGTTTCAGAATTATAATGAATCTAGGAGTTTCAGAAACTGTAATGAATTTTGGTAGATTGGAAAGTAAAACTGGTGATTGATTTATATGAGTTTTGTTTATTGATGATACTTTTTATAAAATTATGATACTTAAATTTAAATATGCAACCAAATCCGTTAAACTAGCCACGAATACATATAGTGCGTGCTTCTGTTAAAGTTTATATGAACATTTTGTCACATATAATGTGTACATCAGTTAAAGAATGTGTTTTGGCAAAATTTAAGAAAATTTGAAATTGTGAACTACAAAAATAATAACCAGTGCGACGCAGAGCAGAACAGAGCGGAAACAAAGGTCTATCTCGTGGCGAATGTGTGAATCGTGGACACATGTTGCAGCTATCATAAGACTTAAAAAAAAGAGTTGTATATATTGAGCTTTGAAGTGTAGAATGAAGACTCAAAAATATGGGAGACATAAGAATTATGAACCATCTTACTTGTTGCTATTCAGATGTTAATTCACAAGAGAGACAATTCTCAAATCAAGAACTCCAGACACTCAAAGAGACATTTAAAAGACACAAAGTTCTTAGATCAAATCAGTTTCTTCTTTCAGGCCTTAACTCAAATCCCTGAATAATCAAACCACTCTTCCAATGTCCATTCTCAGTCTCCATCATACTAATCTCAATCTCATCACTGTCTTCATCACAACCTCCATCGCTGATGTAAAACTTCCCAAGCTCCACTTCACTCCATCCATCTCCTCTCTCCTTCGGCTCCTCCACATTCCTCCTATCACTCTTCCTCACTCCTTCATCTTCTTCTTCTTCCTCTTCTTCATGTTCTCTCCAAGCCCCCCGCATCCACGGCCGCCTCATTCTAAACGCTCTAGAAACCATCGCGTACGAAATCCCCGAGTAACCAACAAAATCGCTGCTTGAATCCTCCGCCCCGCCGGATTCAAGAAACACTGATCTCTTGGTAGCTTCTTTGCCCACAAAACCAACTCCAGCTTCCACAGGTACAGAATCAAACCCGTATGATCTATTATATGCCCTCTTGAACACTACGTAAACCGAGTAATGTGTCCCTTTCGATAACATTCCACACCTTATCTTCCCACGAACCTCAAACCAACACACATTACGCAACTCAGCCACTTTCTCAAACCTGAAAAATTCAAATCTAAGTAAACAAACTTTGCAATAGCACAATTTCAAAAACAGAGGAAAACAAAAAGATAAGAACTTTTTACTTAGATTCAGGAACTGTAATCCATTGCCAATAAGCAGAAGAATCTCCCCAAATGATCTTCAAATCCATAGCTGATAACATATAACACTTCTTCCCACTAGCTTTGTCCAACCAAAAGCTCTGATTTTTATCCCCAAAAACAAACAAAATCAGACATTTAGACAACAGAATCATAAAATTCAAAGGAAACAAAGCAAAACCCTGATTCCAAATTCCCGAATCGGATTCAAATTCGTTACCTTTTTGCCATCTTCAATCAAAACAGAATCATCAGCGAGAGATAAAAAGATCTCTTTTTTCGACAAATGATTCGCCGATCGAGGAACAACAAGTGACGAGTGCTCCGTCGGAAGAAACACCTCCCAAACCAAATCAGACTGAGCCGCCGATTTCACAGTTTTCGAAACCGAAGCCACAACGCAAGCATCTCGTGGACTAGTGTGTGAAATCACCATCGAGATACAATCTTCCGGCAATGTATCGAATCGTGTCGTCACAGCGATCTCTTCGCTCCGGCTACTACTACTCCCTCCTCCTCCTCCGCCGTGAATTTGCTCCATAGTGTTCTTTTAGGAATCTGAATTTAGGAATCTGCGAAGTGGATATTTATGAAACGGTGTGATGATGTGTTGTGAGCGTGTTAATGAAATGGATATTTATATCGGTAGGCTCGTGATTCGCGAAAGACTTAGAGGTTAAGATTTTAATATGAGTTTACGATAACACCCTTGTAAGTAAGTGTTAACGTCTTCATAATAGAATCTCAAAAGTTTTTTTTTTTTTTTTTGAGAAAAGATTTGGTCTTTATGAAATCAGGCAAAGCAAGTGACTTTGTAACGTGTTTAACTTACCTATGAAGTCTTTCTTTATTACTCAACGAGTTTATGACGAAGAGATATGTTTAGAATTAATCCCCAAAGCCAAAATCTTTATCAAGATTCATGTAAGTAAGGTTTTTATTCATGTGTCATTCTATTTCTAGCTAAGTCTGTAAAAGCATTGTGGATGACTGGATGATAAGAAGATAATAAAAATACAAACTGTTTCATGTGATGATGCATTGAGAATGATGAAATAATAAGATAAATTACTTCTAGCCAAGTGTCATGAATAAAAATCCAAAATAAAAGATAAGTTACTTCTCTTACTCCTCCTTACTAAGTAAACAAAGCATACAAAAGCATTGAGAATGATGAAAAAATAAAGACAAGTCTCTATAGAAGTTTATGCATTTGAGAGTGATGAAATATATATCATACATAATCAAAAACCCAAGTTCACACACATTACAAATCCAAAACGTTAAGAAGTTAGTCATGGTACAATACAACAAAGTGTTTCATCACTTGCTTAGATATATAAGTGAAGCAAACAAACATAAACCGGAATGGCTTTGGTTCTTACTTTTAAGGGGTTTTTTTTAATTTGCAGGGCGGAATTCGATTCCTTGAATGATCAAACCTCGTTTCCAATACGGTGACTTGATCTCAATAACACTCAACTCAACTTCATCACAACTTGCTTCGTTGAAGAATTCACCTAGCTCAGCTTCCATCCACCCATCCTCTCTTTCCTCCGGTTTCGTTACATCTCCCGTTTCTCTTTCTCCCCTACGAGCCCGAGGTCCAACAAAATATATGAATCTTTTAGAAGTTTCTTGTCCCACCAAACCAAGTCCAACTTCTACCGGCAAATGCCCTAATCGAGGACATCCGTCTTTTGTCTTGAAGACAATGTAAGCCGAGTAACGAGTTCCAGGAGATAGCACACGAGTGCTTGTCTTGCCACGAACCTCAAACCAACATACATCAAGAAGCTCTGCTATTTTATCAAATCTACATCACAACAATATATTGTGTTAACATCATCATCATCATCATCATCTCATCATTGCCAATTCTGAGAGGACTAGTACAATCAAAGGGGCAAAAAAGGGAGTTACCTAGCTTCAGGGATTGAAATCCATTGCCAATACTGAGGACTACTTCCCCATGTGATCCAAAGTTCCTTTGAAGATAACATGATACACCTTTTCCCACTAGCTTTTTCTAACCAAAAGCTCTTTGGTTTTTGGAAAAGATAATTAAAAAAAAAAAAAGATTTAGAAATTCACATCTACACCAAAATGTTCCATCGTATCAAGAATATTATGAAATAAGGTTTTCAATCAAATCCTTTTTCCATAATTTACCTAACAGAACCCAATCATTCAACACATGAAGTTCAATTTGAACCCTAGACAGTTCTATAACCTATGCTTAGAATTAGATACATCTGACAATATATAAATTAAATATACCTTTCTGCCATCTTCGATTAGAACAGGATTGTGGCAGAGAGCGAGATAAAGCTCCTTCTTCGATGCAAAAACTGGCGATGGAGGAATCAGAGAGGAATAATCCGGCGGAAGAAACTTCTCCCATACGTTATCGGAGTTAGCAGCCGATTCAAAGGTTTTCGAAACCGACGCAGCGACGCACGCGTCTCGTGGACTTGTGAAAGAGATTATGTTAGAGATGCAATCCTCCGGCAAGCCATCAAAAGGTGATGGCCCTGGACCAACGATCTCTCCACCTGTATGATTTTGCCCCATCATCGATGATCGATCTGTGTCTTTGATCAAAACTCGACTGTGTTTATAGATTCCTCGTGAGTTCTGTCTGACTCTTTCAAAAACTCGCCTCTGTTGTCTTAAAAGGAAGAATATGGGTGCAAATGGTTGCAAGGTTGAAGAGATTGAATAAGTTGAAAAAAATTATTCAACCAATTTTCACCATTTGCATTGTAAAGGTTGAAGATGTTGGAAAAAATTATTCAGCTCGTTCAACTTAAAAAGTTGAAAAAATAAACTAATCCTACAACAAAAATATTCAACTTGTTCAACCACTATTTTGGAGATGAATAAATTGAATATTATTTAACCCAATTTTGTTCAACCCATTTTTTCAATTTTAAATAACTATTTGCACCCTATGATTCGTGTAAAGGTAATGTCGTGTCGTGCGCAGATATTTTGCAAAAAGTTACCCTTTTCGCTTCATGGTTTAATGTTGGTTAGTTGGTTTTGCTCAGTGGTGGTTATGAAAAATTATACACTAATTAACCAATTGAACCGACTATGATAGATTTTATCATTTTAATCATTTTAAGGCTTGGTAAAAAAATAGCAAAGGTAAAAGTGATTTTATGATTAAAATGTTCTTTTTAATATGGAGATTTCCAAAACGCCATTTATTCAAAAATACATTTTCTCTCGAAAGTTTATTAAATATTATTTGATTCAGATATGACACCACTAATTTGGTGTTTTGTTTTACATCATTGGAACAAAATTAAGCTGTTAAAAATTTATTAATTTATCAGTTCCAATAAATTAAACTGTTATAAATAATTTTTTTGACATACTATTTTTTATATGTATGATAGTCAAAATATAAATTTTGAATAAATACATGATTCATCAACCTTATTAGTAGTTATCATATTACGCTAAAAAGTAGGAAAAGAAGATTCAACAACAATTCTATTTTCAATCCATTAACTCAAGTAATAAACCAAATCCATTAGAGAAATCTTTGTGTCAAACATATTTTTCTGGTTTTTTTCATCTATTTATATGAAAATTTGGATCATTATTCTTCTATATATTTAAGATATAGATAACTAAATACATATTTGTTTTACTTCTAATATGTTGAATTAATATTGGTTAATTATCAAAATTTGAGTCTAATTTTTTTCTTTAACTCTTTCAAGAATGTCACAACCACTATTAAAGATGTTCATTTTTTACCTGTAAATTAGATTATTTTAAAATTTTTTTTTATGTTATTCGTATTTTAACTATTAGTATATATGCACTTAATGGTTTTTTTTCGGCTTTTCAATGAATGGAACATATATTTTTATTAACTATTCGAATATATATATATTTGTTGTTAAATTAGTTTCGACTTATGTAATTAAGATGTTTACTTTAGATTTTTTTTTTTATATTTGTCTTATTTAAATATTATGTTTGAATTATATATCTCTCACAATGCAGTTATCATGCAAGGTGTGACATTTGTCGCTTTTCTTGTGAACATTCTTGTCAGAATACAAATGTCATAGTTCCAATATATAGTCTTACTCGTCAAAGAACTTAGAGATGAGTTTTTTCGTCAAGAAAATATTTTGTTTTCTCTAATTTAGATAAATTTCTTTCTCGTAAGGTTGTTTATACTTACACATTTTATTGGTTGCTATATGCTTTTCTTATTGTTGATGATCATCTGGTTTTGTGATAGATCAAGTTGGTGAAGATTCTAATCGAGAATGGTGAGAATAATGGTAAAAATAATGATTTGTACTAGCGCATTGCTCCTTATTCTGATAAAAAACAATAGCTTTTTTTCAGATCATTTTTTTTTTATCCTCATCTTTTCTTCTTCTTTGTCTTAATTTTGCCTTAATGTAGGAGGTTGGAAATTGACAAAATATTTTTGAAACAATTTGTTTAATTAATTTATTGACCAATGTCCAAGATATCTTGCTTAATTAGAAAAATGCTTTTATCTACTAAACAATAATTTATTGGTACTAGAAAATAATATTTTTATGTAGCTTAAGATTATTGCGTTGTAAATAGTCAGCTATTTTTCAGTAATTTTATATTTTGTTGTACATTTGAGGTACAAATAAAGCCTATTGTTTTACTCCGTAATCGTATTATATTAATTAGGAAGTACAAATATAAAACCAACCTTAAAATGTGTAAAAAATTACATTTAATTGTCATTAGAAAAACTTAATTACAATTAAATAAATATTTCTAATTAAAAAAACGAAAATAGGGGAACATCAAACAAAATAAATTCTAGAAAAGAAAAAAAAAATCTGTTAGAGTCGCTTGCAAAACTAGACCCCTAACTTGAGTCAACTGCAAAACTGACTATCTTTTTTTCTCTCTCCAACATTTGCCACTTTCTCCCAATTAAATCCTTATGTATTCGTTGTATTCACAAAAATGTCATTATTTCTAATTTATTTGAATTTCTTGCGAAAATGTTTATTACATTCATATCCTCATCTTCTTCTTTTATTTACGGTTGTGTCACCGCCATCAATTTTCCAACAACCATGAACAACCAAATTTGAAGCTCTTAAAGCTTCAACAACCTGAATTTGTAAGCTTAAATAACATCCAATGCTATGAGAACTTCATTTTCTTCCATTTCCTCTCCATTTTAATCCAAGAAAATTTGAAAGTGCATTCATCTTGTTATATGTCATGATTCTTGGATAGTGATTAAATTGGTGTTGGGTTTCTTCCTCGGTGCTTGACATTGCGAAACAACCACCGATAAGGTTATTTTCCGGTAGATTTCGTGATTTTCTTTGTTTTTTTTTGCGAAATTAGACTTCATTTGTTAGTCTAACCGTCATAATATCATGTAAAGTCTACTATGTGGTCAATTTTGCAATTAAAAATTTATCGAGTTTCGAGCCTATAGACTGAAATTTCAGTTTTCTTAATTTCATTTGAAAACAAAAAAATATGGTTGAGACTGCATTATAACCTTTCTGTTGGATATTGCGTTTGCAGTCTACTAAGGAGTATTTTTGCAATTGATCAAATTCTTGACTTTTTAGTTATGACTGTCGGACGAAGTCTTCTTCCGATAATAAAAGAGTAGACTTCTATAGTGGCTATTTTTGGATTTGACCAAAATATAAAAACATTGAATTTAATATTATTGATATAAAATTAATTAGTTGACTCCAAAAGAAGTCTACTAGTTAAAAAAATTAAAATGTTGGTCAACTCCAAAAATGACCACGGCAGATTGCAAACGAAGTCAACATTCCTGGAGACTTCGTACGTAGTCCACTTGGCGAAAGTCAAACTTGGTCAATTGCAAAACTAACCACAACGAAGTTTACTTTTTTTAGTTGACGGATAGATGAAGTCTACTTGTCAGCTAGAAGTCTACTACCAAGTCAATGGTTTGGTCAATTGCAAAAATAACCAGAGTTGACTGTAATCGAAGTTAACTTGTTGAAACTTCCTAAGAAGTCTACTCTGTTCTATGTTTTTAATTGCAAAACTGACCAAAAAATTAACAAAGGAAGATAACAAAAGAAGTCAACTATCCTAGTAGACTTCATCCGGTGTCTGCTTTATTAAATTGTAATTGCAAACATAGACCACACAAAATAGACTTCAAGGGAAGTATCTTCATAGAGGCTAGTTTATGTCTACAAGGTTGATATTAACATGAAGTCTTCATAATTTGAAAACCAATTTATTGCAAATTGGTGAATAATTTTAAAGATTTTCTTGTTGTATTCTTTGATATATGATATGTATTTGCCTCTGTATGTTTTTGAAATGATAATATATTATACATATGGAAAAATCAAGTTTTTGGTTTTCTTAGGCAGTTAGGTCATTAACTTAGACTTATTTTGGAAGTCAACGTGTGGGAGTTCTGTGTGAAGTCTGTATAATTGAAAAAGTCTTTAATTGAAAATATAAAAAGAACTTTTTTGATTTTTTAGTTCGAAGATGAAGCGGCGGGGTTGAAGAATACAGAGTTCGGCGAGATATGGTACAAATTATAATAATTATAATAATCCTGGTTTTAGAAAACCAATTTCGGTTTATTTGTAATGATTATGTCGACGACTTCTCTGGCAGACTTCTGCATGGGAAACTGAACCATCTGCAAATCAATCAAATCAATTTAATATTTGTAATGATTATGCTGAAGACTTATCTAAAAGACTTCTTCTAAGAATATAGAATTCTACAATTATAAGTATGAAATGAAGTGATATATAAATTTTTTAAGAATTACCCAACTGTGAATGATATCAGTCTCCAACACTACAATTAAGGGTATTCTTAGCTATTAGTTGTTACACTAAATCTTATTGAAATTATAAATTTCTATGATTTTTTTTTTCAGTTTTTGGATAATTTGACAAATTAGAAGAGAAATCTGACTTTATAAAAATGTCGACGACTTCTCTGGTAGACTCTGCACGAGAAACTGAACCGTCTCCAAATCAATCAAATCAATTTAATATTTGTAATGATTATGCTGAAGACTTATCCGAAAGACTTCTTCTAAGAATATAGAATTCTACAATTATAAGTATGAAATGAAGTGATATATAAACTTTTTAAGAATTACCCAACTGTGAATGATTTCAGTCTCCAACACTACAATGAAGGGTATTCTTAACTATTAGTTGTTACACTAAACCTTATTGAAATTACAAATTTCTAGGATTTTTTTTTCAGTTTTTGGATAATTTGACAAATTAGAAGAGAAACCTGCCATAATTTTATAAAAATTATATTTTTTATTATGTCGACGACTTCTCTGGTAGACTTCTGCACGAGAAACTGAACCGTCAGCAAATCAATCAAATCAATTTAATATTTGTAATGATTATGCTGAAGACTTATCTAGAAAACTTCTTCCTGGGAAACCGTACTTTAAACTACAAATCTCAAATTTTTAATTAAAAAATACAAAAATAATTTATAATAATAATTAAATTAATAAAAAAATAAAAAAAATCAAAATCTCAATTATTTACAAACATATTCTGGGTAATTCTCTTCCACTGTCACTGCTCCACCGCCCCATCTTCTGTTTAATCTTCTCCTCCGGCTGTAAAATTCTCGGTCTCCACCATTTCTTGTTTAATCTTCTCCTCTGCCTGTAAAATTAAAGACAAGAACAAGCTTTGGTAAAAAATCTGACTTCAAGCAATTAAATCATAAAAATCCAAATAAAAGTTGAGATCAAACTCGAAAAAGAAAGAACTAAACTTTTTCCAACAGATTACCCAATAACAATTCTCAGATCCAAATAAGAAAACCATGTAGAACCCAAATTCAACCAACATAAAACTAAAAACCTAGATTTGGTAGGTAGATATGAAAACAAAACCTTTGGGATTAGATTTGAATATGAATGAAGGTAAGATCTGGAGGGAGATTCGTAGAGTCACATTTGCATAACTTCTTCAACAAAAAACAAGAGAGAAAAAAGAGGATAGATTGGAGTTTTCATATTTATCTTTGTAACTACTAAATATTTTGTGGGTATATGTAGCTGAATTTTTGAGAGCAACAATATTGAAAATTTTGAGAGAGAAATTTTGGAGAGAGAGAGATCACATAAAAAATTAGGGTTGACTTAGAGAGAGAAGTATATATATGGTTAAATTAAATTATCCGGTTAGGTTAAAATCAAAGAATCAGTACGTAGCTATCGGTTTGGTTAAATTATCGGTGAAATTAAAATAATATAATATTAATAGTTGATGGCATAACAAAGTCAACCACCAATAATCTGTAGAGAAATCTACTTAAGCAAACCCTAAATCAAATAATTTTTGCCTAATCAACCTTTTCTTGTTAAATTTATTTTACACGTTAGTTATATCTTTTTACTTACTTTACAACTATATCAAAGATTTCACAAAGGTTTAAATAATTTTATTCATTACATGCAAATGTTTTATTGACATGTTTTCAATAAACATTTTTAAAATACAAAAATTATAATATAAGCAACAAATTATTAATCACAAACCATTATAAATAACATAATAACAAAATAAATTATTATACATTTTCATCAAAAAAAAAAGTTCAGTCCGCGGTTTTCCGCGGGAGAGTACCTAATAACCAATTATATTCAGTGACAAAAACAGAAATTGAAGCTGTTTGTGACAGCTTAAAAAACGTTGGGCATTAACATTATAACTTAGAAGATATCTAAGTTGAAATAAAAATTAGACATGGCTAATGATAAACCAATTTTCTGTTTTATTTTCTCACGTTTAGACATTACCATAATTTATATGGTCATGGTCAGAGATTTATTGTTCCTCGATTTGATTTAGTTAATATTTTTCACCATTCAACATTAGTATCAAATAAATTCAGAAAACGAATCTGCCGGAAAAATGTAAACTTTATTGACTGGATCATATGATTATTTTGCCATTCAAGTAAATATTAAAGAGAAAAAGAAGCATTCATTATATAGAAAATACGTATCTAATGAATGACATAATGTCCACCAAAACTATTTAATTTTTTTTTGAAAAACAGTAAATGAATAAATGATAGTTATAATATTGAACACATAACTTATGTTAATTCGTTTTCTCTATCAGAAATGGTTTGTAAAGTGTCGAAACGAGGCATATATTTTATATCCGTGACCGTAAGTGATGATCTTTGCTGGTTAAAGACTTATTGTCATACTCCGATCATAGCCTTTTAATATATCGTCTTCAAAGATTCTGAAAAAAAATTCAAAAAAAAGTTTGCCTTTATCTAATCACTCAAAGCAAGTAATTAAGTACCTTTTGTTTCGTGTTTATCTTACTTGTGAAGTCTTTGAACCAGAGAAAATTATATAATCAAACTTTTAGTCAGGAAAAGTCAACAATATATAAATTGATGAATCTTTGTTAAGATCTGTGTCATGTCTACAAAATTTATACTTTTTTTATTCGATTTCTGTTGTTCTCGGCTAAGTAAAGTGTACAAAAGCATTGTAGATGATATAAGAAAATAAAGTACAATTTCTTTTGTTGAGTTTGTACATGTGAGAAAGATAACAACAGAATACACAAACGAGCATTTAATACTTTGTGCTACAATACAGCAAAGCTTTTCACTAGCTTTAGAAGCATACAAACATAAACCGGAATCAATCATGGAAACCGGGTATTACTTTACCGGATTTTGGTAGGGCGGAACTCTATCCCCTGAATGATCAAACCGCGCTTCCAATAAGGAGTCTTAGTCTCAAGAACACTTGTTGCAATGTCATCAATACCTGATGCATTGAAGAATTCACCAAGCTCAGCTTCCATCCATCCATCATTTCTCATTTTTGGTTTCGTTACATCTCTCGTTTCTCTGTCTCTCCTTCGATCCGGAGGCGGCCCAACAAAGTATATGAATCTTTGAGAAGATTCTTGTCCCACTAATCCAACTGTAGCTTCTGCTGGCACATCCCCCAGATTAGGGCATCTATCCTTTGTCTTAAACACAATGTAAGCCGAGTAACGAGTTCCAGGAGATAGGTATTTAGTACTCATGCCCCCTCGGACTTCAAACCAACACACATTGAGAAGCTCTGGTACTTCTTCAAACCTGCATGCGTGTGCAACATTTTACCCATCATCATCATCATACTTGTGTGATTACAATAGATTTGAGTGATAAAAAAAAGGAGTAACCTACCTAGCTTCAGGAAGTGAGATCCATCGCCAATACTGAGGAGTATTAACCCATGTGATCCACATATCTTTCTTCGGAGATAACATGATACACTTTTTCCCATACCCTCTCTCTAACCAGGAGCTCTTTTATTTTTCCAAAATAAAATAAATAATTAAAAAATCAAAACAATTAGAAATATTCAATAGATACATGGATTATAACTTCTGAAATCAAGTTTTCAAATCAAATCCATTTCACCATAATTAAGGATTATTGTAAATGTAATCCTTAATTATGGTGAAATGGATTTGATTTGAAAAACTTGATTTCAGAATAACTCGTAATTATCAAATCCATTTCACCATAATTATCAAACATAACTCGTAATAATATATATATGTACCTTTTTGCCATCGTCGATTAGAATAGGATTGTCGCATAAAGCGAAATAGAGCTCCTTCTTTGATGAAAAAACTCGCGATGGAGGAACTAGAGATGGATAATCCGATGGGAGAAACTTGTCCCATACGCTATCGGATTGGACAGCTGATTCAAAGGTTTTAGAAACCGTAGCGGCGACGCAAGCGTCCCTTGGACTAGTAAAAGATATTATGTTGGAGATGCAATCCTCTGGCAAGTCATCGAACGGTGAAGGCCCGGAGACAATTGCTACTCCCCCTCCATTTCTTAAGTCAACGCTTTGTTTGTGGCCCATTTGTTGTTGCTTCTATCTGTATAATCTTTCTTCGTCTGTAAGCTCAGAATTTAAAGACATCGTCTAAAGTCCCCTCTCTGCCGCTAAAATATTCATTAAAAAAAAGACTCGTTTTAAGTCGTCAACTCATATTTACGAAAGATTACCCTTCTTTGCATCAGTGTGCACGTTTTAATTATTGTCTCCTTCCGCCACGCTCCATGTGTTTAACGTCGGTTTTGATTTTTAGTACTATATTCTAACTAAGAAAACAAAACCATATAATAAAATCATTGCAACATTGTTAAGGAATTGTCTTAAGTCGCCTCTATTGTTAAAGGAATATCTGACTCTTTCTAAGTTAACTCCGTTTTTATCAAGGAATAGATTAATAGAAAATGACTCAAACTAGCCTCCTTGTAAGTTCCCCTTTCACGTTGCATGTTTTTTTTTTCTAACTGTTGCATGGTTGGTTTATTTTTGTAAGAAAGCCAAATTTACTATTTGCTTTGGTTTGCAAATTTCTAAGTGAAATCATGATTCACCTAGAGATAGTTTATTACGCTAACAAAATTAATCTCTTTTACCTAAGAGAAAGTTGAGAAACAATAAAAAGTTTAGTTGAGAAACAATAAAAAGTTTTAACTTGCTTTATACGTATGTGATCCAAAAACAGAACCGGGTAATTTTCAAACCG
This sequence comes from Camelina sativa, assembly GCF_030686135.1. Classification (NCBI taxonomy): domain Eukaryota; kingdom Viridiplantae; phylum Streptophyta; class Magnoliopsida; order Brassicales; family Brassicaceae; genus Camelina; species Camelina sativa. The sequence goes on from NC_141883.1 coordinate 1,954,162, forward strand.
TTCTTCCACACAGTAAACCGGTATTACGTTTTGGTAGGCCGGAATCCAATTCCTTGAATGATCAATCCACGCTTCCGATAAGGTGAAGTAATATCTACAACACTTAGCTCAATTTCATCACATCCCAGTGATGATCCTCCTTCATTGAAGAATTCTCCAATTTCTGCTTCTATCCATCCATCGTCTCTTTCCTTTGATCTCATTAGCTCTCCCTCTTTGCCCACTTTTTAATTTTATCCGTAGACTCATCGAAGCATATGAATCTTAATATTAGGAGGTTTTTGTCCCACCAATCCAATTCCAACGTGTATGGGCAAATCGCGGAAGCCATGACATCCAGTGTTTGCGATGTACACTACATAAGCTGAGTTATGAGTTCGTGGAGAGAGGATTCGAGTATTCATCCAACCATGGATCTCGAAAGTGATAACAGAACAACACCAAAACAAGAGTTTTTGGTTCCTACTCAAAACGACAGTACTTTGGGAAAGGAAGTAATGGGCCAAACCAAGTTATCGAAGCCCAACAAGACAAATCAAGTTGTCGAAGCCAAGTCCAAGTCCAGCAAGCTTGAATCACCTTCTCCAACGGTTCTCTCACAAGAAGACAAACGACGAGGCAAACAACCTGTCGAAGACCGTACAGAGACAATTAAGCTGTCAAACCGTTTTACCACTCTTGATCCGTCCTGCTCAAAAAGATCATGACATCTGACAGAACACTCTATACTAGTCCAGAACATATCTAGGGTTTATGGTGTCAAGTATAAATAAGGTTGTAAATCATCTCTTGTAACTGTCGTTTTGAATAGGAACCAAAAACTCTTGTTTTGGTGTTGTTGTGTTATCAGAAAGCACATACATCAAGAAAGCTCCGGTACTTTTTCAAACCTACATACTGTATATAACACATTAGGTGCAACATTTTTTCCTATCATCTTGATTACGACATATCACTACATAAATCATGTGTGTGTAATATATTTTCTTATTTTTATTCTCCTGGATTTAGAATTCAAATCCTAATATGAATTATAATATTGCGAGGATTACCTAGATTCAGGAATTGAGATCCATTGCCAATATTGAAGACTATTTCCCCATGTGATCGCGAGTTGCTTAATAACATGATACATTTCTTCCCACTCGCTTTCTCTAACCAGAACTCTTTGATTTTTTCAAAATAAAGAAGCTCGTTTAATCAAAATATTCGTCGACGGCTCAAATTTAAAACTCAAATATCTAGGTATACTATACCTATAGCCCATCTTCTATTAGAACATGGACTTCGCATAAAGCTAAATAGAGCTCCTTCTTTGACAAGAAAACTTGGGATCCACGAATTATTATAGATTTAGCAAAAAATTTAAGAACAAAGAACTGTTTAAGAATAACTACTCTCTTGTTAGCTTAAAGAAAATATCTCAAAACTTTAAGCTCTCACACAATCTCTCAATCTTAATCTCTCAAAAACTTATATGTTCTGCAACACAATTACATCCAGTTATAACACCAGAAAAACCTCTTAGTCCTAATCCTATTTGGAAATATTTGTTTAGATAACTCCTAAACAACTCCAAGTCTTTATCCCTCAAGAAACTTAATTCCAAATAGGTTTAGGATAACCTCAAGCTCTGTTCAAGCTTAATCCAACATACTCCAATGCTGTCAAGTCCTTAACTCCCATAAGCTCTCTCATTTCTTTAAACTTGGTTCTCCCTAATGATTTAGTGAGGATATCCGCCTTTTGATTAGTACCTGCAACATGCTCCACTTCTACCTGTCCGTTTTCAACGCATTCCCTTATGAAGTGATATGGCCGGTGAATATGTTTACTAAGCCCGTGGAAAACCGGATTCTTTGTCAATGCAATCGCTGATTCGTTGTCAATTCAAATAATGACCTTTTCAAACGAACTCCCAGTAATCTCTGCCAACAAATCTTGCAGCCAAATTGCTTGTTTTGCAGCTTCAGTCCCTGCCATAAACTCAGCTTCACACGATGACAAAGCCACAACATCTTGCTTTCTTGAACACCATGTGATCAGACTATTACCGAAGTAGAAAACATGTCCATAAGTGCTTCTTCCATCAACCGGATCACCACTATGACTAGAGTCACTGTAACTGATCAGCTTAGGCACCCTCGATCTTTCATAAGAGAAACCCAAACCAACTGTTCCCCTTAATTATCTTAAACACTGCTTTAACGCTGCACCATGTGATTCTCGCGAACTTTGCATACACCTGCTTAATATTCTAACACAATACAAAAGATCAGGCCTAGTATGAAGTAGATATCTCAGACAACCAACCCTTTTCCGATAAACTGTTGCATCGATCTCCCTTTCATTCTCTGCTTTCGAAAGTGTCAACTCTGTTTCCATAGGTGTGTGAACAAAGTTGCAGTTTATTAAACCAGCTTCCTCCAGAATCTTCAATGCATAACTTGATTGATTAAGCGTTATTCCTCTTTGATGTTGTTCTACCTTGATTCCGAGATAATATGACAGCATGGCGAGATCACTCATTTCAAACATAGACGACATCTCCTCCTTAAACCTCACAATGATCTCCAAACTTGTTATTGTGACAAACAAGTCATCAACGTACACTCCCACAACCAAGAGATTATGATCCGAGCTTTTTCTATAAACAGAGGGTTCCTTTGAGCATTTAACAAAACCAAATTCCATAAGTATTTGATTTAGTTTGTTGTTCCACGCTCTAGGAGTCTGCCTTAGTCCGTATAGTGCCTTGTTGAGTTTATACACCTTTCTCTCTTCACCTTTCTTGATAAACCCTTCTGGTTGACTGACATGTACAATCTACTTGAGTTCGCCATGGAGGAAAGCTGTCTTGACATCAAGATGATGTATCTCCCAGCCATAAGATGCATCAAGATTAACAAGAAGTCTGATTGTTTCGATCCTTGCAACTGGTGCAAACACTTCTTCGAAATCAACACCATATTTTTGGACATAACCCTTAGCTACTAGTCGAACCTTATACTTGTTGATGCTCCCATCCGAGTTTCTCTTGATTTTGAACACCCACTTCAGACCAATTGGTTTCGTTCCTATATGTAAGTCTACAAGATCCCAAGTTCTGCATTTTTCGATTGAATCAATCTCTTCCTCACAAGCTCGTCTCCACTCTATAGACTCCCTTGCTTCTTCATAAGACCTCGGTTCATTGTTCAAACAAAGTAATGCCAATTCCCCTTCTTCTACCGCAAGTTGAAAGCAAACATAGACTTCTAGGTACTTTGGTTTGGTACGGTGTCTCTTTTCTGCAACTTCAGGTATCATTGCAAGTGAATCTTCCATGTGTCTGGTCTCGCTGTCCGAGGTTTCACCAGTTTGCTCATCCTCTCCGGTTTCCTCGCTATCAGAGTTACTTTTAACAAAAGATTGCTCAGGTGACTCACGTTTTGTACTCTCTCCTTGATCATGACTACTTATCCCATCAATTGTGAACTCGAAGTTCTCATCTTTTCCATCGCTAAGGTTGTTCCTACTCCAGTTCCAGCCTTTGTTTTCGTCAAAAACAACATCACGGCTAACAATAATCTTCCTCGTTTCTGCATCAAGCAACCAATAAGCCTTGGAACCCGGTTCAGTTCCCAGATGGACAAGACTCGAGTTCTATCGTCTAATTTCTTCAAATGTGCTTTCTCTGTCTTGGCATATGTAATACATCCGAAGACTCTAACATATCCAACTGATGGTTTTCTTCCTCGGTAGCATTCATATGGAGTTTGATCCTTAAGTGATCTTGTCACAACTCTGTTTAGCAAGTAAGTGGAGTGTCTTACAGCTTCTCCCCACAAGTAATTTGGCATCTTCATGTGCTTTAGAATGGTTTTCGCCATTTCCATGAGTGTCCTGTTGCGTCGTTCCACCACTCCATTCTGCTGCGGAGTATAAGGAGCTGTCAAGTGTTGAGTGATTCCATAATCTTCGCAAAAATATTAAACTCAAGAGATACAAACTCTCCTCCTCTATTAGTTCTAAATGTTTGTATCTTTTCTTCTGTTTCCTTTTCAACCATAGCTTTGAATCTCTTAAACTTCTGTAATGCCTTGCTTTTCTCTTTTAGTAGAACAATCCACATGTATCGAGAATAATCATCAATAAGAAAAAAGATATATCTATTTCCAGCACTTGTAGATGGTGTTATGGGACCACAAAGATCTCCGTGTATTAGTTCCAGCTTCTTTGTTGCTCGAAAGGTAGTCACACTTGGAAACGTCTGCGTAGGTTGTTTTCCAAGCAAGCATGAACCACAAATCTCTTTTGCAAGAGATTTCTTGAGACCACCAATCACCTGTTCATTAGTGAACATACTCGACAAGGTGACATAGTTAATATATACCATTCTAGCATGCCAATTACTTAATTCACTTGCAACCGTGAGATTCAAACAAGCATTGTTCGTTAATCCCATGCTCACCTTATACAACTGATTCTTGGTTCTCTCTGTTTTTACTAGCAAGTTTCCTTCTTGATCACACATTGTAAGATGTTCTCCTTTCAATCGTACTTCACAACCAGCCTCTGTAGCCTGTCCTAGGCTTATGATATTGGTTCTTAGATCAGGGATAAAGTACACCTCCGACATTACTCTTGGCTTCCCATATGAATCAATAAATGCAATTGTCCCTTTTCCTTAGATATCAATGTTCGAGTCATCTCCGCATCATGAGGTGATCTGCTTCTTTTGTGTCCTTATGTTCATTCTCCTTATGTTCTGCTAGACCAAGTTTAAGAAACCTATATGGGAATTGTGAAGCAAAGTGACCTACTTTGTCACACCGGAAGCAGGCACGTCCAACTATTACGGCCACGTCCTCATCCTCTAAAATTTCTTCTACCACGTCCTCTTCCTCTATAGTCTCCGCTGTAATCTCGATTTTGTGGTTCTAAGTTAGTATACATCAGCTTGCTTTGGTCTTCTTCGACATCTTCTTCCTTTGAGATGTGTTCCTCGTAAGCTTTTAGCCTACCAACAATGTCCTCGAAACTTACAGTATTAAGATCTAATACTTGTTCAAGGGAAGCAACCATATGTATAAACTTCTTCCTTGGGAGACTTTTCAAAAACTTTTTAACAAGTTTTGATTCTTCTATGGTTCTCCGAGACAGGCAGTTTTGATTCTTGTATCCCAGACTTTCTTTGCTATACTCAAACCTCCAACCTGTAGAATCAGTGCCTCTGGTATAGATTGCAAGATCAAAGCTATGGCCAGATTGTTCTTATCACCATCGCTTACTCAGCTTCAATCACCTCCCAGACCTTTTTGACCTTAAGCACATAGCTCATCTTTATCGCTCAAACCGTGTAGTTAGTTGAGCTGAGCATAGGACATGAGATTGAAGACGATGCTCCTCCTTCTTTTGGTTTATCTCCTGTGACCGCAAGTTGTTTGTCCTTAGTATCCATACTTCCGTCTCCTGTCATCTTTTCTCTTTCTCACAGATTCTTGATCTTCTTTACTTGCTCTAATACCAAATATAGATTTAGCAAAAGATTTAAGAACAAAGACTGTTTAAGAATAACTCTCTTATTAGCTTAAAGAAAATATCTCAAAACTTTAAGCTCTCACACAATCTCTCAATCTTAATCTCTCAAAAACTTATATGTTCTGCAACACAATTGCATCCATATTTATAACACCAAAGAAACCTCTTAGTCCTAATCCTATTTTGAAATATGTGTTTAGATAACTCCTAAACAAATCCAAGTCCTTATCCCTCAAGAAACTTAATTCCAAATAGGTTTAGGATAACCTCAAGCTCTGTTCAAGCTTAATCCAACAATTATGTAGAATTTTGATATCAAACCAACTTGTTTTATTAACATTCACGATTTAGGTATTTATACACAGCCTCTATGAATAGGATAAGCTCAAAGATGCTAAACTAACGGACTACATGTCCTTATCATAATAGAAAGATAAATTATTAACATTATACGAGCTTATCCGCAACACTCCCCCTCACGTTGGAGTGTGAAGATCCTGAAAACAAAACTTGGACATAAGGTAATGGAACTGATCGCGACCAAGAGCCTTTGTAAAGATTTTCGCTAGCTGTTCAGTGGTACGAACATGTTGAGTAGTAATGATGCCATCACGAACTGCATCACGAACAACATGACAATCATTCTCTATATGTTTAGTATGCTCATGAAAGACCGGATTAGAGGCGATATGGATGGCTGCCTTGCTGTCACAGAACAAACGTGTAGGCGCAGCACGGTTGATACCAAAACCCTTTAGCAACTTATGCAGCCATTTAATCTCCTTAAGTGCAAAGGACATAGCCCGATATTCAGCCTCGGTAGAAGAATGTGAAACTGTATCCTGCTTCTTTGCTTTCCAAGAAATGGGCGAGCCACCAAGTAACACAACATAAGCACTTAAAGAACGATGAGTGTTTGGGCAGGAACTCCAATTCGAATCACAAGAGATATTGAGGGACAAATCCGTGCCCGCCTTAAGCATAATACCCTAACCAGGAGAACCCTTAAGAAACAGATTTAATTCTCTTGTGCCCTCATCTCAAAAATCATTTTCTCATATCTCCCTCCTATATTAACTTATTTATTTTCGATTTTTCTTTAAAGAAAAAATTGGTGAAAGACCATAAAACTTTGGGAAATTCTTATAATTATCAACCCAACCAAGTTTAATTTGGGTTATCCACCCGTTATCCACCAAAACCAGATCTACACTTTCTTCTTTCTTCTCGATTCAAAACTAGACATTTCTTCTTTCTTCTCCAAACAACTAAAAACAAATTGAACGATTTCTTCTTTCTTCTCTGGTCAAACATCTCATCTCCATTCTCAAAATCTTTATCAAATCTGATCTATTTCTTCATTTTCTGCTATTTTTCAAAGGTAAATCTATAAATCTCATCGAAAATTAGGGTTTATCAATTTAGGGTTTAAATTCAAAATTAAAGTCAAAATCTCTATAATATTTGTGTTTCTTTTGTTAATCCCACCTATAGCAATGCCTCCTAAAACGAAAAACGGTATAAATTCGAAGAAAATGAGATTCATGGATCCTCCAACAGAAGAAGCTCCTCCTTCGCCAGCCTCATCCGCTCCTCCTCCACCAGCCTCAACCGCTTCTCTTACTCCAACGACAATCACATCCCCTGAGCTAGTAGCAAAGGATGAATCAACTCCTCTTCATTCACCATCCAAAATCTCTCCTCCTCATCCAGTTGCAACTTCTCCTCCTCAACCAACATCAAACGAAGAACAATTGAATCCTCCATGGCTACCACAGGTAAATAAAATGAAATTTTGGTTGATGAATTTTGTATAGGAGCGGAATAGAGACCTTTGTGTTTTGGTACAAATAATTTTGCTTGTATAATTGTGGGTACAACTACGGGTACAACTATTCATTACAGTTGTATTTGTAGATTTGCAGGATAATGATGAGGATACTCAACCAATACATTCAGAGTTTTACTTAGACCAAAGCAATTATACAAAGTGTTGTAAGTTATCGTCAAAGTCCGAGGAGAACAAAACCATAGCTGAGTTAGATAAAATCCTTGGGGAAGATGAAAAGGATTGGTTTCATTCACACCCACAATTTCAGCATATTGGCACATGCATAGGGAGGAGAATCACAAGTATACGGGTATGTGGTTTCTTTTGCTTCGAACGGTTTCTATGGACAAAGATAGGATATGTTGGTTTGTGGTGAATGGAGTTCCCATCAGGTATTCGCTTAAAGAACATGGCCTCATGTGTGTTTTAAATTGTCGTATTTATCCACCAAATTATGAGAATTTGCGGAGTGTCAAGTTTGTAGAAGAAGACGCGCCAAATAAAATAGTGGTAAGAATCAAGGATGTGAAAGAAAAGCTACGCTCCATGAAAGCATGTGGAGACAGATTAAAGATGGAGATCCTCTTATTCTTAAGCACCATCAAAAAAGCATGGGTACATTGATCCTTTTTAACTTAGAATTGTGGATGATGTTGACGCATGTGAAACATTTCCATGGGGGAGGTACACATTTGACAACACGATTACAAACATCTTCCGTACGATGAAGCATTTTAAGGGTCATGTGAACTCATCATGGTGTTTTCCAGGATTTTTTAACTCCTTTGGAGGTAAAATTCATTTTTGAAGCATTTCTAATTCGTTTGAGTTATTGCTTTGATAATTTGTGTTTCTTATGATTAAATGTTTCTTATCTTGTGTAGATATTGGCGTGTGAGTGTATTCCTAATTTGAATAGTATGTTTCGAGTTGATGTAGTAGGCGCACTCACAAACTGTCCAAGGATGTGCAAGCAAAAATGGAGAGATAGTCACATGAAAGGCTATCCAATTGAAGATGTAAATAGCGCCCTTGGAAGTACAACAGTTAGATATAGTCATATGTTTTTTGTCTTGTGTAGATATTGGCATTTAAGGTTTGTTTTAATTTTGAAAATCTCAATATTCACATGTAATTCATAGCATTTTGGAACCTGAACTGTCGGAGGTTCCTCTTATGGCCAACATTACGGAAGATGATGAGATACAATCGAGTGATCCACTTGCTATGAGTTGGGAGCAGCATCATGTGTAGAAAAAAAAAAGATATGCTGGAAAGGACTACATGATTTAGATGTGGCTTCTTGAGGACGAGATATGACAGAAAAGCAGCAAGAAGATGAGATTATCCAACCACGGTCTTCCAAAGTTGTGAATAATCTTAAATCTCTTGAAAGTAAACTGATGAGGGCGATGAATGCTGGGTTTAAACTGCTCAATAAGAAGATTGATTAGCGGTATAATCTGTTAGACAGAAGGGTGAAAGATATTGAACTTTCTGTGAACGATGCATTGAATAGAGGTAAAGGGTTGAATCTTGAGGCTAGTGATGATTTGAACGGATCTGGTTCTGTGTTTGAGAAGGATGCATCAGCAGAAACTAGAGAAGAGGCTGGTGAAGAAGATGAAGAAGAAACAAGAGAAGAGGTTGATGAAGCATCATCATAAACTGGAGAAGAGACTGGTGAAGCTTCAGCAGGTGCAATATCAGAAAATGATGAGGTGGGTAGTGAAGAAGATGAAGCAGAAACATGAGAAGAGGCTGGTGAAGAAGATGAAGCAGAAACTAGAGAAGAGGATGGTGAAGAAGAAGAAGCAGAAACTAGAGAAGAGGCTGATGAGATGGTTGGTGAAGAAGAAGAAGCAGAAACTAGAGAAGAGGCTGGTGTAGAAGAAGAAGCAGAAACTAGAGAAGAGGCTGATGAGATGGTTGGTGAAGCATCAACAAAAACTAGAGAAGAGGCTGATGAGATGTTTGGTGAAGCTTCAGCAGATGCAATACTATACTAGGAAATGAGGAGGTGGCTGCTGATATAAGCAATGGCTGGATGTTGCTGAAGGTGAAGACTTGTGTTAAGAAGATGAAGAGAACAGACCAACCTTCAAAATACTTGAAGAGTCCGTATACAAAGGGAAAGAGGGGAAAGAAGGGAAAGACGTGAATCATAGTTGTGAGTGCAACTCGTAATAAATTACTTTTGGTACTTTTTTGTTATGGATTTGGTGGGATTGTATTTGGATGTTTTTGGTTTGGATTGTATTGGATGTTTTTGGTAATGAAATTTTTAGGTACAACTGAGACCGTTTTAAAATGAATTATTGAAATTTATTTATTAAAAGTGAATTTTAAACGGATTAAATAGAAATTGTGTAAAAAATGGATGAAAAAGAAATTTTTGTTATAAAAATGGATTAAATTGAAAATGTGGATGAACATGAATCTCATTTAACTCATTTACCACATGTTTTAAAAAATAATTAAATTTTGCCAAATTTTTTCATGTAATTGTACTTCAAACTTATAGTTGTAAAAGCATAAACATAGTTGTACAAGCATAAACATAGTTGTACTTTACTACTTTTACCTTATTACCAGTAGTACTTTACAATAAATTAAATTTTTATAGTTGTACTTTTCATATTAGTTAATTATATTACATTTTATACAATTTCATAAGATAATATGTCTAAAATAACTGATTTTCAGGTTTTGACATAATTACTTGGATGAAAATAGCAAAGTGACCATGAAAGCATTATGAATATTTGCTCTATGTATGACCATCAAAGTGACCATAAAATTTACATGGTCAAAGTGTCCACAATAGTTGTTCCCTTTGTATTAACTAACATAGAAATAGATGGATTTAATTGAATTTTAAAATTTAGTAATTATAAAGTTCAAAGTTATATTTAGTCGTACCTTATTTGTTAAGTTTTCAATTAAATGTAGGTGTACCCTAGTTGTAAATGTTACAGTCAGTTGTACTGTAACTGCAGAAACTAGTTTTGCAACAAAAAAACAGAACAATCGAGTCTTACAACAAAAAACTGTTACGAACATCAAAATGATATAGAAATTAATCACGGAATACATCATACAAGCTTCCAGTCGTAATTTTTCTCTTCTTTCTTCCATGTTCTCCTAGGGAAGGAATCCTCTCGTCCGTGGTCTTCCTCTTTTCTTTTTATTTTTATCAATCGGAGGAGGAAAAGCAACCTTCTCTCGTACCTGATCAGGTTGAACCCACTGAGACATATGTGGAACTAGATATATCGTTCGACAATACGCCAATGACCACTGATCCATCCAATAATATTTGGAGCATAAATCTTGTAGCTGAATCTCATTTTCTATATTCTTAGCTGCTTCCATCGCAGCAACTATTGCATGCTCACACAAATAATGATCAATATCAAATTGCTTGCAAGAGCAAGTTTTATTTTTCAGGTCCACCAAATAGCCAACGCCATCAACTCCGATCACATTGTACTCCAAAAAGTAGCTATTTAGTTCATTCACCGGTAACAACTTCGCATCTGCACATCTCGAGTGCAACACTTTCTCAACATAAGGCACCATCATTTGCGTAATTGGTGCATTTGCTGCTTCCTTTCTATGTTTGTTAAACCACTCTGCCAATTTATCAACAATAGAATCAATCATTGGTAAGAGTGATAACTGTCTCGCTTCTTTGAAAACACCATTAATCGATTCAACAAAATTGCTGGTGTTATGTTGTATCTTTCTCCTGAAAAATAACATCTTGCCCAAATACACAAAGTTGATCATAATCTGGCTTGCTGTGGACATCGTATGGAGAACAACCAGAATGAATAGAAGACGGAGTACGATTTATCAAAATTGCAGCCGTTAAAACTGCTTCACCCCAAAACTTAATTGGTAGGCTTGCCTGAAATAACAGAGCTCGAGCAACATTAAGGATATGGCGATGCTTGCGTTCGACACGTCCATTCTGTTATGGTTTCTCAACACAAGATGTTTGATGAATGATATCATTTTCATGGAAATAGGAAGCAAGACACATAAACTTTGTGCCATTGTCGCTAGGCACCGTCTTAACAGTTTTTCCAAACTGTTGTTCAATGTACTTTAAATTAGTGAGGACTCCTCAAACCTCTGATTTTTCGAGTAAAAGATAAGTCCACACTGCTCTCGAAAAATCATCAACAATTGTTAAAAAGTAAACAGCACCACAAGAGGATGGAACACGGTATGGTCCCTAAACATCACAATGAATCATTGAAAAACAATCTTGAGTTTTATTAAAACTATCGAGAAACACTTCTCTCTGTTTAGCTCGAAAACACACGTCACAAGACGAAGAACTAATAGTAGAGGAAACAGGGGTAAAATGAGGTAAAGCCGAAAGAACTAGAAAATCTCGGATGACCTAAACGCCTATGCCATAAAGCTTGATCAGGGATCCCTTTAGCCATATGAATCTTCGCAGTAGCTACATCCGTCAGGTAATACACACCATCACGCTCTCCACCACTTCCAATCAAAGTCTTCGAGAAACGGTCTTGTAGAAAACAAATTGTGTTAGTAAACGTAGCAAGACACTTTGTTGTTTCAAAATTTTAGAAACAGAGATCAAAGTGCAGTTTAATGACGGCACAAAGAGAACATTAGTCAACTTGACATTGTTCGAAAGTGGGAAAACGCCCACAATAACAGCAAACGATGTACTGCCACCAGCAAATCCCACCGGGCTATGTTGGATAGGCACGACATTGGATAAAAAGGATAGCGTCCCAGTCATATGGTGAGACGCCCCTGTATCCAAGATTACATCGCCAAGGTTAAGCTTACCGGACAATTTATCGAAACCCGCAGGACTTGAATTGCCAATGTTGGATTTGTCTTGGAGAAGCTGAGTTAAGGCGCGCAAGTGATCTTGTGTAAATTCTGGGAAAACAGGAGTTGGAGCTTGTTGCGTGAGCAGCAGCAACCTGACCGCGTCCACAACCACCACCGGTAGAACTAGAACCACGACCAGCTCTTCCTCGACCACCTGTACCACGACCACTGTTACCCTTCTCATTCTGTTCTGTCCACCAATCCGGAAAGTCAACAAGTTGCCAACATTCGTGCTTCTCATGACCGGTACACCCACAATGAGAACACGACAAACGACCCTTGCCTAAGAGAGAGTCTGGTCTGTTTCCACCAGAAACATTGGTATGGGCAAGAAAACCCACTGCCTCGTCCTTTTGTTCCCGAACACGAACAGAAGACAACCTCTGTTCTTCACGTATCACTCTGCTATAAATTTCACCAAGGGAAGGGAGAGGATCCATAGCGACAAGAGTAGTACAAAGACCACCATATCTGGATTCATCAAGTCCCAACACAAACTGATGAATCTTTTCTTCTTCCCTTTCTTTTGATGGCGCAGAGGTTGCTCCACAGGTGCACAAGCCACATGAACACACAGTGATCGGCTTGTAAAGTTGATATTCCTCCCACAACGAACACAACCTGCCATAATAATCGATGACAGACTGTCCTTCTTGACGACATGAGGCGAGTTGGGCTCTAATCTGATGGACACGCACCTTGTTTCCCACTGAGAAACGTTGCTTCAAGTCGGTCCACAGCTGATGAGAATTGGCGATGAAAGTGACAGTAGATCTCACCTTTGGCTCAATAGAGGTTTGTATCCACCTAACAATCATCGAGTTTACCGTCAACCAATTCTCAAAGTTGGGATCATCACGAGCTGGTTGTAGAATTGCTCCATTGATGAAACCAATTTTACGTTTGGCTTGAAGAGCATTAAGCATCTCTGTTGCCCACTCATTGTAGTTATCGCCGGTTAACAAAACAGATGAGATCATAGCCCCTGGGTTTTCGGAGATAGACAAAGTATAAGGAGACACCACCGGTGTTTCTGGTTGCTGTACCACAGTTCCAGATTTTAGTGCGGAAGCACTGCTTTCTTCTTCGTTGACCATTGTAACTTGTCACGCAAGACACAATCTATTAATCAAGAACAAGAGAAAGAAATGAAAAAAATAAAAATTTATGTGTTGTTTTAAGCAGATCTTAGCTCTGATACCATGTAGAATTTTGATATTAAACCAACTTATTCTATTATCATTCACGACTTGGATATTTATACACAACCTCCTTGAATAGGATAAGCTCAAAGATGCTAAACTAATGACTACATGTCCTTATCATAATAGAAAGATAAGTTATTAACATTATACGAGCTTATCCGCAAAGATGCATATTCCTTTGGAAGAAAGATTATATTAGAGACAGTCTTCCGGTTACTCATCAAAAGATGACAAACGAGAGACGACGATTTCTCCCACGCCTTTGCTTCTAGAATCAATAACGAGTTTTTGCCCCATTGACAAACTTGAAACATTTTTCCCCAATGGGTGCATCGATCTGATATTTTATCAATCGAGACTTAGTACATTATATGACTAGTCCGAAAGTCTCATCTGCCGTTATTTATATATAAAAAGCCTGGTCCTAAAGTGACAAAGTCGTCCTTAATTATATATTTACTAATGTCGTTATTGGCACTAATGAGCACGCACGTCTCTCCTCACAGCTCCATATATATCTCTTGGTTTAATTATGGTTAATTTTACAGATTTAGGAGTATATAAAACACTATTCAGGGCTTATGCCACATTGTCTTAAATCTGATCTCCGGCCGGTTGAAACTTACAAAGTCTACAAAAGAATTTTTTTTTTTGTCCATGATCAAAGCAAAGGACACTCTTTCTCTTTATTGAATTTGTTCAAAAGAGAATGATAAAACATCATAATCAAAAATGCAAACACTACATTAATCAATGAATCAAACAAACATTTTTTTTTACTTTCTTAAGATACATGATTGATACAAAAGCTTGTAACTGGAACCATCCAAGCCCTCTTCCATGGTACTACTTTACGGGCTTTTCGTAGGGCGGATATCAATTCCTTGAATGATCAAACCACGTTTCCAATAGGCATAATCAATCTCAATAATACTCAACACAATTTCCTCACAATCAAATTCAGTGAAGAATTCCCCAAGCTCTGTCTCCATCCACCCATCTTCCCTCTCCTCCAGTTTGGTTAGATTCTTTCTTTCCCACCTTTTGGTTACACGAGTTCCTTGTCCAATAAATCCAACTCCAATGTGCTTCAAACCGTGAAATCTATCTCTTGTCTTGTACACAATATAAGCCGAGTAACAAGTTTTGGGAGATAGGGTTTGAGTACTCATCACACCGCTTATCTTGAATGGAACTTCAACAAGAAGCTCTGGTACTTGATCAAACCTTCAAAACACATTGCGCAAAAAATTATCAGAGTGAGTCCATATCAATCAAATATAGCGAAAAACGTAAATTAAAGGAAGTACCTAGATTCAGGAATTGAGATCCATTGCCAAAAATAATGACTATCAAATGTGATCTCCAATTGCTTCGCTGATAACATGACACATGTCTTCCCACTCTCTTTATCTAAACATACACTCTTTAATTTTCGAAAATAAGTTTCGATAACAATATATATAGTTCAACAGCAACATTAATTTTAATACTCAAATAATGAGAGATACCTTGCCACCATCTTGGATATAAACAAGATTGTTGCATAGAACGAAGTATAGCTCCTTCTTTGATGAGAAGATTCTTGATTTAGGAATCAGAGATTGATGCCCCGGAAGAAGAAACTTCTCCCACACGCTATCGGAGTCAACCGCCGGTCCGAAGAGTTTTGAGAGGGAAACGGCGACGCAAGCGTCCCGTGGACTTGTTAAAGAGTATATGTGGGAGATGCATTCCTCCGGCAATGCCTCAAAAGGCGACGACTTGTACAAAATCTCTCCTCTGCCTTCAACGACGTGATCTTTCTCCATCGCTTGCGTGAGAATTATTTTTCTGACTTGTAAGAACTCGTCTTAACATAATAAAATATGACGATCCCAACTTATATTAAATTTTTCAGGGATTTGTTTCTGCTAGTGAGATGGTTCATTGGAAGAGTGGTTTAATATTGGTTTCTTATAGGTAAATAAGAAACAAAAATTTAATATAAGTTGTAAGAACGAGATGTTTCAAGAGGACGCATCTATATTAACATTTTTGAAGTACATTTTGTGTTATATTGCTTATTTAAAAAGTTTTTTACAACATTAACCCCTAAAAAAATTCCAAAAATAACATTGCAAAGAAACTCAATTACTAAAACTTCTTGAATCGACCAAAATTTATTATGTTTATTGCCATAAAATCTTGACAACATCTATACATTTTGATTTTTCCAAAAACAACTCTACCTATTAAAGTTTTATCCCATAAAATCTCTCAAATTTAAATGATACAACCAATTTTCCATAACAAAAGTTTACAATCTCTATAATTATTTTAACATTAATAAAGTTCCTAAAAACGAGAACCCAAATTTCGAATGATTAGAAAACCAATATTCCCAAATATTTAACTTTAGCAAGAAGAAATATATTTAATTCAGTATATATCTTCTTTATAAATTGAATATTGTTCTGCAATAATATCTTACTATATTAATTGAGAAGTACAAATATGAAACTAACCTTAAAATGTATAAAAATTACATTCAATTGCCATTAGAAAACTTTAATTAAGATTAACTAATTAATTAATTAAATATAATTAATTAAAAACGAAAATTATGGATACATAAAATAAAATAAATTATAGAAAATTAAAAAAAAATCTATTAGAATCAAAATTAATTCATACTTTTAAAAAGAAAATTAACAGCTAAAATTTTAAAAATCTAATAGAATAAAATCTATATAACTATTAATTTTATCAAAAAACTTTTCCAGCACAGATTGAAATTTTTATCAAAAATCAAATCGAATAAAATTGTAACTATATTCTAACTATAATTACAATATCCTCATCAAATCTTCGACCTATCAATATGTTAACTACACATGAAGATTTAATAGGAGAAGTAATAGGAAAAGGAAACATGATATACTACACCCACATTCATAATTAGTGGCGTATTATATTACTAGCATATATTATAACTATTTCCAAAATTGTAATATTTTCAAGATATTGTATACTTGATCATCAAGATTATCTCTACACATTCACACAAAAAAAATCCTACGATCTTTTTATAGTTTAAACACTATAAATACTTTCGGTTTACAGCAGCTAATATCACCACACCCATCTCACTTTTTCATAGCATACGCAAAAAAAAATAACTAGTCCAATTACGTAAAGGTGATTATCTGTTACTTCTTATGTTTTCTTTATTTCATATGTTATCATAGATTTCTTTGTTTTCATCCTGTCATCGGTTACAATTAGTCTATTGCTTATTATGTGATCCAACTATCATTATGATTATATTCACTGAATATTATTGTTCTTTGTTTAGGAGATGTCATTGGCCAAGTCGGTAACATTGGGGAGATTGAGATCCCGAAAGCAAACAACAAACCAACTAATAAACTTAATTTTAAATTGAAAGATGAAAAATGAGTTTTAAGTGAATAGTTATGTATAAATATAAGCATGTAATCATTTTCTTTATATGAGATTGTAACATCCGCGAACTCAAATCCCGATTTAGGGATTGCATCGACCTATGTGCATCGGTCGATGCAAGGTTAGTTTTCTGCGGACGAGTTTAAGTTAAACGTTGCGTTTTGGGTTAGGAAAACCCTTAACTCGAGTTTTTGTCTCATTAGTCGTGTTTAGCCGCTTTTGAGAGAAAATAAATGAGAGAAAAAGTTTTCTAAGTGTTCTTGAGTGTTCTTGGTGATTTATGGTGATTGGAGGCGTTTCCTGTAGATATTTGTAGCTGAGATCGTTGTAGGAGCTTCCTAAGAGCTTGTGTTCTTGCTTGTTTAAGGTTTAGAAACTTCTTGGCAAAGGTAAGTGCATGACCATGGCTTATCTAAGCTGGAGATCTCTCTGATTTGCTTGTTATGTGTTGTTAGGCTTGCTAGATTGTTATTTGGGACGTTATGAAGCTTTCTTGTGGCTTGGGATCAAGTTTTGTGGTTGTAGAAACGAAAATCCGGCGAGAAGCTTCGAGGGAAAACGATGCTCGGCATGTGCATCGGTCGATGCAAGTGCGAGGACAGCGCGCAAAACCTTAGGATTTTCGTGTTATGTTGAGCATGCGTCGGTCGATGCAATGGGAGTATAGGTCGACGCATATCATGCATCGGTCGACGCAACCCCAACTGGTGTCGGTCGATGCATGCTTGGTGTCAGTCGATGCAGGGTCCTGGTTTGTTATTGTTGATTGTTGATTGTTGGTTGATGGTTAGGATGTCTCTATTGCTTGTGTGTATAGTCCAATAGATGAGAGGATTGCCTTACTGAGTGTTTATAAAATACTCATGCATTGCAATTTGTCTTTGTGGTGCAGGTAAAGGCAAAGTGTGATCGTGGAATCAAGGCAATGAAGAGGAGGATGTTCTAGGGATTCGATTGGTTGTTGTCTGACATTGCTAGGTTGCTAGAGTTGGATCATTAGAAACATTGCTAGGTTGCTAGTTCTATGATTCTTGTTGGTTGATTTTTGGTTATTGTTTATGATATAATTATTGAATTATTCTTGGATATTAATTTGATATTGATATTGGTTATTTCCGCTGTTGATTGTGATTGTGATTAGGTAGCTAGTGGGTATGAGACCACTAGTTGTAATTTATTTATTATTTTTTATTATTTTTTATATATTATTTATTTATTTTAAAAAGAAAAAAACTGGTGGGATCGAGATTTATCAAATTTGTTTTGTTTTTTTTTGTCATAGTGACGAGAGACTTGGGTGTAACTTGTAGGGTTCACTTGGTTATTCAATAAAGTATTTTCAGAATACTTACAACCTACTTTATTAATTCAACTGATTGAATGTCAATTCACTTATTAATCTGCCTATAACTAACTAACCTGGTAATTCGTGTTTGGGGTTTAGGTCATACTTCCATCTCTTTCATATTGTTAGTTGCTATCAGTGTCAACCTGTATAATACAAAACCCCGTATCAACTTAGTTTTTTGTTAGGTGAATGTAAACTTTATGCGTTACTCTGCCATAAAGTTGCTAAGGTGAAATAGCTTTTCAAGAAGTCGTTTCTTATAATACAACTAACCTTATAATGGGTCGATATCTAATCTCTTTGCACAAAAAAAATAAAATCAATTAGATTCCTAAAATGTCTATACCAATTGGTTTATAATTTCCTAAACCAATTTATATATTTAGAAACTTAATACACTTAATAACATATGCCAAAAATATGTATACAATATTTTTTCTTTTAAAAACTCTAATATTCAATAATAACTATAATTTGATATGAACAATTAAAATCTTTAATAGTTACTAAGATGGTGATAAAAATGTAAAAATAATTATTTCACGGATTAAATCTAATAAATTGTAGTATTTATAATATAATTTATCCCGCTGTATAATGTATAATAACTTTATTGATATAATTTTTTCACGGATTAAATCTAAAAAATATTAAACTTACGGGTTAAATTTAAAAATACTAAAATTTTTAAAATATATTAATGTAAAAATAGTTTTTCACGGGTTAAATCTAAAAAACACTAAAAAAAAATTTTATAGCCATAAAAAAAATCAATATGGTCATAATGTAATATTACTATAAATAAAACTAAATAGTTGTTCCGTCATGTCAGTAGTATATAGCTGGTCAAATTTTAAAATTAACAATTAAAATACAATTATACAATTTTAAACACTAAATAAAAGAAATAAAACAAATATAATTTTTAAAAATTTAATTTTTTTGTTATAAAAATATTGTCTCGCGATATACAGTAGATTAAAATCTAGTATTTTATTATTATAGTAACATAATAAAATATGACGATTCCAACTTATATTATTTTTTTCATGGATTTGTTTCTGCTAGTGAGATGGTTCATAGGAAGAGTGGTTTAATATTGGTTTCTTATAGGTAAATAAGAAACAAAAATTTAATATTTAATATGAGTTGTAAGAACGAGATGTTTCAAGAGGGCGCATATTTTATTATTATAGTAGCATAATAAAATATGACGATCCCAACTTATATTAAATTTTTGTTTCTTATTTTACCTATAAGAAACCAATATTTAACTATTCAAAGTCAATAATCCAAGTATGTGTAGAAAAGAAAGCAAAACACAAGTTATTTACTGAAATTTGTTCACGTGAGAATGATGAGCGTTAGAAACAGTACAATCCAAAAACCTTAAAAGATCGAGTTACTGTTAAAACATGTACAACAAAAAAAATTCACTTAAAGCAAATAAACATAAACCGGAATCATCAAAACCAGATAGTACTTTACGGGCTTTTGGCAGGGCGGAATTCGAATCCTTGAATGATCAAACCACGTTTCCAATGTGGAGACTTATTCTCAAGAACAGTTGCCGAAATTTCATCACAACTTGCTTCGTTGAAGAATTCACCAAGCTCAGCTTCCATCCATCCATCCTCCCTCTTGTCTGGTTTCATTACATCTTTCCTTTCTCTTTCTTTCCTTCGATCCGAAGGCCCAACAAAGTATATGAATCTTTGAGAAGATTCTTGTCCCACCAATCCAACTTCAACTTCTACCGGCACATCCCCCAATCCAGGACATCCATTCTTTGTCTTGAAAACAATGTAAACCGAGTAACGTGTCCTAGGAGATAAGTAACGAGTACTTATCCTGCCACGGACCTCAAACCAACATACATTGAGGAGCTCTGGTACTTCTTCAAACCTGCGAGCGAGAGCAACATTTTTTGACATCTTCATGATCATCATCAGATTGAACGATTACAATCGAAATTAATGGGAAAAATGGAGTTACCTAGCTTCAGGAATCGAAATCCATTGCCAAAAATACTGAGGACTACTAACCCATGTGATCCACATCTCCTTTGGCGATAACATAATACACTTTTTCCCACTCGTTTTCTCTAACCAAATGCTCTTTGATTTTCAGAAAAAGGAAAAATAATAATAATAATAATAATTTCAGAAATAAGAACCAGAAATATTAAATGGATGCATGAACTAAAACGTCACAATCTTAATGATATGGAGCACCGACAATTTTATTTTTATTTAATTTTAAAATAATTTAGTTCACAGTTTAATTTTATTTTTGAGTAATTTGTAATAGTAAAAATTAATTTCTTAAATAAACTTAACCTTTTTGCCATCTTCGATTAGAAGAGGATCGTCGCAGAGAGTGAAGTAGAGTTCCTTCTTTGACAAGGAAGCTTGCGATTGAGGAACCAGAGATGAATATTCCGGGGGAAGAAACTTCTCCCATACACTATCGGAATGAACCGCCGATTCAAAAGTTTTCGAAACCGAAGCGGCGACACACGCGTCATGTGGACTAGTAAAAGTGATTATGTGTGAGATGCAATCCTCCGCCAACTCATTGAAAGATGTTGGCCCGTGAACGTTCTCTCCTCCCTCTTCGTCGCTAGATTCACTGCCCATCGGTGCGTTTGTCAAATCGTATATGCTTTTGGAGACTTTAGGCTCGTGAGTTTTTTTTTTCTTTTTTCTTTAGCGAGTATACTTAATAAGCTTGTGAATTACGAGTTTATGATAAGAAACAGAAACATGCTGTCCTGCAAAGCGTCCACGTGCCGTTGTGCGTCCATATTTACGTTGCATTGTTTTTAGACAATCGAGTAGTTCACGCTATATTATATATTTTTATATTTCTACATTTACAATGAATATGATACATTGATACATATAACATATATATAATAAACTTGGTTGCAATCCAAACCATATTGTAAGCTATCAAAACCATAATTAAAACATATAAAACCCACACCCTTTTTGAAAAAAAAAAAAAAGAAGAACATATAAGGTCCACAAAAAGCGTTGTATAAAGGATCCACTTTGACATTCATGCATATACTTTCCTTATTCGGACGTATCTAAGAAAGTTACGTGAGACATTTTAACTCATTCAGAAGCCTGTCACAGTGTTCCCTCATCACCCACAAGATTATGCAGATCCTCTCCTCACACAATAACTGATCCATAAAATAGATGTCTAACTTGTTGATTTTTAACATAAACGTCTTACTCTCCTAATTAATTATCTCCAATACAATTTCACTTTATTCAACTTCACAAACATTACAATCCACACTTTAAATCATGTAAATATAGTCTCTCATTTGTTTGGTCTCTTTCAAAGGTATTAACCCAAAAACATAACAGGCAATATCATCAAATCATTCTTCCACTTCAGGACACCGATATCAATTCAACGATTATTCTTTGGCCGGAATTCAATTCCTTGAATTATCACACCACACTTCCAATTGGGGGAAGTAATGTCTACAATACTCACTTCAATTTCATCAAAACCCGATAATCCTCCTTCATTGAAGAAATCTCCAATCTCTGCCTCCATCCACCCATCTTTCCTCCTTTCTGATTTCATTAGCTCCCTCCTTGGCCACTCTTTGATTATATTCGTAGACTCATCAAAACATATGAAATTTTTTGGTTTTTCTTGTCCTTTAAAACCAACTCCAACTTGTATGGGCAAATCCCGTAAGCCATGACGTCGATACCTTAGCTTGTACACAACGTAAGCTGAGTAATTTGTTCCCGGAGAAAGGATTTTAGTATTCATCCCACCACCCATCTCGAAAGCACATACATTAAGAAGCTCCGATATTTCTTGAAACCTGTATATAGGTTTGTTTCCAATCATATATGTATTAGATGGATAGTCCATTTTATGTTTTATCAATTCAGAAACATAACTACAAATTTATAAATAGTAATTTCATTGTTGTTACATTCAATCGAGATATTTACTTGTGAGATTGTAAGAGCTTAAAATGACAACAACCAAAACAAAAGGCACTATGTAATAACACCACTGTGCTTTCGCATTCCCAAACTATATTAGTATCATTAATGGAGTAAATGCAATGTTACTAACTGAAGTAATTAAAATGAATCATTACAATCAAATTTAAGGAAACAAGGAGTTACCTAGATTCACGAATTGAAATCCATTGCCAATACTCAGGACTTTTGCCCCAAGTGATCCACAGTTCCCTCGCAGCTAGCATCACACATTTCTTCCCACTCGCTTTTTCTAACCAAAAGCTCTTTAATTTTTGGAATTATACATGAATTAGAACTGAATTCCACATTACAAAAAAAGAAAATAAAAAATGAAATCTAAAATATTATATTTTTGATTTACTATGGACTTCCAACTCAAAAGTAATTGATAATAAATGGATTGGTCTAATTTTTATATATTCTTTGATAATTTCTCCAACTACCATGTAGGACTTTCTTTCATTAAATTAAATAATTTTTTCTATTTTATAGTAATTATGTATATTTTTTTTTTAGGTTTATTTCACAAGAGTAAACATTTTAATATGTCTACTATACTACTATTTACCCATGGATTCTTTAAAACAAATATGTGGATTTTAATTCAAATCACATGAATCAAATTCTTGTTGCCATTATTTTCTATTAAAAGTTGACAATTTCTCTATTCATAAGTAGCAATTCGAAGGCGAGAGACACTATATACATGATATTATCATCCTCAAATCATATAAAGTAGCTACGGATGTATAAATATACCTTTTTGCCATCTTCAATAAGAAAATGATCGCAAAGACCGAAATAGAGCTCTTTCTTCGATGAGAAAACTCGCGATGGAGGAGGAACCAAAGATTCATAATCCGCCGGAAGAAACTTCTCCCATACACTCTCGGATCAGAGTAGTGCTAGAGTTTTTAGGATGAGATACACTAGGTGGAGGATCTTAGAATGTAAAGTGTTTAAGCTTTGATTTGTATGATTCCCTTTTGGACTAGTGTTAGAATTATTAGTTTTTCTCTGATCGATTGGAACTAAGTCTTAGACATTTCCGCACTCAAAAGGTGTTCGATGAAATGTCTGACCAACTAGTGCCAGAGACTTATATTCCTAACCTAAGAGATTAGTTGCCTAGGATGTTTGTTGACGTGAATGAACTTGTTTGTCATGCCATGCTTGATCATGTTTCTCTAGCGAGAGCTAGGTTTTGAAGTGGTTGAGTCTGAGTAGCTTCTGTCAAGAGATTAGATTAGCTAAGTCGTGATGTTCATTGTCTATGGATAGTTTGCTTGTGGCGCGTTAAACACTCTGTAGACTAGGAGACTCCACCGACATCAATTACTCCCATCCTTAGGACTTCTTTCTTTCTGATATTTATTACCTTCCTGAGACTATTTCGATTCGTGTTGTTTAGTTCATGCGTAGACTCGTTTCTGTTTTCATTCATTTTCGCTTCTTGTCATACATTCTCGTTTCTAGTTCTAGAACATTTCCGTTTTGCATTCTGATCATTCTAGGGTTGTTAGATAAAAACACTCTCTTTGAATTGGCTTGACTTGTGATACCTTGATTGCATCTTGAGTGATAGTAAAGTTTCCCAACTGGATTGACACCTTAAGTATTACAACTGCATAAGGTTAATTGAACATGCTAGGACATACAAAAATCCTAGTATCAATTTGGCGTCGTTTCCATTTGGGATTCGTTTTGCTACATTTAAGATTTCAAGTTTTGCAAGATTAAGTTCTGTTACACTTATCACTCTGAGTACTGACTTGTTTTGGTTGTCTGTTTGTTTGTTTTGCATCTCAGGAACCTGTTGATTGCGACCTTGCATGCACACCAGATCAAGAGGGCATCATAATCTCCTTCCTGCTATCGACGACATCAATCGATTACAAAGACCACGACAAGTTCGTCAACTCACTGATGATCCCGCACCAATCACTATGGAACAACCGAATGGACCAAATCCGGGACCGCGAAACATTGGTGCTGGGGATGCACCGAACACTCATACTCAGCGTGTGGAATCGTCCCTCCCGCCGTGCAGAACAACAATTTCGAAATCAAGAGTGATCTCATCTCCATGATCCAAGGAAACAAGTTTCACGGGTTGCCTATGGAGGATCCACTCGACCACTTGGACGAGTTCCACCGTCTGTGCAGTCTCACCAAGATCAGCGGCGTGAGTGAGGATGGTTACAAGTTGCGCCTCTTCCCATTCTCCCTGGGAGACAAAGCTCATCAATGGGAGAAAAACCTTCCCAAGGGATCAATCACCACCTAGGATGGTTGCAAGAAAGCATTTTTGGCCAAGTTCTTCTCCTAACTCCAGAACAGCACGTCTCAGGAATGAGATTTCTAGCTTTACTCAGAAAAGCTCTGAATCATTCTGTGAAGCCTGGGAGCGTTTCAAGGGTTACCACAACCAGTGTCCACACCATGGTTTCAGCAACGAGTCACTGCTAAGCACTCTATACCGTGGTGTACTTCCAAAAATTCGCATGCTACTTGACACTGCTTCTAACGGTAATTTCCTTAGCAAAGACGTTGATGAAGGATGGGAACTGGTTGAGAATCTCGCCCAGTCTGATGGCAACTACAATGAAGACTATGACCGCACAGTTCGCGGCGAAGCTGGGTTTGAGGAGAAGTACAAGAGGGACCTTAAGAATGTCAATGACAAGCTTGACCGCCTCTTGCTAAGTCAGCAGCAGCATGTCCATTTCGTAGCTGAGGATGACCCTTTCCAAGTTCAAGATGGGGAGGGTGAGCAGTCTGAGGAGATCAACTATGTCCAGAATCAGGGTGGTTACAACAAGGGCTACAACCCCTATAAGACGAACCCCAATTTGTCTTACCGGAGCACCAATGTTGCAAATCCACAGGATCAGGTGTACCCTCCTCAGCAGCACTAACAAGGTCAGCAAAAATCTTTTGTGCCTTACAATCAGGGATTCATACCCAAACAACAAATCCAGCAAGGTTACCAAGCTCCCTCAGGACCACCTCCAGGATTCCACCCTCAACCAGTTCAACCTGATCAAGAAATGAAGCAAATGATGCAACAACTTCTTCAGGGTTAAGGTAGCGGATCTATGGATATTGCTAAGAAGTTTGCTGACCTTAGACATAGGATGAAATGTTCATACAATGATCTGAATGTCAAATTTGAAGCTCTGAATTCGAAGATAAGATATATGGAAGGCCAATCCGCTTCTAGTTCTGCACCAAAGCCTGGCCAATTCCCAGGGAAGGCTGTTCAAAACCCCAAGAAGTTTGCAAACGCAATTACGCTGAGAAGTGAGAAAACATTGCCTCCCAGGCAAGGAGTTCTAATCGTCACTGAGGACAGTGAGGGATTAGATGGAGAGGATTTTGTTCAAGATGAAGCTCAGATCAAGGAACCTATTGTTTTTGATGACAAACCTGCGAGGTTCATACCTCCACCATACAAGCCTCCTCTACCATTCACAGTGAGGTTCAAGAAGCAGCTTACTGAGAAGTACAAAGCATTGTTCGAAAAACAAGTCAAGGAGATTGAGTTGAAGATGCCATTGATGGATGCATTCGCACTTGTTTCTCACTACCAGAAATTCTTCAAGGACTTAGTGATGGAGAGATCAAAAGAAGTTCAAGGCATGGTGGTACTAAGTCTTGAGTGCAATGCAATCATCCAGAAGAAGATTGTACCCAAGAAGCTCAAAGATCCTGGATATTTCATTCTACCTTGCTCCCTTGGACCTATGTCTTATGACAGGTGCCTATGTGATCTTGGCGCTTCAGTTAATCTGATGCCACTCTCTATTGCTACGAGGTTGGATTTTACAAGGTTCAAGGGTTGCGACATCTCTCTCATCCTTGCAGACAGATCAGTGAGACTTCCAAATAGTATTTTAGAAGACTTACCCGTCAGGATAAGAGACGTGGAAGTGCCAACCGACTTTTTGGTCCTGGAGATGGATGAAGAACCAAAAGATCCGCTGATCTTAGGAAGACCGTTCCTAGCGAATGTTGGAGCCATCATTGATGTCAGAAATGGCAAGATTGATCTTAATCTGGGCGACGACTTCATCATGAAGTTTGACATCAAGGATACTTTGAAGAAGCCGACAATAGGAGGACAAATCATCTACATTGAAGAGATGGATAAGTTGGCTGATGAGTTGTTGGAGGAACTAGCTGAAGAGGACCATCTCAAAACTGCTCTAACCAAGGATGGAGAAGAAGGATTCCTGCATGAGGAGACCACTTGTTACAAAAATCTGCTAGTCTCCCACAGAGAAGCAGCTGGACCAGAGGAGTTCGAGCAGCTATCTGACGCAGAGGAGGCACGTGCAGTTGAGACAGAGACTTCAGGACATGAGATCTCCCACTCGACCGACGTCAAGACCCAACTCGAGACACCGACGTCCCGCTCGATCGAGTCGCACCCCTCCCACTCGACCGTGATCATTCCAGACTCCCATGTTGACGACTGGTCGGAACTGAAAGCTCCAAAGGTAGAACTCAAAACTCTCCCCTCCGGACTCAGGTACGTTTTTCTGGGAACCAATTCTACTTATCCTGTCATAGTGAATGCTAGGTTGAGTGATGATGAATTGAGGTTGCTAGTAACTGAGCTCAAGAAGTATAGAAAGACTATAGGGTATTCATTAGATGATATCAAGGGTATTTCGCGTAGCCTTTGCATGAGGAATTGAGGTTGACAAGGCAAAGATTGAGGTCATGGTTTAGCTTCAACCGCCTAAGACAGTGAAGGACATCAAAAGTTTTCTAGGACATGCTGGGTTTTACAGGAGATTCATCAAAGACTTCTCAAAAATTGCAAGAACATTGACAAGGTTGCTGTGCAAGGAGGTTGAGTTCGAATTTGATGCAGCATGTTTGAAAGCTTTTAGCAAGATCAAAGAGGCCTTGGTTTCGGCACCCATAGTTCAAGCTCCAAATTGGAATCATCCGTTTGAGATTATGTGTGACGCTTCAGACTTCGCAGTTAGAGCAATTCTGGGACAGCGTATTGACAAGAAGCTTCATGTCATCGACTACGCGATCCGCACCTTGGACGAGACTCAAGGAAGATATGCTACCACAGAGAAGGAACTCCTAGCAGTTGTGTTTGCATTCGAAAAATTCAGGAGTTACCTTGTGGGTTCGAAGGTCATAGTGCATACCGACCATGCTGCTCTGAGACACATCTATTCGAAGAAGGATACCAAGTCGAGACTGTTGAGATGGATTCTGCTACTTCAGGAGTTCGACATGGAGATTGTTGACAAGAAAGGCATAGAAAATGGAGTTGCAGACCACCTGTCAAGAATGAGGATTGAAGATGTTGTTCCCATAGATGATTCAATGCCTGAGGAACAACTACTGGTCGCCCAGGTTTGTGAGCAGATGCATGACACAGAGCTTGACAACCTCAGAATCAGATGCATGGCGATCACTTCTGAGACTGCACCATGGTATGCAGATGTCGTGAATTACAAAGTCTGTGGAGAAGTTCCTGATGACATGGATCCTTACAGGAAGAAGAAGCTTTTCAGAGAGGTCAACCACTACTTCTGGGATGAACCCTATCTGTACAAGAGGGGTTCTGACGGTCTGTTCAGAAGATGCATAGCAGAAGGGGAAGTGCAGGGAGTGCTTGAACACTGTCATGGCTCCACCTATGGAGGTCACTTCGCCACATTCAAGACAGCCCAAAAGGTTCTTCAAGCAGGTCTCTGGTGGCCAACCTTGTTCAAAGATGCTCACAGCTTCATCACCAAGTGTGACGCTTGTCAGAGGATGGGCAACATCACAAGGAGGAACGAGATGCCCCAGAATTCGATCTTGGAAGTGGAGATATTTGATGTTTGGGGTATAGACTTCATGGGACCTTTCAACCCTCCATCAAATGGTAATGTCTATATTTTGGTGGCAGTTGATTATGTATCTAAGTGGGTTGAAGCCATTGTCAGTCCTACCAATGATCACAAGGTTGTTCTGAAGCTGTTCAAAAGTATAATTTTTCCAAGGTATGGGATACCCAGAGCGGTGATCAGTGATGGTGGAACTCACTTCATCAACAAGGTGTTTGAGAGTATGCTGAGAAAGTATGGGGTCAAGCACAAGGTGTCTACTGCGTATCACCCTCAGACCAGCGGACATGTTGAATTCTCGAATAAGCAGATCAAGGGTATCCTAGCAAGGATTGTTGGAGTTTCAAAGAAAGATTGGTCTTTCAAGTTGGATGAGACTCTCTGGGCGTACAGAACAGCATTCAAGACGCCAATAGGCAGAACACCTTTTCAGCTGGTATATGGTAAAGCATGTCATCTCCCTGTAGAGGTTGAGTACAAGGCGCTTTGGGCTATCAAGTTGCTGAACTTAGATATTGATACAGCTCAAGCTAAGAGGACTCTTGATCTACATGAGTTGGACGAAATCAGACTTGATGCCTATGACAGCTCAAAGATCTATAAAGAAAGAACCAAGAATTTTCATGATAAGAAAATTGTTGTCAAGGAGCTCAAGGCTGGAGATCAGGTTTTGCTTTTCAACTCCAAACTTAAGTTATTTCCTGGAAAGCTTAAGTCTAGGTGGTCTGGACCTTTTGACGTCAAGGAAGTTCTGCCATACGGAGCCATAACTCTTCTGAACAAGGATGGCAGCGAGTTCACTGTAAATGGTCAGAGAGTCAAGAAATATTTAGCTGATAAAGTCCGTCCAGAGGGGTCTTCTGTGCTCCTCTATGAACTCTCAAAAGCCTAAAAAACTGAAAAGTCAAGCTAGGGACTTTAAACAAGCTCACTTGGGAGGAAGTCCCAAAGCTATCACTGTAAATATTTTTTAGGATCCTTGTGTTTTTAATTTTTATTTTTTGTTTTCTTGTTTTCAGAAATCTACAGAAAGGAGTATAAGCAACACAGATAGGAAATACATTGAAAAGAAAGGTAGAAAGAAAAGTGAAGTGAGGTTGCAAAAAAAAAAAAAAAAAAAAAAAAAAATTAAAATGCAACCACTCCTCTCCACTCGATTTTTCACCCACAAAATTACTTCCCTTTTCATTTCCCCCACCCACGTGAACTCTCTCACACATCACCTCAATCTCTCCCTTTCTTGTTCCCTCTTAGAAGACACATCACCTTTGTGTCCTCTCTTCCTACATCACCCCATTACCACTCTCTCTTTCTCCCCCTTACACAACACCTTCATACTCTCTTTATTTATTAATTACTCCCTTCATTCTCACTCCCATCAACCAAAACAAATCGATTACTCCCTCATCTTTCTTCCTCCAACTTGTTCGAGTTCACAAAGCTTACCAGAGGAGTCCTGCAATTCATTCATCAGCGATTCAACCGAAGTCCTTTGCTCAGTCCGAGACCTGTTGCCACTCGACCCGCCGGAATAACCCCCTCGAGTAGACTTGGTCCGACTCGATCGAGCCATTTTCCACCACCACTGTCGAAGCTGCTCACTTCTCTCTTGCTCGACTCAACCGAGCTGTGACTCGCCGGATCTCTTGTACTTTGGTCATTGTCGTGAAGTTCTTGTTTCGGCAAGTTGTTCACCGTCTCTCTCGATCCACCCTCACAGACCCCCATCAAGCCAAACCCGGCTCGATTGACCATCGCGGAGCTGCCAACCGAGACATCCTTCATAGATTCGTTGTGTTTAGCTGCTCTCAAGACCAACGACGCTGCAACTTGTGCGACTCAGTCTCAAGCTGTTTCTCCTAAAGTAACTTGACCAGAACACTCTCAAAGTTTCACTCGACTCGATCCGTGCTTTGCTCGACTCGAACGAGGAAAAACTTTCGAACTCGACCTGCACAACTCGATCGACCATCCTGGGTAAGCTCCCTAACACAAAAACTGCGACTCGATCGACGACGACTTAGAGCTGCTCCCGGAACCAACATTCTCTTCGACTCGATCTGAAGTCCTAGAGCACCCGCTGAAGCAGCCTCTTTATTTTACTTGATCGAGAAACGAGGTTCCGACTCGACCCACCTGACTCGACCAACGCTCGATTTGACAAACATTGTTACTTCAAACACCTTAGCTCTCTCATTGATTTTTGTGATTTGTATTATTGCCTCGTCATTAACCTACTAATCTTTGATTTTGAGTTTGAATTGTCTCAGTTTTACAATGTCTGACAATTTTTGGGATGAGATGTATGAGAAGTATGGTTGTGCGGTACCAGGACGTGTTGTTACTTCTAATCCACCTACGCAAGGCGCTGACTCAAGCAGAGCAGTAAAACGATCTAGTAAAGACAAAGCTCGTGGCAAGAAGCCTGTGCAACAGAGAGATGAGGGTAGCGATTATGAGATGGAGCAGGCTCGTGAGAGTGCATCATCAAGGAAATATGTCAAGAAGAAGTCTAAATCGAAGCTATCTGCCCAGGAGTACTATGATTTGTTTCAGCAACATGAATTTATGGGAACACGATATCCTCACAGTCAAACCATAAAGGACCTCGGTATAGCAGAAGATGTTGAATATCTTTTCGGCGAATGCAGCCTGAGCAGACTTATGAACACGCCAAAAAACGCTTACAGAGAGGAAACCATACAGCTTCTAAGCTCCTTGCAAGTTCACCATTTTGCAGATGCACCTGAGATGGAGTCGGATGGCAGTTTAGGCTATTTCACGTTTATGATACATGGTCGGACTTACAGCCTTACTGTGAGGCAGATTGAGGAAGTGTTTGGATTCACTAGTGGGACTGGCACTGCCGCAGAAATCGACAGGGAAGAGGCGTCGTCATTATGGGCTTCGATTAGCACTGAGCAGCACTTCAACGCCTCAAGGTCGGAAGGGACGCTAATAAGAAGCCCAGTGTTGAGATACTTCCACAGGGCTATTTCGAACGTCTTCTATGTGAAGGAAATCACTGGCCTTGTCACCAAGGCAGAGCTTGACATGTTGGATTTGGCACTCAAGGACCCGCTAAAGAAGACTACAGGGGGTGTTATGCTTAGAGGTGACGCATGAGACACATCGTTCGCTTTTTTCCTGTTGAACCATCTGCAGACTTACAAGACGTGGGTGGTGAGACTGAACAAAACTCATTCACCCGGAGTTATGTGTATGGGAGGGGTTGTGACATGGATATTAGAAGCAGAAGGCGTCCCTCTCCCTTCAAACTCGTTTCCTCCGCGCTGGATGGATATGTACCACCTGAAACAGATTCACACTTTAGACTGGGAAAACAAGCATGGAAAGTTTGTCTACAAATTCGTTCACCCAGAGGTGGAAGAAGCAAGGATCCTTCTTCCTTGTGCGAGTCTAACAACGATCCTGAATGGTGAGAACATTGAGTTTATCCCTGATAGAAGCGTTTTGTATGTTGAGGAAGAAGATCAGCGATGGAGATCTCTGCAGAAGAAGACAACCCGATGGAGGAGGATTCAGAAGACTATCGCCCTGAGAGGTATCACTTTGACGAGTACACAGTACCGAGACTAGGAAAGGGTGTTAGGTAGGCTCATGAACGTCTCAACAAGCTTCAGAAATGGGGCAAGGCGAGGGACAAGATACTCAGTAGTTTCAAGAAAACTTTTATGAACTTCATGAGTAAATTCAGTTGTTCAACATTCACTGTCGCCATCCCAATGCCTTCCCAAGATGGCATGCCAGTACAGGGACGCTCGTCTACACGTCTTGAGCCAACTCGCCGAGCACAACCATCTCCAGCACGCCGGTCTGCTTACACACCACGAACGCAGCAACCCTCTCCAGCTCGACCACGAAATTCCCCTCATGAGCCCCGGGAGAGAGCGAGAAAGTCGTTGAAGAAAGCCAAGAAGGGACCTTCATCAAGTCGTCCAGCTGAACATCAACAAGGCGGTCCTTCTGAGCACTTACCTGAACCAGTGGTTGAACAGCAGAACGAGTCTCAGATCGAATACCAGACCAGGCCAGCGACTGAGCAGCAGAATGAGCCTCAAGGTGACCACCCACATATGGAGGATGTTGTGCTATTATCGGATCATGGTGAGTCTCGCGTCGACGACATGCAGTGCGATGGACAACAGAACGTTCATCTGAACACGCAAGTGATTGATGAGCAAGTCGACCAACCAGCTGAGGCCACTTCTGCGGACCCTGAACAAGGCGAAGGACAAAGTCAATACCACGATCCTCCTTGGGCTAGCACCAACTCCTTCTTCTACTACTGAGGTACTCCTACGGTTCCTTTGTATATACCATTTCATTCACGCATTGTTTGTGTTGTGATTCTTAAATCCTTCTGCAAATTTTTCTTACACAGGAGAATGTATAATTTAAGTTTGGGGGAGGGTTTGAGATGATGTATCTGATGACGTTTTCTATGATTCTTATTTCAAATTTTTGCATCATATCATGTTTGAGTATGCATTCATCTATTTGCATTGAAAAACCATAAAAATTTGAAAAATTTTCGAAAATTTTCACAAAAAAAAAAGTGTTCATGTAATTTGCATTTGCATATTAGGATTGAGTCTAGTGTTATTCATATAAAGCTGTTGCATTAAGCATAGGGGTTGATGATGATTATAACCTTGTTAACATGCTGAATTCAATAAGATAGGATCAAGGCCCTTGTTATTAGTTCTTTGATGCATGTTGATTGAACTTGAAATGTAAGACTGAACCAGACTTTGAATTCTCGAAATTGCATTCTAGTCTTGATTGAAGCATGTTTTGAATTGACATCATTCCCTATCTATATGAACATAATCCTGACTTGCAATTATCTTGTTATGCATTGAAGTTGAACTCATGGATATTTGGATTATCTTTCTCCCATCTTTGGAACAGTTTCCCGCATCCTTAACCAACCGTTCTTTCAAACCAATTGTATTCTTAAGTGTGAGGCCTTTTCCGAGTTGAGCTTGTTAGAAAGTGTTAGATTTTAGCCGACAAGAGTAGGATCCTGTGTAGTTCTAGTTCGCATTTTCCAAACTAGTAGGACTAGGTGAGAACTCGAATTTGGGTTTTGGGATTGGATTTGTGCTGAAAAGAGAAAAAGTAAAAGAGAAAGAAGAAGGGTAAAGAGTCTCTAGGAGGAGAATGTGTTTTCAAGTTTTACAAGTCTAGTAACGGATGTGGGTTGTGCAATGTAAAAGTGTTATTGGTTCTGTGCATAGAAAGAAAAATTCAAACAAACAAAACGCTAAAGAAGTCTAGCGTTCTAAGAAGAAAAGAAAGAGAACCATAGTTATAAAAAAGTTTCCTATCCGCTAGATTGATATGAAATAACCTCCTCCTAAGGCTAAGTAAAAAGAATGAGAGAATGAGTTTAAAAAGAGAGACCGATGAAGGGTAGAGATAGGACCAACTTCTGGGTTAGAAAGTTAGAGCTAAGTTTCCTTGGGACCTTTGGGTAAACGGGACACTGCTCTTGTATGTATCATCAGTTGGTTTCAACCTTTAGCCTTCTCTTCAGCTCAACTCATTTTTGCGAGAGAACCCTGTTCTATATTGTTAAAACCACTTGCAGAGGAGACCATTTTTGTCTCTACCCTTTCACCCCAGCTAAATGAGTTTGATGACATTGCTTAGCTTGATTCATGGTTCTTTGTTAATGAATGTTAAAGGGAATGATAGAAATGATAGCATGTGTAGATTAAGGTTCGGAATCTTTTCATGTTGTGATGAGCTTGTCTAAAGTTTTTAAATAGAGTTCCTTCACCATGCATCATATAACTAAAAACAAGGACCTTGATTCTAAATACTCTATTCAGCATGTTTTAGGTTCTGAGACCCCATCTTCAAACCTCTCTTCCTTACTTTGTTCTTGATCGTTTGCTTGAGGGCAAGCAAAGAATAAGCTTGGGGGAGTTGATATGTGTATATTTTACACTCTTTCATCATGCATTTCCCATTCATTATGTTCTCTAAACTCATTGTTTTGCATTGTTTTTGGTCTCGTTTGCATAATATGCATATCTAGGTAGTCTTTGCATTGTTCTTGCATGCATCTTGCATATTGGAGTTGCTTCAGGTGTTTTAGGAGATGTCCAAACCATCAAAAGCAAACAAGGAGCAGGAAAGCAGTCCGACTCCGACTCGATCGATCGATCAAGCTTCCTGGACTCCGACTCGATCGACACTCCCACGATGCGACTCGATCGACGCTCTTAAACCGACATCCTGGTTTT
Organism: Camelina sativa; assembly: GCF_030686135.1. Taxonomy (NCBI): domain Eukaryota; kingdom Viridiplantae; phylum Streptophyta; class Magnoliopsida; order Brassicales; family Brassicaceae; genus Camelina; species Camelina sativa. Next base: position 1,988,570 of record NC_141883.1, read on the forward strand.
GTTCTGAAGACGCGTCCGAGAAGGGTTCCCGAACCGACGTTCTATATTGTCGTTTTACGTTTTAGGGATTTCCATGTTTTACTATAAATACGTTTTGTTAAGTTTTTACTCAGACAACTTAGCTTTTATCTCGTTTTCTTTTCTAAGGTTTGACCAAGCCACCAAAAAACGTTCTGAGACTTGTAATCCGACATCTCAAAGTTTATTCAATTTTTGCACTTGATTTCTTCTACAAAGTTGTTCTTCTCATTTATATCTATATTACTATGCATGATTCAATGTTTTGTGGATTTGTATCTTTGGTGATGATTTCCGGATCTGAGTAGTGTTAGAGTTCTTGGGGATGGGATAGACTAGGTGGAGGATCTTAGGATGTAGGGTGTTTAAGCTTTGATTTGTATGATTCCCTTCTGGACTAGTGTTAGAATTATTAGTTTCTCTCTGATCAATTGGAACTAAGTCTTAGACATTTCCGCACCCAAAAAGTGTTCGATGAAATGTCTGACCAACTAGTGCCAGAGACTTACATTCCTAGCCTAAGAGATTAGTTGTCTAGGATGTTTGTTGACGTGAATGAACTTGTTTGTCATGCCATGCTTGATCATGTTTCTCTAGCGAGAGCTAGGTTTGGAAGTGGTTGAATCTGAGTAGCTTCTGTCAAGAGATTGGATTAGCTAAGTCGTGATGTTCATTGTCTAGGGATAGTTTGCTTGTGACGCGTTAAACACTCTGTAGACTAGGAGACTCCACCGACATCAATTACTCCTATCCTTAGGACTTCTTTCTTTCTGATTTTTATTACCTTCCTGAGACTATTTCGATTTGTGTTGTTTAGTTCATGCTTAGACTCGTTTATGTTTTCATTCATATCTCTTCTTGTCATACATTCTCGTTTCTAGTTCTAGAACTCATTTCCGTTTTGCATTCTGATCATTCTAGGATTGTTAGATAAAAACACTCTCTTTGAATTGGCTTGACTTGTGATACCTTGATTGTATCTTAATTGATAGTAAAGTTTCCCAACTGGATTGACACCTTAAATATTACAACTGCATAAAGTTAATTGAACCTGCTAGGACATACAAAACTCCTAGTATCACGGAATTCAAAGGTTTTTGAAACCGAAGATGCACGCGTCCCTTGGACTTGTAAAAGAGATTATGTTGGAGATGCAATCTTCTGGAAAGACATCGAAAAGTGATGATGACCCCAGAACGATCACTCCTCCACCGTGCTTTTGCCCTATCGACGAAGAACCGGGAACATCTCCACCTTTGCCTCTTGAGTCAACGCCGTGTTTTTGTCCCATTTTTGCTTCTATCTTTTATAATGTTTCTTCGTCTAGAAGCTAAAGAATATAAAGAATCGTCAAAAGTCATCTCCTGCTGCTAATATTCATAAAGAAAGACTCGTTTGAAGTCGTCGTCCACAGTTATTTATGGAACTGCCCTTCCTCACCTACCTCCACAGAACGTATATATAATGGAGATTGGAGAAGTTCTAGTATATCGAGTGCAACATATTTTTTCTTTGGTGTGATCGAGTGCAACATATTTTTGTAATCAGCTAGTACGTAAACAATACCATTATACCTTTTCTATTAAAATTAAAATTTGGTATTATATTGTCTTTAAAAATTGTGTGGCTTGTAACGCCACTTATTATTCCTTAGAACTCTGTTTTTCCTCATCGAATTTGTTCACGTGAGAGAGAATATTAGAACCAAAAACCCAAATTCAAAAAAAACATCGCACTCCCTTCTATGTTGCAAGATGTTTCTCCAAAGACCAATATACGACAAAGATTTTAACTTACATAAACGTTAGACTCGTACCAAAACGCCAAAATTACCAAGTGTTCTCTCCACTGAAGGAAAGTGGTTTACACATATACCAACATGGCAACATCCTCTTTTTTTTTTTTTGAATTGAATGTAAAATTTTACTCAACCAAAAAACCTTTTTACAATGAACAAAGTAACATCCTCACAGTAAGAACAAAGTAAGAGCTTAGCTTATTTAGCAAACTTGTTATTTATTGTAACAAACACAACTTAATACAAATATACCAATTTGTTCACTCCATCGCATAATCAACTCATGACACAATAATACAAATAGATGAACCATCGATCAATTACTGGATTCTTGCAGGACGGATTTCAATACCTTGGATGATCAAGCCATACTTCCCATCGAGACGCGTAGTCTCTAAAACACCCATCTCAATCTCATCACTATTAATTAAACCACCTTCATTGAAGAATTCTCCAAGCTCAATCTCCATCCACCCGTCATCTCTCTCCTCAGGTTTCACTAGGTGCCTCATCCCTCTCTCTCCCCTTGTAAACCCTACATCGACATCATCATCATAATCAAAGCATATATCTCTTCTAGAAGGTTCCTGTCCCACTATCCCAACAACAGCTTTTATGGCCTTATCCGTAAACCCATAAAATTCATCCCCTTTCTTGAACACAATGTAAGCAGAGTAACGAGTTTTTGGAGACAGGACACGAGTGTTCGCTCTCCCACGAAAATCGAACCAACATACAAAAACAAGCTCCGCTACTTTTTCAAACCTACATTAATACATACATAACATCATTTGATTGAGGCAAAATAAAACCATATGTAAAGTAATAATGAAAAAAAGTACCTAGATTCAGGAAATGGAATCCATTGCCAATAGCGAGGATCATCTCCCCATGCTATTGAGAAATCATTCAGCGGAGATAACATGATACACCTCTTCCCACTCGATTTCTCTAACCATATGCTCTTTTATTTCCGAAACAAAAATAAAAACCCACCAAATAACTAAGAATTATTCAATAGCAGCATTGCATTATTCTTAAAACGTAATTGCTAAGTTAGGGTTTTGTTTTGTAGCCATACTTCCCTAGCAGAACGAGTTTAAAAAAAACTTCGAAGTCATGATTACTCTCAAATCCTATAAACAAAGTGACTGATATAAACATAATTACCTTTTTGCCATCGTCGATGAGAAGAGGATCGTTACAGAGAGAGAAGTAGAGTTTCTTTTTCGATGAGAAAACTCGCGATGAAGAAACCAGAGATTCGTACTCCGCCGGAATAAACTTCTCCCATATGATATCTGACTTGGCCGCCGATTCGAAGGTTTTCGAGACCGTAGCAGCGACGCAGGCATCGCGTGGATTTGTGAAAGAGATTATGGTTGAAATGCAGTCCTCCGGCAAGGAATCGAACGGAGACGACGACTTGGAAACGATCTCTCCTCCGATCATCGCGGTGTCTTCGTTCGTAAGATTTAACAGAGACGTGCACAACACTCTGACTCTTGACTCTTCTTAAGCGAATAGTCGTTCTACGAATTTACGAAAGTACCCCCTTTCAGCTGATAATGCGCGCGTCTCATTCACGCATCTTTGTTTTGTCGGTGTCTAAGATGGGCCGCGAGAAGCCCAAAGTTCTAAGGTTTTTGGGATCAACTAGTGAAAAAGTGAGCTGGACATCTTTAATCTCAACAAGTTGAAAGATTCAGCAAATGTAGGATCAGTAGTTACTAATTAAAGAAACCAAATCTTTAATACAAAGTTGAAATTTATGGGACAAGCGTTCTTATGGGAAATAACACGAAGTAACATGGTTTGATAAATTGAAATTTATGGGACAATCGTTTTTGAGATTCACTGGATTTTAATCCGTGGTATACCGCGTGTATATAATTTTTATTATTATTTATATTTTATGTTGTATTTGTTTGTTAACTATTGGATGTTTTGTAAATAGATGAATAACTAAATTTTCCGGCTGTTTGTACGACTAAATGTTTATTTTAATTTTTTAATCCGTGATAGAATTCATGACCATTTGTTTGTTATATTTAGTTTGTTTTGTTTTGTGTTTGAGATTCTATTTTGATTTTTAATTATTATAACAAAAAATAAGGGATCTAGATACATAATAAGTCATTTATACGCTATGATTAAGTCACATTATTCCTAATAATTTAATTATTTTACACAATCTTTGTTAAATTAACTTGATTTTATATGTTAAATATTGTAATATTAATAGTTTTGAAAATAACAAAATGGAGATTTAACCCGTGTTAGTACAAATTTAATAATATTTTATTAATTCCAACATGTTCTCTTTATAACTCATCTACTATATAACCATATTAACCTGTTTTTGTTGTAGTGATTATATGGTAATTTAAACTTTTTAAATTTTACATATTTGTAATATTTTAAAATTTTATTAAGTTTATATATATTAATTATAATATTTAAATAAATGTGAACTGAAGTTCTTCTTACGTTAAGAATCAAAGCTCAAAGGTATTAGAAAACAAAATGGGAATCAAATTGTTGTTTTCTTTGTTTGCAAATGATTCAGAGACATAATATCTTCAAAACACAATAAAAAGTGTGGTTAAATATATCATAGTTTCTGTTTTCATATTGATTTTGCTGTAAAAATTTTTAGTTGGAATATGATTTAAAATATTTAGGAAATAAAATCTGAAGTAATGTTATTTTTGGAAAACTTTTAGGGATTAACTTTGTAAATAAGTTTTTAAATAAGTACAAATAAAAGGGTAAAACCCAAAATATACTTCAAAAATGTATATATAGATACATACTAGATTTTAACTTGAGATACACCGCATGCATATAATTTTATTATTATGTATATTTTATGTTATATTTCTTTGTTAAATATTGGATATTTTGTAAATATAAAAAAACTAAATTTTTCGGCTAGTTGTACGGCTAAATGTTTATATTAATTTTTTAACCCGTAATATATACTTCATGACCATTTGTTAGTTATACTTAGTTTGTTTTATTTTGTTTTTTAAAATTCTATTTTGATTTTCAATTATTATAACAAAAAAATTAGGGATCTAAATACATAATAAGTCATTTATACGCTATGATTAAGTCACATTTTTCCTAATGATTTAATTATTTTGTTTTTTTTGGTTGTTGACAAAAATAATAATTTATTTTACACTCTCTTAGTTAAATTAACTTGATTTTATATGTCAAATATTCTAATATTAATTATGTTGAAAATAATAAAATGAGGATTTAACCCGCGTTAGCAAAAATTTAATAATATTTTATTAATTCCAACATGTTATATTTATAACTCATCTACTATATAACCATATTATATACTATTTTAAACTATTTTAATTTTACATATTCGTAGTATTTTAAAATTTTATTAATTATTATATATATATTAATTATAATATTTAAATAAATATGAATCGAAGTTATTCTTATGTTAAGAATCAAAGCTCACAGAGTCACAGGTATAAAAAAACAAAATGAGAATAAAATTATTGTTTTCTTTGTTTGCAAATGATTCAAAAATAGAATATCTTTAAAACACAATAGAAATTGTGGTTAAATATATCATAGTTTCTGTTTCCATATTGATTTTGCTGTAATTTTTTTACTTGGAATGAAATGTAAAATATTTAGGAAACAAAATCTGAACTTATGCTATTTTTGAAAATTTTTTAGGGATTAATTTTGTAAATAATTTTTTTAATAAGTACAAATAAAAGGATATGACCCAAAATATACTTCAAAAATGTATATATTAATAAAGATATAATATGTATAAAAATCACTAATATTTGGAACTTGGAAGTAACATGGTTTGATAAATTGAAAATGAGAATGATAATGATGGTGTAAATATTTAGAACTTGCAGTTATAATTAATATAATAAAAGATGAAGGTGTTTCTCTGCTTTGTTGACACATCAGCTCTTGATTGAAGCAAGAACTAACACATCAATTAAAATTGATGGCCAATCAAATCAAGAGAATTAATACAGGTCAGCCAAGAAATTGTCAAGTTGGATCATAAAAAAATGGATTCGAGATCGGTGAACACGTCGTCGGGAGGAGATGTTTTTCCGTTGGAGATTTGGTGGAATTAGGGGTTTATTCGATTCGATTGATCTGATTACTACTCTATGGCTGCACGATGAAGGATGTTACTTTACATATCGCCTACCATGATAAACATTACGATTTCGAGCAGCAAGAGTTTATTAATTCGATCAAAGTCGCAGCTCGTCTCATCTCTTACAGAATTCTCTTCCATACTATCTTAATCCTCGCCTTCTTGTTGCCTTTTGTCTCCATCCTAACCGCTGGTGTCAACAAGTGCTTCTCCTTTGGAACCCCTCTTTTTTTTTTTTTTTTTGTCCTTTCGAAGCATCTTTGGTTTCATCAAATCGAAGCAGAAATAGATAACCAAAGAGACGATATAACCAACACACCAAAGCAAAAGCATAAAAGAGAGAGAGAGATAAGAGACAACGTTTTCCAAATAATCTCTTATCTAATTAAAGGGATTACCATCCTTCGCAACCTCCTTCACAAGTGCTTCTCATTTGGTAACCCCTCTTCTTCTTTTTTGTCATTTGGAAGAATCTTGTTAAGTTGTTTGGATCCAATTGGTTATGTCAAGAGAGTGTTTTGCATTTTGTAAATTTCTTGTTTGGTATCAGTTGAGCTTCAATTGTATCATAGTATGAAGATTCAAACTATCAAGTTTTATGAAATTTTGTTTGACTATCAAGTTGAGCTTCAATTGTATCATTGTTGTTTTTGTTTTACAGATATGAATGACAATGAAATGTTGCAGATCTTTCGCTATACATACGGAAACCGGTCATGTTATTGAATGAGTATGTTTAAGCCAACACTCACTCTCTCTTCAAATCACTGTATCCTTTTGCAGGAATAGCAACAGGTTATAGAAGCCAAAATAAGGATAAGGCAGAAAGAAATGCAGGATGACGAAGAGAAAATGCAGAAACGTCTGAAATCATGTTCCTCTAGCACAAGCGCAATACTGGCGAGATGGAATATGGTTCAGCTTCAGGTCGGTTTATTTGCCCTGCCAGAACATATCAGGAACAAATGGTGTCACAAAGGCAGTTTTGACAGACTTTGTTTTTAAATTAGAGAAAGAAGAGATGTTGGTATTAAGGTAGCAATCATTACTATACTCCGCTTCACTATTATATATGTAATTTATTTTTCGTTGCCTTTTTTGTGTAACTTTCTGCGTGCAATTGTACCTCAGTATCTGTTGAGTTTAGTGATAACCTTTCTCTCTGTAACATATCCATTGCCGGTATATGCCTTTTCAGATGCAATCAAGTGTTGACGTGGGGTAAAGTGACCCTTTTGGTGGAATAAATAATACGATCTTCAAGGTTACCCTCTCATGGTAGTGAGAACTCAATTTTTGCTTGATATTTTTATTTCAGGGAAAGGTGAAATACTAACATGCTCGCAAATCTAAACTCAGAATTGTTCTATGGGGTGTTAGGAGGTTTGAGTCAATTTGGAATTATAGTGAGAGCGAGAATTGATTTGGACAATAAACCAAAGAAAAACACAAAAATAATATTTTACCCATTAAATTTCTACAATACTAACCAAAATTGAACAAAAATAAAATGCAGGTGAAGATTACCAAGAAAATGAAAAAAATTAAGTCAAGAAAAATAACATCTCAGCTATTCCGAAAAACTATTTTCCCATTTAAAATCTCATTTCTTGACCATAATCAATACAATAAAATTTTCTTGTTTTTCACCAGCTACTAACACCTCAGATTTTGTAACGGAGCAGAAGTTTGACACATGAATAAAAATAGCTAACCAATCAAATTATAATATTAATACAGATCATCTTATTATTTTGCCAACAGGGACACATTGATTCATTTCTACGGATAGAGAAACGGAAAATTTAAGAATGTCCGCCGAGTTCTTTTCCTTTTCACTACGTCTCTAAAGTTTTTCGAATTTGATCTTTTTTGGTTTTTAATCGGAATTGAAGCGACGGAGGAGGTGGTTGCGGAGCGAGCGGCGCAATGGGATCAACCTGTATCGGAGTACTTAGAGCTCACGGAGCAGTACTTAGGGTTTCAACAGCCTGATTCTGTCTATGGTTTCTCTGATGCTCTTGAGGGATGTAAACGGGTCAGTTCATGAAAAATGTTACTTTTTTTTTTATTAGAACCAATTTATTATTGGATCTTTTTGGTTTGGTGAAGAAATGGTTTTTTAATCTTTGAGTAAGTCTGAGATTTTTGTGATGTGTGTTTTGGTTAAAAGCTCTCTTGGACGTTTGAGAAGGAAGGGACTAAACTTGAGTGGAGGTGGAAGTGTAAACCATCACATGATAACAAGAAGATCACTGTTGGGGTCTTGGATTTTCTTATGGAGGCTAATATAAGACTAAGTGTATGACTCTTAACACTATAGGTTCTGATACTTTTGAAGATTTTTTGTGATGTTTGAGAATGATGGTGATTAGTTCTTTATGATTATACTCCACAGGAAGAAGTTGTGAACAAGACGAGATCTTTTGAGAAGATGAAGAGTGAAGCTGAGAGATGTCTAGCTCAAGGTGAAAAGCTCTGCAAAGAAAAAACAGAGTTTGAAGATGCAAGCTATGCAAAGGCTTGTACATTATCTAATATCTATCACCTCCTTGTTTAGATTCGAATCGTTGGATTTTGTAATCTCTTAATTGCTTTATTTTTAGGGATGAGTAGTCTTTGTGAAAAAAATATTGTAATGTTTAGTATTTGATATTATACCTTGTCGATGCAGTTCCTTTCTGTGTTAAATGCAAAGAAAGCAAAACTGAGAGCGCTAAGGGACAAAGAAGATTCAGGGAAGGCAGTTGAGGAGGAAGAGTCGACAGACAAAACCGAAAGCTTTGACGACAGTGTAAGAAGTGACAATGAGCAGAGCGAGGAAGTAGCCTCAAAGAAGGCAACAAGCAGCAAAGCTCATGGCCGGAAGAGAGCTGCACGGAGCTAAGAGATTCCCCTGCATTGAGATTTTAGGTCAGAGTTTCCATTCCAAGTTTTGTCGAGCTCATAGGTAGGAAAAGAGAAACATCTTTTCGTTGAAAATTTGCTAGAATCTGTATTGATTGTGAAAGTAAATGCAATAGGCTTGGAGATGAAATACTACAGTCCCGTCTTGTGAAAGTAAATGCAATAGGCTTGTAAAACCATTTTCTTTACCAAAACCTTTACTTCCCCTATATGGTTCTTGTGCCGCCGTGGGCCGTGGCCGAAGAGATGCTCTTTTGGAGTTTAAAGCCTTTTGGATGATATCTCTTTTAAGTTAATAACAAGTTGATTTTTGAGGAAATACATAAGTTGCGAGCTGATGGGTCTAAGCCAGTTCCAAGGAAACCAAATCAAATGAAGAAAAGGGGTCGTGCTAACAAAAACAGGTACACTCAACTGATGGGTTGAGGTATTTTGTTCTAGCAATTTTCTGCGAGGTTCCGGTTCGTCACAAAGGCTTTTTGTTTGATATTTTGGGGTTCTTAATACAGGAATTGAAAAAGCAGCTAAAGAAAACAAAGAATCCAGAAGAGGCCAACAAATTGAAGAACGAGTTAACTTATGTTGTGAGTGATCCTTTCTTTGCCTCCTCCCCTGATATTAAAAAAAGCTCTCTGATCATACTTTGTTTCCTCACCTGTTATATATACCTCAGGAGAAAATGTTGAAATATGAACCATCAACAAAGAACAAGGGAGCAGCGATACTAACAGAACACAAAAAGAGAGAACGAGAAGCCGCAAAAGAAGGGAAAAAGCCTTACTATCTCAAAAAATGTATGCCCGGAGTCTTTTTACTCAAAAAGTCCCACATTTGTGGGTTGAGCATAACAGTTTTGAGTTTTTTTTTAATTTGCCAACAGTTTTACTGAATTGTTTTCTTTCTACTTACGCAGCGAAAATCCGAAAGCAAACACTCGTCGAAAAGTACAACAGTCTCAAGGTATGTAAATCAGTTTTTACTTCACAAAGTTTAAGTGTTTGTATAAAAACGAATCACTGAATCAGTTCTTTTGTTTTGGGCATAATCCAGGAATCTGGGAAGCTTTCATCGTATCTTGACAAACGGAGGAAGAAGAATGCAACTAAGTATCATAGGTACATTCCCTACCGTCGTTCAGAGGAATAGAGAGAGGCAGTTTTGCTTTCAGACCGATCGCTTACATCAATCCATGACAATTTTGTGGTCGTCTTTGTGATGATTTTATTCCTGTTTTAGGTGTGGTCCTTGCAAAGTGATTGCTCCCAAATACAAAGAGCTATCTGAGAAGTACCAGGATATGGTGTTTCTTAAGCTTGACTGCAACCAAGACAACAAGGTTTGTTCTTCCTTTTGCTATTAATGTGTCTTAATTCTTATGTTAACACATAAATATTGAGAGCAAAAACTTGTGCTTTTTTATTGTAAACGGTGACTGGTTAAGGGTCAAGACTAATGTGCTTCTTCTCTGGCAGGTCTGGTTCGATCATCCAACAATGGATGTAGAGCCTTCACGACAATACTAATGTTTGGTCTGAAATCAGTTTTGTATTGTACACAAAAATCAGCAACTGCAGGTAAGGCATTATCAACAAAAAATGATCAAACACGAAACTGCCGTTCGTGTCATGCATTAGTTTGATTCCATGAATATACAATTTTCTCGTTCGCGAATATAGAAAACGAGTACGACAGTTTGTATATTCATAAGCTATTATCAACAAAAAAAATGATCAAACACGAAACTGTTGGATCAACCAAGACTGGTTCTATGTCCTAACCATTAATTCTAACTAAGATAGTGCCTACTCAATTTATCTTGTCTCACGTGATACTTTACGTTAGAAAATCTCAATTGTGTGCTCGAGATCTAATCTTTTGTATAGAGTTATGTCTTTTTATTGACTTCTGCTTTTTGCTTATTTGTTTAGCAAAAGTAAACACAAGTTTATTTAAAATGCAATCTAACCTATGCAATCTAATTTTATTTATTTCAAAATAAACACCATATAAAATTAACCTGAAAAAACCACAAAAAAAAAAAAAACACGAAGCCAAATATGACAGGGGCTAAATATGAAGACTTGCTTCGAGAATTTTAGGATAAAATAAAAGAACTTGTAGCTACATAACGTGGTCTTAAAATTGAAAATTTGGAATAAGATAAATAAAACATAAAATATAATTTAAATTAAACATAGTGCATGTAGTCTATGAAACGGTAGTTCAATGTAGTACATAGTGTATGTAGTTCATCAAAAATGTCGTCTACAAAGAAATATTCAACAATCTTCAATACACACGCACATGTAATACCAAACAAAAAAACAAAACAATAATACTTAACCTTTCATTATCACAAATACTAACAAAAAAACAAAAAAGATATATATGCAGGTGAAGATAACGAAGAAATAGAAGAAGAGTAACTCCGACCATCTCACCACCTATTTTTCCATTAATAAAGCAGACAATCTCAAATTTTCAAAACAACTATTGTAAAAATCTACTACAAGGATTATTCATTTTGTTCCACAAAACAAAAGTAACTGTTTGCAAAAAAAAAAAACAAAAAAGCACTTTCAAACCAAGTACATAATATACGTTAATTTACATTAAAAAAACTCCATCAATAAAAAAAAAACAAATACAGCCAATCAAAACCACACAATAAATCATCCACATAACAATTCACAAATAAAATGCTAAAGATATAATGAATTTCTATTCCAACACAAACATACAAAAAACAGAATACAACACATGATAAAAAAAAAACAAACAAACCACACACAATAATTAAAATTACACAAAAATCATCCCCGCGGCGTAGCGCGGGTACTATCCTAGTGCTATATAAAAAACCCTTCTTTTAAACACCAGTATGTATTCTACAATACATACACAATCCGATTTAGCTGTTTTACCAAATAATAAATAGCATAATCAAGAGAAACCACCAAAGTTCATTTCATTTAAATCAACCAAACATCTAGCAATAATAATGGTCCACCAATGCATCCTAGTATAAGAAAAAAAAACAAAATTCATTTAAGTCTAAGATTTCACAAAAATAAATTTTTACAAAACCACCAAAAATTAATGACAAAAAATTAAAAACAAAAATATTACAAATTAACATTGTTAAAATAAATATTAACAATGATTTTTAATTTGTTGTTCAAAAAAAACAATGATTTTTAATTACAAACGCTATAACAAAAATTAATCACAAAATAATTGAAAACAATAAAATAACAAACAATCCTGCGGCGTAGCGCGAGTACTATCATAGTGTTTGATAATGGTTATATAGTAAAAATAAAATAAAGAGAAATTCTCATTAATAACACTAATAATTGTCTTGTTTCCAAATTTAACACAATATCTCTATAATTCCCAAAATTAAACTCTAAATTTAAATTACTAAACCCTATTCCCTACCTAAATATAAAATTAAGAACCCAAATCTATAAAAAAAATTCTAAACATTAATTTAAAATATTTAGTTGTGTCAAGTAGTGCTATTTTTGGAAATTTGTGGAATGTTTTCTACTTTTATCTATAAAACATAAAAGTTTATTTTTGAAGTCAGTGGTCTCATACTCTCATTGCTCAGTTGTTAAAATAGTATATTTCTCAAAAACAAATTGGTTAAAATAGTTAACTTGGGTTTTGAAGTCATTGATCTCATACTCTCATTGCCATTTGTATATCTTGATTTTAATAATAATTCCTAAAGGCATCTCCATCAATGGATGTAAACATTGTATGCTAAAAACATATTTTACTATTAATCTTGAAAAAAAGTTAGTTTAAGAAATTCTTAATAAACTTCAAAATTTCATGGGTCCATTGATGGTTATTAAATTTGGGGTTCTTAAAAAGAAATACTCAAATTCAATCTTGGTTTATCAAAGAAATCCTGTAACACCCGCGAACCGAAATCCCGGTTTAGGGATCGCATCGGTCGATGCAGGTTGTGCATCGGTCGATGCAGGGTTGAGTTTCTGCGTTTTGACTTAAGTTAAACGCTGCATTTTGGGCAAAAGGGAAAGGAAAACCCTTAAGTCGTTCCTTTTGTCTCATTAGACGACTTTGGCCGTTTTTGAGAGAAAAGGAGGGAGAAAAAGTGTTCTTGAGTGTCCTTGAGTGTTCTTGGTGATTCCTGGTGTTTGGAGGCGTTTCCTGTAGAGATCTGTAGCTGGGATCGTTGTAGAAGCTTCCTAGGAGCGTGTTCTTGATTGTTTAAGGTTCAGAAACTTCTTGGCAAAGGTAAGTGCATGACCATGGCTTATCTAAGCTGGAGATTACTCTGATCTGTTTATTTTTGTGTTGTTAGGCTTTCTTGTGGCTTGGGATCGATTCTTGTGGTTGCAGGAACGAAGATCCGGCGAGAAGCTTCGGGGAAAACAATGCTCGGCATGAGCATCGGTCGATGCACTATGTGTGTCGGTCGATGCTAGTGCGAGGACGGCGCGGATTGACCTAGGAGCATCGGTTTATGCCAGGTGGAGGCGTCGGTCGATGCGATTAGGGTTTCCGCGTGATGTCGAGCATGTGTCGATCGATGCAAGTGGAAGCATCAGTCGATGCAAGTAAACCTGTTGTCGATCGATGCATACCTTGTGTCGGTCGATGATGGTCCCTGATGGTGTCGGTCGATGCAATCCTTGTGTCGGTCGATGCAGAGCCTGGTTTGTTTGTTTATTGTTGTTTGATGGTTAGAGTATCTCTATTGCTTGTGTGTATAGCCCAGTAGATGGGAGGATTGCCTTACTGTGTGTTTATAAAATACTCATGCATTGCAATTTGTGTTTGTGGTGCAGGTAAAGGCAAAGTGTGATCGTGGAATCAAGGCAATGAAGAGGAGGATGATCTAGTGGTTCACTTGGTTGTCTGGCTTCTGTTAGATGGCTAGAGTTGAGTCCTCGAAATGTTGTTTAGGATTGCTGGTTCTCTGGTTTATGTTGTTTGGATCATTAGGTTATGATTTGGAATTAATGTTGGTTATTATTTATTGAATTATTTATTGGATATTGGTATCTGTTATTTCCGCTGTTGGTTGTGTTTGTGGTTAGGTGGCTAGTGGGTATGGGACCACTAGCTGTAGTTATTTATTATTATTATTTATTATTTATTAAAAAAAGCAGGTCAGGTCGTTTCAAATCCAAAAACAAAAAGTTTATAATAGTGTCAAAATTTATGTGATTCAATCTCAAAATCACCTAACAATGTGTAGAGATACATAGCAAATGACCAAAACCATTGCAATGAACCAAACCATGCATCAGATGTGAAGAAAGCTTCAAGATTTTTGCCGTCAATGGGTTGCTCCACTCATCGCGCTTTGGGATTATCATATGATATCTCCTCTTTGATATATAGTGATGACCCCAACCATACGTCACGCTTTGGGATTATCATATGATATAGTGATACATCCTCTTACATACATACATCAAAAGAGATCAGAATCAAAAAGAAAAAAACAAACTTTTGGGGAAAAAACCCCTTGATTTGTTTTACCAACGCATCTGCATGGAACCGTAGAGAGGGTTTGGAAACACAACAAAAGTGGAAATTTTTCAGTCAAATCCGCCTATTGGCTTGCAATGGAGACAAATGCCAAGTCTTTAATACATGAAGCATCGGCTCAACCGTCCACAAATCCCCTCAAGCAACAGGTTTGGAAACTTACTGCTGATCCAAAAATAAAAGTGTTTCTGTGAAAATTGCTAAGTGGAGCGTTACCGGTGGTTGATTTGTTATTTTATAGTGGAATGAAAGTAGACACTAGATGCAAATCTTGTGGTCTTGAGGGAGAATCTATAGAGCACGCCCTGTTTACTTGCTCGCTATCAAGACAAATTTAGGCTCTATCAGACTACCCTATGTCAGCAAATGGTTTTCAAGATGGATCAGTTTTCTCTATTCTCCACCACTTCCTCATAAACAAAGACAACTTAAACTGGCCTCGTGAACTAAGGAGAAGCTTCCCATGGATTATATGGAGAATTTGGAAGAACAAGAATCTATTTTTCTTTGAAGGGAAAAGGTTCTCATCGTTAGAAACAATCCAAAAGATCAGACAAGATTCTGAGGAATGGTTCCTTGCTCAAACAATTCAGGAAGAAGTGCAGGGGGAACTACAACCGGAACTCTTCATTCAAATTCAGCTTCAGAGGGTGCTGTCTTAGAAAGGAAGTGGATCCCTCTGATTCATGGTTGGTTAAAATGTAATGTGGGAGTCTCTTGGTCGAAGAGGAATTCGTTACTTGGGGGATCATGGGTACTAAGAGATGATCAAGGTAAGGTTCTGCTTCATAGCAGAAGAGCTTTCTCAGCTATTTTCTCAATGGAAGAGGCAAACCTTACTTGTCTGTTGTGGGCTATCGAAAGCATAAAGAGCCATAATATGAACAAAATCATTTTTGCAATCGAAGACCCTGTCTTAGTTGGAACAGTCCTTAGACCAAATGCTTGGCCCTCTTACAGATATCAAGCGATGGAATTGTGGAGAGTGTTGGGAAGATTTCAAGACTGGAGATTCATTTTGGAAGGATCACTAGCAAACAGAGGAGCTAGTCTCATTGCGAAAAGTGTCACTGCAGAGTGTCGGCTTCAATCTTATGTTGCAGATGGACACCCTAGCTGGTTGAATAGCTTATTCGCGGATGAGAGAGTTCTAATGCTAGTAGCTTTTTTGATAAGAGTCTTTTTGGTATAGGCCTGATTTCATATACGCTAATGGTAAGAGTAGATATATATAATCTTGTATATGGCTATCGAAAACGAGAATGGGATTCTCGCGAATGTAATTTTGGTCTTTCGACTTAGTAGTATAAATATCAACATATGACCAAAAAAAAAATAATAATAAATTTTTTTTTGATATTTATAATGGACCGATGACATTTACTTACTCTGCCATAAAAAAGAAATAGGTTTCATAGGTATATGCAATGAGTATATTTACGCTAGGACCATGCTAATTTTACATAAAAAAATAATGTATTTTAAAGTTAAAAAAACTTTCAAATTTTTTTGATATGTAATTAAAGTCCATTTTCTAAAAATTAAACTATAATTTTTTTTGGCTACTTTCATAAGCTGACCCAGTATATATCCCTTATCTTCTGGGATTATTTTCTCACGATGACACATGCATGTTCTGAAAGCCACTAGTAGTTCTTAAGAATCTTTGTAGCTAAATAAAAATTATAGCTGTACAAGTACAACCAAGACAAGCATCGCATATATGAAACTATATAAAAGGGACCTCACTAAAAAAGCTTAGACAACGAATTAACTAATATTTGTTTATTATTAATATTTCAAATCGATTCTTTGGGTTCATTTGGGGATTTTTGAGTTTTGAATACACTGACGTCACTTTAATTAAACAGTTTTTTCTTTTTCAAACGTTCATTAATGAGAATAATTTTGAACTTTTTATTAGTTGGTACATAAAATTTACTTCCTTCTTTGACTTCCCCCACCCCCAAATAAATGGAGAAATTAGATTTTGGCATCATATGTTTGTCTTGGGACTCTTTTTAAGGATTTTGTCCACACACACAAAAAAAAACTCTTTATGGACCAATTTAAGCCCAATCAGAGTATCAGACTAAAGATTTATAGATACTTCAGCTTTTAAGATTTCTTGTTCTGCTTCAGCTTGTAAGACGGTGTCTCCAGCAATTTCTCCGCCTTATCTACATCATCACCACAGGTATTCGTGCATTCGGCTAGCTCATCTCCAATTTCTCAGTCTTTGCAACCTCCTCCACCCTTCAGAATGAAGCTTTGGAAGGTCTTCATTCAAGGAGACTACGCTTGGACAGCTCTGATGATTATGATCTTACAAATGTAGATATCTGAGTTCAGTGTCATTGTTTCAAAAGGTGTTTGTGGAGAGAGGATTTCAAGTTATCATCTCTCTTCTCTGCTTGGAATGAGTGACTTTAAAATAAATAAATGATTGATTTTGGCTAATGTTCATGATATAAATAAGAAGATTTCAAAACTGTCAATAAATTAAAAATTTACAAAATCTAAAATAAAATTAATTTTCTTGATAAGGTTAATGATGATATTTTTACATCACTTTAATGATAATTCGTTTTAGTACAACTCTATCAATATGTTATAATCATTTTACACACACACATATATATATATAATATATATATACATATAAAAAATAAAGTATAATATATGAAAAAATAAGCAAAACATATGCAAAAGCTATTACTTTTTTCACCCCAAAATCTATACTAAATAAAAGTAGGAGCTATAAGGTTATAATGCTGTCCACATAGGATTTAAAACATCCAATAAAGATTAACCACTTCATTATTTAATTTTTTTATAATTCACAAAACTTTCGGTATTATTAACATCCAATAGGAATTAGCCACTTCAATATTTAACATTTTTATAATATTTTTTAAAAAAGGAAAAAGTTTAATCTATGGAAAAAAATAAATATAATAAAATATTTGTAAATTTAAGTTTTTCTCTACAAAATAAATAATTGGTATAAAACTAATCAAAATATAAAAAATTTAATTTATTAAAAATGTTAAATTGATAAACGAAAATAATTAAATTAGGATTATTTAAAATATTTAAAATAAAGGTAAACGAAAAAGTAAAATCTATGGAAAGAAAATAAATATATAATAAAATATTTGTAAATTTAAGTTTGAAAATGTTTAATCTATGGAAATAAAATAGATATAATAAAATATTTGTAAATTTAAGTTTTTGTTTCAAAATAAATAAATGATATAAAACTAATCAAAATATAAAAATTACAATTTTTAAAAAAATATTAAATTGATAAACGAAGATACTTAAAATATATATATATATATATATATATAAATGTTAAATTTCTAGAAATTGTTATGGCGATTTGCCCTATATCTTTTTGACCCAAGAAACCAAACCCTATATTGTGTCCGTTTTAACGTCGTCTGTTACTGTAAGTTGTAACAGTGTTTTGGTCCACTGTCACTTTTACTGAATTTATGTGTACAAAAACTTGTTTGAGGTTGTCCATCCATATCTACGGAACTATCCTTCTTTGCACGTGTTTTGTGTAACACTAACCATCAGTGACCATATAACATCAAGTCAGGTAGGATTATAGCCTTATACGGCTAAGATCTCGGAGTAGTTAAGTACAGAACCGGCTCAAGGGGGCGGGAGAGGGGCAAAAGCCAAGGGTCCACTCCAAAAGTCAGAAAAAACTCTTGAACAAATGGTCCACTCCCAAATTCAGAAAAAAAACTCTTGAACTTACATTATCTATCTTAGTTCTAATTCGTTTGTATATATTGTTAAAGGGATATGTAAATGTTATTGTTGTTAAAGTGACTTAAAATCTCTGAAGACGTCTACAAAAGATGTAAAGACTGTGTAAGACGCACAAGGCTTTTACTGGGCTTTTACTGGGTTTTTGTAGAGACCGACTCAAGGCAGGGTTAGGGTTTTGGGGGTGTAGACGGCGCAACCGGCTGTACGGTGTAATAGATTCTAGAAGATTCACAAGATCTTTTATTTCCTATTGTATCGGGTTTTTTGGGGCCTATATAAGGAGACTAGGGGTTTGTAAGGTTGTTCATCAGATTAATAATATAAACCCTAGACAAAGGGTATTCGCCTCAAGAACACTCTGTTTCTCTTTTCAAATTCTTTCTTATTCTGTTTCTGTTCATCCGAATTCACAACAACTGGTATCAGAGCGCCAGGTTCAATGACGAGTTCCGTGAAGTTTGAGGTTCCATGTTTCAATGGAATAGGAAACTTCTGTCTCTGGCAGACCCAGGTGAAGGACATGCTGAATCAGCAAGGGATGAAGAAAGCTTTGTTAGACACAAAGCCAGAAGCGATCTCACAGGATGACTGGGATGAGATGAGGGATAAGGCGGGTTCAATGATACGAACATGTCTTGGAGATGAAGTCGTGCATCAGGTTCTAGAGCTCAGATCTTCAAAAGAGATCTGGGATAAGCTAGAAAAGATGTACATGTCGAAGTCCCCATCTAGCAAGTTGTACCTGAAACAGAGGCTGTATTGGTTTAAGATGGCTGAAGGACCAAATCTGGTCCAGCATATTAACCAATTCAACCAGATCACTGGAGATCTAGGGCGTGTGGGTGTTATAGTTGAGGACGAGGATAAGGCCATGCTGCTGTTGTGTTCTTTGAATCATGTATATGAGACGTTGGTGACTGCACTATTGGCTGACAAAGAAACGATAAGTCTGCAGTCAGCGACAGACTCCCTGCTTGGACATCATAACCGACGCCAACAGCATGGTGGTGGTAGCAGTGACAACCCTCAAGGTGATGGACTATATGTGAGTATAATTCAAGGTAGCGGAGTACAGAAGAACAAGGGAAAGCAAAGAGATGGCAAGATGAAGAAGATAATCTGTTATAAGTGTCAGAAACCAGGACACTATAAGAGAGATTGTCCTCTAAACAAGGAGCAGAACAAGACGGGAGGTTCATCTAGTTCTGTGAACGTGGTTCAGGCAGAAGACGCAGTGAAGGTCGAGTTCGATTTGCTTGCAGTGACTAAAAACAATCACACAGATTCTTGGATACTGGATACAGGCTGTTCATTCCACATGACTTCAAACAAGCATTGGTTTGACACGTATCAGGCTGGAAATTTTGGTACTATTCGAATGGCTGACAATAGAAGCTGCAGCGTTGTTGGTATTGGACAAATCAAATTTCGGATGCATGATGGCACTTTCAGGATTTTGACTGAAGTGAGGCATCTTCCAACGGAGAAGAAGAATCTGATATCTCTTGGTACACTTCACAGGGACGGATTCAGGTTCAAAACTGATGATGATAACTGTGTGAATGTGCGCAAAGGAGATATGGTGTTGATGAAGGGTCAGCTCACAACATGGAGTGTGTATCGTTTACTTGGAAATGTGGCTGTAGGTGGAGCTGCAGCCGTGGTAACTGAAACAGATAACACAGCTCTATGGCATATGCGGTTGGGGCATATTGGAGAGCATGGTTTGTCTGAACTTCACAAGAGGGGTCTTCTGAATGGTTTGAAGAATTGTAAGATGGGGTTTTGTAGGTTTTGCGTGATGGGGAAGCAGTCCAAGGCATCTTTCAAGACAGGTCTACACACCACAAAGAGTCTTTTAGACTATGTGCATTCTGATGTGTGGGGCCTACACAAGAACATTCATTAGGAGGAAGGAGATACTATGTCATCTTTATAGATGATTTTTCTAAGAAGGTTTGGGTTTACTTCATGAAGCAGAAATCTGAAGTTTTTGAGAAATTTAAGATTTGGAAGGCTGAAGTGGAAAACCAAACAGGGAGGAAGATGAAGTATCTGAGGTCTGATAATAGTACAAAGTATACTAATGGAGAGTTTCAGAAGCTGTGTGAGGAGCAGGGTATTCAAAGGCAATTTACAGTGCGGAAAACACCACAACAGAACGGTATAAGTGAAAGGATGAATCGTTCTATTGCAGAGAAAGCAAGGTGTTTGCGGTTGAATGCAAGACTCCCGAAGATCTTCTGGGCTGAAGCAGTATACATGGCAGTCTACCTCATCAATAGATTGCCAAGGGTTTCTTTAGAAGGAAAGGTTGCTGAAGAGGTATGGACTGGGGTAGACATTGATCTATCAAACTTGAGAATCTTTGGATGTCCAGCTTATGTGTTTGTTCCCAACGATGAAAGATCAAAGCTGGCTTCGAAGTCCAAGAAGTGCATTTTTCTGGGTTTTGAGAAAGGCGTGAAAGGTTTCAATTTATGGGATCCTGAGGCTAAGAAAAGAGTGATCAGTCGAGATGTGGTGTTTGATGAGCAGTACATGCTGCTGCAGGCGAGTTCAGAACGAGTTCATGTAAGCATTGAGGCTGATACTGGTTCAAAGATAGCGGAGGATGAAGAGGAGTCTAGTGATGCTAGACCAGCAACGGAAGCAGATGAGCAAACCCCTGAGGTGGAGCAGTCTCCAAAGGTGGGGAAGAAGGGTAATCAGATACGTACAGAGGGGAGTTTGGCTGCAACCAAGGAAAAGCGTGTAGTGAAGGCACCTGTGAGATATGGGTATGAAGATATGGCTAGCTATACTCTGATGATTAGTACAGATGATCCATCTCGTGAAGCTATTAA
This sequence comes from Camelina sativa, assembly GCF_030686135.1. NCBI lineage: Eukaryota > Viridiplantae > Streptophyta > Magnoliopsida > Brassicales > Brassicaceae > Camelina > Camelina sativa. The sequence continues at coordinate 2,009,625 of NC_141883.1, forward strand.
AAGTCCTGAAAAGGAAGAATGGATTGCTGCTATGACAGAGGAGACAGTTAGTATGAACAAGAATCAGACATGGGAGCTTACAACACTTCCAAAGGGGAAGAAATCAATTGGTTGCAAGTGGGTCTTCAAGAGGAAAATAGGAGTCTCTGAGAAGGAAATTGTGACTTTCAAGGCGAGACTAGTAGCGAAAGGGTACTCACAGAGGGCAGGGGTTGATTATGACGAGATTTTCTCCCCTGTAGTTCGACACACGTCCATCCGTGTTGTGTTGGGACTGGTAGCTTGCTGGGATTTGCATCTTGAGCAAATGGATGTGAAGACAGCATTTCTCCATGGGAATTTGGAGGAAGAGATCTATATGGAGCAACCTGAAGGGTTTGTCAAGTCTGGAGAGGAGGCGCTTGTATGCAGACTGAAAAGATCTTTATACGGGCTGAAGCAGGCTCATAGACAGTGGTACAAACGTTTTGATACTTACATGTTGCAGATAGAGTACCAGAGATGTGAGTATGACTGTTGTGTTTATGTGAAGAATGTTGGTAACAATTCTCCCATATTTCTGTTGTTGTATGTTGATGATATGCTCATTGCTGGAAGCAATATGGATGATATTGTTGAGTTGAAAGGGCTATTGGGAGAAGAGTTTGAGATGAAGGATCTTGGTGCTGCAAAGAAGATTCTTGGGATGGAGACTCACATGGATAGGAGTTCTCAGAGATTGTGGTTATCTCAAAGAAGCTACATTGAGAAGATACTTGAAAGGTTTGACATGAAGAATGCAAAACTTGTGTCTACTCTTCTAGCGAATCACTTCAAGCTCTCAGCACGTCAGTGCCCTATTTCTGATGATGAGATCAGAAACATGGCACAAGTTCCTTATGCAAGTGCAGTTGATTTTCTGATGTATGCGATGGTTTTCACAAGACCAGATTTGGCTCAAACTGTTAGTCAAATCAGTAAGTACATGTCTAAACCTGAGAGGGAGCACTGGAATGCAGTGAAATGGATTCTCAGGTATTTGAAGGGTACTACAGATCGTGGTCTCATGTTTGGAGGACATGAGTGCAAGGCAGAAGTTGTGGGTTTCGTTGATTCAGATTATGCAGGTGATCTTGATAACAGAAGGTCTACAACCGGGTATGTATTTACTCTTGCTGGAGCACCTATAAGTTGGAAGTCTGTGTTGCAGTCTGTAGTTGCAATGTCAACCACTGAAGCCGAGTACATGGCAATAGGAGAGGCAACTAAGGAGGCATTATGGGTTAGAGGACTTGTAATGGAATTGGGTGTTGAGCAAGGTGGAGTTCAGCTACACCGTGATAGCTAGAGTGCTTTATATCTGGCAAAGAATCAATTGTATCATGGTAGGACAAAGCACATTGAGGTAAGATATCACAAGATCAGAGAGTTATCAGTTTCTGGTGTGATTTTACTGCAGAAGGTGTACACGTCTGAGAATGCGGCTGATATGTTGACCAAGCCTGTCACCATGGAGAAGTTCAAGCACTACTTGGATTTTCTCCAGGTCTTTCATTGCTAGATGAAGACAAAAGGTTCCCCCAAAAGATAATAAGGAGTTGAAGTTGAAGTCAATGAGATTTTGTCTTCAAGATAGAGTTTGTTGTTAAAGTGACTTGAAATCTCTGAAGATGTCTACAAAAGATGTAAAAGACTGTGTAAGACGTACAGAGCTTTTACTGAGCTTTTGTAGAGACCGACTCAAGGCAACTTAGGGTTAGGATTTTGGGGGTGTAGGCGGCGCAGCCGCCTGTACAGTGTAATAGATTCTAGAAGATTCACAAGATGTTTTATTTCCTATTGTATCGGGTTTTTTGGGGCCTATATAAGGCGACTAGGGGTTTGTAAGGTTGTTCATCAGATTAATAATATAAACCCTAGACAAAGGGTATTCGCCTCAAGAACACTCTGTTTCTCTTTTCAAAGTCTTTCTTATTTTGTTTCTGTTCATCCGAATTCACAACATTTACTTTTAAGATTATGTTTTCTTTTTTTTCTGGTTATGGAATTTTAGAAGGTGAAGGATACACATCAAGATTACTAAAACGAGCCTTTTAGATGATGCTTGATCCATAAGCAATTCTAGTTACTATACAAAAGAAGTTAATGCTTCACAATTTCTAGGACCCAAATCACAATCCTTGCAATCCACATACTTTGAATCATGTCACAGAATCTTTTTGTTTTCTTTTTCCCCCAAAAGTAGTACAACAAAAACATAACCTGAATGAAATCATAAACCGATTTACTGACTAGTATCCTTTGGCCGGAATTCAATGCCTTCAATAATCACACCTCTCTTCGTACTAAGGCGGCGAGTAACATCTAGAACACTCACCTCAATTAGATCATCGAAACCCATAAATCCTTCTTCATTGAAGAAATCCCCAATCTTTACCTCCATCCACCCATCTTTCCTCTTTTTTGAATACTCTATATTCCTTCCTGGCCACTTTTTTACCGTATCCAAATATATGGATGTCTTAGGCATTACATATCCATGAAATCCAACTCCAACTTGTATGGGACAATTTTGAAAGCCATAACAATGAGATGTTTTTGTGTATACAATGTAAGTTGAATAATGAGTTCCTGGGGATATGTTTCGAGTATTCAAGGCACCACGTATGTTGAAAGTATCTATATCAAGAAGTTCTGGTACTTTTTCAAACCTGCATAACACAACGCGTACGTGCAACATTTTTCCCAATACAGTTAGCTTCTTAATTAATCTTTTGCATAAGAGATATGAACTTTATAGTGATGTAATCAAATCTTATATTTATGTAATGTAAAGCCAGTATATTCTTCCATGTTGCAAAAGGAGTTAAAATAAGTCATTAAGAAAAGGAGTTACCTAGATTCAGGAATTGAAATCCATTTCCAATATCGAGGATTTGTTGCCCCTCGGATCAATAGTTTCCTTGCAGATAACATTACGCACTTCTTCCCACTCGCTTTATCTAACCTGAAGCTCTATATATTTTGGGGAGAGAACAAAAAAAACTAAAAAAAGTAAGAACTACTGAATCATGCATGAATTAGAACTTAATCCCACATTGCAAAAAGAAAAATAAAAAAAATATAAAAAAGAAGATGAGCCAATCCACTAGTTTTGGGAGAATATGAAGGAGGATTTAATCATAACATGAGTTTATTCAAATCCCTGTTGCTATATATAATTCTCTAACAAAGTCCATTCATAAATTGAATTAGAAGGTGACACATGATTAGTCTCAAAAGTGTAAAAACTGAGGGATGTATAAATAATATTATACCATTCTGCCATTGTGGTTTGGAAAAGGATCGCAAAGAGCGAAATAGAGCTCCTTCTTGGATGAGAAAACTCGCGATTTCGGAATCTGAGATACATAATCCGGCGAAGGTAAAAACTTCTCCCATACACTATCGGAATCGAACTGCAATCTGAAGCTTTTCGAAACCAAAGCAGCGAGGAACGCGTCCCGTGGAGTAGTTGTGAAAGAGCTTATGATAGATAAGCAATCGTCTGGCAAGTCATCGAAAGAGGGCGAAGAACCATTGATAAATTCGGTGATAATCTCCCAACAACCACAAAATTTTCCACCTTTGCCTCTTGCGTCAACGCCGTGTTTTTGGCCCATCGATAGCTTTCTTGATCTGCAAGCTGAGACTTTCAAGAAATAGTCTCTGCCGCTAAAATATTCAAAAAACAAAGACTCGTTTCAAGTCGTCCATATGTATATTATACGAAACTACCCTTCCTTGCATCAACGTACGTGCACGTTCTTTTTGTCTGTATGCTGTTGGTTTTGGTAGGTTTTTGGAAATATTCGTACAAACAAACAATATAATAAAATCAAGTCATGTAAAGATGATTAGGAATATATTACTATATTAGGATCTCACGTTGGTTAATTAATTATCTTAGTAAAGTTTGATTAAAAATATTTGACTGCGCTAATTTACTTTCTGATTCACAAAGTATATTTTTTTTTCTCAAAAAGATTACAATATAAACAGAACCTGAAAATAACCAAACCGTTCTTCCATTACAAATTACAATAAACCGAAAATACTTTACTGACTATCCCTTTGGTCGGAATTCAATTCCTTCAATGATCAGACCACCCTTCGGATTGGGGCGTATTGCAACGTCTACAATACTCACCTCAATTTCATCATAACCCATTGATCCTCCTTCATTGAAGAAATCCCCAATCTCTGCCTCCATCCACCCATCACCCCTCTTCTTTGGCAATTTTTTGAATTTATCGTCAAAGCATATGAATCGTTTAGGCATTTCTTGTCCTTTAAATCCAACACCAACTTGTATAGGCAAGTCTCGTAAGCCATGACGTACGTCCTTTAACTTGTACACGATGTAAGCTGTGTAATGAGTTCCTAAAGATAGAATCTGCGTACTCATACTACCACCCATCTCGAAAGAGCAAACATTGAGAAGCTCTGGTACCTTTTCAAAACTGCATACCACATCTGATCAACATTCCGCTAGATGTAATATCCCATTTACGATTTGGTTGTACTAATAAAAAAAGTTTTATAATATACAATATACATCGATTTAATTAATTCTATATTTATACGATAGAAGAACATCTATTTCTTATATACTAAATGACTAGTCACCATAACTATAGTAAATTGAGTCATTACAATCGAATTTAAGTAAAAAAGGATACCTAGATTCAGCAAGTTTAATCCATTGCCAATGGTCAAGATTATTACCCTCTGTGATCCACAGTTCCTTTGCAGCTAACATTACACACTTTTTACCACTCGCTGTCTCTAACCAAAAGCTCTTTGATTTAAAAAAAAAAACAAAAAAAGACAAACAAATCTCAAATTAAACGATCAGAAATATTTAAATAGATGCATGAATTTGATCTTAATAACTATACCAAATTACTCCAGGGTATTTGAATAGATGATAGTTTCCACATAAATTTCTAACAGATATCTCCATACACCAATTTCAGTTTGAAGGCGAGAGCTAGACAGATACATCGTTCTCACATGTTAAAAAAAAAAAAATGTAAAACTGATTGATGGGCATATATACATACCTTTTTGCCATCTTCAATTAGAACAGGATCGTAGCAAAGAGTGAAATAAAGTTCTTTCTTCGATGAGAAAGCTCTCCACGGAGGAACCAAAGATTCATACTCCGACAGAAGAAACTTCTCCCATATGCAATCTGACTTGACCACACATGCAAAAGATTTTGAAACTGAAGCGGAGATGCACACGTCCCGTGGACTTGTAAGAGAGATTATCTTAAAGATGCACTCCTCTGGCAAGTCATCGAATGGCGAAGGCCCCAGAACGATTTCTCCTCCGCCTCCACCGCTAGATTCGACGTGGTGTTTTTGCTTCATCGATGAAGAACTGGGAACTTTTCTGCCTTTGCCTCTAGAGTCAACGCCGTGTTTTTGGCCCATTGTAATTAGGTATATCGTCTTTCTTCGCCTCGAAGCTAAGAATTTAAAGAATCGTCTAAGTCGTCTCCTGATGCTAAATATATCTATAAAAAAGTCGTGCACACGTATTTAAACTGCCCTTGTTTGCCCATATTGAGTTAACTCCGTGATTCCTTCCTCACACAAGTCACGCTCCTTGTGTTTTAGTGTATTTAAAAATTTAAAAGTCGGTTTTGGTTTTTTAATTTGGAAATATTTTACGGCCATAGTTGTTTCAGTATCTTAACTATCAAATAAATTCAGCTAATTTGTAATGGGATCTCAACTCTTATTCTCTTAAGTTATTATATTACTTCCACAAAGTTTAAATCATGTAATATGTCTTGTTCTTTTTTTCTCTGAAGAGAGTACAACACAAATTTATAACCAAAGCTCCTTTATTAAACCATTCATTCTTCCACAGTAAACTTACACTATCAATTTACCGGCTATCCGTTGGGCCGAATTCAATTCCTTTAATAACGCTTTGGTTCCCTAATCAAAATGAGTCATTAGGATTTAGGAAATAGGAGTTGCCTAGATTATGGGAATTGAAATCTACCTCCAAACTCCACTACAGAATTTTGAGAGAGGAAAAAAAAAACTCAAAACAATAAGAAATACTGAAAAATGCATGAATTAGAATTGAATTCCACGATGCAAACAAACAAACAAACAAGATGAAATTTAAACTAATACTCCCTCCGAGTTTTTTTAATTGTCGTTCTAGAGCTTTGCACACAGATTAAGAAAATAGACTAGATTAAGACCCGTGCTAGAGCACGGGTTGAAATTTATTTTATTTATATTGTAATTTTTTTATAAAATATAATTTGTGTGATTATTTTTAAAATATTTTTTGGATAAAATATTATGCACTAAAATCATATGTTAAATATGATAACTTGAAAAAGACACTTATTTTGTATGTTTTTTATTGTTAATGATTCTAGATAATTACCCATGCTATAACATTGGTTAAATTTTATTTTATACAAAATTTTGTATATTTTCTATTTTAAAATAAAAATTTAATATGTTGTATTAGTTTATATACGTGAAGTTATTTCAACAATGTATATTCTATATGATGACTTTAATGTCATTATAAGACATAATTTTGTGAATTTAGTTTTTAAAAAGCAAGTTATTATATTATGAGTAATTTAATATATTGTTATACTTTTTGTTTTAATATACTTGTTTTTTTTTATTCTTTCATATTATATTGACATATTATTGACAATGCTATAACAAACCAATTTAGAGTGTTTATAGTTTCTAACTTTAATATCAAGTTTCAATATTTTAAAAATATTTCAAAATAAATTATTTAAAGTTTATTATATTATATAAAATTATAAAATTCAACAAAAAATATGAAATTGAATTTAAATATTCAATTTTTGACCCATTACTCAGTAAAAATAGTAATTCAATATATATTATTTTTAAAGAATAATATTAATAAAATTTAAATATTTTATAGATTGAAACATTTATTTTTTAAAAACAATTCAACGTATGGTATATCCGAAAATAAATCTATTTTTTAATTATAATAAATAATATAATAATTTATTTGTTTCACAAAATAGACTCATATATAAAAATGAGAGGTAAATTTTAATAATAATTAACAAATTAATATGTTAAGTTAGATATCAAAGGATTTTATTTGATTAATAATTTAATAAAAAAAATTAATATGGTAAGTTAGATGATATCAAATGATTCTTTAGAATATTCTCTTTAAGGTTTTTGGAAACAATAAATCCAGACTATACAAATAATATAAAACTTAATCTATAACATATTTGTAACTAAGTTATTAAAATTATATAGTATACAAAACAATGTTGTGTACTTCCGTTTTATTATATAGGGGATTAATGTTTTATTATATCCTTTCTTTAATACATTTTCTAATTTTTTTCTTGGTCAAAACATTAAAATAGTTGAGATAAAATTGGTATTTTTACCAAATATATGCATTGGAAACCTAAAACGACAAGTATTGGAAAACAAAATTTTTACTATAGAACAACAAATACAAAAAACCAGAGGAATATTTAACTAGTTGAATAATATATACTGAATTCTATACACTATGTTTGTTTTTATCGAGTTTTTCAAGTGGGAAACATGTCTATATTAACCAGTTAAATATTCATTTTTGCAGTCTTTTCTACTTGGATCCCCATATTCCCGGCATTGTAGGGTTTTAGATACCGGTTACATCTTGTCGTCAACTCAAATGATGTTTCATTAGAACCAAAAATTTCAAATTCACGGTTACATGATTACCGTCCAAAATTTGAGCCTACTACAATATGTTTTCCCAAGATATACAAAAGTTTTAAACTTACGTCGACTTTAGACTCATACCAAAACAAAACCGGAATCATCTAACCGTCCTCTCCATTGTAGGAAGCCGGTTTACATCTTCACTCTGTGGCATAGTCAATTAAATAACTTCTTCACTCTGTGGCATAGTCAATTAACACTACCAATAGATCGATGAGCGGCTGAATGTAAACGTCTAACTAGTGTTTTGGCATTCATTACCGGATTTTCACAGGACGGATTTCAATTCCTTGAACGATCAAACCACGTCTCCAATGGAGCCGCTTAGTCTTTAAAACACTCATCTCAATTTCATCACTACTCATTAATCCTCCTTCATTAAAGAATTCCCCAAGCTCTAACTCCATCCACCCATCTTTTCTGCTCTTTGGTTTCACTAAGTTCTTTCTTTCCATCTCCCTTCTCAGAAAAAATCCCTTTCATAGCCTCATCAAAGCATAGATATCTTCTAGAAGATTCTTGTAAATACTGTCCCACCACTCCAACTACAACTTCTATTGCCACATCCGCAAAACCATAACATATATCTGCTTTCATGAACACAATATAGACAGAGTAACGAGTTTTGGGAGATAGGACACGAGTATTTATTTTACCCCGAATCTCGAACCAACGTTCTTCGAGAAGCTCCCCTACTTTTTCAAACCTGTCATACACAAATAAACATTTTCAGCATTATAATCATCTAAACGAGCCATTATTAATACAAAAGATAATGAAAAAGGATACCTAGCTCGAGGATTTGGAATCTGTTTCCAACTATGAAGGATATTTCCCCACATGACTCAGAGGTTCATCGTTGATAACATGATACACCTTTTCCCATTCGCTCGCTCTACCCAAAAGCTCTATTAAGAATTATGAATATTCTTTATTAGCGTGAGTTATTTAACTTCAAAAGTTATACCAAATTACACCAATTGCAACATGTTAGTTAGATAGTTAAGATCCTATGAGATCTTGGATATATGTTAATAGGAATATCTCTAGAATATCTCTTAGTATAGATATGATCCTATCTTCACACTTTGTACTCTATATATACCTTTCTATGTTGAATGATAATCTTCACGGAGTTTCACTTATAACATGGTATCAGAAGCCTTTAGTCTACAACTAGTTTTGCTCTATCCATCTCCGCTTCCTCTGTTTTTCGTTCTTCTCTCTTTTTCTTCTTCTTTGCCTTACTTCCGTCTTCTCTCTGCTTTTTCTCTCCTTCTCCTCTGCATTTATTTTCGATTCATACTGTTTGCATAACGTCATGGCCGACGCAACTCCAAAGTCTAATATACCTTTTGACATCTCACAGATCAAGGCGTACATTCTGATTACCCTTGACATGACCAAAATGAATTATGATCGTGTGGAGAGAACTTTTTGAGACTCATTGTCTCAGTTTCGGAGTTCTCGGCCACCTCGACGGCATATCCACTGCAACTTCGGCGACACAACAACAGTGGAACGAACATGATGGCCTGGTCAAAAATGTGGATATACGGCACAATTTTGGAGTTCATCCTCGACACCGTTCTCAAAACCAAATCTACCGCCCGTGAACTTTGGCTTACTATCGAAGACCTCTTTCGTAACAACAAAGAGGCGCGCGCAATGGAGTACGACACCGAACTCCGCACTCTCACCATCAGTGACTCTACCGTCGCTGAATACTGCAAACGACTGAAGACGCTTGCCGATCTCTTAGCCAACGTTGACTCTCCGGTTACTGATCGCCAACTCGTCATGTATATGCTAAACGGACTTAATGACAAGTTCGACTCCATCATCAACGTCATCAAGCACAAGTCCCCGTACCCGACATTCACCATCGCCCGATCCATAATGCAACTTGAAGAGACACGTCTGTCCAAAAACGTGAAACCCACTCCAAGCCCGCCGTCTGACACATCCTCACCAAACATTTTATACACCACGACGGATCAACAGTCCTCACGCGGCAATTAGACCGGACATCAAGGTCACAGATACAGAGGTCGCGGTCGTGGCAGTCGTTAGAAAAGAGGACGTGGCCGCTACAATAACTCCTGGTCAAATCCACACCAACCATGGGGTTACATGGTCGTCGAGACTTTTGTTTCTGTTCCCGCACGTAGTACGACTTGGCATCACCGCCTTGGTCACCCTGGCAATGCCGTTCTTCACGTGTTCTCTCTTCCAATAAAATCTCTTACAATAAGACTGACTTGACAACTTTGTGTCAAGCGTGTCATCTTGGTAAACACGTTCGTTTCCCGTTTTATTCATCAAACAGTTCTGTTTCTCAACCATTTGATCTTATTCATTCTGATATTTGGACATCTCCCGTTTTGAGTGTTACCAGAATCAAATATTATCTCTTATTCATTTATCATTACACACATTTCATATGGGTTTATCCATTGCAGTGAAAGAGTGATATGTTCGGTAAGTACCTCCACTTCTCCGCTTTTGTTCGAACACAATTCCACCGCACCATAAAATCCATTTAATGCGACAATGGTGGTGAATACAATAATCGGGGGTTCTTGGCACATTTATCCTCTGTCGGTACAACTATTCTCTTCTCCTGTCCACACACGTCTCAACAAAACGGCCGGGCGGAACGGACGCTACGCACAATCAACAACCTCGTTTGTACCCTCCTCCACCAAGCATCCCTACCACTATCGTATTGAGTTGAGGCTCTCTTCAGAGCCGTCTACACAATCAATCTCCTTCCCTCCTCGGCGATCAACAATGAGGGGCCGTACACGAAGCTGTTCAACATTCCACCACGGTACGACTACCTTCGCACATTTGGGTGCTTGTGCTATCCGAATACCCTTGCCACTTTTGCACACAAGCTGGCGCCACGGTCCACTCCATGTATCTTCCTAGGGTACCCAATGAATCACAAAGGCTATCGTTGCATGAATATTGATGGTCACCGTAGTGATATATCATGGTTTTTAGGTGTTTTTAGCCATGATATAAGTCTTATTTATAGAGTCTTTTTGGTATTTTTAGAGTCTTTTGAGTCTTTATAGGATTTAGCATGGATGAGAGTATAATGGAGCTAAATAGGAGGATTTGGAGCACATTCAAGCATTGAGGCTAAGCTGTGAAGTTGGGAGACAAGTTCAGAGACTTGCATCGGTCGATGCAAGTGATGGTGTCGATCGATGCATCATCCAGCAGACAAATCGGAAGTTTTCCCACAAGTTTTGAAGATTTACAAAGCTGTCCTAAAGTTTTCCATATTTGCATCATTAGTCCCTGGACGTGTTTTAGGAATATATATAGGATTTTTATGGTCACTGTTTAGACCTAAGGTTTATTTTTTTCCTGCAACTTTTGAGAGCAAAACCCTGAGAGATTTTAGAGATTTTTTGGAGAGAAGATTCAGAACTCCTTTTCTTCTTCTTTTAATCTCTTAATGCTATCTATTTTATTCATGATTTGTGTTCTTACAATTATGTCTGAGTAGATCTGCTTGTTAGGTTTAGGGTTTCTCATTAGAGATTTCATGGATTTTTAGATTGATTAATTGTTTGGATTCATTATCTTTCTTGTTCTTCACCATATGTTGTTCTTAATGCTAGATCTTTGATTAGTCATCTGGATTTAAATCTTAGGATTATTGATTGTTATGAGAATATAATTGATTTTCCTGACAAAAACCTTTGGTGAGCAAAATTACTTCTTGCAAAGAGATTTGATTTAGTAATTTTGTGAACTTATCTAAACTTGATTTTATTGCTGGTTTTTAACTTGAATTTTGCAAAGAGATTTGGATTTTTGGGTTTTAAAACTTGAATAATATTTGCAGTGAGAACTGATTTATTTTACAATTGTGTTTAGAGTTCAAAAACGGTGCTTAATTATTGAATCCTGCTTACTTAATTAATTGATATGATTTTCCATGATTTCCTGAGAATTTCCCTAGGCCTAGCGTTTTTAATTCCTGAATTTACAACACTTTTGAATTCTGTTTTTGCATTGCTTTAAAATTAATATTTTGGTTTAGCATAATTAAAAGATTAATAAATCTATTGTGTGATCTAGAGTCTTTGTGGATACGATCTCTAAATACTACAGTGATCTCTTAATTTGAGAGAGTAGCTCAGAGTTAAATTTGAGCATATCAAATTTTGGTGTCGTTGTCAGGGACTCTTTTGATTTACCATTAGATTAAAGTCTTTGATTTTGTCTAAATTTTTCTTTTCTTATTTTACTCACACGCTTTTGTTTCTTTTCTCTTGTGTGTTTCAAGTACATGCCTAAGCCTAGCACCAGGAAAAATCATACTGGTCTGATTGTTAAGCTTACAAACCAAGAGTTAGGACAACTAGAGCGTGATAACACAGAAGCAGCCAAGAGGGCAATGTGTACAACGAGCAAGGCCAGAAACTTGATGCTAAAGGACAAGTTATTCAGGAAGAACTCGTCGTGGTTGAGGAGGATGCACGTGGCGTCAAGCGACACAATGATGGCATCGATCGATGCAACCAAGAAGGCATCGACCGACGCAACGTTGGCGTCGATCGACGCAATGCCAGAGCTGGTGCGAATGGTGCGGATTTGGATGGTAACGACCAGCAGAACCCTCAGGGTAGAAGGGATAACAATGGAGAGCTTGTTAAGACTCTTGTGGACTTCAACAGACCAGACTTATTCTATGAGAACCGCTCCGCAATTGTCCCTCCTCCATTCCCAAGGAATGATTTTGAGCTGAAGTCTGTCTACTTCGCTCTTGTTGGACAAAGACCATTCTAGAACTTGCCGCATGAGAAGCCTCTAGACAACATTGAGCATTTTGAGGATATAGTCACAAGCATCAAAGCTAATGGAGTTACAGAGGACTATCTCTGTTGCAAGATTTTCCCCTACTCTCTTGCTAGGGAAGCTTCTCATTGGCTAAGACAACTCAAACCGGGATCTCTGACAACCTGGCAAAACATCAAGGTGGCATTCTTGAACTACTTCTATGATGATGCGATGTCTGATGAGCTAAGGATTAAGCTCTCCACCTTTAGACAAGGACCAGCTGAATCTTACAAAGCTGCTTGGGTAAGGTTCAAAGCATACCAGAGAGATTGTCCGCATCATGGGTTCTCAGAGGTGCAGCTGATTAGTATTTTCTTCAGCGGGATTGATTTAAGGTATCAGATAGCTTTGGATGATGCTAGTGATGGGAACTTCAAGACAAGGTACCCAGATGAGGCTGAAAAGTTGATAGAGAGGCTAGCATCAAGCAACAGTACCAAGAATGCAGACCTAGAGCGGAAAAGGGCACATGAAGGCCATGACTCAAATCAGCTAGCTTCAGTTAATGCTAAGCTAGATTCAGTTCACAATCTTCTTGTGGGAAAGAAGTCTGTCCATTTTACTGAAAATGTTGAGATTTTTGAACCACAGCCAGAGACTACAGAAGAAGATGTCACCTATGTGTATGGAGCTGGGTATTAGGGTCAGAAGTTTGGAAATCAGCAGAGCAACAGACCTTACAGTGGGAACTCTTCAGGCTATACTCCTAAGCCGGATTACCAGAAGCAACAGCAGAACAACAACTTTACAAGGACCTATGGTACTTCCTCTTATCAGTCTCCACCTCCACAGACTTCTGAGAGTAGAATGGAGGCTATGTTTGAGCAGATTCTTCAAGTTCAAGAGCAGTTGACAGTGACATTCAATGGGAAGATTGACAATGTCTATACTGAGCTGAACGGGAAGATCGATGCATTAAACATTCATATCAAGGAGCTAGAGAATCAAGTTATTCAGATTGTTGGGTCTGTTAAACGGCAAGAAGGTTTTCTCCCTGGAAGAACTGAGTCGAACCCCAAACATGTTTGTAATGAAATTTCGGTGAAGGAAGAAGACAACTATCTGGTAGCTGATGTTGCATCGACCGATACAAAGCAGCATCGATCGATGCAACCACCATCCAGCGTCGATCAATGCACCACAAGCGACGATCGACACCCCCCACAACCAACTTCGGTTTCTCTTCCAGTTCAACCATCCGATTCACAACAAGCCTACAAGCCTAAGGTTCCTTTTCCTAAGCCTAGGAGGTCCAAGCAGGAGATTGAAGAAGCTAGATGCAAAGCTATGATGGATAAGGTGATGATAGAGATGCCTTTGATTGATGCTGTCAAGTTTTCTCCTGGTATTAAGAGATATGTGAAGCGAATGGTCACCAATGGTTTGAGTCCTGAGGAAGGAGCTTTGCTAACCAAGGATGTCAGCTCAATTCTGTTGAATCAGCCTCCAAAGAGGAAGAAGGAGAGGAAGCAAGAAGTGGTTGTATCTAAGGAAGTAAGTGCAGTGATTCAAAGTAGGATTGCAGAGAAGTTACCAGATCGTGGAAGCTTTGTACTTAATTGTTCTATCTCTGCAGCACGATTTGCTCACTCTCTTTGCGATCTCGGTTCTAGTATAAACTTGATGCCACATTCTGTTGTTGTGAGACTTGGAATGACAGATTTCAAGCCAACTAAGATCTCTTTTATCTTAGTTGATCGGTCCAGAAGGATTCCTGAAGGTGTCTTAGAGGATATTCCTATCAAGATTGGAGATTGCATAATTCCCACAGACTTTGTGGTGCTGAAATATGACCAAGAGCCTAATGATCCTCTCATCTTAGGACGCTCTCTCTTGGCTTTAGCTGGTGCCATCCTTGATGTTAAGAAGGGACACATAGCCTTGAATGTAGATGATTTGGTTATGAACTTTGATATGGACAAGCTGAGAAGGGTTCCCACTATTGATGGTCAGACATTTTCTGTGGAGGTTGTTTCTAATGACAATCCGATCATAGAGCTTCATGGAGACATTACTGCTAGGTATGTCAAAGAGATGAAGACTGTTGAGAAAGTGAGTAAGCAAGCCGTTAAGCTTGAAGATTGGAGTGGAGATCATCTAATCAGTACTAGAGACCAAGATGAGGTTCTGATCCATGACAAGTCGCTGGTAGATGACGTTTTTGTACTGGAAACACGGATAGCTGAGGAAAGTTGCAGAATCGTCGAAGAGACATGAGTTGCAGACACAGCATCGATCGATGTAGCTGTAGCATCGATCGACACACCTCCACGAGAACATCTAGACTTGTCCAAAACCGAAGATTCTCGAGTTGATTCTTTAGCTGCAAGTTCTAGACCGATTGTAAAGCTGAAATCTCACCATTCCACATTCCAGAAGCCACAGGTAAGGCCAAGGTATGCATATCCTTCACCCAAACCTTCTCCTATCATCAATAAGACTTTCAAAGGTACAAATTTTTTTTTGTAGTTAACCAAGCCACGAGATTATCGTAGAGCGCTTGTTTCTTCTGTTGATGATTTTGCAGGACATAAAAGAAAGCCACCCATACCTCATTCCCGTCCTGGTCCTGTTCCTCACATCCTTGGCAGATCTCATGCACCTAATGCCTACACACCACCTTGGATGAAGAGGACATTCTCCCGGAAGCATTCATTTCCTTGTTCCGATCCAGCGGATGCTTGAGATCCAACACAGTCAAGCTAATGACTGAAAACAAGCGCTTAGTGGGAGACAACCCACTCATAGGTTTTTTTTTTCCACTTTGAGTCATTTTTATTCTTGCTTTGAGTCATTTTTATTCTTGCTTTAAGTCAGTTTGAATTTGTATTGAATTATGAACTTTTATCTATCATGTTGCGTTTAATCTTGTGTTTGAGTGATTCTTAGCAGTGCTAACACCCAAGGAATGAGAAAAACACAAATTAATCGCAGCTAACTCAGGAGTCATGTTCGAATTCTCTACATCTGCAGAGTGCATCGACCGACACACCATCAGCATCGGTCGACACAGAACATCCGGTTTGGTAACACGATTTTGTTCACAATTTCAATACTTATTCGTTTTTGTTTATTTTTATTTCGTCAGTCTCTTACTTGATAACACTGTGGACAATGTTGTTTAAGTCTGGGGGAGGCAGTTACTAACTACGTTTTTGTTTTTGAAAAAAAAAATTGTTTTATTGAATCAAAATTTTTGTTGGGAACTATGATTTTTTTTTTAGTATACTGCATTGGTTGATTAATGCTGCAGATTGAATCCAGAATCCGACTAATGAAAAATCCAATGACTGACCAGTAAACCAATGACATCCGAATTTCCAACAGAGTCCATAAAAGCTTGAGGTATATTTCTGTGCTTTTCTTTTTACCTCATCAAGGAGATTGATGTTCATAGAGCTTGACTCCTTGTTCATACCTGACAAGTAAGATTTCAGAAAAGATAAAATGGTACTCCTCTCCCTTGTTTAAAGTTTGAAATATTTTTCCTGAGAGCTTTGTTTAAAAAAAAAAAAAAAAGTGAATAAAAGATGAAATGATTTTGATCAGTTTAGAGGAGTAGGTAAATCACCTGTGACCTCATTATTCTACTCTTGAGTCAAATGATCACACAAAGCTTGGAAGCGAGGGGTAAGTAAATTACTGATGACCCCATTATTCGCCTACAACTTTGAGAAAAAAAGAGAATAGTAAAAAAAACAACAAAGCAAAGCTCAAAGGAAGATTAAAAAGAATAAGTCTAGGGGAGAGAAAGAGTACTACATGTTGTACAAGATATTATCTTGCTTGTTATGGTATAGTACGGGAATGAGTCTAGAAGGTTCTTGACACTGATCAAATTGATGAGACCCACCGATGAAGGCTTAATGGAGGAAGTAGTGGAATTTGTTTGAATTTAGAATGCTATGAAAGTCAACGGAGAAGTACATGGTGGTTCGATTTGGATTTTATCTGCTAAGCATATGGATTATGGTTTGGATGATCATGGCATTACATTAAAAAGAAAATGAGTTCCTGCGTTTTCAAACCTCTTTCACAGGTCTAAGTTTATGTTTTGCTTGAGAGAAAGCAAAGGCTAAGTCTGGGGGAGTTGATATATCATGGTTTTTTGATGTTTTTAGCCATGATATAAGTCTTATTTATAGAGTCTTTTTGGTATTTTTAGAGTCTTTTGAGTCTTTATAGGATTTAGCATGGATGAGAGTATAATGGAGCTAAATAGGAGGATTTGGAGCACATTCAAGCATTGAGGCTAAGCTGTGAAGTTGGGAGACAAGTTCAGAGACTTGCATCGGTCGATGCAAGTGATGGTGTCGATCGATGCATCATCCAGCAGACAAATCGGAAGTTTTTCCACAAGTTTTGAAGATTTACAAAGCTATCCTAAAGTTTTCCATATTTGCATCATTAGTCCCTGGACGTGTTTTAGGAATATATATATATAGGATTTTTATGGTCATTGTTTAGACCTAAGCTTTATTTTTTTCCTGCAACTTTTTAGAGCAAAACCCTGAGAGATTTTAGAGAGTTTTTGGAGAGAAGAATCAAGACTCCTTCGAGAGAAGATTCAGAACTCCTTTTCTTCTTCTTTTAATTTCTTAATGCTATCTATTTTATTCATGATTTGTGTTCTTACAATTATGTCTGAGTAGATCTGCTTGTTAGGTTTAGGGTTTCTCATTAGGGATTTCATGGATTTTTAGATTGATTAATTGTTTGGATTCATTATCTTTCTTGTTCTTCACCATAGGTTGTTCTTAATGCTAGATCTTTGATTAGTCATCTAGATTTAAATCTTATGATTATTGATTGATATGAGAATATAATTGATTTTCCTGACAAAAACCTTTGGTGAGCAAAATTACTTCTTGCAAAGAGATTTGATTCAGTAATTTTGTGAACTTATCTAAACTTGATTTTATTGCTGGTTTTTAACTTGAATTTTGCAAAGAGATTTGAATATTCGGGTTTTAAAACTTAGATAATATTTGCAGTGAGAACTGATTTATTTTACAATTGTGTTTAGAGTTCAAAAATGGTGTTTAATTATTGAATCCTGCTTACTTAATTAATTGATCTGATTTTCCATGATTTCCTGAGAATTCCATAGGCCTAGCGTTTTTAATTCCTGAATTTACAACGATTTTGAATTCTGTTTTTGCATTGCTTTAAAATTAATATTTTGGTTTAGCATAGTTAAAAGATTAATAAATCTATTGTGTGATCTAGAGTCTTTGTGGATACGATCGCTAAATACTACAGTGATCTCTTAATTTGAGAGAGTAGCTCATGGTTAAATTTGAGCATATAACGTAGCAAAAATGGTATCGTTAAACCACGAATTCCATTATGTCTCCATACAGACGTAATTTCGCCTTTACCAACATCACATATTCAGGCCTCAAAGGATCCCGTTTGGGATGAATCTATGACACAAGAGTATAATGCTCAGATTAAACGGCATACGTGGGATCTTGTACCCTGGCCAGTTGCTACTAATATTGTGCGTTCTATTTGGCTTTTCAGGCATAAATTTGATGCTCAGGGCAAGCTCACCCGCTACAAGTCCCGGTTAGTTGCTAATGGGAAGTCACAACAACTCGGTATTGATTGTGACGAAACGTTTAGCCCAGTGGTCAAACCGGCGACCATACGCGCTGTTCTTCATGTTGCGGTGGCTCGCGATTGACCGCTTCATCAGTTGGACGTGAAAAACGCTTTCCTCCATGGTGATCTCAAGGAAACGGTCTACATGCACCAGCCTCCGGGGTTTTTGACAAGTCTAAAACCGACCATGTTTGTCTTCTCTGCCGCTCACTGTATGGACTCAAGTGGGTGCCTCGCACCTGGAACACTCGATTTGCTATGTACGCCCGTCGCATTGGCTTTAAGCAGAGCATATTGGATCCCTCTCTATTCATCTACTGCCATGGTCTTGATCAAGCATATCTTCTCCTCTACGTAGATGACATCATTGTTACCGCCTCTTCCGACCAGCTCCTTCGCCGCATCATTGCTTCTCTCAGTACGAAATTCAAAATGTCGGATCTCGGGTTCCTTCACTACTTCCTCGGCATCTCGGTCAAACGCAATGCCTCCGGTTTATTTTTAAGCCAACACAACTATGCCGTAGACATCCTTCATCGGACCGGCATGACCAACTGCAACATCAATTAGACACCGGTTGATACAAAGGCTAAGCTTGCCGCTTCGACTGGAGCTCCGGTCAAGGATCCATCCCTCTATCGAAGTCTGGCGGGCGCTCTTCAATACCTCACGTTCACTCGACCTGAAATCGTCTATGCGGTTCAGCAGGTTTGTTTGTTCATGCATGCTCCTCTGGAATCACATCTCACTGCCTTGAAGCGGATCCTTCGTTATGTTAAAGGCACTATTTCCCATGGCCTCCAACTTCACCGGTCCTCCGTCACTGACATGGTTGCCTACACCGACGCTGATTGGGCCGGCTGTCCTGACACGCAACGATCCACCTCTGGCTACAGTGTCTTTCTTGGTGATAGCATCGTTGCTTGGTCTGCCAAACCACAAGCCACGACGTCTCGATCTAATGCTGAAGCCGAGTATAGGGGTGTTGCGAACGTTGTTGCTGAGGCAACTTGGTTGCGGGGTCTTCTTGCTGAAATGCACATTCAAATCCCAAAGGCAACTCTTGTGTATTGTGACAATCCCAATAGACATCCACTTCGTTCGTGATAAGGTGGCCATCAGCGAGATTAAAGTTTTACATGCCCCATCCGCTCACCAGGTAGCGGACATCTTCACCAAAGGTTTACCCTCGCCACTGTTCTTGGATTTCCGGGACAGTCTGAACGTCCGCTCCTCCGGTACACCGACGATCAGACTGCAAAGGCGTGTTAGTTAGATAGTTAAGATCCTATGAGATCTTGGATATATGTTAATAGGAATATCACTAGAATATCTCTTAGTATAGATACGATCCTATCTCCACACTTTGTACTCTATATATACCTTTCTATTTCTATGTTGAATGATAATCTTCACGGAGTTTCACTTATAACACAACATACATTTTCATGTATAATTACAAAAATGCCATTTGAAGACAAGAGACAGATCATTATTCTCTAATACTATAAACAAAAGTGATGTATATATACCTTTTTGTCATCATCGATTAGAACAGATTCAACACATAATGCAAAATAGAGCTCCTTGAGTAATCATGTGGTCTAGGAACCAGAGATGCATACTCCGGCGGAATAAACTTCTCCCATACAATATTTGATTTAAAGGTTTTTGAAACCGAAGCGAAGATGCATGCGTCTTGAGGACTTGTTAAAGAGATAATGACTGAGATACATTCTTCCGGTAAGTCAACCAAAGATAACGGCTCAACAACACAGTGATTGTCGTTGGAAGCTGAAAGTCTGAGAGTCTTCTTAAATCGTTCTACATATTTATGAAAATGACCTTTAGTGGTGAACAATGAGCGCGTCTCATTCTGGTACCTTGTTTTGGACATTTTAAGGTCATTCCCAATTGAGAGTTTTAAGAGGGGTTTTAGTTGAAAAGAAGCAAAAAAAATAAATCAGAGAAATAAAAAAAAAAAAACATAAGAGAGCCTCTTATTTAGTAGACTCGTTTATGGAATAAGAGATCATACGTGTCAATTTTTGGTTGGCGAAAGAGAATAATAGAAGAAGGAATTTTTTTTTTTTTTTTTTTACGGGTCGAATATTTCTTTCTTTCTTTCATCTCTCTGTCTCTCTCGATGGAAGTCCAAAATTGACGAAGGATTGAGATGGATTTGATTTTGGAGTCGATTGAAGCAATTGGAATCGGAA
This sequence comes from Camelina sativa, assembly GCF_030686135.1. Classification (NCBI taxonomy): domain Eukaryota; kingdom Viridiplantae; phylum Streptophyta; class Magnoliopsida; order Brassicales; family Brassicaceae; genus Camelina; species Camelina sativa. The sequence continues at coordinate 2,030,098 of NC_141883.1, forward strand.
GGTAAGATTATCAGTTTAATAGTATGAATTCGCGATTAGTTATACGGATTAGGGTTCTTTGATGGTTGTTTGATGGGTCTGATTGTGTTCTTGTTCGATATATCTTCTACTATGTCTTCTCTCATTGGGTAGATTGATAAGTATGTTTTTAATTTGGGCATGATTAATTAGAAGTTTGTTTCTACAAAAAGTATGAATGAGAAGTGTGTTTTTTTCATTTGGGCATGTTAATGAAATAAAGCTACGATTTATGGAAATGGGTTTTCGTGTTTACTCTCTCTCTCTCTCTCTCTTTTGTACAGATCGTTGATCGAGCAGACAACTCTTCGCTTATCTCTCTTGTTAAGAGTTTTGACTCTGTTCTTGAAGTCTATGAAGGTTTCTGCAATTTGAAACATATTACTGTCTGATGATTTTGAGCCACAGGTAAGATTCTTTTAGTATTACATCAATGTTTGTGTTCGCAAACATTGAAAGTTCTGAGCTTTCTCTGCTACTGCTAAACTGATATCTATGTACACGTCCATGCGAAGATGGTATTGAACCGCAACGTGCTTGAAACAATGTGAAAACCCATTGACATAGTCAGATTGTTTCTTTATATGTGACAATGCAGGTTCTTTATAATATATTTTCTGGTATGATCTACGGTTTGGAAAGCATATAGCATGACATTACAGGTAACTCTTGTTTCCATAACAATCACTCCCCATCTCGTCACTTGTAGGGCTCGTCCCTAAAACTTGTTTGTTGTTTCAGTCTCTCTTGGGTTTCGCTCAGTACCATGACTGACTTGAGATTTTAGAGGATAAAACTCTCAGTGACAACAGGAGAAGAAAGCTTTAGAGGTTCCATCTCTTGGTAATATTGTTTCTTTCTGAAGCTTTTCACATTAAATTTTCTGCCTGAGTTTTAACTGCAGAAGCACCCGTAACCTTAAGTAAATATGGAGGCGTGAGAGAAGTGGGATAAACCCAAAGTTCAAGAGAGCCTTACGGAATTGACGTTGTTCACCTCACATTCTCTCATAGTTTAAACAAAAAATTATGATTGTTATATATTTGGGAAGAATGTAACAACCAAAATAAGGATATTGACTCTGTTTGCTACTATATGAACTCAAATTTCATCTGTTAGCTAGTATATCAACCACAATAATTTCATCTGTTAGTTAGTATATCAACCACAATAATAAGGATATATCTCACTCTAAAAAAAACAAAACTTGTCAACAGTTTTCACATGCACTCATTTTATAAACATATACTTTACTATGCAATAATCTCATATTCTACTTTTAAATTTTTAATTTAAAAAAAATTCAAATTAAGAGACTCAAAATAAGAATTCACTGATAAGCTCAAATTAATTTTTGGAGCTATTCTCTCAAACAAGAGATCACTGTAGTACTTAGGGGTCGAATTCCTCAGAGACTCAAAATCAAACACAATGAATAATAGACTTTTGTTATTACGCTAAACAAGATGATTTAAATTAAAAAGGCAATGCAAAATATTAAATTAAACTGTTGTGAAATCCGTCTCTCCCAAAAGCTTTCAATAATTTCTCTCTCAAATACTGCTAGAAAATAACTTGCTAGAATAAAACTTAAGGGTTTACAAAACCCAAAAACACTATAAATATGTCCTAAAACACGTTCATGGACTTGTGTTGCAATTGTAAAAGATTTTGGGCAACTTTGTAAAATTTCCAAATTTCTGATTTTTCATCGGCTAAAGAGGGTGTTGATCGATGCTCTTGTTTTGATCCGAGTCCAAATTGATTCTTCGAGATTTATGCTCCAAAATGATCCAAATTGCTCCACTTTGCTCATTCTGTGCCAAAATCCTAGAAAACCTGTAAAGACTCAAAAACATCCTAGAAAACAAATCAAAAGATTCTAAAACACTCCTTATATCATGGTTAAAAACCACAAAAACCATTGAAGCAAAGTGTAATTATGCTTCCCACAGTTCTTATTCAACTAAAAGTACATCTTATATTAATTCAAAATTATAAGAGCCCCAAAAATATAACCCCATTGAGGTTGCCCTAAGTCTCTCAGGATTCGTTGGTTGTGGATTATGGCTAAGAAAAATTCTGATTACCAGTCCTAGTTAATATAAAGAGACAATTCACGTAAGCATTATAGATCAATCAACCGTGTTACGGTTGACAATAATAGTCCCTTTTTACAATATACTCTTGACTATCGACTCGTTAAGCTAACTTTTAGAAAGATAAATTTTTAAAAAGGGAAACCAAATTAGATTCTCTTTTTTTTTTTTTTAACTTACCCCAAAAAAAAAGAAAAACAATATAAAACACGGTTTTGGGTATTTTGGAACCATATCATTAGATCATGACATAACAAAACGATAGTAGTTAATTTTTAGAGAGTACTTATGAATCTAATTAAGTTGTTAATGAGAAGTCGTCTTTAAGAGAAGCAATCATCAGCATGCAAGTCATGATAGGAGGCCAAGAACCAGTGATAATTTGGTGAGAATCTCACAGCAACCAAGAACTTCTCTGCATTTGCCTCTTGAGTCAACAGCCGTGTTCTTCTTCTGCAAGCTGAGACGTTAAAAATTCGTCGTTGGTGCTAAATATTCGAAAATAAAAGACTCGATTTTTAAGTCGTCCTCACTAATTTACGAGACTAACCTGATATGCAACAATGTGGGCAATATAATATAACAAACAAACAAACCATATTATTAAAAAAAATCAAGTCAGATATATAAGCATATGAGGCCATCATGATATCAATTCCTATTGATACCGACATGCCAGTCTAGTAAACATGATTTAAATTAATAGTCTATAGTCTATACTATAATTTATGGTATTAAAATAAAGTGTTGAACCGTGAATAATCAGAATCAGATTTGTTTTCCAAGATACAACAAATTTTTAATTCGCATCAGATTTGTTTTTGCTAAATAAATCAAAATTTCTGAAGAAATCTTATTTTTTGGTAATAGATAGAATGATAGATAGATAATTAGGAGAGGAGATTATTATACTAACTTGTCGTCCTTGAGGATTAATCGGATCCTTCGTTTGGTTTTAAAAAATTAGTCCTTGAGGAGATTATGGATATTCGTTTGGTTTAAAAAAAAAATTCTTCTGTAATAACAAACCCAATTAATAGTGAGTCAATTCACGGTAAGGATGATTATCCATAATAATAATATTAATAACAATAACAAGAGTCTCACTCGTTAATGCTTTATGATCTCATTCGTGTTTTAAAAAACAAAAACAAAAAAGATCGACATATATGAATGCTTTTTGGCCATAGACTCGTAGTCATCTAGTAAGTCATGTAGACTATGTAGTCTTTGTTAAGTATTTGTTTATGTATCGTCATTAAGCTTAGATACTAGTAAGCTATATTATCGGAAGAAGATAACCAAAACAAGAATAGATACGTCTCTCACTGTCACTGATATATCTGAAACGGTTAGATACCGTGTTAATGGGATTTCGAAAGGTGTTTTAAAGCTTAAAATTAGGCTTTCCCTAGCTACTAGTTGTGTGAGACGATTAGTCTTACTTATTTTAAGAAAGTGTGTCGTTTAACCTTTCTTGGATTGTATCCATGCATCCTGTTTTTTTTAGCACGTACGAATGGAAACTTACTTTAAAAAGTTTTCCCCATTAATAGTTCTTTTCAAATAATTTGAAATCTGCCTTTTGAGTCAAACCCGTGTTTTTGCCTCTAAATATTCAAAAAGAAACTACTCGTTTTTTTAGTGGACCACGCATATTTACGAAACTACTTTTGGATCAATGTGCACATTTTGCAACCTCTCTGTTTAATGTTTGTTTGGTCTCTTGAAATCTTCTAACTAACAACCCATATATATAATGTGATCAACAAAGTTTTCAACTTACTTACAAGGCCATATATCCTCCACTATAACTATAAGAACAAAGTTGGAACTAATTAGCTTATAACACACATAACTGAATACACTTTTATCATAGTTACCTTTTTCACTCCATCGCATTATCAATTAACAATAATATACCAATAGATGAGAGGTTGATAGGGTAAAAAGCCACCATTCTTGGCATTTCACTACCAGACCTTCGCAGGACGGATTTCAACTCCTCGAATGATTAAGCCACGTTTCCAATGACGTAGCTTGTTCTCTAAAGCAACCACCTCAATTTCATCGTACTTCGATAATCCTCCTTCATTGAAGAATTCCCCAAGCTTTATCTCCATCCACCCATCATTTCTCCTCTCTGGTTTCACTAGGTTCTTTCCCCTGTCTCTCCTTCGAAACTGCTCATCCCTAGCCTCATCAAAACATACATACCTTCTACAAGATTCTTCTAAATCCTTACCCACCACTCCAACTACAACTTCCACGGCTACATTCTCAAAGCCATAACATATATTCACTTTCATGAACACAATATAAACCGAGTAACGGGTTCTTGGAGATAGGACACGAGTATTTATTCTTCCACGAATCTCAAACAAACATACTTCAAGTAGCTCTGCTACTGTTTCAAACCTGTATATATTAACGTAAAGATATCATCATCCGACCAAGTCACTGAAACCGAATTAATGTAAAGATAACTAATAAAAATGGTACCTAGCTTGGGGATCTGATACCCATCGCCAACTCTGAGGAGAATCACCCCACGTGATTGAGAGGTTCATCGCAGATAACATGATACATCTCTTTGCATTCTCTCTTTCTACCCATAAGATCTTTAAGTTTTGGAAGACAAAAAAATTCCCAAATGATCAAAAAAGTTCAAAGCAGAAATTTTCATAGTTAAATTTTAAATCACATCGTTGTTTTTATAATACAAAGTTTTAATATTATTAATAGATATTATATACCTTTTTGCCATCGTCGATTAGAACAGATTCGTGGCAAAGAGCAAAGTAGAGCTCTTTCTTGGATAAGAAATCTGGAGATTGAGGAATCAAAGATTTATACTCCGACGGAAGAAAATTCTCCCATATGATATCGGATTGGACCGCGGATGCAAAGGTCTTCGAAACCGAAGCAAAGACGTACGCATCTCGTGGACTTGTGAAAGATATTATGATAGAGATACATTCTTCCGGTAAGTCATCCAAAGACAACGGCTCAGTAACGCCACGACTTTTGTCGGAAGCTGAGAATCTAAGAGTCTTCTTAAGTTGTTGTACGAGTTTACGAAAATGTTGATGCACATGGACGCACCTTGTTTTGGTCATTATAGTCTCTCAGGATATGTTACGCTTTTTTTTTGTGGGTTGCGAAAATTCTACTAAACAAACACAAATTATAAATAGTCAAGTAAAGTAAGCGTTAACCGTGTTTCGGTGAAAAGAATTTGCTCTTATTTTTAATAATATAGTTTTGACTCTGTTTACGCTAATTAGAAAAATAAAATGTTGCAAAAAGAGAAGAAAACTCTTCTTTTAATTAAAACTAGAGATGAGAATCCGCGTGTTGCGGGGAGTTGTATGCTAATCAGTTTCTATTTTATTTTTATGTACGACTCAGAGGTATATCATTAATTAAAAATTTACATATATACTATTCTATAAAATTATTATAATTAACATTTTATTTTTCGAATCTAGTGTTTTTGCACTCTTAGCACATGTGCTTAGTTGGCACTGATTGTGAAACCCGACTTGAGATTATAAACTGGGGGTTAAAAAATATAGTTGAAATTAAATGTTCCCATGAAAATGGTATTTACGTTAATTTTCTATTTTTTTACTGTACAATTATATATGATAGTATTTTGTCTGATTTACCATTTGGTTTAAATGTGCCATGTGTTAGGCAATTATAAAACTTTTTTTTTCCATTTGATGAGCCTATTTGTTTTTTTAGTATTTGATTTTTTTGCTTATTATGTTTTTTTATTTTTTTGGGTTTTGTTCTGTAATTATTTACTTCTTTTTCCTTTTTTTTTCTCTGTGACACGGCATTGGCTTTGCTCTGTTTCTCTAT